>NC_055678.1:8818218-9478218 GCF_017976325.1 Chelmon rostratus | reverse complement strand
AGACACTCAGCCCCTTCATTCAGCTGAGTGTTATTGCTTATTTTCCACTCACCATCTCTACTTTTTCTTTATTTATAATTGTCAATGTAAGCTGATGATAAACGCGCCCTTCTTCAAGGCTTCTGTAATCAGCTCCTGGATGGGTTTCATAAAGACAGTAAATGAAAAGGAAATCCACATCTTGTGTGGCTGATTTGTGCTCATAGCGTGTTGCTCCCAGAATGTCTGGATTCTGATTAAGAAGATATAAACTTAACTATCGGCCTCTTAACTCAGCTACAACATGACTTGGAGACTTGAGAATACATAGATGCAATATTGCAACACCCTGATAAGATGACATTCCTCACCCTTTCTCCTTTCTGCTAGCACAAAATCCCCCTTGTATACATTCTGCGAGGGCCAGGGGCCAGCTGCGGATCCGATTACTGGCCCAGGTGAAAAAGGGCGTAACGTTAGCCGTTCGAGCTGCAGGCCTCCAAAACCGTGATGTCCATAAATTTTTATTGTTTGTTCAGTATTGAAATCTCATTAAAGCACATAAATCATTTGTGCACGCTGCTGCTCACTTTCACGAAAGAAAGAAAAGTAAACGAGGAGGAAAAAAGGAAGGAGAAGAGGAACTGGGATGGTTAGGGAGCGCAGGACACCTGAGGCAACAGTTTAAGGCATCTACCTGCTTTGTTACTGGTGCAACATAGAGGCACAGACTGGGAGGAGAGAGACTGCTTCAGCATCACAGTGTTTCTTAATTTAATTACTGCACGGCGTTTCAAAGTGGGTTTTTGTTGTTGTTACTTTTAAAAGATACTAAGATGTTTTTTTCTGTTAGTGTCGGTGTCAGGGAAGCAGGGAGTAATACCTCCACAGCCTGACACCTAAAACCAACTCCGCTGTTGTGAAATTTGACCCGACTTCTCTCAAGCTTGTACTGATGAAATGCTTGTACTTGCAATGTAAAAACAGTCCCAACACAAAAAGTCTTTCATGAAGTTTCTTTGACTGTTCCAACATAATTTAAAGACGCGATAATTGGGGAACAGGACGTCTATTTCCGTCTTGTGCCTCGTTTCCCATAGCTATTAGTTTAATTTTTTCATACAAGCTGGAATCAAAGCGCTTATCTTCACAAGAACTTGTCCTGACAGTTTCATTTCACGAGGTGCCTCAAACTGGTTTCCGCTCCTAACAAAACCATTCATCGGATAAATGCTTTAAAACTCGTTGGGCCCAAAAGGACGTCTGTTTAGGATTCTGCGACAAAGACGCGATGAGGATATTAGTGTTTATGTCTGACTCTTTTTATTAACTGGTAAGGAAGCTCCTCTGCGCGCTGTTTGTTTGCCATTTTAAATCAACTCTCCAAATATTTGCTTCAAGTCCCGTGTGGTTTTAGCTCTGCATCCTGTGTGTCTCCAGATACACATGATGTTGCAAAATTGCCCACCAGCATGCACGCAAACACATCAACGCACAGAACATGCAAGTACACACACACACCCACACAAGCTGACCCACTTCTTATACAAATGTGCAAAGAGCCTCCATTGGCCGATACCGACCACGTTTTGCCTGCAAACATTCCTATACATGTGAGTTAAAAAATAAAATATTTTCCTCCACAGCGTATTACCACTACTTTCTATGGCAAAGTTTGTTCCCATCACAAGTCTTTCTCTGCTCGCCCTTACTAAGAAAAACTACTGGTTTCCAGATCAGCTGAACATGAGCAGAATGTTTACATGATTATACACAAAGGTCGACATTAGCAGCCAACATAAAAGTGCCTTTAAAAGACCCTAGTTAACAGAATTGTAAGATGCTCACTTTCATCGACATTAATCCCTTCCATTAAGCAGAAACATAATGTCCCTCCCATTTTTTTAAATCTTCCCCGCTGATTAGAAGTATCAAGATAAGAGTAATGTATGAGGAGTTGTGTAAAATACTGAAAAATGCATGTTGAGCCCAATATGATTAATTTTGAAAACATGCAAAAGAGACTGAGCAGTTCAAATGTAATAACTTTGAGCTTCTTTCACACATGCACTGCTACCCTGAACTTTTCCAAACGTGAGCATTAAACAGACGTGACCCTGCAGGCTCCCTCGTACAAAGTCTGCGTAAGTGTCCGACTGAGCCCATGTGTGAGTAGAGCAGGTCACTGTCCACAGAATTCACAGCAAATCAGTGAGTGAGTTGACGTTTAGATGCTTTGTACTGTTTTCTGCTTGCCTGTATATTGCTTTCCATTCTGTCGTACATATTGCGGATAGGTCCAAATACATGTAGTATTGATATTAATGCAAGTTAATAGTCCTCCTCCACCTCCTGCACACTCTGCCCAGGTGCCACCCCTAAGCCAAACGGAGTATTTCCAGTAGGTGAGAACGTGTCTGACATCTCCTTTTGCGTGCACAATTTGGGAAAGAGCAACTCCAGAGAATATCTGGACCTGATTCTGCAGAAATTGTCCGGAGTATGTATGAAGAAAACGTCTCTAATCGTCTTCTTCTGTTTTCTTTGAGAGGATAGTGAAGGAACTGTAGTACTTAAATACTTTGGTATTGCCATCAGGGAAATAGGTCCAGCAACAGACTTCCAAATACCAGTGAAATGTGGATATAAAGTGGAAGGCTGACCTTTATTCATCTGGAGTTGTTTATTCTGTTTCAATCCGCCACAGATCAGATATCTAGGACAGCAGGAAGTCCGCCAGCACAGAAAGTGACTAAAGATAGTCTCCTCTGTTGGTATCCAGAGGTTAAAGGTCAAGTCTGCACGTCAGTGTGGACTGAAGACTAACCAAGCTAAGATTTCATGCCAGGCCCACAGGTGAGCAAGAGAAGAAAGCATTTCTTGAACTTGACCTCATGACCGTCAGGCCACTCTTGCCCCTTGCTCTGTCCTGCAAGTATGAAAGGACTCAGCCTGCCAAAGGTCAAAGTGTCAGACTGTACTTGCATGTGTGTAAAAGACTGTGTAAGGGCAATTTTGCACGTGTGTGTGTCCACATATAGTGGGTGTTGAGCAAAATGTGTGAAAACTACAGGAGCGCGTCTGGCAATCTGGTGTGAAATAACACAGAACAATTAGGGATTATGTGAACCATCAGTTAAATCTTGTTTGGACACGCAGGTACAGATCACTTTATCCAGCAGGTGAGCGGAGCAGAAAGAGAGGGGGAGAGAGAGAGAGGAGGAGACTGGGAGAGAGAGAATGTAGGGGTATAATGTCATCCCACAACCCCCCATTTGACACTACAAGGGAGGCTTTAGTCAGTCTAAATAATCCATGCTGTTCCATTAAATTTGCAGACTAGCTTCCCTAGTCCATGTGTCGAAGCTGAGAGAGCCTGAGAGAGAGGAAAGCGGGGAGGGGTCGAGCTGGGAGAGATGAGAAAGGGAAGTTAGATAATGGTTCAGAATAAACTCATGCAACCGTCTTTAGCATGGAAGAAATGACCAATTAAACCATGTTAAATCCAGAACAAGAAAGAAAGGAATAATAAATAAAAACAATGAGCCGGGCAGAAGGAGAGAAAGAGCAAGTGTGCACATCCTGCCCTTTGAGTGACACTGATTTGCTCATGATTGCCTGCCTCACCACTAAACCTCCCTCACTTCCCCATCCCATGAAAAACAACCACTCGCACTGTGTGGGGGGAAGCCACCAGTGTGACGGGGATTGTTGCAGTAACAGCATTATTGACTTGTTGCTCCAGCTACATTTGCTTAGTGCTCTGGAGGCCCGATCAATAGACTCTGGGCTCTGAAGCCCTGCTAATCAGGGCCTGCAGCCATGCAGGGTCAAGCCTTCTGCAAAAAGTCAGAAAAAGAAGAGGGGGGAAAAAAAGGCAGACTAAGTAAGAAGCAAAATGTGAAAAGATAGGGGGCAACAGAAAGAGAAGAACTTTGAGGGCTGACGGTGACAGCTTGAGTTAATCGACCAAGAATTCTCCTTCAATTCATTTTCTCCCCTTCCACCGCTAGAGGTAAACTCATGTGGCAGTCTCTCTCTCTCTCCTTCTCAGCAGCAGTGTGGGCGTGAAGCACCATGAGAGATGCAGATTGCTGCTTCACCTCTGCTTCTCTGTGAACCGTGGTTCAAAAGTCAAGGGGCATCTGGGCTGCTCTGGGACTTTTGGAAATGCAACAGCCAATCCATATTTGCAGAATTCAGCTGTGAGATCTCAAGAGGATCTACAGCGCTTAACACAGATATAGAAGGAGTTAATCTAAAGCATGTTAACATGATTATTCAGGAGGGAATTAAGAGGCAAGCCTTTTCGGAAAACTGTGTCAGACATCACTACTTAATGACACAACATGCTTAGTGTTGTGAACATCAAAAGACAAGATACTCCTGATTTTGTGTGGCTGACAAACACATAAAGTGTGGACACAAATAACAGTATTTTCTTATTGTCTTGAGTCGATCCACATGGTCACAGCGGTCCTGATGTTGACCCTGAGCTGTGCATCAAGTCCCTCAAATCATCTCCATCTGTAGCCTTACGTTCTGCACATCACAAGCCCCACTATGGAATGCTATGGGAAATTCATGGGGGAACTGTCCATCAAATATTGATGATCGAGTCGAGCGATGTGGGTTTTCTTCCCATTTTTTCCCCCCTGGTATCTATGGTCACTGCCGCTCTGAGAGACTTCCCACAAGAAATGAACCAAAGAGAAAAGGAGAGGATAGAAAGAGAAAAAGGGCAAAGAAGGGTGAGGAAGAGGCGAGAAGGGTGTGTAGGTGTTCAATATTTTCTTTTGAGGGGCCAGTGCCTGGTTAGCTTCAGCACAAACAGGGTCTTGATACACAGGTCCCAAGGTGTAAACACAAACTTGTACACTGTTTGTGTCGTTGTTTTTGCTCTTTCTCAACACTCCTTTCTGTTGTGTTGTCAGCTGGTGAAGTGGGATTCTTGTGCCCAGTGACACATGTGAAGGCAAGGTGGTTTTCTCTCACACTGGGCCTTTCAGTTACCTTCTTCCAGTCTTTGTGACAAACTAAGGCCAAGAACTTAACTGTACGACTGATTTGATGTCTGGATCTAAAAGACAATGGCTAAATTTCTGTGCAAATATAAACTTTATAAGAAGAATATAACCAAAACTTTCTCTGGGAATAAAAGAGCCCTTGCGGTTAATGGCTGCAGTGATGGGTCCATTTCAGAAGTTGCAAATCAGACAGAGGGAAATAGCAACAAACAGCGAAACCACAGGACAAGGACTGAAACAAATGCTCTATACCCTTATAAAAAAAACCACACTGTGATGGAAATATTTAAACCGCTCATCAATGGAGCCCTGTTCTCTGTCTTTGCCACAACCCTCTCAACACCCCCTGGAATACCAACACCCACCACCACAGCATAAGTGGAAGTGCAGGGTCAGCAGCGTCTCCTCTGGCCTTGCTGACCAACAGATATTCTAATAATCACCTTCCTTCTGTACTGTCAGGCCGGCAACCAATGGATCCCTCGTCCTGCCTTCGCCCTCCATCTCCACTTATACTAGGGGCTTTACCGAGCGGCGCTGCTTCGATACATTAAAACTGCTGCCCCATGATCAAACGAGCAAATACCTCCCGGGTCAGCAAAGGGCTACCCCACGTCAGTTAACAATGCAGCATTTAAACATCAGTCGTATGCAAAGCGGCTGGTACACAGGGGAGGAGATGGGCGGCAGGAGAAAGCAGAGAAGCAAGGCCTGGACCGGAGAGATAATGAGCGCGGGAGTACACAGGAGAACATCAGCAGCTATTTAACGCTACCGTGTCAGCTCCTACACAGCTTTATGATGAAAATATAAGATATGAGACTCCATCAGCATCACAACAAGGATGAGCTAATGATTGAGGGTATATTTATCCTGGTCAAAATGCAGACTCAGTATTAATGTATTAGATTGTGAGTGAAACCCAAACATTTCCATTTGCTTTGTAAATCCCTTTTTAGCTAAAAAATTAGTACATCCACCAATTCTGACCAAAACACTGCAAAATATACTGCCACAGAACATAAATATTTGACCTTTATCATAGATACTGGGGCACTTTTAATAAAGCAACATCCATTATCTAAATGTTTAATGCAGGCAAGAATAATTAACTGACTGTTTTCAGTTTGAGCAGATGATTATTTCATATACTTAGAGCATGCTTTGGTCGGCACTGGATGTCCACACACAGAAGGGGAGGTAGGCCAACACACAAAGCAGACACACAGGCATAGGTCATATTTAACCATGAATTCTATGCACACACTGAAACCAATGTCTGCTGACGTGTGGCAGCGTCCCAATGGGGGCTGAAAGCCTACAGATCCACTAATGTACCTTGCTCTCTAAATAACTGAAAAAGTGTGTTTAAAATGTTTGACAAACAGGAGGATGCATCTTTTTAAGTGAGAAGAACCCTTTAAAGAGCTTAAGGG
The DNA here is from genome assembly GCF_017976325.1 of Chelmon rostratus. NCBI lineage: Eukaryota > Metazoa > Chordata > Actinopteri > Chaetodontiformes > Chaetodontidae > Chelmon > Chelmon rostratus. The sequence goes on along the minus strand of NC_055678.1, from coordinate 9,471,776 downwards.
TGAAGAGGTGAAGAGGAGTTTTTTTTCTGGCTTATCCCTCTCTCCCTCTGCCTACTGCTTGGTTAACCGACTGACCTGCTGTCAAAGGAGCCTTTGTGAGTGCGCTTTGGCGGAAGGCCAATCAGATCCTCCGGCTTGTCTGTCTCAGAGAGGAAAATGGCGCCCCTGGTATGCCATCAGCGGCAGAAATGTGCAGACAGTCTGACTGCTGAGGCAGGCTTGGCTTGCTGTGGCCGTTCCAAAACTATGCCGGAGGAATTACCTGTTTGGCACACGGCCAGGGGGACTCGTTCTACAAGGGCCGGTGGTTATTTATCTATTTATTCACTTAAACCTCATGCACACGGGCACTTTCAAAACCATTTCAACTCCTTAACACCCACTTCCACAGGTTCTGACAACACTCTCCTTTGAACTACGCGGGTAGAGTTAGCAACAATCAGTTATACGACGAACGGGCTCTTATTCCTAAGCAGACCTGCATGAAAACATATCCTAAATGACTACTGGGTTAAAACATATTACTGAGTCTACTGCAGTAAAGAAACCACCTTCCACTTCCTACTTCACCTGACAACAATTCCTTCCTATATGCCTCTATTTTGCCAACAATGTGAACGACACACAAAATTATTAATTTAATAAGTAATTGAGCAACTTGTGGAGTGATTTAAATGTCTTTTTTTTAAATATACAAATATTAAAAATATGCACAACATTTCTGGTCATGGTACATATGTTACCTCAGTTGTGAATTTCCGGAAAGTAAATACAAGCTAATATTACATTTTATGTCAGGAGTATAGAGTCTGGGTGAGACTGTGGGAACTCCCAAACCCAAAAACAAATCAAACACTGAAACGAACACAAACACCACACAACAAGAATACAAGTTCTGACAAGGCCCTGGTTTACACTAAACAGAGATCACAACTTGCTCACTGCACAATCCCTGCTCATTTCCACTATGTAAAACCTGCCAGAGACGAACACAACTGCTCAACAAAGTGGCATTTGTGACACATCATCCGAGGAAGCAAGTGTTTAGGCTCCTGCTTCAGAAACAAACTTCTGACAGCGGGAGATGATGAAACAGAGCGGATCCAAAATTATTCTCGCGCTCCTCAGAACCAGCTAAACCTGCTGCAGCCTGGGGCATGCCCTTCACCCTCCCCCTGAGAGAAAGAGAGAAAGGAAGTAAGGAAAGGGCCAAAGACGCTAGCAAGAAGAAGGCAGACAAGGATTGTTAGACTATTTAATATTATTTACGATTGCAAGTTTCCACTGAGCAAACATGAGGCCCCTCTATTGTTTACCTGCAAATGTAAATGTAATGTCAGCAGCATCAGCGTCAGCATGCACGGACGAGAAGTCCGTCTCTCTCTCTCTCCAGAAAATCACAAACACACGCTTCAATGTACACACACCAACATTTCCTCAAGCACATACTGTACGGCTGCATTTCAAATGACACACTCAGCAGATCATAAACCTCCATATGTTTAGACCCAAACAGAAACATCATTCTTGGCAGCGCTCACGTGTGTCTGCGAGCTCGCGGGGTGGGGTGAGGAGGATAGTCGAGACTTGCTCATTTCACACTGCGAGGTGAGCCAGGGAGCAGTAACAGAATCTAGTCATAAAACATGGAGTGGGAAAGGGGGGAGGCCTTCAGTCCATGGTATAGAGTGTGTCCAAATGCCACCTCTTCTAGACTCCCCCCTGTTCTTGCCTTTCTCACAGTTATCCATTATCATAACCTCCGTCTCTGTGGGCATGTCTGACACATAAGCCACTTTTTGCAAGGCAGCTTTCACTTCCACCAGCCTCTTGCTGACGTAAACAAAGAAGGTGGGGAGGTGGCTTGATTAAGAAAACTTTAAAAATCAATTACAGAATTTTTTGGCACTGAAAAAAAAATGTGTGATATTTTTTCAATGTTAAAATGTCTTTGAATTGTTCTGCCTTGATAAACAAAGATAATTATTTTGATCGACCATCTTTGTTGTAATTTTAAATCATTAGTCGACTTTCTCTGGTCAGCTGGTCAAAGGCCACTTGGGGGTACTTGGAAGTACAAAACCAAACACCGCAACAAAACAATTTTCTGAAAATGGCCTGCTGGTTTAAACCTGGCAGCACGGACTTCTTCATGTTTCTGCAGGGGTTGAGGCCTTTTTGAATTTAACCCCTTCAGCTTTACCACATTATCAAAGTCTGGGGTTCTCAGGAGGGGGTCCACACCTCAAACGGTGCCACTGTCGACAAAAATAACCCTTATCCCCAGCTTCTCCTTCATTTGGGTTAAGTGCATCAGCTCAAGCAACCCACGCAAGGAGAGGCAATTTGATGGAGGTGAATAAAGGAGGAGTGGGAGCTCATAAGAGGGAAGGAGTGAGGAAAGAGAGGTGATATGAGAGTTAAAGGGTTAGCTAAGAGCGATACAGAAGCTAAGCAATGTACTGCTACGGACAGGGTAAGCAGCAAAATGTATCTGAGCTACCTAAAAAAATAGTATTAGCATAAAGTAGAAGAGTATAAAATACTGCTTTCCTGTGGCACTACATTTCACCGTATTCCTACACATGCTGTGCACTGTATTATGCTGCAGATCAGCTGTTTGGAGTTCTTGCGGTAAATGGAAGAGACGACAAATACATACAAATACAAATAAATGAGGTAATGACAGCAACTATGCCATTCACTGCAGAGCATACCTTTATGAACCAGACTATCTTTTGCTGAGGCTAAACGGGCCGAAAGAGAGACAGAGGGAAAACTTCTGTGACAACGGAGGCTAAGAAAGAGCAAAAACTACCTGGTGGTTCAGATGTGTAAACTGTAAATGCATGGCCGTGGACCCCGAGAGCTACAGCTGCCATGAGTGGGAATAGAGAAGTTCTGGGATAAGTGGGAAAAGTTCTTAAAAGCTGGAATATCCCACCAGTGACAGCAAATCCACATAAGCAGGGCAGTTTCACAACATGCCACAAGTAAGTAAATTAGGTAAAACTTTCAGATCTTTTTTTCTGATGAAAAAGGGATGATCAGATATAGAGGACGCTCTGTCAAGTGTTCCAGTGACTGCGCCATTCTGAATGTGAAGCGGATTTCACGGGTTATTCTATTCTCGTCAGCAGGCCACAGTGGTGTGTAAAATGAGAGGGAATGCAATGTTTTGGGAAATCTAATTTGAGGACCGTGTTTGTTTTCCTGGCCTTATTTTGCAACCAGGAGGCTGGCTCCAAAGCAGCACAACTCTCTCTTTTCCCCTAGTTTCACAACAATGTCCAACACCAACATCCAACCAAAACCTTTATATTCAATTGAGGCAAGGACATTAAGCTGACATGAGTCTCTTTTGCTCTCCTCCTCTCCTAGGTCTCTCTAAGTTATGCCACAGAATTAAGCAGAGAGTTAATTGGGAGGTTATTCACTAAGTCACAGGAACATATGCACACGTACGTACATATAGACAGATTTAAAAAACACAAATATTAGCAGCCATCTTTTGGCAGCTAATTGCGACGTGCTCCCTGTGGGAGGAGAGTGGGGTCCTCGGTCGATAATTAATCCTCGTTTGGAAAAGTAAATGACATTCATTAGCGGGGAATCGAGCCAAGTGCCATTATTTACATGGCAATAATCTGGAGCGTGCTGGTGGCGCTCTTTTAATGTTACAGAAATAACTCTGGGACAGGGGACGAGTACAGTTGCTTTCCTCCCTTTTTTCCGTGTCTTCGCACCCAGGAACAATTAGGCCCAGGCGAACAGATGGGGATGCCTCTGAGTGAGAAAGCCTCTCTGAACGACTCTTCATCTCCTTCTTATCTCACACCCTCATTCACATGCACTCAGGCATGTGCATGCACACACACACACTCTGCCACGCAGCTGAAATAAAGACAAATACACAAATCCAGGCATGCACACATGAATACATTTCAGAAATATTCATGCACACATTCAGGCACACAAGAGAGCAGACTAAGTACTGAGCATGTTGAGCTAACTTTTAACATCAGCTGCCTCTTACAAAAGGCCAAACAAGAACTTAGAAAATGTGTGCACATTGAAAACACTGAGCTGAGGCAGTAAAAACACGAAAGCTGGCCTTAGTGCAGATATTCATAGAGAAAAGGACAGTGGCTTTCAATATTGATAAAAAGCAAGGGTCTTCATGTCAGCAAACATCAGCTCTTTTCTGCCAAGATTTCTGTGTTTTTCTTACCACATTTATTATTTATGAGTGTATATCCTGAAGTTATAATTGGTAGACGTCCTATGCTTTGGTTACTACTTTAGGTTTATAGACAGGGCATGCTTTGTTCACATTCATATACAGTCTGTGTATGTGTGTGTTAACACTGCTGAAGCTGGTGTAATGATCAAAATGTTACACAAAGGGCCATTTGTTGCGCAACCCTGAGATTTTCCACAATGGTACAAGCCTCTGCATGATGTACACAAGACTGGAAAGCCATGACTGTAAAGACAAAGCAGATCTATCATCGATAATGCTTACAAAAACGCAACGACTGTAGACTTGTATTTTAAAAATGACAAAAGCAATAATGAGGGAATGCACGGAGGAGAAAACTGGTCGGCAGCTACTCTACCTCATGATGTATGGATATTTTTGACATGGGCCTAAGTTTTTGGTAGCTTTTTTCATCAATAATGCAGCTGCACAAACATCACAGTATAATTATGGAGTATAATCTTAATACGGACCCCAGGAAGAGTAGTCGATGCCAAGAGAAGTTGTTGACAAGGCAGCAACTAATAGGGATTCAAATAAACAATAACCGCAGTAGCCTATTTTACAACAGTTAAACCCAAAATGTGATTAAAACACATTCTTTCCAACACAATGGTTCTTACAGCAATGGGACATGTTTTCATGTAATTTCTGATTATGTTCTGGATGAACGCAGAGGACCTGTTGTAGCTCTCTTTTATGTATTAACCTGTAACTGTCAGCGCTTGCAGCTACAAAGCACTTTGAGCTGCATTGCTTGTACTGTATAAAATGTGCTACATAAACAAATGTTTGTCTGAATGACTGATTGGTGAATTTAATGGAAAATGTGGGTGTCAAAGTCAAGTCTGAGACATTTTACAACACATCACCCCTCACTTCATCTCTTTTTCAGGATGATTATCCCTGCTGACCTGGATCCTGCCGGGTTTCTCACTTTATGAAACACCGGGCAGCAGGTCACAGCCGTGACGACTAACACACCTGTTATTGTGTGACCTGCTACCTATCTTTGTCTCGCTAAGTACAATGATTAAGGTATCAGTCCCTGGGGAAGCGAGCGACAAAAACAGCATAGAGCGTATACATCACAGCCTCACAGTTTCAGCATGCCCTCCGTGGACACAGGGGACAGTCCCTGCCCCCTCTGGTCACGCTGCTAGACAGGGAGTGTTCCATCAGACAGTCTAAACCCCTCTTTTACCCATAAGATTAGGTAACATCATCTTGTGTTTGCTGACACGAAGGAAGCAGCCCCAAGCCCCATAGAGCCTCCTCCTCCGTCATATTCTGTTACGTCTCCCAAACAATGGGTCCTGTCAAAAAGACAAACACTAAATATCTCTTAATCTCTCCCTTCTTCTCAATACTAAATCTAAATCCACTCCTAAACTAGTTAGATTCATGGAGGAAACTAAACCATGTGAAGTTACAAAAATGCCTCGACAAGGGCACTGGGCATGGCTATTCTGGAACTTTCTTTTGCTCTTTGAGCAACTACTGAATTAATGAATACATAATGTTGTCCATTCTGTAAATGTAATGGTTGTCTCCTATTTGTGACCAAACTTGAAATTAACCTTACTTGCCCACTTCCCTTGACACTGACAATATGCCAGGCTGTTATTTTAGCTATAGGGAGGACTGAGGCCTAGCGTGACCTTTCCCGAGCTGAATGGAGACTTCCGAGAGAAATCCGATAAAATCCAGGATGTGGGGCTCGCTAATTCGTTCGTCCAGCTCACCACACTTCCGCGACCTCTTTTCCTTCAGCCACCCCCCACCAACCCCCAATCGATCTGCTTATCTCCTGAGATCAAAGGCTCGCACCGCCGTTGTACATTTAGCCTCGGCTGGGTCCTCCCACATCATGTCTAAATATTAATGATAATAAAGTCTCACACCCATCCCTGTGTCAGGCAATTACAGCCAACATTGATCCTCGGCTCTCTGCTCCAATTAGAACTCACCACTCGTAATGCGTCCTAGCACATCAAAGGATAACAGCCATTGATCCACTCCTGGATCTTAACGTTTACCGTTAGGAGAGAGGGAGGGCGGTGTGGCGGCGGGGGGAAGCAATATTCTGACTCGAGAAGAAGAGGGGAGAAAAGAAATCATTTTATCCAGCCAGTCAGGTAAAGGAAGCGCTGAAACTCAGAGGGCAACGCATGGCAGAACGGGCTCAATAATAACAGACATTCTGACAGTTCAGTAGGAAACTGGCATCCGGAAGCCTGCAAAGACTACTCCACAACTGCATGGCTACGCTACACACTGAAAACCTCTCTCTTTTATGTTAACAAAGATCTTATTACTCAAAAAGTGCATGAGGCAAATGCTATGTATTATAAGCAAACCTTTTATGAATGCTGTGGTGTCTGGCCATCGTAACTGCAGACACGAGACTACTAAGAAGCAATTGTCCATTTATGAGTTCAGCTCAGAGAAGATAAATCCTACACTACTGCCCATTAACTGACTCTGAGATTTTCAGGATTATTTTAAATATCAATGACTGAACTAAAACCGAACTTAATAAACAAGGTGGAAAAAACTCTGGGAATTTCTGATCAGGCTTATACAAGACAGGTCTCAGTGGGAGGCAAGAAAAGCTTCAGTGAAACATGAGTTATGTCACCTCCCACATCTATGTCTTCAGGCCAAAAACTGACCTTTCTGACATTTTAAAGTTTGAGGAGAGGGAAATATTTTAAATCAACATACAGCACACACTACAATATGCCATTCTGCAGCAAAACACACTCAGCGAGACAAAAAGAATCAACAACAGGATAAAATCCGACCCATTGAGTCAATAGACAGCGGCACGTCACCATTAAAACGGGGACATTCCTTGCACAAATGAAGCTAAACAATCCCACTGTTGACACCATTATTTGACAGGGCTTGCTGTTATGCTCTTTCTCTGCTGTACTGATAGCTCTGATAGCCCTGGCCTCGGGCACGACCTCACAGCCGCCTTTGTCACAGAGCTGGAGGAAGGCTTAACCATCGCTCTGGGCTACAATGATACTCTTCAGGGCACCATAATACACTGAAACACTGTGCAACTGGAATGCAACCCAGTGGTTTGTGAACCTACAATTAATTGACTGACTGTGGCTGACTTCTTAATGTTAAGCCGAAATATGTTGAACAATATGGTAAAGGGGAAAAAGAAACAAAAGGCAGGCACAAAATAATTGCACAAATTTAATTAGTAACAACAATGTGATCGCGCTGGCATCAGCTGCGAATCCTGAAATACATTTTGAATAGCAATTAATACCTGGATGGGGAATGTGGACTGCCGTCTTGACATGTTGAGGTTCATTTAAAGGTCAAGGCAGAGGAACTGAGTCAACTTCTCTAAGTTTTTAGTAATATTTTGTAACTTATGCACAGTGAAGTAAATGAACAGTAGCTTAAGATACTCTGAAAATGACTACAAATTTCTCCAAGCATTTCATCACAAAATCAAAGGGTTTCAAAATGCTAAATGCTAAACCCCAGCCATCCTCTAGGACACGAGCAATTTATCAAACTCATTTTTAAGAGTCTGTTAACCTTTACAAATTCAGCTTTCTTCCAGTATTTGTTTGTGTATGATATTTTTCCCTCTTCTCAACCCACTGTCCTCTGGCTGTGGTATCCCTCACTATTATACGCTTTGCGAACATGGTGCTTTGCTTCAACTCTGTACCTCGGTCTCTACCAAACGATGTAATTAAAGATTGGTGAAATGAAACCAGTGTTTAGAAATGGTTTATGTCAAGTCTGTTCTGAAATGCCATACCACAGGGAAACTTTTAGATGAGATGGGTGTGCATCGACGTCTTGTTAAATAAAATAGAGTCTTGGCCTGAGGAGTCAGGCAAAACATCTAACCGACAGAGACTCAGTGTGAGCCAGGTCAAAGGATGAAGGCTGTGTACAATAGTAATGCAATGGTAACGGTAGGAAAACATTTGTTGCTGGCTGGGATATCAGGCTCCTCACATGTGTGTGATACTCAGCGATGCATTCAGGTCAGCTGAGGAGAATGAGGGGACTGGCGGGCTCCACAAACAGGCTGGGAAAGTGACACTAGGATGCTAGGCCAAGACATCAATGTCCTCACAACTTCCCTTTAACACCGAAGCAATGTTAGCCCTGGCGCCATCAGAATATGGGGTGGGGTTTAAAGTTTACACGATGGCTGACAGGATGTACCCATGTGACCCAGCAAACACTCAGAAAATAAACAAAGCGGCTCTAAATCTTGAGAGGCAATGGTTTTCAGGGCTTTAAGTGATGGTTTAGAAGGAACTGGATATTTGTGAAGGGGTTATCTTTGTGGCTACCAGGCTACAACACAGGCTATGTACAGCAGATCTGATGCCTGTTGTTCAGCTGTATTTTGAACATGATTATCTAAAAAGTGAAACTTACAGTATGTGTCTGAAGCACATTGAAATGGTTAAATCTGGCTATACAGGTGCTCAAAGGTCAGGGGTGAGAGTTCATAGCCTCTTGTTGAGCACAGCTGCAAAAATAATTAAAGACAATAAATATCACAAAACCGTGTTATGACTTTCTGCTTGTATTATTTAGATCAGCTCAGTTAGTGTTTATGAATACGGTAAGTTCGAATTAGCATTTACTTTTTGCTGTTGAAGCTTAGGCAATAATTCGGACAATACCATTAGTGAAGAGCGAAGGGAATGACTTCATAGGTCAGCACTTTTCATTTTCACAGCCATGCAAGAACTTTGGCAGAAGGGCAACTGAACTTTTGGCCTGTGGAGCCAAAGTGTACATATGTGTGTGTAAACAACATTATTTGTGCTATACTGCACTACAGGGGTACTCAGAAATGCAATGAAAAACCTAACAAAATAAAAAAAAAAGTGGTCAGTTGTCTTAAATCCAGGCTTGTGTTACTGTCCACAAAAAAAAGTGCTGGCTGCCAAAAGGAATGGAAGAAAAGAAAAAAAATATATATTTGCAAAGTTTTCAGTGGTGTTGTGTGAGCAAGGCTGTTGAGACAGATCACGATGGGATGATGTTGACCCTTGAGGTGCAAACTAAGATCCCTGTCGCCACAGAGACGTGAAGATCGTGGTGTGAGCGGGGAAGTCTTCTCTCCAGTTGGCAACAGGCCTGGCCTTGCACCAGGGTGCTCAGCCAACAGCTCCTCTCCTCTGTCAGACCCTCCCGCCTCCCCTCCTCCACCTCTTCCTCCACAGCCTCCTGGATGCCAGTCTGCCTGGCTGGTGTGGGCCAAACAAGCCCCAGCCATCGGGCCAAAGGGGCAATGGAACTGTTGCCAGCTGGGCCAGCACTTCACGGCCGAGCACCACTCTCCAAACAAACAGTGCATTGGGCCACAAGCCACGGGCAACATGGAACCTGTCATTACCAGCCGTGCATGGCTGGTTCACTCCCCAAAAACCAAGCCAGGCCAAGGGCTTGAACGTGTACTGCACTTGACTCAAATTTCTCAGCCAGGGTATGTCATGAGAGAATTCCTTTTCAGAATCATTATATCATCGGTATATCGCAGTATATGTCTCCATTTACCCCTTACAAATAATGCTGATTGTGACTGTCAAAACTTCTTGAAGAAATATGAAGATTTTAAAGATTTTAAAGCCATGACTGACAAGTTCAAGTAGATTACATACAAGTGAAAAACTTAAGAGTGGAAAGACAGCGCCTGCCAAACAGTCTCTTGGGATTAACTGCATACCGTCTAATTATACAACATCTAGAAAACTTCCTATGGTCCCTGGGCTAAAAATGGACTCTATGGGCATTGGACTTCAGTGGGGTTTTCTCCACTGATCAAGGTTCTAAAGGTTTTTGTGGCATAACTCTGCTTTGCCCTTACAATTTTGGCTACAACAGATGATGGTTTAAGGCATCCGTCAGGAAAAAAGGCCTTTTCAACATCACTAAATATGAATCAGTCAGAGGGAAGACCGTTGTGATTCAACGTCCAACCATGCTTTCGCTGGAATGCACCACTGGGACAAAGGCATCTACGGAGGGACTTGGAGTCACAAACAAAACAACCTGTGTCGCAAACTGACTCTGTCGATACTCACACAGAGAAAAATTGTGTTTCAGTGGGTTTAGTGACATAATTCAATCGTCTACATCCACACAAAAGCACACAACACATCTCAGTGGTCATGCCCGAGTCATTGTCAGAGCCCACCAATTCAAACAACTATGGATCTGTCTCCTTCTGTTTTGTTTGTCACATGCAGTATCTCAAACATCCCCGACATTCTGATGCAGTATTTTTCAAATACCTAAAAAATGACATTAACATCAACAGTGACACCAGCACCCCAACAAAGAGAGAGAACAAGGGATAAATGTTAACACTGCCTTAGCAGGCGGAGTCAGAGGGTCCTTTTAATGTCAGAAAACAAGGAACCTGAACTGCTGATAAATCTGACATTGAAACATCAATACACACATAAACATTTAAACTAGTTGATGGTATTATTCTGAAATTTCATTTAACACAAAATGAGTCGAGAAATGCATTTGTGTTGTAAGAAGAGTGCCACAAAAAACACTTCAGTATTGCAACCTGAGAAATACTGAGCACATAAACATTCTCAGGTGAAAGATTGAGAACATCACATTTGGCCAACAAGAGCTCTGAAACTGAACTGACTGAGAAGACAAATAATTGTTGTTTTTGGTGTTTACTTGTTTGATTTCTATGAATTATCATAATTATCTCATTTATGATTGTGTTTATGTCGTGCTGCAACTGAAAACAGTACAAAGACAGTACATTTTTAGTTTCACCTCATCAACTTCATTGATTTTTGTGGATATCTGCTTATTCTGAATTTGATGCAGCAACACATTTTAAACAAGTTGGGACAGGAGCAAGAAAAGACTGGGAAAGTTGTGGAATGCTGATTGTACAAGGGAAATTACTACTACTGTGCTCGAAAACATTGCATTGCATTCTGTTATTACATACGTTTTACACAGTGGACTCAGGCTTGCATTTTATCACCCAGCACCCATCAGCTCCACTGAATCTAGTCAGAGGGTGTGCTTAAGTGAGACCATGGACACAAAACTGGAGCTGTATACATCTATTTTCACCATAATCTATAAAATATACAAGACACTATCACATGTTGCAAGGCTGATAGTCACTCTATGTGTTGCTGCAGAGGCAGTTTAAAAAGATGGCCTCATTGTATGAACATCAGTCAAAATGTGAGAAGGAATTTCATTATTTACTACACGACTAATGAAACTATTAAACTGAAATACGATAACTGAATGAATCAAGAGCAAAAAGGGACAATTTTACTTTGCACTTCTGTCATCTCTTCTTTTGCTGCATTATTTTGTCTGTGTCGTATCCTGTTAGCAGAGAATCACACTGAGAATTTAAAAAAGACCAAAAGAGTTTCTGGGTAATCGCAGACTGCATTGTGTGACTGCATTTTGAAAATAATATATTTTCAAAGCTGTCTTTTCTACAGTTCCCATCAAAACTGTTGTGATTTACACATCCTGGAATGCCTTTCACATCAAGCACCACCAAACCAAAGTAAGGGATGGGTGGGGTCATGGGGTCTGTCCTGTTGCCTTCCAGCCTTTGCGATAAAAAACATAAAATTCTATTTCTGTGTTCAGTAAAAAAAAAAAAAAAACACTCAAGGTTAGAAGCTTTTGCTTAGAAAACAGACCAATGCTCTATTTAAACATTTTGATGGGGGGCTCCTCTTGAATCCTGATGCCTACAAACATCTTGCCTTACAATGTTTTCCTTTCCTTGAAAAAAAGTGGCCCTCTTTTTATTGTGTTGCCCATTGTGATAAAGGGGATCTTTTATGCCATCAACAACATCGCAACTATGTACTGGCTTTGTTTCATTGCACCATCCTGGGGGTCTGCCAGGATGAGACACAGGCATACAGAGACACAGTAAATGATTGATGGGTTAGAAGAAAATATTAAAAAGAAAAAAAAAACAAGTCAAAATTCAGCATTTGTAAATATTTCAAGCTCTTGCACCCTGCCAAAGAGAGATCTGAGGGGCAACAACAATAACAGGCAAAAACTATACTTAACCATCTATCCTGATGCAAACACAACTTAGACAGCTGGTTCATTTGTTGAGACTGTTTTGAAAAACTATGAAGATATCTTTGTTAGGAATGAAACTCTAAACAGTAGCAATCTGGAACTTTAAGGCCCATCAGACATGCTTTCGTATCAAATTATCAGATGTCATAATCTGGATTAATGCAGAGTAAATGGGGCTGCCGTATTCCCTTTCCAGTGTCATATGTCACTGCATGTTTTTAGCCAACAGAATGAACTGTACAAAGATGGTGAGAGGAAGAGTTCAATGAGGGCTGACCGAAAGTGTACGGAAGGTATGTCCAGTGCAAGTGTTTGGGCAGGAGCCACTTTATCCTGGCAAGCAATCCAGCCCAAGAGCACCTTATCATGGCAAAGGGATCCCATGTCCTGGCAAGGCTCAAGATGGAATAGTGCCTGACATGCGCATATGGGCATGGAGTCTACTGCAAAGATATAGGAAACAAAATAGTCCTTTTTTTCCTCACAACTGCTGGCATCCAGTAATGCTGTAGCATTCCACAGTATTCCAGGCAGCTGTTGCATAGTACGCCCAGAAGTATGCACAATGGCTTGCTGGGAGGGAACAGTCAGATAAGAGACAATGTGATAGGTTCTAATTGCTTCAAAATGTCCTGAAGAAGGCCCCCTATTATCTATTTAAATCGGCTGATAATGGGAGGCTAGGAGGAGGAGGAGGAGGAGATGGAGAAGGGGGAGGAGGAGTACGAGGTGGGGAGGGGGAGCGACCTAGGCAGAGGGAGAAAGCTATCCTCTGCGCTGCTGTCGCCTCATTATTTTCCGTCTTGACGGACGCCCGCGCTCAACCCCTGGATGAATGGCCCTGTGCTGAATAAGTTATCGCCAGACACACAAAGGGAAGAGTGCCACAAACAACACAGCAGTACTGCAAAGCATGAATCTCTTTTTCCTCTCCTTCTCAGTCTTTCCTCCCCCCTCAAACCCCCCCCCCCCCCCACCCTTCCCCCTGCTCCCTCTAGACGAAAGGCAGGCCCTGCCACAGACTGAGATCTCACCTGTAATTTCTACAGAAGCTCACAGTAGGTGGGGGGAAAACGCAACGGATATAATAAAATGAAAGGGAGGAAGGATACAGGCATCTATGCTTGCTGAAAAGATATATACAGTACTTCCATTCCTCCATTTTGTTTCATCTGTCCTTTTTGTTTGTGCAGCTCCTCAGTGAAGACAGGGACCTCCTTTGGACAGCATCTGAAGATGTTTGAGAGGATGTGTTTTTCTTCTTCTTAAGACAAGGCCCACAGCATGATCAGGGAAAATGGTTTGGTTTCATCTGATGTTTATTTTGTTTCCTTTTCTGTTGTTTGGACTGCTGGGGCCTGGCATATCAAATCAAGATCACCTCTATACAATGCTCCCCTGAGGGGATATGTGACAGGGTTCCCTACAGCTGTTAAATGTGAGCTAGGGAATAATGACAACAGGAAACAGTCCATTCCCAAACGATTATGGCTATGGTTTGCTCTACGTCCGCCAATCCCTCTCCCTTGCTGTCACTCAAAAGTAGCAGTGGAACTTTTGGACAGGAGAGCCTGTTTCCCCTCTGACCGGGAAATCAGAGGGTGCCGCGGCCCGACAGGCGCTCGACGGCAGATCAAACAGGGCGGGTACCCTTGGAGTGACACCTGGAGCCACTTCAAGGGATGAGAGCGCCACTGATCTCCAGTCATCTCGTCAGAACGACAGTCTGTCAGGGTTAAAGGAGGGGGAAAAAAGAAGCTCTATCAACTAGGATGGCATGAGCGAGGTCGAACGAAGCATCACCTCAATGTCGTGGCTGGCTGACCCGAGAGCATTTGGAGAAGCGATGGTGCAAAGAGTGTTTTTTGTTGGAATGCTCAAGTTCAGCCTTGATGCCCAGTTCAGGGACTAAGTGATAGCTAGTTTTGCTGATATCGCAGTTTCACTTGTGATAGTTATTACTTGTCGTGCTTTGATTGCGAATACTATCTACCTCAAACCGAAACACTATCTTTAAAGCTAGCTGTCTGTCTTCAACTCTTTTTACATGATTTTGGTTATAAAAAGTGAAAACAAGTTCTTCACCACCAGATTTGGAATAATTACAATTCATCTATGCCCTGACATACCAAAAAATAGAAGCCTGCTATGGACTGGAAAATAGAGAGGGAGATATGTAGGGAGAAAAAAGGGGGCTTTGGCAGCCAGTTAAGCGAGTCAATCCTCAACAGACAAATGCATCCCTTATATAAAACAACAACACGTCTTTGCCCTTGTCAACAACCCCTTCCTCTACAGCGCAGGCCTGTGTTTGTGTGTGTGTGTGTGTGTATCTTTGCCTTTCTGCTAAAAACGTCCCATCAGCACTCTCTAATGGGCGAGGTGGAGGAAAAGAGAAAAAGACAGAGATAAAGCAGGAGGGAGAGCGAGAGAGAGAAAGAGGTGACAGTGGTGCTTGTTTGGCTCAGGAGCAGTGAGTAATGAGGCTGAGGCGCACCCTGTCATTGTCCCAGCAGCAGCCTGTAGCCACAGACACACACACAAAGACACACAGGAGCATTAAAAAGTAGATCCTGTGTCCAAATAAGATACTTATCTGACATTCAAAACCAAAAAAAAGTGAAATCACTTGATAAAAATAAAACAGCAGTTAGATAACAAAAACACGTTCTATAATTTTGTCTTATAAAAGAGCCTCTTCCATGTAAGATAACCTGTTGGTAGATGCACTAATTTGAGACACTTACATCTTCAGACTCTGGTTTCACGGTGTAAAATCTCACATGACATTCAGTCATCTGATCTCTCTATCTTTGGATGATTCTGGAAAATTATGCTTCTACATAGCATGAGTAGACAGCGTAGGTAAGAGTTCTGATGCACTCTATCATGTACATGTCTACAGATGTCGACCACAGTATGAGCAGCTGATGTACACACTGTTCTGCACGTACAGCACTGGGTGTCTGATAACGTGGTCAGTACGCTTATGTTTGGATGGCTTGAAATTTGAGTGGTCAGTCCACATGTGGACATGAGCAGCGGGGGAAATTTACTTTATCACACCAACTCTTAAAGCTATGGGGATGTCAAAAGTCTTTAGAAACCTATTTTTGCTTTCTTTCTAAAACAAATGGACCACAAACATTAGCAAGGTCTTCCTGTACTACTTGCTTGTCTGCCAACACTAAATATCTTCCTACAATACGCTAACATGCAACCCATAATCCAATAAATATACCCATAATGTGCATGCATGCACATACACAAAACAGCTGCGCTCATCGTGATATGTATAAAGTTTAGCTGGGGGTTGCGGTGGGGGCAGATACGATTCATGCTTTGGCACTTTGCTCTTTTGCCAGAATAAGAACATACTGGACATAAAAAAAAGCACAGAATGCTACCCTGGAGGGGGCAGAAAAGGCCAGGGATGGGATGGACCCAGAGGGATGCAGCAATATGGGGTTGAGGAGCGAGGGGGTTGAGTGGGGTGGTAATGATGCCAGGCTGAACAAATTGCAAAGCAAAGGGAATGTGTTTAAATGTAGTGCATGGAATTATCGTGGCGGCAACATGGCGAGGAGATCAGAGAGAGTGGGTTCCACTGGGAGTGATCTGCCACTCTCGGGACGGAAAACATGAAGCTCCGCTATGGCTACTGTGATGAGTTGAGCTGTAATACAAAGTAAAATAGAATGTAAAATAGGGCAAACGTCTTACACAATGTCACCGACATGGAGTACAGTCCACCATCCTGATGAAACACAGAATAAGAGGACGTACACGAGTGTGTGGGATCGTAGATGCATGTTGCACATGACGGTGGGTATAATGGTGTAACACAGTGTCAGAAAGCATATTCCACTGGGTTTACACTCCTGACCCCACCACATTGTAATGAAGCATTTCCTCTGCTCCTCTCAGCCTAAAACAGAGGAGCGCAAACAAATAATTGAAAAGACAAAAATAAAAATAAAAAAACAGGAAAGGGGAAGAAAGAAAAATGTGCCCCATCTTTCAGCTTCAATTAAAAAAATTGACTCTTTTTGTTCAACTTCATAACACGACTTCAAGAGGGCCCCAAGACTCCGATCCCACCACAGCAGCTCCCTAGTAGAGTTGAATTCCATTAATTATGTGACCTACATATCCCCAGTAGTTAATATTCCAGACAGACGGATAGAGAGAGAGACTTTATATCTGCCAATAATACAGGAGAGAGGCAAAACTCGCAGATCTTAGGGAATCAAAAGTTCCCTTCTCCAGATGTTTTTCTGGGGCCGTGCACTTTAGTCTCTCGGCTCATGACATTGATTGCATGTGGGTTTATTGGGCCAAGCAAACAAGGAAAAAAGTGTTTCCTGTGAATAAGGTAGGAAGGAAACTTAATTTCTTATAGGCAAGGATGAGTGGTAGATATTCTTCTGATGCCAATTAGTCATATGAATAGATTTACTTTCCATTCCAGTAAGACATCAACAGTATAACAGGACTCAGAGGGCTGTTCTTAGTAAGCTGTGCTACAACCCCGATTCCAAAAAAATTGGGACGCTGTGTAAAACATTAATAAAACAGGATGTGATAACCTGCTAATCCTTTCTGACACATACTCAATCGAAAACAAGACAAAGACAATATATTAATAGCGTTTTGCCTCATCAGCTTCATTGATTTTTGTAAATATTTGCTTATTCTGAATTTAATACAGCAACATGTTTTAAAAAAGTTGGGACAGGAGCAACTAAAGACTGGGAAAGTTGTGGAACGCTCCAAAAACACCTGTTTGGATCATTCCACGGGTAAACAGGTTGATTGGTAACAGGTGATCATGATTGGGTACGAAAGGGGCATCATGGAAAGGCTCAGTCGTTCATAAGCAGGGATGGACACTTTGTGAACAAATGACTGTACAAAGGATCTTACTACATGGGCTCAGGAATACTTGTTGCTAAACATAGTTTGTATGCAAATGACTGCATTCTGTTTTATTTACACACAGAGTCCTGTCAATCTATATTTGCACATGCCACAGATAACTGTTTAAAATCAGGGAAATAAACTTGGCCACACATTAAGACAGCTTGTCAAGACATGTCTGCAGAAAGGAAGTTAGTGTCTTGGTGGCTCCATCAGCTTTTGAGCCTCTGCATCATCCTCACCCCTGCTCATGGGCTGATCTCTTAATCAGTGTCCAGAGTGTGCATGAGTCCTCTTCTGAAGGCTGAGGCTCTGTCCATCCTGCCTGCCCGTCGCTACTGCCAGTCCCAGCCATGAATATGGAGCTGTTCTGTGGCTAGGAGCTTGCTTATGTTTTCTGTCTGATATCTAGGCCCCATTCCCATTTCAAAGGGAGGTCCACCCGGGGCCTTGACTTTTTGATCTGCCTGGCGACTGAGTCGACCACCTGCATGTGGGATCAGCTGCCAGCGAGAGCAGACAACCCCTCTGCTTCAAAATATACATCCTCCCCCCTTCGTCCTCCCTGCTTCATTGCCCTTCACTATGCCCCCTCCTTCTGTGAAGCTGCCAGAAGCCCCAGTGGCCCTAACTGGGTCTGGAGCTGCATCCCATTCCCAACTGCTCTGACCGTGGTGGGTGAGATGCTTGAGATGTTCAGTACAGCAGCAGGAAGGCTATCGCTACAGTCACAGGGCCATTTTGTATTTACGAGAGGCCATAGTGTCAGTGAGTCATGGAAACAGAGGCCTTAAGTCTGTGGCTTCTCTAATCAGGGATAATGATCCACACTGTGAACTGGAACTATTTCCAATGGAGACTGTACCAAACCTTTATCAAACCTGATCATATTGGTAATGAAGACCAGTGGAAAATCCATTAAGTGGAAAATCCACTAAACAAAGCGAACATTTATAAGTCCTTAGACATCCAAGAGTTCTGCTAATATCTCTGAGTCTGATCAAGTCTCAACGAAAAAAGGCTTGTTGGATTAAATATTTGTTTGTGGCCTTAGGTGTCCTGTATTTTACGGAACTGCCACCACTCCAAATGTAGCTGAAGATGGGATTTTCTAAGACTAATGTTTCTATTCTAAGATTCTGAGGAGGACCAAGTCTGCTTTATGGAATCACATTTCCCTAAAAGACAATATTTATGCATCCTGTTATATCAAGGCATCTACACTAAAAAGTGCTTTTAATAAGGAATGCAATCAATGTAAGTTGCTACGACTCTTGCAAGGCGATGCAAATCTTTTCTTTGTGGTACAAAGGGACCGGCTGTAGTGCTAACAGGCACTATATTAAATGATAATAGATCACATGATGATCATAGATATTAATATAATATCAGGATTGCCTTTCTGCCTCATTGGGATCACTGTCCCTGTCACAGTATAATTAAAACCCAAAGGATTTCGGAGAATTTAATTAAAAATTAACTAAGAGTGGATGCCCTGAATGCCCACCACTAGACCACTGACATCCACTAAGCAGATGAATAGAGCTGACATCAGACAGAGGCTACGTTTGAGAGACTAGTTATCAACCGCAACCCAGCCAATCAACAGCACCTGGAGACAGTGTTTTATACTTACTACCCTCATTGGCAGTGATGAGTTTCACAGTCAGAAGTTTGCAAAGATTCATTTTCAAACAAAGCGACAGCTATTTAAGATGTGTGTGTCTCTCTGAATGTTTCTTACTATTGGTGATATTCACAGAGTCTTTAAGTTAATTGGCTTTCTTGAACCCTGACAGCTGGCTTAATGAGTGTATAATTGTTTCTCAGCTGGGGTGATATCTACCAGACCATAAAGACACTTCAAGAAGAGGTGTGAGTTTAAATGAAACTACATCAACAGGGAAAAAGGACGCCATTTATCCTGTGGATCCCAATAAATCCCTTCATCCCTCCACTTACTTAAGTCTATTTGTCTGACCATGGATCAAGGCCAAATTATTGACTTTTCATAATGGACAATTTATGTACATGCTTAATACCACAGTTTCATGGCAAAAAAATGCTTTATCTCTCCATGCAACTGTCCAAACCTCTAGGTCTACACACAAATATGATATTAGATTTCACAGTTAGGTAAATTGCTGCCTTTTACAACCAAAAGGAACACCAAAAAATAATCGAACAAAAGATGGAATATTTATAATCCTGTGTGCGGGTGAGTGTCTATGTCCACCTCAGGCTTTTACCAAAAGCGCAGAGGTTGAAATACAGAACAGGAAAGGGTTACTTCTCACCTTTACATATTCATGGTAGACCTAAAGCACTACTTTTATAACTGAGACAAACTAGTGGAGAATGAAAAACCAACCAGCCCCCAACTCCAACAACAGTGTAAAGAAACTACCAATTGCTCTGACATCACACGCAAATACACAATTAATCAAAAGGCAGAAAACTGGGGGAGCAAATAATGAAATGAATGGCGAAATGAGGAAGGATTGCCTAAAAGGGGGCGGGGGTGGGTGAGATATCATTGAACCATCCTGAAGTCACTTCTCGCTCTCAGTTCTCTGTCTCTGGTTATAAATGACTTCAGATTTGACGTTTCCAGCCCATGACCTTACAACAAAACACACTTTCTTTTATTCAAACAGCGAAGAAACCAAAAGAAAAAAATGACTTTTTGTTAAAGAAAGGGGGGGTGGGTGGGGGGGGTATGTTGTACTGCTCCCATCAAGCAGAAAGGCAGGCGGTAGTCGAAGAGGCTCGTAACCGGGCCCCACTTTGGAAGGCCCTCATAAATCCTGATTTGAGCGGGGCGCTAACCAGAGGAGGAGAGGCACGTCAAGAGAGGGGGCTGGAGAATGGGGGGGCCGGGCGGCAGCTTGCCTCTTACAATGCTACGTCTGATTAAGTCTTCCCATTAGGTGACAGCTGAACTTTAACATTAATATGATAATATTGAAATAAGTGTGTTATTTACTTCAGCACCAGAGGAGGGTGGAGGGTAGAAGAGAGGGAAGGAGGAGGGAATGATGAATGATTTCTGGACAGCTTTGGGTGACATGCCAGGCGAGTTGACCCCCCCTCCCGCGATCCCCCTCCTCTTCCCATAATCAGACTTGACAAAATGGAGACATATGCAGAAATATTGGTTACAGTCGGCGTCACAGCCCTTCTCAGGCCTTCCCTCTCTGGTAACTGCTGGCCGCCCTGTGAGCCGCCCTCCAAATTGTCTACGGGCACTGAAGCATCTATTTCAATTGGCACTTCCTTCCTGGCCCCAGGATTTTACATTTAGTCGGTGTCATTTACATATTACTCTTAATCAAAATCCACAGTGGGCGACAGGGAGAAAAAAAAAACAAGAAAGAGGGAGCGAGAAACAAAACCGTGGCGTCACGGTTCAGGGGTAGGCACACAGGCACTTTATGAAATGGAGATGTGACAAGACATTACGGTGTGTGTGTGTGTGTGTGAGTGTGCGTGTGTTAGGTGGCGTGTGAATAAGATAATGCAAGGACTATTGAAATATCTGTGCGAGAATTCCTGTGTTTGTGTGATTGTTGGAGGTTGCCTTGTGCATGAACTAGCAAGCAGGAGAGACAAAGACTGCACGCTGGATATGGGTTGTTAGTGCATTTTGTGAAAAACAAAGGCAAAGAGAAGAAAAGAATGGAGACATGTACAGTGTGCACTTGCCTTTTCCAGCCTTTTTCTGCAGAATGCTACGCTGGGCGACTCCTCTCAGTCTACCCAGGCACTTAACACCAGTGCCATGGCAGGCACTCACACTGTTTGCTAGTTTAGTTAGTTGGTTCATTCAGACATACAGTGGCACATTGATGAAACAAAGAAAAGATGAGCATCAAAATTATATGCGTTGAGTGACTTTATACCCAGAAAAAGGACCCAAATATTGCATCTAATCACAGCTGTACCTTGTTGCATAGTTGTTTGACAACTGTATTTTGGATAAAAGTGGACAAAATCAGCTGGTCAAAATTGAACTACAGGTAAGGGATTGCGGCAACTATATCCTTTCCTTCATTCATCTATTTATTTGCATGGTCATTTGTTTGTTTATCCATCCCAACCTGTGTTCTCTGGAAAAGCAATGTAAAGCAAAGCAATGTGTCCAGCAGCGACAGTGTTTCTGACTCATCAGAAATGGAGAGGATGGACAATTTTGATCTAATTATAAACTTCATGAGACGGAAATGACTTGCAGCAGCACAGTTAGAGCACGATACATACAGAGAGGTGCAGAAACAAGGTCCCTACCTGCCTCTTACCTTCTCAGCATGCCGGTGAGGATGCGAGAACTCTTGCCCAGGTTGGCGTCTGTTTCTCTCAGCTGGGGGTGGGGGCAGAAAGACAGGTTTTAATTTCCATTCTGATCCGACAACTCAACGAAATTCAAAGGAGTCTAAAAATGTCCTCTGATGACACAATAGACTGCCTACAACAATTGACCGCCTCATTATACAGTTAAAAGACAGACACTGAAAGAAAGGAAGTTTCTTGTCGAAGATAACAGGAAACTGGCAATGGACACTCTATATCTTGTATCAGCAACATGATGGATTATTGGGGACCTGCTGTACATATACACATATTCATTACCACAAACAAGTCATTGCTGAGAAAGTGTTTTAACATTAAAGTCATTGCAATGATTATAGCATTACTGCAAGCTTGCTGTTGCGCAGCCTTGTACCACTGGCATTCAGGCAATAACTTGCTCAAGGGCAATTAATCCTTCTACCCAAAGTTGCTGGTTGAGAGTCAGACATCCTTTGATTAGAAGCTTGCTTTTTTACCTTCACTGGCGCACCCTCTTCTAAAAATAATTTTAGATGCCCTTGAAAAAGTTTTAATTCTGAAAGTCTATAAACTAGAGCCATCATGAGCTGTTTCTTTATGATAGACAACGTAAATTTAAAATAAACAAGATGTCAATGGCAGATTCCCACTTCGGGCGACATGTCATTCTAACAGCCTTCTGCTCATCTTGCTGCAAACAAAAGTTAGAATAGAAATGGATTTGTAGAAAAAGAGTGAGAGGGTCCTTTACTTTTGACACTGGGCACACTTGAAATAGTGATCCTGGCTACTCAGGGCTAATTGGCCTTGGATATTTTCCTGCTCGATCTTCTCTTTTCTATCTCTCTGCCTTTTTTTTCCCTTCAGGGTCATGGAGATGTTTTCATTCCATCCTCTGTTGAGGTTCAGGGACTTTAACTGGGAACAGGAATTGGCAGAAATGTTGCCAACAAGGTGTGAGTGTGACTGTAAAAAAAGGAAAAATGCTGACACCACACAGAGTGAGCTGCCACTAACGTCTACCTGTAGTCGCATTTCTAGAGGATGATGAGGGAGTGTGGGGAAGAATCTTTGCAGAGGTTCTCTCTAGAGTCAGCAGGGAGTCATTCATCTTCATCGCTCTCTGAGATAATAGCTGCTTTCCCAATAAAGCCACTCTCACTCACTGCGTTTTCATCAGTGTATTATACTGTACACTATTCTATTTTTAATTCCTCACTTTCACATCTCTTCTTCCGACCTTCCTTTTCTCTACAATGGTTCCAGCATCGCTCTTCTTCCTGTTGGTTCTGGCTCATCTTGCAGTCATCTCTCACCCCTCCTTTACTGCTGCTTTTTTCCTCTTCCTCCATCCTTCCTTCCTACCCTCTGGCAGCCTGGGTTGGTGCGATGCAGGTTGCGAGAGCCAAGGATACATGTGGTACAGGCTAGGAGGTGGGGGACCTGGGGTTTGGGCCCTCTGGCAAAGACAACAAGTCCTGCAGTTGCCTGATGTCTGCCTCTACCCACAGATCTGTCCCCCCAGATACTTCACACTTTCTCCCAAAATACACCTCTGAATCATTCCTTCTTTCCATTCCTCTTTCTCTCTCCACACCCTCTCACCAAATCTCATACTTTCCTCCTTAACCTAAATTTTAGCACTGTTGAGTTAACAGGGATTGTCTATTTGGTAAGAACGAGCGGAAGGTGTTTTGCCTATTTCATTTTAATGTACAGCTCCAAAACAGAACATTCTCCACAGACACCCTTGACCACTGTCACCATAATTAGAAAATAAAGCTTATTTGTGTATAAAATTCAAAATAGTCTCTGAGGCATATCCTTTCGATCTACTGTGCCAAAAAGGCCATTTAATGAAAAAAAGGGAGCTTTGATGATGAAATATGCAAAATGAAAATGTAATTATTTTTTGAGCATTAAAGTCTGTAATCTTACTGAGCACGATAAGGGAAATGAAATTACTAATTTGATTCCTCAAATTACGCAATTAATCCTGTTATATTAATAATCTGTGGTCTCAAATGACTAAACTCTGTCCTGAAAATACTTATCTTATTCCCTAAAATAAATAGAGTAGTTATCATAACTGCAGTTATAGCTTGTTGTGGTTAGTCTGCTTGGTTAGGGAAAAGAAGCTAAGCAGCACTAGAGCAGCTAGGTTTCAGTGTTTAGGTGCCCTCAAATGACTTAATTCAAAAACAATGCAAAGATCATGGACAACGCAGACAGATGTGGATCTGATTAATAGAGAAAGGTGAGGACAAATGTAGTGACCTGATGTATAATTTAGTAATTTAAGGGCAAGAGTTATTCCTTTGGGAGAACAAATTAATAATTTGTGCGTACAAATTGCTTGTTTTGTTCCCTGAAGTTAGTAATTCCTAACCTCAAGTTAATAATTTTACACAGTGGAATTATTGATTCAAGGACATAAATTACTAATTTTAAGGAACAAATGTTAAACCTCTCTCCTCTTCTGCCTGTCGGGCTCTGTGTGAGATAACCTGGAGATTGCATCCACTAAGTGGTTCAGAGTTGGGAGCATACTGCTTTGACCCAGTGCTGAAACCTTCCGTTGACTTCTATTTGTACCATAAAAGCAAAACAAAAGGCCACACCCCCTGCTGAGGATAGAGGTTTGTGTGTGTGTGCTTTTATGTGTTTGTGTGTTCATGTGCCGGTATTTATGCTAAAACTATACCTCCTTCACCTCCCATCTCTTAAATGCAAAAGAACTGTTCCGTCCTGTGTCTTTACATCTTGATTCCTTTTTACTTTACTTTTGCCCCACAAACTGCCTTTAAAGCCCTCTGAGTGCATGTGTGTGTGCATGTGGTGGTGGTGTGTGTGTGTGTGTGGAGGGGGGGGGTTCAGCAAAGAAGACTCATGGGAAGAAGGGAGAGAGAGAGAAAAAAGCAAAAGAAAGAGAGATCAGGTACTCTCAGTAGACACCGTGGACCGTTTTGAAAGGAGATGTTTGATTTCCTTTGAAATCGCCTGTGCAAGGCCCACTGCCATGTTGTGGTCTTTAAGCATTCTGCGTTGAGGGTGCCGTCAGGGTTGGGCCCCCTTCCTGTGTTTGGTCTTTTCTGTGTCTGCCTACCTGTCTGTTTGGCTGGTTGGATGTAAGGAGGGGTAGCACGAAGGATTGGGGGAGACTCTCTGAGGGAAAGTGAGAAGGAGTGAGGAAAACCGGAGAGGAGTGCTGAGAAGTAAAGGAGGGTAGGTGAGGAAGGATGGCAGCTGGCAAAGTTAACCTCATTCAGGTGAGAGGAAGGAAAGCGGGAAAATTGTCACCCATATGTAGCCACAAGTAGGTTGATTTCACATGTGATGTGGAATAATATGCTCAACGCCCGATTAAACTCGAGAAAAACATTCAAATTCAAATTGTGAGATGATACTCACAACTGAAAAAACCTGCTTGCATGCAATAGCGCGCTATCAATAAATGAGCACATTAGGTACCTTGTCAATACAATTCTGCTGACATAGTGAGTGCACCACTGCAGGCAAACCTGAGACGGCGTGTGTGTGCCATGTTTGCATAGAAAGTGGTGAATGCTGTCAATGTTGCTAACCAGTTGTAACACCTTCACGGTCTCACAAACACTTGTTAGAATAGACAGATGAGTGTGTGCAGGTGGCATGTGCGCACTCACCCTTTCTCTGGCTCTTTGGATCTTCTCACGGTCACTGTGCAGGTTGGTAAGAATCTCCTGACCCACTTGTTCTGTGAGAGAGGCAGATGCAGCGTGAGACGAGCTATGTCTGACATTCACAAAACCAAGTGTTAAAATCCTAAAACTAATGAATAAAAAAAGAATGGCTTCACTTGTACACTTGCAAAGAATACCTGAAACATGAAAAGAGGCCTCTAATGATGTTTTCTCTTTTGGACAAGTCATGTCTCAAGTGTATAAAACGCTCTGTTTGCTGTCTTTCTGTCTACTGTGTCTCAGTGGGAATAATGTGAAATGAAAATAGGATTTTAGAAAAACTGGATTCACTCTGAGGCTTTAATGGAGAGAGCATTCTGCATGTAGTCATTGTGCAAAATCTTTGTACACACACTGCACAGTGTACAGAGATAACACTGTCTAGAGGGAGTGTCAGGCAGGCAGATACTAGAATATTATTGTAGCCATGGGAAGTGTTTTTTAAACCTTCTTAAAATGCTGAGGTAAATAGACATAAAGTTCTAGGCAGCAATACCCCAGCATCCAGCCCGCCAGTGGGGTCCACTCTGCCAATGCAATATTCATTAAGCCATTCTTTTTAAATGCCTCTCGTCAGTTGCGGATGTAAACACATTAACGCACAGTTATAAAACATCCCCGACAAGGCACCTGACAAGCTTGTCAGTGGTCACTGTCATTTTCCTGTCCCTTGGGTTGAGGATGAGAAAAGAAAGCAAAAAATAAATAAAGAAATAAAGAAAAGATAAACCAAATAAGCCCCCCACCACCGCCAAAAAAGCCACTGCTGCCATCAATGTAACCACACTGCTACAGCATTAGCGTTTAAAAATGAGGGAGGTAGACGATGAATCGGGGGGGGGGGGGAAGAAGTGAAGAATCTTTGCATGGATCAAAGACAGGCTTTCAAGCGCACCAAACAAATCCGGAATAAACAACGCAGTTGCTGACTGTATTACACTACACAGGTGCCGCACACCAAAGGGCCCACGTGCTGAGCGCCTGTTTGGGGGGGAGCGGTGCAAAAATGGGCTACATCTGGCAGCTAAACAAGAGAAGAGAGAGAGGGAGAAATGGAGAAAGATAGAGACAGAGAGAGACAGAGAGAAAGGGGATCAGGGAAAAGTAGAAAAAAGAGAAAGTACTGTCAAATGAACGACAATCGTCTCCCATTCATCCCATCCCTTTTACCCCCCTACACTGTAACTGACTCAAATGTGTCTCTTCCTGCCTTCATTAATTTCTAATCTGGGACGAGACAGATTGAAGGATACCCAGATTAAACAGTGCAGTCAGACAGTCACATGTGACAAATAGGGCAGATTAAAAGACTGAGTGCAGGTATTAATAACCATAAAAATACAAGCCCTCCCCCGTCCCCATTGGAGAAGAACAAGGGATAAACAGGAAGGGAGTTGTAGCGGGAAATCTTCTGTTAAAGAGACAAATAAGCACATCTATCCATCTCTGTCAGGGTTGTGGCTTTTTTTTTTTTTTTTAAATAAACCAACGTGACAAGGACTGCAGCAGGAGAGTTTGTTTTGATCGCAAGTGCATTATTGGAAAGGTTTGCAACGTGTAAAAAGATGGATGAGGTAGTGGGAGAAAAAGGCCTCCGATGAGAGCTTAGCCGAAGAACTAAGCAACCATTACACACATCCTGTTAAGGTGTGTTTTGCAAGACCATCACAGTTTATGTGAGTGTTTAAGATAAAAAAGAAAAGGAAAAAAGAAGAGAAATTATGTTATAACCTTGGCAAGAAGCTACCTTTCAGTGGATAAGACTGTAACCACAGTGCATTCAGGTTTCTGACAATTGTGGGGTGCTATAGAGAGCACGGTACAGGTATCGAAAGAATAACATGACACCAAGGTTTTCAGTAGTGCGCTGTAAGTACAAACATCCACCTTTGCATGTTTTCTGGACAGAGATGGGAAATATACATGAGATAAAAATGATTATATGTTAATGGAAGAAAAACAAATGGTATGACACTGAAGATACCACATCGGCTGACTAACAAAGTTTCATCATAGCTTGTTAGGATAAACATTTTCTTTGGCTGTGCGACCATTAAGGTCTCTCCCCAGTCCTTCAAAATCTATCATCATTCCTTTCTGGGTTCCCCCCACCACGCTGAGCCATTAGAGGTGTACACAACACCTCCCAAGGGAATAAATGGCGTTTATTGTCTTTATCATGTATCTTCCCTTGCGTTACTCATTCTCTGGCATGTATCTACATTTCCATTCATCTTATTTAGGTCCGTCTGTCCAGCGAACTGTGTAAAACGTCATTAGTTACTGGGGGAAAATAACTTGTTGGGCAACAACTGGCGCAAACTATTGAGTTCAAAACAAAAAATCCGATGTGGAAGAAAAATGAATGTTTGCTCAAGTAATAGACTACTCCCACAATGTGACATACCATTTCATCATCATCATGATGTCGACAAGGCTTCCACCCCAAAACTGTCAACACCTGTGAAAGAAAGACCTATAGCTGGCCTCTCTAGTAATAATATCTTAGCTCATGTTGATTTGGGAATACTTTTGGTAATCACTGACCTGCATGTTGGTGCAAGATTTTGCAATGTTAACATATTGCATATTTAAGTTTGTACATTATCTTTAACAGCATAAAATCAAAATAAACACAAATTGTGTGACCAGAACAAGAATGTGGGGTATTAAAAAAAAAAAAAGTCAAATGTACAGTCGATATGAGCAAATCAGGAGAGGAGAAATAATTTACCGTTAATGCCCCTGACTTGTTGCTCGTTAGTGTATAAAATATTCCCCTCCTGTTTAAATAGCTATTAACAATTTAAATAACCCTGGCCCAGAGGCCTTGCTCTGACTCACTTGTTAAAGATCCCCATCCCCCAAGGTCCATTTAACAAGCCCATTATTCCATTACATTACACTCACACCAGCACCAGAGAGCCTTAATTTAAGTCATCCCTCTAATGTAACTGTAGAAAAGAATTAGTATAGGAAAGTTGAAGGCATAAATTAGATTGAGGGGGAAATAACGTCTGGATCTGGAATTAGACACACTATTGATATAACACAGTCTAGCTCTATTTTATCTCAGCTCAACACTTCACCATTTTGCTAATAATGATAAGGTGGACGGAAAATATATTTACTGGACAATTAACTTTACTGGTGTATGCAGTAATCTGTAACAAGACAATAAAACAAGCCAAACAGAGCTGGAGCCAAACATTTCTGTCCGCTCTGACTCTTAAAGAGAGCTGCAACAATTGTTCAACAGACAAAAATCAATTAATGGTTTAAGCTATTTTTGAAGCAATGCGATACTTTCCCCAGGTTCAAACTTAGTTAATGATGAGGATGCTGCTTTTCTTCTTTATTGTGAATTGCATTTCTTTGCATAGTGGATGTGCATGTTGGTTGAACAACATTAGCAATTTGATGACATCATCTAAGGCTTTGTTCTGGGCAGTTTTCATTACTTTTACATCGTCAGATTAATTGAATATGAAAATAATTGTTAGCTGCAGCCCTACTCTTGAAAACTTCCAGTAACAGAAGGATCCACTTATTGTCAGGCCTTGAGAAGGCTCAAGTAGTCGTTTATAATTCTGTGTAAGATGAAATGTAAGTACCATGAACTGTCCATGTCTGCCCATCATGGCTCAGGACAAAACAGCTCAGACAGCAAATTCTGGCACAATCCAAACCTTCACAGCCTTCAACCTTCTCCAGTCCATGCACACATTTAATTGGAGGCATCATCTATTTTACAGGAGCTGTTTCAGAGCAGTTACACACTGTCTAAGGGCTCCGTCTCTCTTTCTGTGTTGCTTTTTTTTTTTTTTTTTGCCTTGCTCCCTCCGTCCCCTGAGCTGAAAGGGTACAAGACCTGACAGTGGTGTGCTCTGAGGCTCAGCACAGCCCCTTTTCATTAAGCAGTTGAGACCACTTTTTGAAGGTTACCACACACACTTGTATCCGGACACAAGCCACACACTCCAACAAACGGGGCATGGAAACCCATGGGAGGGTTGAGGGGAAGTAAGGAGGAGCCTGATAAATGTTAGACCATACATTTTCTCTCTCTCAAGCTCGCTCTATCACTCACACACACACACAGATACAGACACACACACGGTGCAGCAGTCAACTTATATGCCTGTGACTCCCAGGTGACTAAAGTTACCTGTCTTTGTACACTTCCAGAGAAGCTTTTTTTTAAGGACTTCTCAAATCTACAACTGCCTGGTGACACACTTTCATCACCTCCATCAAAGTTGTACCCACACTGGGATGCATTTGTAATGCTGAGCCCACAGGCCATGAGGCTAGCGCTTTCGCACTGAGCTATAGCTCAAAATAAGGAGGTGCCAAGTGCCAGGTCATGGGGGGGCACGTAGCATCCGTGGGCTCAGCAATGTTATGACAGGTTACTTCTAATAATAACAAACTCTATCGCATTTTAAGTTCACACATGCACTGCTACCCTGACATTTTCCGGACATCACTCGGAGGAGCTGAATGTGAGAGCACAAATGTCCCAATCAGTTGAACTGGACATTAAGCAGACTTTACACGAGCAACAACCTAGTACAAAGTCTGTGTAATGTCCAACTGTGTCCATGTGTGAATAGAGAAGGTCACTGTCAATAGAATTCATAGCAAGTGAGTGGGAGTGTGTGATGATGACGTTGCAATGTTGCTGCATCATTTCTGCTGCCTGCATATTGCTTTTCACTCATTAGTAGATACACCCAAATACATGTAGTATTGATATCAATGCAAAAACTGTCTTCATTACGGATGACTCCTCCTCCTCCTGTACCCATGCACCACCCCTCGCCGATACCAAATGGAGTGTCTCCAATAGGTAAGAATGCATCTCACACGCAATCTCCTGTTGTGAGAATAAATGCATTGTACTCAAAATCGGGATTTTTCCACCCTGTGTGTTTAACAAACTCCCTATACAGCACACAGCATAGGTACTGCCCTGTTCTTGCAAGAGCCTCAGCACTTAAAAGGCCCAAAACAAGTAATATTCTGGGCAGGGAGAAGCTGGACCATAATAGTGCATCCTGACTTAGCCGTTGCATCGGCGCTTCCCGTTGCATGTGCATGAGTGGTGGTGGGCAGTCAGGGTGGATTTCTGGGGCCTTTCTTCACTCTGCCAGGCTCTGTTTTATTCATCGCCTGCGCCCTGACCCCGCAGAGCTCCTGTTCTGACAAATCACTTCTGATTAAGACAGATCTCTGTTAGTCAGCCACTCAACTTGGCCTATTCATCATTCCATAGAAAATATCCCTCTCTCCTCCCCCATCCCTCCTCCTCCTGGCTCGTTTGCCTGTCCGTCAGACCGAAGCAAGGCGCAAAAGAAATTTCCGCCGCTGTTTTAAATGGCTGATTATAGACAATTGGTGGATGGAGAGACGTAAGAGCGTCTTATGGGTGATAAGACGCAAGTTTAATGGGTATAAATGACCGGGCCTGCAGGAGAGCAGCTGGTAATAGAACCATTTGTTTAAAGCTGAACCGGGATGGAGAGAATTGAAGGCTGCATTTTCCTTCTATTTGAGCTCCCCCTCCTCTTTTCCCTTCACCTCAGCCTCAAAGTCAAATCCTCAGATCACCAGATTTACATTTCTTTTAAACAGCAAAGTCCCCTTCACCCCCATTCAATGAGAATTGATGAGGCTTGGAGAGGAATAGTTTGTTTTACATTTATGAAATATGTCCCTGTGGACATGGCTGCAGACACGCTTGACACAGCCACTCATATGTAACATTGCTCTCCATGGCTTAGCAACAAAGTGAACAGAATATTTACTGTAAGTGTAATTACCAATACAGTCAGATGCTTGAGAGCATTTGTATGCAAAGTTATGCCATAATAAACTACAGCACAAACTCCTTACACTGTGCCAAAGCATCTAGACAGCCACAGAGCTATTGTGTTAAAATTTCTAACAAACCAGATTAAATTAACCTGAACGACAACCCTGCTGGTGGCAGAGGGCTGAGAAGCAGGAGGGGTGAGTGGAGAATGAGGGTTGCTACAAGCAAATTGCCTGGACTTAATCAACCAGTCTTACTGAACCATCCAAATGAAAACTAATGGACTTGGGTGCTTGCTGTGATTGCCCCACATGCAACAATGTGTGGGGCAGGAGCGTTGCTTTCTGAGGTCTTCAATTAAAAAACAAGGAATTTCTACAGACGGCTGGTCAGCCCATATACCTACTCTACATGTATCCCAATTGGTCAATTGTGAAGCTCAATCAGAGTGGACTTATTAATTCCATTTCCAGTGCTGGGGAAATGGTTTTTTCATGTGTTGATTAAACTTGGTCAAAATTGTTAAAAAATGTATGAAGTGAAGAATTAAAACTCATATCCGACTGAGCTAATTTGCGTATGCATTATTCATAGTGCTGACATTTGTGTCACACAATTGCGCTGGCCACATTACAACTAAAATATAAACAAATAAATAGTACATGAATAAAAAAAAATAACACACGCTAGTACATCAAACTTTATTCAGCCTAAATAATACAACCAGAGTTTAAGTGCTTTACTCTGCAACTTAAATAACTTGATTTTATTACCAGCTGAGTAGCTGTATAAATCATGGCGCCACATCATATGGGCATAATAACAACACAATGACAATATCTAAGCTGAAGGTCAGAATAATACAAAAGACCTTAGCAAAGGAAAAACCAAACAGAAGCTCATTCTGTTGAATTTAGAAGACAAACACAAATCTCGACCAATGATGCCATGTAGACCTACACGATAAGTTGTTTCAGCATCAGC
This sequence comes from Chelmon rostratus, assembly GCF_017976325.1. NCBI lineage: Eukaryota > Metazoa > Chordata > Actinopteri > Chaetodontiformes > Chaetodontidae > Chelmon > Chelmon rostratus. Next base: position 9,439,624 of record NC_055678.1, on the reverse strand, counting down.
GTCATGACGTGCGCATATGCATTAGTCACATTTCAGGACGCATGATACCAAGTCAGGCAAACTAACTCAAACATGTCATGCTGCACCTGTTTTGCTACTTGATGCAAGAAAATGCAAAATGAAAACTCGCAAAGTTCTGATTTTCCATGACTCATCTAAAAGAAAAGTCTGTCTCAGTCTACATAATTTAGTCCAGTTTACGGGTCCTTGGATACATGGACCTGAAAATGAGCGCCAATCAAGTGCACCCTCTTAACCACGGCACGTGGGTGAAGTGATCACTATGCATGCAGAGTTTGCATGTAACCTGTCTGTAAACATGGATATGACGCGGCTACTGTCACGGATAATATCGCCTGGATGTTAGAGGCAGGAGTCCAGCTACACAAGGCTGCTTTTGAGTGCATGTATTGTTGTTATCAGTGGCAACTCGTCCCTGTGTAGATTGAAAAGTTTTTTTTCACAGGGTTGGACCGAATGTCAGAAACACAAATACACACAAAACCTGCTGCATCCAGATCAATCTGCACTTACATCTTGTGAGCATATAGATAAGTCTGTTTGTTGCTCGAGTTTGAGAGTTTTATCGCCAGCCACGTCAGGAGGCCTGTTTTATCTTACACCTTACACCACATTTGACCATTGTTAGAAATGGTAGATTGCATGTAACCTGCAACATACAAAGTCATTTGTAAAGTTAATTAAGAAACGTGCTGTTTTTCTGAAATGTCTCTCCGCCTGTTTACCCTCTCCTCTTGATAATGTAGGTGTCAGAGTCGCACATGTGAATGTGGGGGGGGGGGGGGGGGGGGGGGGGGGGGGATGATGATAATTTTATATATGTACATGAATAACACACAATATATATAATCACAGAAAAAAAAAGAAATCGCAATGACAGTTTTTTCCAATATCGTGCAGCCCTAATGTCAAGCCTAGGGAGACTTGAATGTAGGAGAAAACAACTTTTCAGTTGGTCCTAATCAAACCCAACATCTGATTTAACAACCCCTGCTGGAACTGACTGAGGAGAAAAGTTTGTCGGAAATGGACTCTGGGAGAGCTATATGGAGGAGGAGGGAAGAAGAAAGAGAAAACTTGACGCTCCTCTGGTTCGTTTTCAACAGTTTAGGAGCGTTAATCATCACATTACTGTTGATTAAAGGCTTTTACGTCTCTAATCAGAACGTTGACAGGCAGATCAAAGAGCGAAACACAAATTTCTTGCCTTTTAATTATCTGTACAACACCACACCTCGGGCAGCTCTTCCCTGCCTATCTCCTCAAACTCAGCGAAAGAATGCAAAAGGAGATCTAACACTCTACAACAGTTCATTATCCAATAAAACGGGAGATCGGGGAGAGAAAATACACACACCAACACACACACACACACACACTATTACACACACACGCACACAAAGCTTTAAGGCTTTATGATTAGCGAAGACCTGGGGGAGGCCTGCAGTCTTCTTTATTAACATGTCCCGAATTGGAACACCTTAATTATGTTTGTCAAAATCGGACTTGGCGTCAAGCTCATTTGCATGTTTTGACAAGGCCTGTTGGGAGCCTCCCTCCATTTTTCTTCAGAGTGCTAGAAGTATTTATCACTTCTCAACACCTACTGATAATAGGCTTTTGTTGTTAAATGAATGAAATAACTTGTTAAGTGTTCTTGTTGGATTCGCCCCCACCCAGCCCCTACTGTTTGTGAGTTAAAGTTAGAACTGATGCAAACACTGACTGAAGTGCACACAAAGGAGCCTCGAGACTGTCTTGATCAATGCTTGTTCGCCACGCCTGTTCAAACTGATGAGGATGCGACGCCTTCCGCAGCCCGACTGTTCCTGCCCAGCTGTTCCCTGTCAAGTGGTTTAGACAAAAATCTGTACTACTTTTAGAAAAGATTTGGCATCGCTTTGGAGGTTCTCAAAAGTCCTACATGTTCCTTAGCACATTCAGCGCTACAACAGATTGCTACCTGACTCATGATCACATCCTATTTGAATATAAGAAAGCAACGGACCACTCCCTCCCTTCCCCCATTAACAGCTAAACAGACTAAATGAATCCTCGTTACGTCGATGATATGTAAAACAAGCGTGGTCGAAAACAAACAAACAATCTGTGGGGACAGAGGACTGTCGGCAGCAATTTAGCAATGGAGAAAAAGGAGGGCATGAAAGCGAGACATCAAACATTAGCCTGAATGGAAGGCGCAGGCCATTAGAAGTGGTTGCACTGACAGGATCTGACAGTTGGAAACACTTAAAGATTATTTTCCTCAAACTTTGAATTCATTAATACTCATGAGCTGAGGAAGGGCTTCCAAAACACAGCAAAAAAAGGAGAGAGCTGGTGTTGAAGCTGGCTGTAGAGTGACAGGTTGCACCGCGGAGGCCAGTTCAATCTGTGAATGAGGCTCGTGCTCTTGGTGCCAATTAGTATTGTAACTAGCTTCCTGGTTACATCTGCTCTGCTTTATCTGTTCTCAATGAAATTTGATTTTGGAACATAAAGCCTCCTTTGCCAACACTTTTCCTTGAGGATTCAGTTCATCATCGATGTAAACTAATGACTGATAATTTTCCAAGAGAAAAAAAACACAGACAAAGAGTTAATGCAAACTGAGCTAATTTAACAATACAGACTCAATCTCAATGCAAAATGGTCTTGCTGCCATTTATTTGGCAGACGTTACAACAGAAAAGGTTTTGACCTATTCGATATATCCTGCTTACCACTTATGGCACAATTTACCATTTCCCATGTACAATTGTAAAGGAAATTTGGGCTGTATTTTTGTTGATTATAATGTCTAAATAAGTAAATTAAAGCTGAGAAACTGTTTAAAAGCACTTATGTTGTTCTGCATTCTCAGATGTCTGGAATTAAGTTGTTGAGTAACGACAGCTGATACGAATGACTGTAAAAACCTCACATATTGGGGAACTGAATATGAAATTTTCTGCTTGAATTGGTGGCATGCATATAATTCATTTGCTGCAATGGACATAGCTGCCCTCTTATTCACAGATGATACATCAAATTCTCTACAGCAAATCTAAGGTGCTCGGACAATTTTATTTGACCAAGCAACAGTCGGAGCCTGTTATCAGAACACTGCGTCATTGTATCTGCTCTGACAGACAGCACAAACACAAGTTTGTGTCTTACTTTAGGGTAATACCATCACACTTCCCTGCTCTGGTAAAAGGAAAATAATACTGCTATTATAGGGGGAATACGAAGCACAGAGGGGACTCACAAAAGAGAGACACATCATGCGCCTCATTTAACAATGACCGGGGCCACAGAGTTGAAGGCAGATTATTGTCAGCTTCCACTGTGAATACACACAACATAGCACGACATGTCAGGGCAGGTCAACGCTCTTGCGTACAGTATACATCATTTATTTGTGCTTGCTTTAAATTGTTCCTTTACAGCATATAGTCATTTCCGAGTAACAGTTCTGAAGAATTCAATACTTTAGGTATTTCCATTAAAAGCTGCAGGAAATTCTGTCAAATACAAGGCTTTACATACAATACATATTAATTCAGTCATTTGCAGTGATAAAAAACAATTATGACTTGTGTTAAAAAAGAAACCACAAACCTCAACAAGCACCTATTTTCACAATACTAAAATGAAGCATTTCCACATTTTTTTATTTAACAGGTCAGACTAAAGGAGACTTCAAGCTGTTGACATTAATACAGAAGCTCCAGAAAATACGTAGGCCTGCTTATTGTCTCTAACTAAAATGGACAGAGTGTCTGTCTGTACATCTGTCCTTCAATTTTTTTTGACAACCGTTAATCTGATCGACTTTACACTCAGCGGATGGACTGCCAAGGAAGTGGCTGTGTTGAGTGCGTATGTAATTTGGATGAGCAGTAATTTTGGATGAGGGTTGGGGTTAACCCTCCCTCTCAACTGCACTTGCTATCCGTAACAAGGCGTCAGCTAATTTGAGTTTTAATGTTAATGTTTTGATAACCGACACAGTAGTTAACTTCATGTTATCAGGCTAACCTTTGTAACGTTCTGGGAGGCAGCTACAACTTGGGACAGCTGGCCAGCTTCAGCATGAATTCATCAGTTTTATCAACAGTAATGATATAGCGGTAAAGAATTCTTTCATTCTCACATTTGTGGGTCTAAAACTGTGGGTCTGGAACTGCTTCATCTGGAACCACAGGGCCTCTCTGGCTCTGCAGGTCGAAGATATTGAAAAAGCTGCAAGCAGCAATACGAAAGGCCAAAAAGGCACATTTTAAATGGACACTGCACTAGTTACTTGAAATCCTGATGGTAATGAAGAGAACTACATAATATGCAGAATCTACTGAGCAGGAGACACAGAGGGAACAACACATGCTGAAATCCTGAATTTGTCTGTTAACTGACAAAAATGTAATATAACACTCTGCACCACTGCTGGGGTGACAAGGTGTCTCCTGTTCCTAATCATGAAGTAAAACAGGCTCAACTGAATACCCAACACGCCTGCCACCATTTTCCACACTAATGAAGCATATCTGAGTTTTAAGACATGGCAGAACTAATTTAATCTACCTTCTAAGGGACCTCAGCACCATCAAATTAATTATTCATAAAGGACATGATATTATAACTCAATTGTCAACTCCGTAGCTGGCCCCTTTTTTAACCTTTCTGTGCCTGTCGCTGTCTTTTGTCTTGGACTCTTTCTTTAAAAGCAAGTCGTACGCTTTTAATCTATAACTGAGCAATACACAGTCATTGTTGCTGCTGAACAAAATTGCTTTTTTTTTTTGCCGATAAAGGGGTGACAACAGGGTAGTGGAGAGTTTCTGCGATTGCTGCGGCTCCCTGTGGATTTTTAGGGTATGGTGATGGGGCCAGCTTCACCATGGAGAAAAAAGAAAGACACACAGAGAGTCATCAAGTCTCTAATAACACAACCTTAGACACATTTTATGTTCCTCTCATGAATAATGTATGCCATCTGGCAAAGCTAATCTTGCCATAGTGTTGCTTAGACAGGTTGGCCACCAGGAGGTGGAACAAAATTCCTTTTACACACAGTGGTTCTTTTAGCCAGGTGTCATTTTCTCTTCAGGGGTAGGATGATGGTATGCAACCCTGTCATGACTGACAGGAACAGCAGCAGGCAGGCATGGCTACAACACCCTATAGTGAGAAACTAATACTAATATGCCCAATTCCTCACACAAGTGTGTGGATCCTCTGTGAAAATCAGCATGTGGTCCTCACAGCCAGGCAACCAAAAGAAAAAATAGCCAACAAGAACTCTAATGGTTCAATATAGTTATTATGTGAGTACAAACTCTGCACAAAAGAAGTTACGAGATCAATCCACACAGCAGAACACTTGCATGCTGTATGTGCACCGGTGCCACATAAATACACATGCAGACACACATGCACAGCATATGACGTAACAGCTCTGCAGCTGGTCTGAGGATAAGATACGGTTTTAAGAATATTAAGAGTACAAGACAACAACTAAGCAGTCTTACAAACACGGCCACAGAGGAGCAACCATAGACTGTTTGAATTTCATTAGATTTTTGGATAAACCAACAGGTGGCACTAGTCACAGTAAGCAACCACCTAAACAAATTGTCCGTCTCTTGAATTAGTGGACCTTCAATGTTAGAAAGGAGCAAGTGACAGCCAAGGCTTGTAATATCTGTTGACTCATCCACAAAAGGTTTTATAGCATTTGAGAGTGTCGAAAATGTACACTGTCAACCCTAAACATGTAATTTGTATGTAAGCAGGCAGTCGATGAAGCACCTGGTGCTGCCCAAAGTCCAAAATCAATAACTGAATAACTTTTAAGCACCAGGGTGTAGAAAGAAAATCCTAGCCCTCACGCATTTAGATGGTCAAGTATGTGGTTAAGGTGACATTATCGTCCCTTGACGTATTGATTCTGGGCACTTGTCTACCAAGAAAAAAAATCTTAAGCTTGCTAGAAAGGGTGGTATCTTTCCATTACTACTGATGTTCTTTAGTTCTGTCCACGGTGAAGGGTACCTACAGTTTTATATGGGGTGGGGGCGGATGAGAGCTTTGAGATTCAAGAATTTAGTCTTAAACCAAACAATTAGGTAAACCAGATTAAACACACCTGGTCACCCGACTCAATGTTGATGAAAAACTGTTGCTGATCAAGGTACAGTATCTAATGCTTGCATGTAGCAGTGCTTTTATGAAATTTCACATTGCTAGACCGATTGACAGTTGGTGGCTGTTAATTCCCAAATAAGTGTAGTAAAGGATCAACAAAGGCAAGGAAGAAGACGATTCTGAACTAGGAAACTTGGATATCAACAACATAGGATTTGAAACAACGCTAAAGCTTTTCATGAGGAAGGAAGTACATTCAAAATGTTTGTAAGACCTCAAGGACGCCATGCATTTTGGTGAGCAACAGCGAATGTAAACAGGATTTATGTTTACAAGAAAACTCCACAGGGCAACTTTACCTTGAATAAACAAGTCAATTTCATGACACAGCTGCACAACGACGGTATATGGGCGTCAATGGCCAGCAGTCATAAGGTTAAGGTTGTGTGAACAGCATTTTGAACTAAAATGCTGCAATGTTTTAACACCTATCATATATTAATAGCTTTTTAGATGCATATGTAAGCTTCTGTAGGTTTGTCAATGATGGAATAACAAAAGAAAGTGAAAATCCACTGGCAGTACATCTCCAGCAAACATCAGCGGCACAGGAGACAGGATATGATACAGTGCGGCTATTACAACTGCAATAAGAGCCGTGACAGTGGGCAGCCTTTGCATGCTCCATCCCCTGATTGTAATTGAGGCCGACGCGTGACAGCCCCCCATGTGTCCTCTCTGCAGCGGCCTGGGGCATAGGGCGTGCTGACAGAGGAGGCACCGGAGACAGTGGCACAGGGTCCTGGCCTGGCACGGCCATGGCATGGTACCCTTAGGGGCACTGACCCTCCCCCCTCTCAACCCGCCGCAACTTTCGCTGCCTCACCTCTGTCACCAGGCATCTCGGAGGCTAACGAGAGGGCAGCCGAGACTGCTTAACAATTCCACCACATCCGTTGACTGGGTATGCAAGCAGCTCTTTTTTCCTCTCTTCTCTCAGTGTCTCCCCCCACCCCCACCCCCACTCTGAGACCTTTGGTGAAATAAGTGTCAGCCTGAGGAGACAGGCACTCATCAACACTTTATACCTGGGAGGTATATTAATGCTGTGATGGTTTCCAGGAAGTGGGTAGAAAAAAAAAGCTTTGTCCTCGCGGAGAGAGATTAAGGACAAAGCCTTGGACAACTTTTGAGGATGTTAACTTTGGCGGTGTTTATGTGGACATAATGTGAACGGTATAAAAGCACAAGGCAGAAGTGGAGACCGAAAATGACCTTATGTGTAGCAGTATCTCCCACAGACACTCGAAATACTAATAATTGGTCATGCGTTCTTAAAATAAGCTATATCATATAAAGTCTCTCTTGATCAATAACTAACTAAGATAGATAGGAATAACATGATGTTAGAGAGAGGGCAAGGGAGTTTCAGGGTGAGAACAAGCATGAGAGAAAGAACAAGAAAACGCGTTCGTTTCTCTGCACAGATCCTCCCCACCAGGATCCGAGTTACAAATGAAACTTCACTTCCACAACAAGTGGGGCTGGAAGCCTACAGGGGCCTTCTGGTATCCAGTTAGAGATACATAATTAAAGGAACACGGAGAGGGAGCATGTTATTACCAATGTTTTCATTAGGCCAAGTTAACACACTGGTATCCCCCAAGACCTACAGACAACAGGCAAGGAAGTGGATGGAATAGGATGCTGCCTATTGGGGTCTAAAACTCTGTTCAAGAACTGCTCACATTAGTGCTGGTTCTGCAGCTTTCCATTCTGGCCATAGAGCTACCCTGTAAAAACATTTAATTTTGACATCAGAAATATGAAAAACCATGCACGGGCCTGCTTTTTTCATGATATTTTTACTCTTTTCCCCAACATCCAGGCTTAAATTAGCCAGGATTTTTAAGATCAGGGACTGTTTTTTAGGCTATGAAAAATGGATTAAATGAAGAGGAAGTCTGGCCTAATGAGCTCCCTGGGCTACGGAGCAGCAGGGACCGCGAGGGGAAAGAAGGGAGACGAGGCAAGCCTTTGAGGAAGAAGGGGCCGCAGCCATGCCCAAAGTGTGCCAGCTTCTCCTCGCTTTAGCGCCAATGGCACAGACGGCACCTGGGCAAAGCCTGGCCACCCTTGTCCTGTGCCAAAGGAGAAGAGAGGCAGAGCAGCAAGTTTGTGTTGAACCTGAAAACTTCTATTGGCCATCTTGTTTTTCTTTGAGGCACTTTTAGATTTGTATTTTTACTCTTTTTTTGCTGATGGTTCAGTCCTTGAGTGAAGAATGAAGAATTTGTTCTCCATTCTGTGTCAGCCTATATATGCCCTTTCATTAGCAGCACTGTAACAAACAAGCTGAAGCAAGAAGGATGAACAAGTGTAAGGGATCTTGAAAATAAAAAATATCTGACATTGCACTCTCATTGAAAACAGAGCAGTGAGTCAAATGGGTCAAATACAACATGAACCCAGTAACAACAGAGCAGTACGGAGGACGGACCCTTACCGAGTTGGAGTAAAGTTGTACCTTAAGTTTCTTGACCAACTTTTATAGGTTTTCACCATTCGTTATTTATTTGATTTTTCACATATTCTCTTTTAAGTCTGATTTTATGTGAACTGATCTCTCTGCTCTGATAAGCTGCACAATGTGGAATTTAGGTTACGCTCCAGCTGTGTGTCATCTACAGCCGAGACACAATACTGCTAGAATTTTATTATCAGCTGCAGCCAAAACATGTCCTGAGATGAGATACACTGAAGTTCCCATTAATGGCAATAGCATCTACTTCATTTGCATTTCATTTAAATGCAACATTGAAATGTATGAATACTATCTGTGGGAAATAAGTTAAGATGCTTGTTTTGCTGACACTGATGCTACATTCATAAGTAGTAGGATTAATGTAGACTGGATCAAATGTAAAACTCCTCATTGAAATTAACAAAAACTGAGACACAGGAGCAGGCAAACTGAGCAGACAACTCGACGAGGACTGAATTAACTGGACTAAAATACACACCAAACTGACGAGGGGATGAGGTGCAGGTGGAGAAACGGGCGGAGAAGCTCAGGTGAGGGGAATGAGGTGAATGAAACAGGAGAAGGAGCTGACTGGCTGGGAAAAACACTGGGAACAGGGCAGGGCTAACGAGGCTGATGCAGGGCAGGTGAGGAGGGAAAGAGTTGAGGGGAAAAACAGGCCAGGGAGGAGCACAGGAACAAAGGGGGGAAACAGTGCAACACATTACAAAAACCCAGAAAACAACAAAACCAGACAGGACCATGACAGGCTTGTTTTGATTTTCCTACATTTTGCAAGTTTTACTTGTAGCTTAGCTTTACTTTAATTGTGGATTTCATTTTTTTAGTTTCAGTATTTATATTTGATATCATTCTACATGTTGGGCAGGTAGAAACACCTAATATAATGAACTTAAAATATTGAAATCTGTCACTTCAGAGATTACCATGATTCTTTGACACAGTCTGAACAAAAAAGTAAACAATAAGATTATAAAAACGCAGCATTTATTGTGGAGCTGTATTAGTTGCATTGTATTGCACTGGTGTAAATGGCACCATCTATCTGTTGTAGACGTCAAGCATCTACTGATACATTGTTCTTACATTGCACTGACATGTAATACTACAACCGCATGTCGTTACAGTCATGCCACAAAAAGCAGTGCACAGTACAGGACCGCACACCTTGGTCAGGATAGGAGTCACCATGTGGCAAAAATACAAAATCTCTGTCAGAAAGAAATGCTTAAGTTATAAAAATTAATATAGTCTTTAACATTTTTTTGTTGGCTTTAGAGGACATGATAGTACTTTTCCATCCTTTCATTTATCACACATTGGCTGATTTGCTTTGGCAAAGACACTAAACAAGGCACGCTGCCAGTGACCATGGGACACACTGGGACAGGCCGAGTCTTTATGCCCAAGGAATGTCAACAACTGTCCACAGCAGTGGAAAAGAGGAGGTGGAGGGGTAGCAGAGAGGAAGGGGAGGAAGGACGAAGGAATTACACTGGCAGGTAGTTGCTCCTGGATGCCATCCAAAATAAAGAAGGAGGGCGAGAGAAAAGAAAATGGGGGGAGACACCTTTAAGAGATACAAGTCAAAAGAAGAGATATAAGTCAAAAGAAGCAGAGAGAGAGAGACAGCAGAGAACAACAGCTATGGGAGAGCTATGGGAGAGGGAAGGGGAGGGTGTGTAGCTGGCACATTCTTCAGCTACTTTTCCTGACAGCGATTAGAACCTGTCAGAGCCTCTCAACCTGCCACTCCTCTGCGCTCATAGTAGGCCTGTCATTACAAATAGCCCAGATTAAAATACCACGCTCCTGGGGCACAAGCCTTGACCCCCACATTGCCACATGTCTACCCACACAGTCACCCACCCTGTCGAAAGAAGAGGGGGAGGGGGAGAAAGGCTGGCGATGGTGAGAGATGGTAAAAGAGACAAACAGATAAAGAGTAATGGAAAGTTCGGTTAGGAACAGATAAAATGACTTCAAAATATAATATGAGAGAGGACAGGAGGAGGAAGGACAAAAAAAGCCAGAAAGAAATATAAAAAGAAGAGAAAAAGCATGGAGTATGTCTTCCACACTGCTAATAAATAAGACTGGGTTGTATTTGTTTACGGGGTAAACATTTTTGAATTTCTGTGTTAGTTAAACTCCATAAAACAGCAGAACAGAGGAACATCAAGAACACAGAGCTCTTGATTTGTGTGAAGTGCTGGATAGTTCTTTCACACTTGTACTGCACCTGCGATACGCAGCAATGCAGTTTGATTAGGCTAATGGTAACAAAGCACTGAGAGGTGCTATAGGTTTTCAGCTCAAGCCTTCTGTGCACGTCGACTTGTATTTCGGCATGAAGCAGACACATGCAAACAGAGAATAATGAGTCCGACGTGTCCCGGATCTATCTGGTGCCAACGTGAATCGTCTGTCCTGACACTGAAAAATGACCTATCTCAGCAAGATTTGGAGGGGGGCCGGCGTGTGTGACAGTCACCAGCACCGTGCTGACAGCCCAATACAGCAGAGGAGGAAGGCATCATTAGGATCACACACACAAATACACAAATACACACATCAACGCACAAATATTCATGTACAGAATACTCACATACACTCCATCAGACATGTGAAATTGTGTGCATGCCTGCTTGCGCAGGAAAAAAAGGAGAGAAAACATCTCTTGACTGATATTTTCTACCTCAAACAGAGCATGACGTTGTGGCCGCTGTCATGTCAGAGTGGCAAGCACACAGTGGCACAGCAAGACGAGGCTAAACACAACCAAGACAGACAGTAAAAACTGTTTATATGACATACCACATCTTAGTTATACATCGCCTTAATATAAACATAAACACATGAGTGAGCTCCAGTGTAACTCCACAGGGCATGACACAATATAATACACACATCACTGCCAGAACATTTTATTAAAATAGATTAGCCTGAAATTACCTGACAGTCTTGCAGGCTAAAATCGATGCCCACATGGTGCCATAAGCAGAAGCACCTGCAGTGGGTTAGAAACCAATTCAAATCAACGTGAATACCTCTGGTGGCTCTAACAAAAACGAGAGAAATGAAAAATTAACCCACGGGACTGATGCCAAGCGCATCAAATCAGATCTTGACCCAAAACTCCTCCTTTATTCTTAACTCTAAACAGCAGCAAAACAATCTTTGATACACGGCCAGCGCGTGACAAGACGGGCCTGACAACGGCGTTAGCTCACCGGGATGAATTTAAATGAGCAAACTCGGGGAGCTGACAGACGAGAGGAGATGACAACTGAATGATGTGCAATTAGGCCCATCGCTTGTTTAATTGTCCAAACAAGGGCTGAAGGAGACAATCAACGGGGATAAAAGCAAAATCTACGGGGAAACTTTTTACATGAATGTTTCTACGAAGGCAGTGATAATAAAAATGTACTGCAAGACTTACCAGCAAAACTAACTCAAAGCTCAACTGCTGCTCAACCAGACCATCTCTGAGATATTCTGACCTAACAAGCACGTATTTAGTTAGAAATATTTCAATACCTAGAATAGATGTTTGTGGGGCTGCAGTCTGTTTTTATTCTTGCCAGAACCGTGAGAAACTTCCGTATTTCCGTATCAGCTTTTTTGAGAAATAGCTCAGGTTTCTATCCCGTTGCCTCGTTCTGTATTCCTCGTTACGGTAGAGGAAGCAAGGGGCGAACAGAGGGAAGGAGCGACACGAGGAGGTGGCAGAGGAAGACGGAGATCTCCAATGACATGTTGAGACATAAACAGCTGATAGTTATCTGTGCACCAAGCCCAGGTTGTGTTGCTGTGAGTTAGGCTTGCGGCAATGATGTCTGGGATGGGATAAACAAAATTCGAAGTCATTTTATGACAGACAACAGTCACCTTGCTGCAAATGTAACACTTTTTAACACCTTTTTAGACCTAAACAAAGAAAAATGAATACCATTTCCACAGCAGCACAAGGTGTCACATGTGTAACCATTCAAATAAATCTTATTCAAATAAAATGATCAGATATTGAATGCAGATATGACATCTCTGTGCAGAGGTCAGGGCTGACACATCATATTATAGCCAAATGTTCACTTTTGCGATCAGCCGTCTTAATAAATGTCGTGATACAAAATCTAGCTGTGTATGCCGTCTTATTTCTGCCACAAGTGAATGTCTTTACATGTTCTGAGTCTGCACACATTGCCTTGAAAAGTGCATAAATGTCATCGTTCGACTTGTGTGAATGGTGCCGGCTTACAGTGTGCAGAACCCACAACACTTTGGATCTCAGATAGCGGTCAGAGAAAAACTTAATGAAACACTTGGATGAACAGAGGCCACCGCTGTATAGTTAGGTCCAATGTTACCCGTCTGTGATCCAGCAGGAGCTGATGGTGTAGTGGCAGCAGATTCCACTGATGTGGTATTTCTTCAAATACCAGTGTAGCGTCTATGCTTTTCTGATTTTAAACGGGACTGCCTTAATTTCCATTGTCCCAAGATTAAAGGTTTTTCAGCACATCTTGCAAGTTGCCTCAAAATCGTTACTTGTGACAGCTTACCATTCCTGGTATTTTTCATCTTGGAGCAGGACTTTTACATACGCAACAGTGTATTTCTACAGCGTGGTATTACTACTTTCCTTAAACAAAAGATCTGAGTACTTCTTCCATCACTGAGCCACACTACATAGAAAACTTGTAGCATACTTAATTCCAAGGATGTGTTTATTTAGTCATGTTTATGACTTTACAGGGCAGCTTAAATTGCTTAAAGCATTTGCTGAGAGCTTATGTGAAACTGACAATGTTGCAAGAAGACCCAAAATAGTGGAGTTACTAAATCTGAAAGTGGCATGACCTGAATAGAGGTGTGTCTCAGTTTGCAAGTCAGATTACCTCAAGAAAGTAAGTTGAATTTCCACCAAGAGGTGGGAACTCCGCAACACATTCGACACCCTCTTTTCTCCACTCAGGTCATGCTCTCCAAAAAAAGCACAAAAAAAAAGGCCCTCGCCTAATTAAAATAACAAACAAAAACCCTGCCTGCCAGTTGCACAGTATTCATAAAGTATATCATACCTAGACGGTACAAGCATATAATGTATAATGTATAGCCCACTCGCCCACCACATGTGAAAAATATGTACATATTCCAAAACAATGAGGTGGTACACAAGTGCAAGTGGCAAGAGGGAGAGAGAAGGAGAGTGTGTGTGTGTGTGTGTGTGTGTGTGTGTGTGTGTGTGTGTACAAACTCCTGATAGTGACCCCATACCTCATCTCCAGGGCATAAATAAACATGCGTGTGTGAGTGCGCTGGTGGATTATAATCAGAGAGAAAAGGGAATCAAATTTATTCTGCAGCTGTCATTAATATTTCAGGGCTGTTACTGTAGCCCATGTGAGAGAGCATGAATGATTAATTTAGACATCACCTCTGTCACAATCCCTTACCAGGCCTGGCCCATGATCCACCTTTGAGAATAGTAAACAAAAGGTGGGCTCTCCCTCGTTTTTTGTTGTGGTCTGGTTTGGGCTGTTCTCGTCTGGCAAGCAGAGGGGGGTAAGGTGCTGCGCTGTGTTGTTGGACAAGTCGGCTGTCTTTGGGGTTTGCCTGTGACATTCAGGTGTTAAGTGAACAGCTATAGGTGTGGGGGACAGATGCACAACTGGAAGCAAAAGCTGTTGTAGGATCATGCGTGGGTAAGGACGGGCCAACGTATGAGAGTATCTGGCTGCAGGGGATGGTGGTTGTGGTGGATGGTCTCTTACCAACTTAGTCCAACATGTCTGCTATTGTGTTCTGATTCAAAGAAGTTCAATAATGTTCAGGTTAAAATAACAATATCACACACTCTCTTCTAACAGTGCATACTAGGACAAAAAGCACAGGCTCCAGCCATTCCAAAACAGCTATTAATGCCCTGTCTGTGTGTCTCTCACAGACAACAAAGCTCAAGATAACAGCATAAACCAAACACGACTGTTCAACCCATTAGTCTGCAAATCAGATACATCAATAGCCCAAACACCATGACAGCCCCGCGTTAACACCCTTATTCTAAGTCTGTGGTGGAGCATCTTAGCTGCTGATGGATGGGGAAGCATCCGTAAGGTCCTATCAAACTGACATGTGCCCCGTACCTGTGTTTTTGATTTGTGTTTGGGCTTTGTGTGACGCGTGTCTGACAAGTGGAGATCACAAGGAGACAGGATCCATCTATCAGACCACTGATGCCACTGCTGCCGTCTCCAGGGCCCGAGGGCGTGGTGCATACATCTGTGTGTGTGTGTGTGTGTGTGTGTGTGTGTGTGTGTGTGTGTGTGTGTGTGTGTGAGTGAGTGTGTGAGAGAGAGAGAGAGAGAGAGAGAGAGAGAAGGAGAGAGAGGAAGTTTGTGAGTCTTTATTTGTCTATCAGTAAACTATTGACTCTGTGTGTGCTTTTTTTGTTGCACCTGAGCAAGCGAGAGCAAATTCATGACGTTTATGTATGTTTTAGAATATTATGTAGTACGTGTTACTGTGCGAATGTGTATGTGTGTGTGTGTTTGTGGCTACCTGCTGAGCAGTGAGCCCACAGGGGCAAAGTGAGGAAGGATGACACTGATGCGATGTGTTGGCATGTGCCCTCGGGTGGTTTTGGTGTGGTTGTCATTTTGTTGTTTTCGTACAGCTCCCCCTTCGTCATACCCCGCATTATTCAAATAACGCGCTTTAAAGTTCCATAAATAAATAATGAATTCGCAACTACATGGATTGATGAACAGTGATGGAGAGGTATTTGGTTTTTTTGTTGTTTTTTTCCCAAAGATTTCTTGTTGTTTGGACAAAGTCTTTGACAGGCACTTGTCCCTCGAGAGATTGAGCTTATCAGAAAAAGAAGTGCTGGGTTAGACGGATGCTGTCTCGCTGAGCTATGTATCTATGTGTGTGTGTGTGTGTGTGTGTGTGTGTGTGCCTGTGTGTGTGTAGGTCTGTTCTAATTCAAACCATGGCCTAGCTTTTAAAAAATAAAGAAGTTCCACTCTCTAAAATAGTTTTCTGGATAAACTGGCTGTGTTGGTCAATAACTTGAAAGAAACAACCGAGTGTGTCAAGAGGTCAAACTCAACAAGAGGAGCAGAAAGTTACATTATACATAATACACAATACAGTGGAGTACAAAAACACACACTGTCTTTCTTTCAAACACACACAAAACACACACACACACACAAAACGGAAATTAACATGATAGAAGATTACATAGGGGATGGAGTCCTGAACTTTTTCTAACACATATATATGTTACAACACCTCACCCCTTTCTCTAAGCAAATCTCCATAGCTTATGGGACCTAAGGAGGTCAACATGCATCTGAAACTTCCTTGTCTTTCCCCAGAAAAAAATGTGTGGGACTTGAAAGCAGCGGCAACTCGCTGACTCTCTTCTCTATGGTTCCTAAAGCCAATGCAGATCAATACACAGCCATACATACCACAACTGGAACAACTCCTGTCAAAGGTTACTCCTTTTTCTCTGTGTTTCTCTCTTCATTTTAGCAGGGCGGAGGAGGATGAGGAGACGGAGAGAGAACGAATGAGAGGGGGAGAGAGAGGAGACGGCTGTGGAGCAGTAAGAGGAGAGCAAGAAAGATAAAGCTAAAATGATCCCTCTCTATAGTTGCGGAACTCTGTGCTAATGGGTTTTGACACATCGCCAGCAGGCCAAAGAGAGAGGGGGCTGGGGGTGAGTCGATAGTGGTGCGCGGCGGTGGCCAGAGGCTAGCAGCAGTGGCTAGGCCAAACCCCTGGTACTAGCATGGGCTGGGGGCCTGACCACTAATCATTAGAAAGTCAATGAGTCCTCTAGCGCTTGCAGCTACGCTAGCCTTCCCAGGGAGCCACACCACCTAGTGAGGGCCCTATTGTGAACATTCATGTACACACAGACACACAATATAGTACTATATATGATGTACATCCCGCATACATGTCCAACACAAAGGTGTTGTACTCACTAAACTACTGTTTGTACACATAACTCCACACATGTCGCTGATATATGTGCACAAAAACACCTCAATGGAATTTCACATACAATACAGAGCACCGACAAAAGAAAAACTTGCACAATGAAGCACACACACACACGCACATGTTTCATGATGTATGCCATGTGAGCCTGCAGTAGTCTACAGCCTTTGATGCTGTGGCTCTATTATTAAGCGTGGTCCCTGCTCCTGCCCTACGCTGGACACAGCCTCTCCTGAGACGCAACACAAACTGCTCCCAGGTCACACTGGGGCTCGGGCACCTCACCTGGACCCCATGCATTTTTAAATGTCTCAAACCGATCCTGACACGTGGCTTCAGACAAGACTTCTAAATGAGGCAGAGTTTCTCTAATTGGTGAAGACTTAATTTAAAGACAAGTTAACATGAATTTAAAAAAAAATAAAAAATTATATTAACACCAATATCCCTCCTATGAATGTGTTTATATCTCATAGAACTCCTAATCATGAGACTGCATGTGTGTTTTGTTTATTTTTATTTTATTCAAGAAGGGGCGACGCAAAATTATTTACATGGGTCCAACTTGGGTCCATCTTTGAACCCCTACTCAAATGATGGCAAATGAAGATTGAGTCAGTCACAACAACCAAGATGACAGTATGTGTTTTTTATTAACTGTGAGGGCATAAGCCTATTTGCACGCTCATATTTCTGGGTCCCAAAAAACTACAGAACTAATTTCTATAAGGTTAAATGATGAATTCAATGATACGAGTGAGTGCTTAAAGTTAGAATTTCATTGAACTGGGTTAGACATGTAGTTCTAGTAGATTATGGAAAAAGGTCTTTCAGATTGGAAAGCGGCAAATTGTAGCCTTTATTTACTTCAAGTAGTGCTAGGTGGTAGCTTTGCTGCTGGACTGGGTGACAAAGCCTTTGGACATGTGGCAGGAAACTAAGGGCCTTAAAGGCCAATGAAGGACTTTTTTATACAGAACAGCAGGACAAGTTGTGACTGTGCAGCATTATAACTGTTTCAATGTAAGTGTAGGAGTACTTATCAACAAAAAGTACAGATGGAAGTAATTTTCTTGCACATAAAATTGACCAGAAATTGACTGGAAACATGTTTGTATTCCAGTGGTTACATTTTCAAGTGAAACATTTCATTTTCAATGTCATTGCATAATGTAATCAATAGATTAAGATTTCAGAGTGACACTGCACTAGTACTTGGCTCTTGGTAGCTGTGCATTGATGTTGGCTTGACCCAACTATCTGATTTATTACCACTACCTGGTAATTACTTAATCTCCTGTGTTTATTTGTGTGCACATGTGTGTGCATGTGTGTGCATGTGCATTTAAACATATTCCATCCAAACATGCAGACGAAATTATATGAGCCAAAACAGTGCAAATCCAAAATAAAATCAATAGCCTTACAGCCTCTTAGCCTCACTCTGATCAATATGCATGCAATCAAACTTTTCACCGGCATTACCTCCACCACTATGCCTATCGATTGGGTCCATTGATCCTGACGCTCAAGCTCCTTTTAGGAGTGGAAAGTATGGATATTTAGCACTTGAGACCCCATCTGGCCATCTTTGTGAACTTTGACCTTTGTGTTAATCCCCAAACAAAAGATAGAACTTATTGGAACCCATACAGTCTGACCTGGAATCTTCCCAGAGGGTCAAACTCAAGCAGCAGGGTGCCAAATCAGACCAATGCCACCTTCTGGGGCCTGGGCACTACTGCAACAACTGCAACCTGACAAAATTTGAGGTTAGTGGTGCATCGCCACTTGGCTATTTGTGTGATTTGGCGATAAGGAGTTTCAGTTTGATATCCAACTTTGGTGCAAGTTTGTCCAGACACAGTCAACTGAAACATTGGTTGAACATGACAGATAAGATCAAGAGCAAAAGACATGAAGACAGAACAGGACGGGGAGAAAGAGAGAGTGACGGAGGGTGAATGAAGGTGGGGCGGCCAGAACCAGGGTCTAGCGGGGGATTGGCGTTCACTGAGGCTTCTCACTGATGTGCCGCCAGGCCCTTTGAAGGGATTATTAACACATTTTGATTACTCTGGTCCAGTTGTCACAGAAAATATAACCTCCATCAGGACTATAAAATGGGCGGCCCTTTTCTTCTCAAGCCTCCCTCATGTTGTTGCTCCCTTCACTCCCCGCAGTCCCTCCCTTCGCCCTGGGCTGGCCTGACTCAAAGCAATCCACTAATTACAGTCTCAGACATCTCTAAGAATGGACTAACACACTATTAGTCTGATAGAGAAAAGACAGTCTCTTAAACACACACACACACACACACACACACATAACCTGTACAGGACGTTTAAGAACATACAGTCTGTGGGTTTTGAAAACCTTCTAAATTGTCTGTACTGATATTCATCAATATGGGAGGTGGGAAATAATGAATGATGACCTCTTCGTTTTACATAAAAGTGGCTTTACATAATGTCAAATCAATTTTCACATTTAGATCCATGTCAGCCTCTGCAAATGTAAGAGCCAAAGGACACCGATGGTGTGAGAGGGCAACTTTCTATTGATACCACTGAATCTGAGACCACCGTGTTCTGTTGTTAATTGCCATGTTTCCCATGCCACCAGTGGTATTGACCATTAATGACAACAAGCCAGTTTTAGCCTTCAAGTAGGAAACCATGACAATAAGTGCTTTACCTTTGTCCAGAGCACTGATAGTACTTTGGTGCACTATACATAGCACCTTGTAGGGTCAATAGTTGTTGTGGATGTGCTAGCCTTCTCCCAGAAAGCTCAGTGGTCATAATAAAGCTGACAGGAATAATCTGTAAACCTTTTCTTTTTCAATTTGGAAATAATCCATTTATAATGGCCATGTGTTACAAGGGGCATTGTAATAAATATGTCCAATCGCAATCAGCTAGATATAGCTTACTTGTGATTTCTGCATTTGCACATACTGAGAATTTGAAACCTGATGACTGAGGTTACCACGTGAGACTCTTTAGTGGTAGCTTTGTAACTGTACTCACACGTAAAGAAACCATACATAGAAGAGATGATACAAAACTGCCACGATGCAAACTGAATAATGGAACTGAATGTAGGAAAACTGAAGTGAGTTCGTCGAGGGTGTGCTCCCCCCACACGCTGCGATGCTGAGATGTTGCACAGCGATGGTGGCTATGCATAGCCAAAAATAAAAAGCCAGGAAATATGTTCATCTTTTTATTTTTATCAACTCTTCACCTCAAGAGGTGAGGACAACAATAAATGCAGCATCCCATCAAGCGTTCCTGTGTGGATACTAATATTGCTCATGTCTCCATGCCATAGGAGTGCATTGTTGTCCAAGGCTATTAAATAGATGAGAGAATCATTCTGTTGCATGAGGTGACACACTGAATAGTTGTAATCAACACAGTTTATAATACTGCATTTGTAATAAAAGCCTCCCCAAAAAGAAGAGAATTCCACAAAGTAAAATATCACTGAGATCGAACAATCAAGCCAATAAATTTCATAGCTGAACAGACTGAATTTCACCATGGAGAAATAAATTATTGTCTATTTTTCTTTTTGGATCAAAGGTCAGTTGACAAGTACACACTTCTGAAACAATGTGGACTATGTGGAATGGTTTTCTGTAGCTAAAGGCAAACTCATCTCCCTATGAAATCTAAAACAATACATTTATATCATGTGACAATTCTCTGATACAATGCCAAACTGACCAGAGAAATATGAATCCTGTTGATTTTGAGTTCATTTTACCTTCAAAAATAAAGCAGCCAACTTGGTGTCTTGTTAGTGTTTGTGCTTTTGACTTCTGAGATGCACACGCCTACCCAGCTTCACACCCTGTCACTTCAAGACTAAATGAAAAAGATGCTAACAGACAAGCAAACACACATTTCTTCCCTGAATAAAGCCTCTTTTCCAGGAACTGGGTTGGGAGATTCGTAGGGGAAAATAAAACATCAACAACAAAGGGAAACAAACTCAGCAGTGACTGCAAAAGAAAGAAGAGAATCAAGTAAACGGAAGAGTGGTTTTCACTGCAAACCTTAGCATCATTTACTGTGATAAGCACAGCTAATACATGAGAGAGAATGCTTCTCTTTGTAGACCATTAACTACATATCCTGTTTGTGAAATGTATATTCATAAACAGACTGAGGACTGAGCAAAGGGGCCATTTGCAAACATACACATGATCTGTGGAAAGGGCCAACATGGTCGACATCAAAAGGTCCAGAGTGGGAGAGGTAAAAGTAGGCCAGGCCATGGCCTGGGAGAGAAGTGGCGAGGATACAGAGGGTAGTGAAAGGAAGATAGGGAGGAGGCTGCATGGATGGATGGAGAGTGAGAGAGAGTGAGAGACTAAGAGTGAGAGAGTAAGAGAGAGAGAGAGAGAGAGAGAGAGAGAGAGAGAGAGAGAGAGAGAGGTGTTGGTCCCAGGCTGGGAGGAGCTCAGGTGTGAGTTGTGAGGAGGCACCTTCTGTTCGTGGCTCTGAGGCCCCACTGCCCAGACAGACATGGGCCCCTCTTGTTTGGCCTAAATAAATCCAGGTGGCTCAAGACGCATGCCCTTGTCACTCAACACGACTTCACCCCCCACAAACACACGCAGGCCACGCATGTGATGACATGTACACAGTCAGAGACACTCCTGCACGTGCAGTTACCCGAAATCTGATCATTTTTTAAAAGGCTTCATGAGCACGGTCAACAGGGAGACGGTATTTGTTTTGCAGCAGATTAAAAGGCCATCAGAGAATTTAAAATGAATCAAGAAAACTTCCACTTAATCAAACAATATTCATTAATTCAACAGATTCATTTATTTCAGTTTATGCCACAGAACAAAACAAATCGCATGTTTTCTATTATTTGAATCTGTTTTTTTTTTTACATTACAAACCACAACTACTGCACTTCTTTTGTTTTTGTATATTGCACTGATGTGCTCATTTCACTGCAGTAAAGTGGTTCCTCGCTTTTTTTATAAAACAGAGGCAACATCCAAGCTTAAGGTGTTGCAGAGGCAGTAAAAACATCAAAGACAAGAACAAACAATAGACACACTGTACTTGAATCTCATCAACAAAAACTCCAACAAAAATGTCCACATTTACACTAAAGCTCGGCCCCTGAAAGGTCCAATGCGTTCATCGAACATACTGAAATGCAAGATTTGTTTGTATAGTGACCACCTTCCGAACAGTTTTGCATCAGAGGGCTCTTTCATTTCTGTTCTGCTGTTGACATTTATGATTACTGTGCAACAAGAAGGCTTGGACAGATGGATTGTGCAATTGTGCTGCTGCTCTGCTCCTGTTCAGAGACCTGAGCACACTGTGGCCACACGTGCTCACCCCAGTGACTATGAACTACACTGCGCAGTAGATGACATACAGAGACACAGGAAACACGCTTTCACGATGGACTTTCAAGCACAAACAATGCAATGCAGATTATGAGAAATGTGATAAAAGATAATTACTTTTTTTTTTGTTTAAAATGTGACAGGAATGACCTGCATCTCTCTGAAGATCATCTTGACAGATCTACCAAAAATTTCAACTTCTCTGCAAGAAAGATGCTCTAACCACTCAAATCAATTACATCAAAGATGGAGCTCACATATCGAGACTTGTTAAGTTAACTGTAGTCATATTGCAAAGGTAGGGTGCCGGAGCCATTGCTGTCACTTGACGTCGCTTGCGTCTAAATTGGGAGTGAAGGCCTCCCCAGGAGAAATGGGTGAACCTGTCACATAAGACTGAGGGAGCAGAAATGTTCAAAAAAATGCCACAGCCACACACACACACACACACACACACACACACACACACACACTAAACCAACACAGTACCTCCATATGCTTAAGATCTTAATCATCATCACCATCATCTGTTCTGTCCTTTTAGTGTGTGTGTGTGTGTGTGTGTGTGTGTGTGTGTGTGCGTGTGTGTGCGTGTGTTTCACATGAAAGAAGGACATCTGGAATACAATTATTCCAAGATACCCTCACACACACACACACACACACACACATTTTCCCTTTGCTCTAAATTTGCATGAATTCCATACATCTGGCCTTTAAGAGGCAATAACAATTATTCATTGAGCTGGTTGTTACAGCCCAAATGCAACCGGCCACTAGTCTAAACAGCTCATTAAAATAGCACAATACTTCACTTCAAGCACACAGGAAAACTGGCATGCAACTCTATCACTGCAATATCGTATGGTTCTGAATGTCCATTCTGGATAATATAATGAATTCTGAGTAGGCTTTGTGGAGAAAGTGAATGTACTGTATATTTCTTTTTGATTCTCTGGCACTGTTTCCTTGCACTGACTTCTTTGTCTGCTCCCTCTGTCCATATTGTCTGAAATTTAGGCTCTGCATTTTTCAGCTAAGCCTCATTCTGGATGAGGTAAATTTGGCAATGACATTTGATCAGTGCATTGTCTGCAAAAGCCAACTACCTTTTCTTATAATAGTGGAGAAATTTGTTTAAAATACAAATTGGTGTGTATTATTTTATTATGCATTTTTATAATTCACTAAAACGCAAGAAAATAATACATCGAAAATACTAGATATAAAAATCAAAGTTTCTACTTTATGAAATGCCGACTTTCATTTCCTCTTCCCGTTTAGTTTCCGTTCCTGAAAATAAGTAGAATTACAGCAGGAAAATGTCAAACAAATCACTGAAGATTCTTTGCTAAAAAATACTGGAAAATTCTATTAAAAAAAATTAAAAACAACATCCCAACTATCAGGTGGCCTTCACCAAACATTAGAAAAGTCTCCATCAGTGCGTCGACTCTGTTCTGTGTGTAGTCATAACTACGCCCATATTCACATCAAACCTGAGATGGGCCAGACCAAGGAAAGTGTCCCTTAGGCCATCTTAGCCAGTCCTTCACAACTGAGCTTTAAAAGATGGGCGACTGTACAGTATGCTGCAGTTGGCCTTGATTGATGATTGAGTAACCCAAGATCATAGATGTGCTCAGAGAGGACTTGCTGGTGCAGAGCTGTGCATACATCAGCCCTTCAGGAGTACCACTACAGTACATACATCATGCGGTGAGACTGACTGATGTGAGCATGGGGACTATGTAGACCACTTAAGGGAAGCTTTCTACATGGCAGTCAACAGTCAAAGTTGAATAAAAATGATTACAGAACAGGAAAGGGATGACTTTGTTGTTATAAATCACATCTTATCTGAGCCTGAAACAACTGAGGTGCGAAGCACGTGCAACATGTACGTATTACTGGGAGACACACACACATACACACACAAAAGCACACATATTAACTTGTGCTGATATCCTTGACAGGCACAACTACAAAAGCATAACTCAGTGGTAAATAAATAAGTTCATGCTGTCTGCGTGCATTTTCTTTTTAGGAACTCTTGGGCTCACATAGACCCGTCCAAAGGATTATGTACGTGCATTCGTGCGTGCACAGAGGCCCCCTTTCAGCACCTTCTTACAGAGTGAGAACAAGCGGCGCCTCCCTCGTAAAGCAGCTCAAGGGCGCGGCCTATCTACCAAACGATAGAATGCACGAATGGAATTGTGCTTCATTTCAACCAGCCGGCCAGCCTCCATCCACTCAGTGGCTTGGTTCATTTATATGGGAGTCAAACTGTTTGTACTGTCAAGGTTATGTTATTTAACAGGGGAACAAGGAAAGGATAGAGACAAGTTCCAGGCAATTTAAAATTCTGATGAGTGCTCCGCCAACTGTGGTATCCATAAGAAGTTAGCAGATCTGAAATGAGACCAATTAACTTCAATCCAGCCGAGAACAATTCTTTGAGACCTACACATTTTATTCCCTTGAAATCTCTGCCATTCAAAAATGTTGTGATAAACACAGCAGTTACTTTTTGCCCTGATCTCACAACAGAGAATCCAAATTTAAATTTTGGTCATTTCGGTCAAAATGTGACAATCTATCTGTATGTGCACACAAGTGACACATAAATTAAAAGGACAATGTCAGCATGTTGTTTGTGGCGAGCTCTGCTCTAAACTGTGAAGCAGAGTCTCCCGTCCCAAAGCGACACGCACACATGCGCGTACGCAAACACACTTGAGCAGCACACAGAGCACTCCTAAGGTTACCCCCCAGGACAAAAGCTTTACCATCCCACTGACTGGCAGATGGGGCAACCAGCTGACATCTCGGCCCAGCTCTGTTTCATGTTCCCTGGGTGTCTTAAACGGGCGGGCACCCTGTCTGATGGGCACAGGACAGCCAAGGAGGAAGCTGCTTTGACAGGGGATGGGGGTTGTGCTCCTTGGGGCTACCATTGAGGAAAAGAGGAGCAAGGACAGACGGAGATGGCTAATGTGCTTCACTGTGTTTGTACAGTATAATTGTGTGTCTTGCAGGGCGGGAGGCTCAGGGAACTTCCACAGAAGATGCAGATTAATAATGAGCTAATGACTGCATTCATATGGCCCTATATGGCTTCATAACACAGGATCAAATAGCTTCCTCATGGCTAGAGCCAACACTTACTGTCGCAGGGATCATGAGCATTTGTATGTTTTTAGTTTTAGACCCAGTAATTTAAATCTAAGAGTACGAGCTCACTGTAACACAAAAGGTGCCACATGGCAGTTTGCAGTCGTGAGGCTACAGGGTCTGTATTTGTGCTACTGAAAAACATCTGTGTGACTATACGAGACCTGACACACAGTGCATACACTAAATGACTCTGACAACAAAGCACCAGCGCCACCATCTTAAGCTAAAAAGGAGTCATTGTTGTTGTTGGGTTGTTCCCTCACAGACCTTTGGAAGTCGTCCCCAGCTGGGAAAGTTACTTTTAGAATAATCGACTGATGGCTTGTTTGAAAGAAATAATCATACAATAAGTATTAAAATCCTCTAGATTACTCATAACCAGTAATCCTATGACCTAAAACATATTGGCACTTATACCAAAACACATTAAAAGTTGTGTAATGCGACGACTGTTGCTGCTATCACCTATGACAGTAAATGAGAGTGATGGGATTATGAGAAACACAAGGTGAATGCACATACCTTTTCCATAAAAAATGTATTGTGCTAACACTGGCATAGCACTGAATTTTGTTCTTGTGCATAATAAGTTAATTACTGTCAATGCAAAAGTCACAGATTACTTTTTGATGGGATAAAATAAACATAAAACCAAATCATATGTACACACAAGTACACGTGGACATGGTGACACAGTATAAATAAAAAGTTAAATTAAATTAACCGAGAATATTAAAGACAGTGAGGGCAATGGTACAGGGCAAGAGAAGATTAATTATTTAAAAAACTCATCTGTCTACATTTTGGTCAACAGAGAATTAAAGTTCAGAAAAAAATGTTACTCATTATTTCTTGGTTATTTTCATGTATTGAGTGTTTGTATGTTACTTTCACACTGAGGCACAGGCCTAAGAATTAATTTTGAAACTCTTTTATGAAGCCATCTACAGTCAGTGAATGATTACAGACCACTCAGCTTGGTAGCGAGCCACTACTGGTAGCTTTAAAATCTGCTTACTATTGCTAAATCTGACACCCTGTGGATGCAATTAAGATTTTGTCTTATTTGAAAGATTTAATGTTTGAAAACTATACTTCACTCTTGTGCCATTAGGGCCAGTATGGCCTAACTATTCCTAATCTGAAAAACTTTATATTATCACATATTAGTTCCTAACCTCTTTCAGGTTTTACAGTTGTCAATACTTTTTCCCTTTCTCAAAATCTACAGTGAAAATGTGTTTTCACTTGAATGAAAACAAAGATTAAGTAATTAATTGATTCAATAAATACTGTTGTTGTTGTTGTTTTTATGGGATCTATTTCAAACATATGTACAGAAAGAAGGTAAGTGGCTAATATCCAATCAGAGCTCATTTTGAACTATTACTGCCACTTCACATAGCTATGAGCATGGCAAAAGGGAAATGCTGAAAAGCAGTTATAGCACTACTTTCCCCTTAACAATTTTCTTCCTTAAAACTGTTGAATCTGCATCAAAAAAATATGGCCATTTATGTCTGACAGCTTGACAGAAGACTCACTGTGAAGACTCACTGCTAATGGTAGTTTAACTCAGTTGTCATTACTCAAGTGCTTTGTAGTCGCTTGCCTCTCGCCTCTTTTTAAATAAGGTGGTCGTCACTTGACTACATTCTAAATGAGAACATGTGTAAAGGAGGCGACTGGTCAAATAAAAGCCAGGGGATTTTTGTATAAATACATATATATATATATATATCATCATAAACAAGTGAAAAATGTAAAAACATGTGATGTGGCTGTTGTGAATACAGTCATCTCCTTCCCACCGTCTTGATCTCTTGTTACTATACAGCAGCTTATCCACACTCACTCTGATAAATGTCTCCTCTTCTTTTTTTTTTTTTTTTTTTTTACTCCTTTTAGGGTTTTAACTGACATCAATCCTCTTGTCATCCAATGAGTCATTCTCATCACTGAATTAATATTTCTGATATACGTCCTCGGGTGACAAGGTGGCACAATTCTCTCTCACTGCCACTCCTTTACTTTATTTCAATATTTCAGTTTTTTTTTTTTTGGTTCTCCCTTTCCGTTTTTAATATTTCAAGCGCCTCAGATGTAGCGGCTCTTTAAAGCGCCCATGGGGGCTCCAAGTCCTCTCTTTTGTCTCCCATTTCCTTCTGAAACAGTTTTTCTTTAACCCTATGCGGCTCTTCACAGTTGTTGTCTTAGCGCTCTCCACTCTGTCGCGCTTTCTGCTGCTTTCTTTTTCTCCAACCCCCCTCCCTCCCTCAGCTTTCTCTGTGTCAGCCAGAGGTCAATGCTACACTTTTTTCTTCAGCATGCAAGAAGGCAGGGGGTATCTTTTCAGTTATTGTAACCTAAAAATAGAAAGAAAAAAATCTGTTTAAGGTTGGGACAAAGGTGTCTTTTAAGATATAGTGGCATACCACTATCTAGAAATTGGAGGGTGTTTCGTATCTCGAGATAAGGATTAGATGATATCAATAAATGATTGGGAGGAGGTTTGATCGAGAATATAGACCAATTTACAAACTGTGCCAGAACGGCTTAATTTTCAAGGTTATTACTATGTGACACTGTGAATTATACAAAGCTGAAATCAGCACTATATTCTTATTTAGTACATTTTCTATATTCCTCTGTAGTGTAGTGGATTGTGGTGAAACAAATAAAAATTAAACAAATAAAATAAAGGCAGCAGATTTAATGTGGTTGGGGACATTCTTCATGGTTTACGATTGATGCTCAAGTTGCTGGGTCGCACTTGTTCAGTAAACAATGCTAACGCCGTTGGCTGAGAACTTCTGTAAATAACATATTTGAGCCAATGTAACCAGGCCAATCTCTAACATTTGCTGTCGTTTAAATCTGCGAAAAGTCATGGATTACCCTTCAAGAAAAATCTTAAATATCCAAGGTTTGATTAAATCTGTGCTAAGTTCTTGTTGAATTTAAAATAAATCTTGAAGCAAACAGCGTTAGTATGATTTCAAAACGGAAACATTTCTCGTCATAATGTTGCCTCATGTTTTACTCGGCCTGAAAGCTCCAATGAGCTCTCTAGTCAGATCATTACTTCCAAGAGTCTCATTATGTCGAGAGCCTTGTTGAAGCTAATAACTGACTAAAGGTCTAATTATTAGATTTTCTTCTAATATTATTAATGCTAGCTAACACCTTGTGCAGACCTAACAGAGGGACACGAGGAGGCGAGTCGTTGCTGTGGTAGTTGGTAGACTCAACTGAAGCGTGATTATTCAGCCAGGAAATGTTGATGGACATCTATCTTTGGTGTAAAGTTCATTTTATTTTACACAAACGTGTCACTTAATGTCATCTTTGGAGCCCCACTTAACTTAAGCTAATATTTGGATGTCTGCAACAACACCTGTCGATACACAGGGAAACAGGCGCACACACACTCACGAACACGTACTCGAGTCTGTTGGTTCAGCTCTTCCATTGAGAGTACGTATGCTAGCTGGCCATTGTGCACGTACGGCCTTTTGTCTGTGCAGCCTGAAACTGGTGATTGCACCTTAGCTACCGCAGTTCAAGCGTAAACAGTGTTTTCATGCCCTGCGATATACACTGTTGCCAGTGGACCCCTAAATCCCTGGAACAGCTGAGTCCTAGGGTGTCAAAGATAATGGCGATTTATTGCAGCGCGAAGCTTTCTCATTGCCCCTCCCGCCCCCCTTTCCAATCGTCCCTCCACCCCTCCCCCTCCCTCAAACAGATTAAAATTAAGCCTTAAACATGTGAGGATGGAATTAACACATTTAGCGAGTCTCCTCTTCCCACATCCCATTTTCGCTCCAGAGCGGCTGATCCCCGCTGCCGAACGCGGGTGCAATTTTAATGACTCGCAACGTTTTTGAAGTCCACATGAAAAAAGCATCGCTCGCCGTTTGTGGCGGCGCTAGATATGGCTGGGCCACGGCCGGCCATGATTGGGGGGGACACACGCCG
The DNA here is from genome assembly GCF_017976325.1 of Chelmon rostratus. Taxonomy (NCBI): domain Eukaryota; kingdom Metazoa; phylum Chordata; class Actinopteri; order Chaetodontiformes; family Chaetodontidae; genus Chelmon; species Chelmon rostratus. The sequence continues at coordinate 9,410,354 of NC_055678.1, read as the reverse complement.
CCGACTCGGACTCCAGGCTCTTCGATAGGATCGGTGTCATTTTCCTCTCCACGATAAGACGCCTTGCTGACAAGGTCCGATTAGGAGAGAAAAAATCATTATTGCTACGCCTTTCATCCACCGGGGGTTTACCGATAAACAGCTCACCCACGGCAAGATTTTCTGAGAGCGAGATGTTATGCGTTGAAGCATATATATTTAGGAAATATGGTTTCAAGCGAAATTTCGGGGGTGTTTTTAATAATTATTTTCTTTTTAAATAGCTATAGAAAAACATAGCTTTCCTTTAAAACCCATTTTAAAAAAGGCCCCATTTCTCCTCAGCTGAAAACTCAAGCTGTGAAATATTTAAGTTCTAGCTCTCGGCACCAGCAATCAAACAATTATCAAATAACGTCATATTCTTTTTGAACACAATACAACACGCTGATTGTATCAGCCTACAAAAAAGTGATTTATTATGCTATACCTAAAGGAAATCCACTTTAGCAAACTGTCCTTTTAAAAAGAGAAATGAAAAAGAGATCCTTAAAATATTCAAACTACATTGTAGAACAGAGAGAATAAACTAAAATGGAAGGGAGAAAAGATTCAGCTACGTGTTAGTTAGAAAAAGATTTAGATTGCATATATACTGTATATAGCTCCACAAATCATTCATGTCGTGAAATAATAACAGCAAGTAATTGTGGTGCATTAACAGGTCGCACAAAACTTCAAATGAATAATACAAACTTAATTTAAAATTGATCTGTTTAAAGGAAATTAACAAAAATAACTAAACACTGTGATGCTTAAGAAATAAATGAGTATTTACTATTTTTGGAACAAATTCCAAAAATGTCCATTCCAATAAAAACATATATTTTTGTAATATCTTAATTTGCAAGATTAGCATTTGTAGGAATATCTTTTATCAATATTTTTAAAAAATGACTTTCTATTGCTATGGATTTGCCAGATATTGTAAACATTAAAAAAACACAATACAATATGTCAAGAGCTAATAATAGCCCCTGCTTAAAATATCACTCGGGCTTCGTAAATGTAAGCGATTACGTCATTTTGCTAAGTGTTTGCTTATGGATTTGAGGAGCGAGCACCACTTTGGTGGCCCAGCACCAAAAGAATCATCCAGTCTGATCTTTAGAGGGAACAGGGAGAAATAAAGCGAGTGGGAGAGAAACAGAGAAAGAGACGAAGATGGAGGGGGAGAGATAGAGTCGGGACAAACGTGTGCTGTGTTACTGGGCCACTCCAGCGCCCATGGACTCTCAGCAAGACTCAAAGCCACACTCTGCTTCAAAAGGGAGCCATGAAGATTTTTTTTTTATGTTTACAAAAACATATTTATTTATTTCTCGTCACTCTGTCATTTATCTATTTATTTCTTGCTGTCCCAGCACCCCTTGCTCTGCCACTGGAATCATGTTCGATGACGCCGACACGCGTGCCCTCCCCTCTTCTCCCCCCCTCTCTTTTAATACCACTGCAGCTGAAAATCAAACTGCTCTAAAACAAATTGATGTACTCTTTAATATAGTCGTCACATCATCACAGGGTCCCCACGCGTCTGCCTTGGTGACAACTGCAGGGCTGCTTAGCTTAGCCCGGCGATGGCTGCCACTTTGTTGGTCGCTTCAATGATTTATCACAAAAAAGAGAGGGAGATTGTGAGAGTGGGAAGAGAGAGAAAATGGGAGAGACAGAAAGAAAAGTCCCCTGGATCATGATGGAGTCACTGGCACCTTTGATTGACAAGGTCTAATCAGCTTATCTCCATCCTAATAAAGTTGATAGCCTGTGGTGCTGCTCTCTACCTGGCATGGTGTGAACTTTGGGCTAGGCTGGGGGCCCTGGGGGCCGGTCCCAGCCCTCTCTGCTTATCTAAACGGGACTGAAATCAATCCCTAATGAGCTGTTTTCATTTCGCAGGATTGATTACAGGCCCCTAAACACCAAGAACACTCGCCTAAGAAGTGTTCTCAGCCTCTTGCTGGCCACCTTTAAAATGCAGAGTAGCAAGGCTTTTGTCTGTCTCCGTCTTTGTTTCAGCAGCTCATTTTGCTGGCATTGCTAAGTTATTTGTGTCAACTGAACAAGTATAAAAGGGGGATGAATTTTCAAAGTAATTCACTCCACATTTGCTGGTTGATTAGTTGAGTTGGGCTATTTTTAAATGTTGCCTCAGAGATGCATTCATTCATTCGTAATTTTAAAAATGAAAAGCTTCCACATTTCATCTTAAAATTAAATCTAAAAATTTAGAATTGCCCTAAACTTGCACAAGTCATGTGTCTGCGAGCAATCTACAAAGGCTTCGAGCACACATAAAACTGCTGCGGCTACAATAGGCCCATAATTCAAGTTTAAAGTTTACCTTTAAGTTTAAAATCACTACTAATGTCCTAAAATGATTGCACATTTATAGCCCCACCGACAAAGGCTGTTCTGTGTCGACACAACAAAGCAAATTGGATTTGAAGCTATTTGATTATCAGAGTGATGCCAGTAAACAAAACAGTGGATTTTTACCACCACGACTTGAAAATTCAGAGTTTGACGGAACATTTTTTTTGCCAGTCTTGTATGAACTGTCGATCAGTGTGTAAGACTCAACTCTCTCCCCCTCAATGAATAATAATCAAAAAGGTGGAATAGCTAATCATTGCAACTCAGATGTCTTATCTGACATGCTATTTATTTCTAAACAAGCAATCATAAATCATTCAAAATCTTTTCAACTGTGGAGGGAAGGACTAAAATCTGGCATGTCTTTGATTTAACATCAGTCAAGCCTCCACATTTGGGCATTTCAAATGCCCCTGACTCATATGTCTTTAAATTGGCTAACTGCATGCCCTCCCTCTTTATTTGGGGCCCTCTTTAACTGGGCTAGCCCCCATGTCTGCTTGTTGCTATGCCTGGGCTTTTAAGTCAGTGCTCTTCACTAATGAAGTTCTATACTTTATTTATGAGACAAACAGAGGACCCTGGTTCTTGAGGGTGCGTGTGGTAAATAGCTCTGCATGTCCAAAGAGTCTCCTCTATATCCCTCTGAGGGCTCTCGCTGCTTTTGGCAAGTCTTTGTTTTTGCTAAATACACTGGAGACATTGAGAATGGTAGAAAAAAAAAATCTAAAATCTCATAAAATGGTACTGTGTGAAGATTCATCGTTTCTTAGAACTAAGAGTCCTCTTCTTCCCCTTAAATGTGACCTAGAAGCATCCTGTTTTTTTTTGTTCCTGGTCATTAAGAGATATATTGTCGACGCTGAAGAGAAAAGGGGGCAAAGCTGAGTTTCTACGATATTTCTTTGTTCGGGATCTATCTCTTTGAAATAAAATGTCTTTTAGTTCCACTTCCCCCATTGGTCAATTACAGTTCTTAAGGGCTACTGTGTCATTGTGGATGGAGAATGCAACTTTGAATTACTGCAAAATAACGACGCTAAACTGCTCTTCGTGGAAAAAGTACAGCTTAGATGTCTGAGGAGAGGTAAGGTTTATGGCAGGAAAAGAATTTACAGTATGACTAGAGAGTGTCTGATTGGAGAAACACTTAATGCTCTAATTATTCTTGTTTAACGTCTAAGGGTGCCACACCTCTGTGTTTTAAAATTCAAAGCTTATTCCTCAACAATTGCCAATGCCATTTTCATAATGTGCGTGAATAAAGCGTGGCGCACTTCTTGGATTCTTATTTCATTATTTTGTATTTGTTGGTGTGAAGGAGAAGGAACTACAATAACTGGAGCTTTTGTTGAAATATAAAAATAAACTGTTAAGCGGTTGCAAAAAGACAAATCCCAGTCCAGAGTGTACTGCGTCTTGATACTCTAAGAACTATGGCAGGACTATGATCTAAATAGTGCAGGATTTCATGAAGATGTCTGGGAAGTGTTGTGACGAGCCGTTGTGGAACCGCAAGAGTAAATATGTAGTTTGAAATGGGTGAACAACACTAAATTAAAGACCAAACTGAATATGGGATCAGATGGCAAACACTGTCAAACCTTATAAACCAGTGGATAAATATGGCTACCTCATGTTTGTGCCCAGTGTTTGTTGAATTTGAGAGCTTGGCATATATAGTAATTAGTCTTGTGGAGGAGTGCATATTCTCTGTCTATCAATGTTCTTTGTGCAGATGTATTCCCTGTTTGACCCAGAGACACTGCCATTTCAGGTTGTGCATCTGAGCGGAGGGTTGGTATCGACAGCACAGTAAAGGAAGGGGTCATGGATTAAAGACGCGGGGCGAAGCTTCCCCACCAAACCACAAACACAGCCCCAGCTGGTGTGGACCAAGCCAAGTGTGTGGGACCAAGGCAGGATAAACGAGCATTGTTCTTAGCTAGCCGCACACTCAGTGGATGAGACGGCCACCAGTGACACAGGGTCAAGGGGCATGTGGCCAACTACAGCAGGAGAAACCGCCGGGCCCAGTAGGTACTGAACACGGTTAAGCTACGGCCCACTTCTTTAACACCAACCAAGCTGTGAGGGAAAACATCAAAAACACAAGCCAGTCTAGTGAATGATGTGACTGGATAGAATTTAAAAAAAACCTGCCGGCTGTCGCAGAATTTGACACAGCCGAGAAACTCGGATAACGGCGGGATCATCTGAGGCATTTGAATCAACATTTTTAAGCACAGAATGTAGATTGTATTTATGAATTTGTGAATGCAAGTTACAGAGAACATCAAAAGCCGGTGGTCTGCGTGCGAACCTTCCTTGACTTGAATTATTAAATCTGTCGATGTCGCACACGCCAGCCACCCCGCGATTATAGTGTAAATTGACAAACTTTTTCAAAACTACAACGGAAGCCACAGAAAGCCGGTTGATACTTCAAGAATGAGCTTTGATACATCTCTGAGGAATACACTCTGCCTCAATAATGTGGTGACTGTCAGGAAGGAAGACAGGAAGGAAAAAAAATATGCTAACTGGTTAAATCTATTTAAGATCCCAATGAGCTTTTTTCCTATTTTAAGATAAAAAAACATCCTTGATAATGAGGAAAAAAAGGAGTTTGTGTGTGTTTTTTTTGGAAGGTTTATTTAGAAAGTGATATTATGTTTTTTTTTCTTCCTTCTGCACTCCTGAATTAAGAACTTCAGGAGGAACGCTGACGTTGTTTATTTTCATAGACCCCCTGTCTGTTTGTGTGAAAAAAACACACCACCACCCACCCAACACACACACATGCAAAACACACACAGACACACACAGACACAACGATGCACGAATTTTCTTCGGGAGCAGAGCAAGGAGAAGCGGCGCCCGATCTGTCGCCTGTACACCTCTCTCTCTCCCTCCCCGGCTCGCCTTTGATGTGCTCCCGAAAATGTCATCAGGCGTCAAGGAAAGAGTTTTTTTTTTTCGACCCCCTCTCCCCCCTCCACCCAAACACACACAAACACATATATCCACCCACCTCGCATACGAGCAAGACAATTTGCTGTCGCTCACTCATCCTCGCCACTATCTTGAACCCCCTCCCAACACCACCCCACTCCTTCCTAAACCAATCCAAAACAGAATACCTACCAGTTTCTACTGCTATCTGGTAGCCGGCTTCCAGTCTCCGTGATGACCTTTCCAGCTTCTCTGTGTTGTCCAACAGATGCGCTCTCTGCAACAAATGGAGAAAAAAAAATGAAGCCAGAGAAACAAACACACACACACAAAAAAAAAAAAAACTGATTGAGAGGGCTGGGACCCATTTCAAAGAAACACATCAACACTGTCACCTAAACAGACAGACCACATCCACAGCGACAACATAATACAGCCAGGTTGGCAATAACCTTCATGGATGACAATGTGTTATATGCTGATGGAATATCAAGCATATGCATGTTGAGGCTGACAATGTAAGAGGTGCTGCCGCCTCATCTTGGACATGAAAACAAGAAATACTTTGAGGTTTGTTGCCTCCTTGTATTGTTTCACAGCACTGCCTTCTGCTGCACCCAGAGAAAAGTTAAGGCAGGGAGGTGGATTGTATTTAAATAAAATAAAATTTTATTTGAAGGTTTCCAGGTGAAAGAAAATCCTGTCCAGGGAAATTTACGACAAAATCAACATTTACTCCCCCAGCTGTAGACAGTAATGCTACATAGATAATTTCCTGAATAACAGTAACGATGATTATTTGAAGCCTTTTCAAAATCCTCAGTTTCATAAATGTATATCAAATGAACATCATTGCAGAGGTGTGAAACGTTATAATTAGCCTTAACAAAAGCACAAATTTATCTTCTGCTTCTTGTTTATCCGCATTAGAGGGCCAAAACAGTATTCATGATGTATGAGTTACTGCATCCCCCCTTGGCTTACTCACAGCTATCAACAATTGACAGGGCTGCCCACTGAAAGCATGGAGTTCACACAGAATATCAAGAAAAGATGCATTTCATGAATAATTAAAGAAGCAATTTGATCATTTTTTTCAAAGTGGATGTTTATGGGTATCAAGGTGTTAGGTAGGACTCGAATATCATGTGTACACATATCAACTGATAGCTGTTCCTTAGATACCAAGAAAATGAGCGGTTCTCGTTTCGTCTCTATAGCTAAACAATTCATGTCTGACAAGTAAGGCAAGAAAAGATGTGATCTGTTGACTGACGGCCTTGAGTTCCATCTTAGGGGCTCTCATATGTAGGAATCTACCATTATGGTTTTATTTTATTGTGTTCACATATCCAATTACTGCACCATGTATCAGCAGATACACTTATATAAATATATAAGCAGTTCTGTGGAAAAGGGCATTTTATTAGCTTTTAAAACACTTAAATATACAAAAAGATGGATAACAAGGAAGAAATGCTACATTTATACAAAAGCTTACATTAACTACATGCTGCTCTATACCTGACAGTGTGTATTGTTCAATGTAATAGATGCTTTATTATCCTGTTACCTATTCAGAGCTCTTAGAAATGAGTGAGACTTTTATACACATGTTGTGAGTACTTAGTTGAGGTTATCTGACAATTACTTAAATGTTTTCCTGTGAGGGTGACCCTGAATTTTATCTCAACTAATAGCTACAGGTCAATTTGTCAGTGAGCGCTGGAAACCATTTTTAAGAAAGCAGAAAATCTCTAGCTGGGGATACCTGAATTAATATTTTCAACGTTCCACTTGTGAAATCATTGTACAAAACTAACTATGATTTTCCTGCCTTGCTGGCTGTGGTTGCAATAAAATGCCAGAAAATGCCAACGTGTTTTTCCTCTCCACTTCACACACGTGTTACTACGTGTTGGACGGTCATTTAAGTTTTTCTTCAAAAGGATGCTACAGCACGGGGAGTGCATCACTATTTTAGAGTGTTTCCCAAATGTCTGCATTAAGTTTGATTTGTGTTTCTGACCTGATCTGTTTTTAACACGATTCCCAAGATCTAATAAACCATGTCTCTCATTACAAGATCCTAGTGTATCACACGGGGGTTAATCATGGAAGCGTCCATTTTATCACTGTTTGTTTGAAACACTGCCTGGATATTAACTGTTATATTGAAGATTTTTTATTTCATGCACTTCCATCATCATGGGTGCTTCAAGCAGATTTGAAATATTGACCAAACTGTTATGTTGGTGACTGGTTAAAATTATCTTGACTGCTTCACCTTTTTATAAACTGTCGGCCAAAGATTTAGATGCATTTAAAAGACCTAAAGTAATTTGAATTTTGCACCTATTATCTATACAACATTTCCTTATAAAGCAGCTAACACCATCATGCAGTCTGTCTCATTGGACATTGTTTCAACCCGATAAAGTTTATTGTTAATCTGTGTGTTCAGTGCAAGTTTCAACCACCTTTCTAACATACAAACTTCATATGTGCATATGTGTGAGTCCAAACAGAGACCCAGCTTTCATGATATCCAAACTGCATTCAGTAGTGAGAATCATAAACAGCATAAACACGGAAGACTTAAATGTTTACCCGAATTTTGTTGGTTTTGATGGCCTTTCTAATACGCTATGTTAAGAAACTGATCAGATGTAACATACTTGACATTCAAAAAACAACCCTACAAATGACAACCGCCTCTCTGACAAGGGTTTATGCCCATCACATGAGCGAAGGGGACAGGGGGAAGAAGTGAAATCTCTAGTTTTGGTTAGGCTGTCAAAATGTGTACCAGCTAATCACTCAGAGGAAATGAAAAACGTGGAGGGAAAAAAAAAAAGCTCAATGACACACTTTTCAAAGTTTGACAATAAGAGGGATGGGAAAAGAGCAGGGAGGAGAAAACTCCCTCTGAACTCTTTTCTTTCCCTCGCTTCCTTTTTCTTCGCGCCGCTGACAGATGTCATTTAAAATTGCAGAGATACTTTTTAATAGTTAAAGGGAGGGCAGGGGGAGGATGGAGTGATAGGAAAATGGGTGGGTGGTAAAATGGGCTGCTGGCAGGAGGAGAGCGATGAGGAGACGGTGAGTAGGACAGGATGCAAGGTGTGGTGTTTTTTTGGTGAAGGGTGTGGTAGGGGATTCGGGGAGGGGTTACATGGGTGTGGAAGTGGTAGTGGCACCGGCAGAGACGGTGGCAGTGTGCACATGGGAGAAAATGGATACCAAGCTTGGGCTATAATGAGCCCCTATGGATCAGAGGGGACGTATTGACATGCAATGCTTAAGCTAATACACCTAGACCATGGCTGCAGTGCCTGTGTGTGCCTGGGAGCATGAGGCAGCCAGGGATACTGACAGAGTAGCGCACTCCCCCGGTTCTTCAAAGAGCTCAAGTGATTAGTATGTTATCATTACCATTCGAAACGTGATTTTCCTATTCCCTCTCGGCAAAGGTGACACGTCTCGGGGAGACGGCCGGCAGACTCACTGCGATGGAAAGCCACTTCAAAGCTTTCTCCTCCTGAATCTCTCTCTCTCTCTCCCTCGTTCTGTCTTCTTTTAGGGCCGGGGGGAGGGGAGGGGAGGGTGAGTGTGGGTGGGTGGGTGCGTGAGGTAGGAGCGGGGGTGCTGGGGGGTAGTGGTGGCAGTGGATGTGTATATGTGTGTGTGATCATTAGAATAATGCGCCCCGAGTTTGACGGTGACAGAACCTGAAGGAAAGGGTGAGAGTTCAGCCACTAAGAATCCAGTAATGGCACACTGCGATGGCCCTAATAATGGAACAATCCAGCCACGGACACAGGATGATACCATGGAAAATAATGAAAAGGAACGTGTACAATTAAAACTAAACATCCTACAGTATGTAGTCACAGTGGAACCTGATGGAGAGATTAAGTCTGCAAACGTAATCTCAAATGAGGTGACTCTTACCTCCCAGGAAAGCAATTTTGTTCCAATATACGAATGTCACACGACAAAAATGTACCATCAATGTACTCAGCAACAGTTTTATTCTGCAGTTAGCAAGCAAAATCCAAGACATACTTGTCAGCATTTTAGTGGATGGAAATGCAAAGTGGCTGCCAGCCCCTACTGTGCTACATGTCCGATATCAAGGCTTGACCCCCGTGGCTCTGATATAACAATCATAAAACCTTCGAATAAGGCAAAGACACTCATACCCTGACACCTATTCAAGCTCAAATACTAGTTTGCAATTGAGATCTGCTGTTAATCTACTTTAGAAAAACTAAGGATCTCACAAAAATCATATCTGATCGCCTCATGGAGCGTTCTAGCAAAAGATTTTAATACAATATATGATAAATATTGTGCATCTCTGAGTGCACGGGTGCACCCCCCCACCACCACCACCACCACCACCACCACCCTTTCTGTCTATGCATGTATGCCTTTTCATCTGACACCTACATTTTGAACAAAGATCTTCTTAGGAACCATGAAAATGGTGTTTTTTTGTTGTGCTTTTTTGCGTCAAGCAACACTCTTCAGTTGTAAGTTATTAACAGGGAGCCCCAGAACAATGCAGCTGTAGCTCAAAAGAAATCTCTCCCCTCTTCTTTCGCTCTCCTGCCTTTTTTCAATATCAAACACAGGCGGTTACTATCACCATTTTCCAAAGTTCAGATGATTTCCTTATTATTTCAATAAGGGTGGGGGAGAGTCAAAGTGAATAATGATGACAGCTGTGATTCAGACTGACTGTGTGATCTTCTGTGCCGTTTGTTTGGGACTTGTAAGACGAGGAATTACAAGTGTCAAACAGCTGTGAATATGGGTGCTAAATATTTAAACATGTTTTTCAGCTGAAGAAAAAAAGTATAGTTTTTTTAAAAGCAAGGCTTAAGTGTGTATAAGCTGCACCAGCCTTTGATTCAAATGCAGGAAGAGCAGAAGGGTAAAAGATTGCAATGGAGAAGTGCAATGGCGAAGAGGGCGCAGAATCAAGCCCGATTACACAGATCGGGACATTCTAAAGGGGTAGGCAGGTGAGGTAACTCAAGGTGTCTTCTGAACCTCAGGCTAGGAGGAAACGCACAAAAAAGGTGGGAAGAAGAAGGGGAAACAAAAGTACAGGTAAATAAAAGAAAAACGCGTGATAACATGGCATCTGGGCCTGCTTGGCGCTCTAAATTATGGATAGGTGTGAATGGTGAGGATTTTAATAGGAACTGAATTACTGTCTTGATCACAGCCTCACTGAAAGGCACATTTAACAACATACTGTAAGTACACCTGCAAATACGACTTCAGTCACGCTTCAAAAGGCAACCAACAGAAACAGTGAGCCTGCCTCAGTGAGAGAGGTAAATACACCTTCTCGAAAACAGGATTTTCACAAGTATTAATAGAAATATAATTGCTGAGTGTCAATTATTAATTAATTAATTAAGTGCATATTTGATATATGCAAGAATTTACAAGCATGATGGCATTTGAGCTAATATTAGTATTATTGCTGTACAGTCCAACAGAAGCCTTTTTAAATACCACTATCTAACATAATAAACCACCTATTCTGACCGTTAAATCAACATTACAGGCATTTTTACAACACTGATTTGAATCATCATGCTGCATCATTTATCTAAATGACGTCTGGAGTAGAAGTGTCAGGCTTAAAAGAAACATAATAAATGGATGGGTTGTCATGGCAGTCCAATATTATATTTGCTTCAATTCGTTTTGTTTAACTGAAAGACGAATTTAATTTCCAGAGTTCATTTGTATTTAATCATGAGTGGAGCAGCTCAATTAGAGAATCTGTATTACAGTTACAGCTTATGCAGATACTGCAACAAAAGTTGAAGGAAGCACGATTTTATTCCAACATCAGTGCCTTTCCCTTACCGCCTCAAAGAGAGAGAACAGTCATGGAGAGAGTAATGCAAACTGTTGCTCATGGAACTGGACACAGGAAAAAGTTGTATGATAAGTAAAATAATCATTAATGCTAATGAGCAAAGGTTCTTACTTGGTCGTTAATCCACAAAACCTTACGATGGCATTTCTAGTTTGGTAAGCTGGTCAGCTAAGCAGCAAGCTACCAGTGATTCTTGTTTCTGCTGGCTGCATATTGTTAACGTATTAATGTTATCTGCTCAACCAAAATGATATTCAAGGTGTTGCATTTCCAAAAATTAACATGATGTATAAGCCAGAAACATACAGTAGATGACAGTTTCAAGACTATCGTGCAGCTATCGGCTTGTTTCATGACATTTTTGTTTGTTTTGAACTGTATATTTCCACTTGAGTTGACACACAATTTCATTACATTTCGTTCTGAATATATTGTATGAGCTCATGAATTGAGTTCAGTTATCTTTGGCAATGATGGTGATGTTAATGTAGTGGTGAACAACAAAACAAGTACCCCACAGCCCATCATCATGTATAGCCTTAAACACATGTCATATCACTAATGATAACCTCAATCCAATTTCTTAAGAGGCAGAAAGCAACTAATATGGCCCCATTCAAGAAAACTAAGGGATATTAAATCTTACAAGCAGCAGTTCCCTCTCGAAACTAAGAAGTTGATGAAGTTCTGTTGGACAAAGCTACTCTGAGCCTTGCTTCATTTTCCAATATTTGTCTTCAAAAAGACAATCAGAAATAATATCTTATCTTCACTTTCTGAGATTTAAGGTGGGGAAATCTGGAGAAACTGGCCTTCAGTGAATTCATTATCTTTGCCGTGGCCTGTAAGGTGTTCAATCAGACATGCAAAAAAAAAAAAAAAAAGTGTCCAAATGACCTGATTTTAATTTTCTACAGGAGAGAGGAGGGCAAATTGAAATTTCAGTGGGAAAGCAGAATTTAAATTGTCAGAGCAGAGAAGCACTTACCTCTTCACGTAACTTTATCAACTGCATCATGAGAGCAGAATAGGGAAGAGAGAAAGATGGAGAGAGTGAAGGAGAGATTAAAAAAAAGCAGAAAAAACATGGCAGGAGGGAGATCAGTCATGTGGCTGGGTGCAGAATTAACCTTGACGATTTATCCGTTTGCATGTTTAGCATTTGGAAATCACAAGACAAACACATTAAACGAAGCTAAACACGCCGCTCGGGCTGACTTTTTTTGAACAAACAAAGATCAAGTCCTGGCGCTGTCACATTAAACAAAGAGAGGGAATGGATCGCTCCACTTGCAGTATCAACTAACATTATCAAGGAAGTCACATCACAAAAGCTGATATAGCAAGAGAAAAGGGGGGGTGAGTAAAATGTAGTCTGCACAGTTACAGTTTTAAATGTTGAGGAAGAATATTTTGTATCTGTCATTTTGCTGAATTTTCTGGAAAAGCATAAAAAGAAATATGTGCCCCTTGGAACCGAGTTGGAGAAATGCTGAGCCACTCCATTTGTACCACTGTTTATCAGTGCTGATATGCTGTCAATATTTTATATAGCCCATGTATCTCAGTAAAGGTGCATGCTGTTTAGGTTATGCAGGAAAGCCATGTGATGCTACCATTGTACATACATACAGCGCAGCTTATTATTGGGACAGCCACAGATCATGAAAAATGAATCTTAGCATAGCTATACATTTTTGATGAAAGAGAATAGCAAATTTAAAGTGAAGTAAATAAGAAATGCTATTCCTACTCCCTGTCCTGGAAAACCTTGCATCTCTGATAACGAATCAGACGTCTGAGGGAGGGCAACAATCCCATTTGCGATTAATTATGCCTAATCACAATTAAAAAGGTTGCTTCCCTTGCCTGCTCTTAAGTGAGGGCTGTGGAGGAGGAAAGGGAAGGCTGGGGCTTATCGTGGGAAAGCAACGCGTTTGGAGGAAAAGGGGGAAGGACACATTTCTTGATTCGCGAGCCTTTTAGAGGTGATTTGTTTTTTTTAAATCCACATTTCTTGGCCAACATTAAAGGTTAGCAGATCTTAAGGGAGGCTCAGGGCCAGTGTTGCTTGTGCTGTTTATTTTGAATTTTGTGAGTCTGGAATCATTTTGGATCATACAAAGGGGAGAGTCCTTAGATCTTGAATTACAAACTTGATTGCTAACTTTAAGGTTACAAAATACAGCTGGGAGAGGGTCAGGAAATGGCATCTTTGTGTTCAAATAATTGAAAACAACTGACAAAGAGAAGAAAATGAAGCTCCTTCTCTTTGCTCCTACGACCAGAATAAATAAGAGAACTGACATTTAAACATTTGCACCTATTCACTGACATCCTAGAAGACAATAAACAATACTGTACTGCATACATTTATCTCCTCTATTTATAATACACCACTAGTACACACTCAAAGAAATTTGTCATCTAATAATAAATTCAGGAGGAATATATACTATATAAAACACACACACAAATAGCAGGTACTTCATACATCACAATCTTGCATTTGTCACAGAAGCATCTCAGAAATAGCTCCTGCATCTCTTGTTTTTTCCACCAATCAAAAAATACAACTTTGACGGTTCACATATTGCAAATATAAAAATATTGCCAATATCTGTAATGTGGGAGGTAAACAAGTATAATTGCATGTTTTTCTAAAGAGCTTTCCTTTCCTTGAAAATGTCGGCAGTAACAAGACGCACTTAAGAGTGGAAACTGTCTTTTCTAACTTAAGCAGCAACTCCCCACTAAGAATGCATTATTGAAGAGGCCAAAGTTTAAAACTACACAGTGGATGTGGTTATTTGGGGCTTGAAAAACCCCAGCAGATCCTGCGATCCCTCACCCCAGCTCTGCCATCAGTCAATGGGTACCAAACAAAACTTGTTCTAGCTCATTTGTGCTGCCTGACTGATTGCAAGTGCTTGTGGAGGATTTGTTAAAACTATACGAGGGGCATGTTGAGCCGTGTTTCTTCTTTCTTCCTGTTTAGCTTTATTTTTCTTTGGCGTCCATTCTTTAGTACAGCCAACGATGCTCGCGTCGCTCATGAGATACAGAGCAGTAAATACAAAATATTGTAAATGTTATAATTACTCCTGCATGAGCGCCTTTCCTTGTGTTTTTGTGATGCCAGCCAGTATTCAAAATTGCACTGCTGCAATTTTTCTGTTATGATAATCAGCAATTTTTTTTTCAAACAAAAGATTTTTTTTATCCAATACGGAATTCGATACAAGTGGTAATCTGCTTCCTTTGTAGCCTGTAAAATCTGGTCCATGCCGGCTCAAACCAGCACAATCTCTTGTGGCCAAGCCGTCTGCTGTGACTGAAATCGAAACTATTCCGTATAGTGTTCGTGTGTGAAAAATGTGTGTGCATTTGCTGCTTTGTGTGTGGCGTCTGTGTGTGTGTGTGTGTGTGTGTGTGCACGCGCACCAACATTTGTGCGTGTGTTGCATGCAGAGGAAACAGAAAGAAAAAATGTGCAATAGTAGCCTACCACATTATTAAAAAAACGAGCGATAGTGCCAATTCAGTCTCTGTCCGCATACAGATAACGAATAAATGCCGAACTCTATTAAATCGTCCTTTAGCCATTATCGCAGGGCCAACACGCCATTTTCAGAACTTATGACGGTTCCCTATTTACTTAGCTATAAATCCTTGCCATGTAACCAACAGATTTGTGACTGGTAATGATCTGCTCAGCCAGGGCTATATGAAATGATCCTGACCTCTTTCAGATCGTCAGGAATTAAATTGACCGACTTGCCCCGGCCCCCACCATCTTTTCCCCTCTCCTATCACCGCCGTCTCGTTAGATAAAAAACCCTGAAGTTCCGAGTACTCCACTCACAGCAAGACCAAGACAAGTATTATCTCCACAAGTTTTAAAATTAAAATGAGGTAAATGCGGCACCTGGGAGAAAAAGGGAAAATATACATCATCTATTTACTTTGCTTTTGCCCTGAGCATGAACTCTTTCTACGGCTTTAGGTGTGTTTTAGATATGTTGTATAATTACAATTTTCATCAGACATTATTATTGCAAATTATTACTGTGTTTTTCCACAACTCAATAACTTACACTGCATGTTTTAAACATATTAAGCCTTTGAGCCCTGGTAATATGTTTTTTTTAAACAGAATTTGGGCAAATAAAATAAAATGAAGACTTGTGTGAAAAAGGAATGTGTCACTTGCTATATCTTCCATTTTTTTTGTGCGTCACATTTGGCCTGAATTCCCAATGTTAAATATGTTTTATGGTAAATGCATTTTATAGCATTTAACAGAACTTTGATTTTATTAATGTTATTTAACATTTAATAATCTAAATTATTATGTTTATGTGAAGTGAGAATTAAGAATGGAGCTGTGGACAGTGTTCTGCCTCCTTTCTTTTTCCTCACAGGTGCATGCATGGATTAAAGTAGCACAACATTTTACTGTTTTTCATTTAGTAATAAAATAATTTGACATAAAACAAAATCAAATAAATTTGATATATACTGTCAAGAATAATAATTAATTTTTAAAACAATAATTACAGCAATAAAACTACTATTTCCAAAGATATGAGAATATACATGTATAACATCAACACATAATATTCACTCTACACTGATTTATTCTCTTTTTCTTTGAGATAAGTAAATTCCAGATTTATAAAATTACTTTTAAGTATTTTTAGACGAATTTTTAATGAAAGAGAAATAAGATTTAAAATGAAATGTGAGACTTTTTTCCAGCCTTTCCTTGACAGTATTCTGATAGAACTCATCAGTGTCTCAAACGTGACATTTCTGACAGCAAATCTCCTACCAACTTCTGCATAAAATGTCAGAGTCACTTTTGTGTCTCACTAATTTGCCAGGAATATGCATTTCAATTACACATCGTGGCTCGAGATACATATGTTGCTAAGATGTGCAGTTCATGGGTCATCATTGAAATGGTAATAGGGAAATGTTCAAAAAAACCCAGACAACTTTATTTAGCTTTGCTTAGCTGTGAAACATCTAAATATACTCACATGAAGCACTCTGGGACTAAATGTGCAAATATGCATTTGAGTATTCTTCTTTGTCTTTTTTCTTTTTTGAGAGTGCACGTTTGCAAATGCAAAGTATTTATTTGCATGCGAGTGTGTGTGATTGTGCGTGCCTTGAGACACAGTAACCCCTCCAAGTTGACAGCCGATTCTAAAGGCAATATATAATTAGTCAAAAGACGTTTGGTCATAGTTGAGAGTGGCTGCGTATGAGTGGCAGCTGTGCAGGTGAGCAATAGGTAAGTGCGTCTTAAATGTTAAAACGCTGTTTGCTGAATCCGTTGATGTATCGCTGTTTTGATGCAGTTCTACATTCATTCAAAACATTTTATTCAAAACAGCTTAAGTTTAAAATAACATGTGGCATATTTTGGCCAATTAAGATCACAATTCAAGATAATTGTTTTTCTTCTTCATTGCCACTTTCATAACTGCTGTGAATGACTCTTTTGTAGACGTTGCTGACAATGAATGAAAATTGTTAATGTGGTCTTTATCTGTTGTTTATATGCCTCAAATTCAACAGGCTGAACTGATATTCAAACAAAACATCAGTCATCATCTTTCAAAAAATAATAAACCAATTGTGAATTTGCTGATAGATAATAGATCAAAACCATGAAGCAGTCAAATAGAATTAGAGATTTTTGATTAAAGGCTGATTAAATACTAAATACAATTATTTAAGGATCATTTCTATGGAGTGTTTTATATTATTTCTGTGATTTTATTTTTTATATCAGTTGTCAACAATATGAGAACCTGCACTGTTTTGAGTATCTGCGCTGTGCAGGTTCGCCACCCTTGGAGTTTAAAGAAAGACCAGAGAACAAGATTTAGTAATTCTGCGTGTGCATGTATGTCTGTATGTACGTATGTGGAACCTGATGGAGGATCTATTATTGGCCTAAGTCCACACCCGGCTGGAGAACAGCTGTGGGACGGTTGGAGTGGGGAGGCCGGGTTTTTGGATTTAAATTTGTGTTGGATTGTGTGTTTAGGTGTGCATGTGTGTGTGTGTGTGCGCCTGTGTACGCATGTGTGTGTCGGTCACAATCTGGCTTTAGCCAGACACTGGTCCCATGCCCTGAGCCCACTCACTGGCAGCCCAGCTTTGCATTAAACAGTGTTCCTTCCGCATGACTTGGTGACAATACTGTGGTTTCAGCTCTCGATGGCCCCTATGAGGGGCCCACCTCCTCACCC
This sequence comes from Chelmon rostratus, assembly GCF_017976325.1. Classification (NCBI taxonomy): domain Eukaryota; kingdom Metazoa; phylum Chordata; class Actinopteri; order Chaetodontiformes; family Chaetodontidae; genus Chelmon; species Chelmon rostratus. The sequence continues at coordinate 9,392,810 of NC_055678.1, read as the reverse complement.
TGGGGGCCAGTCAGCCACCCACACTGGTGTCGTTTGGGCCCCTGATTAGCACCTCACCTGGTTCTCTGAGGAGCTGGCGTCATCCCCCAGGAGCTCGTTGCGCACCTCATCACTGTAGGCAATGCGTGACCTTTTCTGCAGGGGGAGGAGGATGAGGAAGAAGGACAAAAAGAAGAAGATAAGGGAGAAACAGAGGAGAGCAAAAAGAGAAAACAAGTGGGGAAATATGGCTTAGTACTGTTGTTGATGCAAGAACACAACAGGCATTCCTTAAGCACGAGAGCCCCCTAATGGCACTCGGTGACAAGTCACACATGCAGGTTGTGCGTATGTCTGAGAGTGTGTCTCTGAGTGGATGTGTACCCCTACAACACATGTACTGAAAACAAGCACGTCTGGGTTTGTGCCCATGACTCCCTTCGAAGGTGATCTACTGTACCTAGTGCACTTGGGGCACAGAAGTGGTGGAAGAGAGCCCCCCACCACCTTGCCCACTTAAACAAATATAAGTTGAGGGATAAAAAAACTCATCTTGTGTGCATGGAGAGGCTGTGGAACAGGGGGACAGGGGAGAGGGCCAGGGAGATGTATTATGAGGAAGTATCACTTGTCAGCGCTAAATCTTTTCTGGGGGCTGTCACCGCTGTCATCCCAGTGCAGTGGCAGGCTCTGTGATAACACCAATGCTGAGACTCAGACAGGGAATAATTCATCACCCATTGGCGGCCCATCGGATTTGGGGTTGCCTCACACACATACACACACACACACACACACACACACACATACACACACACATACACACACACATTTACACACACTCACACACACGCTCACACACACGCTCTCTCTCTTTCTCTGTCTCCAGATAGGCTAGAATAAGAGGGAATGCCATGTCCAAAAAAAAAAAAAAAAGACAAACACTCAGATACACACATTTCATACACACTTCAGAGTGTGCCACCTCCGATTGTCGAAGAGTGGGCTGCCGTTGTACCGCTTGTTTACAGACGCCCGACCCATGGAAAAACAGCCTCTTGGCATGCCCTCTAAACTAAATACACACCAGCAGCAGACACAGAAAGTGTTTACTAAGCCTCCTTCGCTTTCTCTCCCTGCCTTGACAGGGTTTCTAGGTGGGCTGCAGGAGGTAGGCAAAATCAAACACAAGCACCAGCATAAGAATGAAAATATCACTTTTTCTCAACACAAATTCTTTCTATTCTCTATATTTACTTAGTTCTCGCCTCTAAATAAATAAAACAAAGTAAGAGATTCAGTGGAGGAACACCAATTACCTGGTGGGGACATTTCTTTCCTCAAATACAGTATCCTTTCCCAGTATCTTCCTATTATCAGTAAAAGTTTGAAGAAGCTATTGTACTCAGTACTTTGATGCTACTTTCCATAAGAAAAGCACAAATCAAACTTGAAACAGCCAATTCTAACCTCAAGAGTGATGATATCAAGTTCCTTGATTGAAATAACTTTGGAACCAATCACAATCGAGCCAGTTGATTTTTTTTTTTTTTTATTTGTCTCTCCTCATAATCTGGAGCACTGAGTGGAAAGTCATGGCTGATGTGATTTGGTTGTTATTATCGTGATGGTGAGGGCCACAGTTCTCTGGAGTAATTACTGACTAGACGGAGGCCTGATTGACCCAGGCCACAAAACCCATTAGATAAAGAGCGCACCCAAACAATACTCAACCGCGGGGACCTAAGCTAACCACAGAACGCCTACTGTGGGGAAAAGAGAAGAACGGCAGCACTGACTCAAATAAAACACAACCCCCCTCCCACCCCACACACACACACAGACACACACACAAGCTCTATGTCAAAATGTGCTGCTCAAGATGTTTTTGTAATTGTTTTGTGATTGTGAACTAAAACACTTGGTTCAACTGTTAACTTTTAAGTTTGTGATAATTGCTGCCACTTTTAATTATGTGACAGCAAATTCGGAGATATCTAGAAAAACTGGCTAAAATGTCACACGTGTAATCCTCTTTTGATTCAAATTAATATCAGACGTGGCGCTCTATGGCAAATATAAGTGACAAAAATAGATATACAATATAAAACTCACCGCTTTAATCTTTCTTCAAATGTCTGCAGAAAAAAAGTATATTGAAAATAATCAAAGTGATCACATTTTGTTTCAAAATCTAATTAATGTTTATGCTGTTTTTTAATTTCAATTCTCATGTCTAATGTCTTTTTTTTTAAGCCACATCTTCGGTGAAGGGGTAAATAAGTGGTCACTGTGCTTCAGTCAGGAAATTAAAAGGAATTTCAGATTTGAGTGAGACCAGAAAGACAATAAGCATCAATTTGAAGACAGCATGTACACTTGTACACAAGGAAGACACACACACACACACACACACATATTTGTTGCCAGGAAAACACCCACATATTCCATTTAAGTCGAGTTTCATCTTAAAGAGCTGCAGTGCAACTTAGGGGGAAAGACGACTTCACCAGTAATTGAGACGAGGAAGCCTGGGAGAAGCATTGATTTGAATGTTAAGGCTTACGTCGCCTTCAAACCATATGCAGGGTTTTTTGGTATTTCTAAATAGCTGTCTGTTACAGATGAATGTATGAAGCGTTTCTGCAATGAGAACAGTGCAGATAACAAAGAAAGTATAAAGAATGGAAAATGTCATTGAAATGAAAGTGTTGCCGCTATTTCCCCTGTACCTACAGTATACACTCCAGTTTTTGGATTCCCCTCTGGAAAACAACAGATTCCTGAGTGATTACCGCCTTCCCATTTGATGTCAAACATAAACAGCAGTGCAATAGTGACTGCTTAATACAGTAGCAGATTTTGATTATAAGTTCGGGTGTTAAGAAAAAATAGCTAAGTGGCAACAGGCTCACTCTTGAGGTCAGAAGAGCAGATATCAGAGACCTGATCCTGTAGAATCTTCCATTCTATAAAGAAAATACACTGAAACTCTCTCATTCCAGTTACAGTATGTAGAGACTGAGCCCCACACCTTAAGACGAAATCAACTAATCAGGCTTTGTAATCTAAAAAAGAATGAGCGCTTTCAGAAGATACCTTATTACTCAGAAAAGAAAAAAGGAGCTTTTTTTAATCCTTTTGAAAGGTCTGTCTTTTGTCACTTTTTTAATCTTGGGTGAGAATTTGCTTCTATTCCCGGAAGCACACAAGAGAAGTACAAAGGTACATCTTAACTTTATGCAAAGTGGCCTGCCTTGAAAAACTCCACACATCCCGTCAAATGCAGCGATGGAGGTGCTGGTGTCCTGTCAAAAACACACGTTTTACCTCTGTTGACATGGATAGCAAAGGGAAAAAAAATATTCTTCTTTACCCATCAAAATGTAATTACATATGCATGCATAACAATTCATATCAGATATGCTAATCAGTCCGCCATAATCCTCTGAGCAGCAAATGATATTTATTTAATTAAAGCAAATAGATGGATCTTTTTTTGTGTGCAATTTCTTTCTAGTATATGGGCACGCATGTGTATGTATTTTATATATCTTCGAAATTAACGTGATGATTTTTAAGTTCCTCCACGGCCCTGGGAGAAGATAATAAATCTTAAAAACATCTGTTTACAGAAAGTCTATCAATAATTGCCAAAAAATGACCTTTACTAATTTCAAGCAGTCAACAATAACTGTAGTATAAAAGAAAAGTTCCCCATCTCCAAAAAAATCACAATAATTATAATCAAATAAACTGAGATTTATGTACACATTTCAATGCCCTCCAACTCTCCTCGTGCTTTTTGCCCAGTGCCACGAGTGATACAAGGACAAGCACAAATTACTGTGGCGCCTGGAAAGCTGAAAAATGTAAACAGTTCATTATATGGGAAATAAAAGGCGTAAAAATACCCAGGGGCAGAGTGTAATGAGGGGCCCTGAAGTTCCTCTGCAGATGCTTTTTCCTCCACTTTCCCAAGCTTTTCCTTTTTGCCCTGCACACACGGCTGGTGGCATAGCATGAAGAGTAATTAACCATATTCAATTTACGATACTACGTTCCATTACAGGCCTTTTTCCCCAGTAGGAGAGTGAATTTAGACCTAATGACACTTATGTCCAGCTCTGCGTGCTTGTCTGAAACTGGCATCTAAAGTTTTATTTTCATAACTGCCAGAGTTGCTCCACCAAAACCAGCATTTTGAAAATAACTTTAAGGTGGGCACAAAGTGCACACACAATGAAACATTTTTCTTCTGAGTGTAATGTCCTTCAATATGTTGTAAAAACTGAAAAGTACAAATGTTTAAAGTCGGCAATGACATGACAATAAAGTGGGGTAATAAAATGTTTCTATGTTCTCAAGAATGTGTGCTAAACTCAAAGGTTATCTATCACTTCCTTTCCTCCCCCTGCTGTGATATTTTCCCAGGTGATGTGTGGACCAGCGCCAGCAGGTCCCACTCTGGTCCCCCCCCACAAGTGGGGCAGAGGTGGACTGATGCGGCACGGCGTTTAAAGGAAGCCGAGACCTTTAAGCAGGCACAAGTATCACAACAGCATCTTAAATAATGCATCTCTGCTTGGCAGGGGTTTAACACAGACACACACACAACCGGCACAAAGGAAAACACACACACACACACACACACACACACACACACACACACACACACACACACACACACACACACACACACACACACACACACACACACACACACACACACACACACACAAGTTGCTGTCTAGCGTCTTCAACTCTCCTTTAACACAAACAAATCGGGAGAGGTTGTTCAATTAAGTAAGTGCGCTTTTTTAATGCATTTGATATATTATCAGACAAAGGGAAGTAGCTACAATTGGGATTGTCACAGGAGGGTGTCATTTGTGCCTTTGTATTACTGTGGTCTTTGGTGCCATCGAATCCTCCGCTTCTGACTGTTGTGTGGTTTGTGCGAGTGCGTACGTGTGCACAAGGGCTACTGTATGAACGACAGAGGCTTCTATGAGCCTTTGCATTCCCGGGGAAAACCTCCTTTAGAGAAAGTACGTGTGCAACATATGTGAACGGTAGCCCGGTGTGTGTTCTCTCCCCTAATAGAAGTGCAGCAGTAGTAGAGAAGCCGGAGCCTTAGATAACAGCATGGGGCCTCTCATTAGCTCACAGGTTGGTGCTTTGGTGGCTTCTACGCACGCTGCATTGTGTTTCACTTCCATGAAAAACCTGAAGGAGTCTCGGGGAAGGCGATGTCGAAAACACAAATAAAAGGTGACTGATCAACCGAGGCAAGGTAATAAATGAGCCTGCGACATATCTAAACAGGTATGAGGTGACAAGAGTTCTTTCTTTTAGGGTGACAGAGAGTATCAGCTTCAAAAAAAAAAAATAGACACGGTCAGCGACAACTGTGAGAAAACTTCTCTTTAATAGTTAAATTTAATAAAAAAATGTAAATGCTAATTCCTGTTCTAACACTGTATCACTGAATTCATCAGTTTTTTTTTTTATATTAGACCACAAAGTAAACAGGATTTTATCTCTGGGGGAAAATACCTCGCCCAATGCTGGTAAAAAAAAGTATATTATTCTGATGGGGGCCTTTCATGCTTGTACCTCTGTGATACCGGTGGTGTATTTCCCTGTCAAAGTCATTTCTATTGCTAAGTACAGCCGAGATCAGTCAATAAGCCTAACGACTGTACCCACAAAGCAAGAGGCCGAGAGGCGGCAAGAGAAGGGGGGGTTGCAAGTGAACTCCAAACAAAAGAGCAAATTCAAGGAGGGCTTTGATTGAAGAAGCGCCATATACTTTTTGAAGACCTAGGGATCATCTCTCAATGGTTATTTCTTTAAGGCATGAGGGCCCGATTAAACCCAATATTAAAATGTGGAGGCGCTTCTAATGAAAAATCAAAGACCCTGTTTCCCCTCCCACACCCCCATCCTTCCATCTCTCTTTCCCTCCTTCTCTCCTGTTTTCTCCCTCAGCCTGTGGTTGTGCAGGAAGGGACAGGAAGAAAGACAGAAAGAAAGTATGAAAAGAAAGAAAGAAGAGAACAAGAGAAGGAAAGAGTGAAAATGGGGAAAGAGGGAGGGTTATAGAGATGAGGGACCTAGGTGCTGGTGGTGCAAAACAGAGACAGACAGCATTGGTTGGAGGAGTAAATCAATAGAGCAGAGCCGTCGGGGAGGCGGGCAGCCAGGGCAAGGAGAGAGGAGAGGAGAGGGGGAACCAGCACAGGGGCTCGGGCTCCGATCACAACGCTGGCTTCTGGCGTGCAGTGGGGAATAAAGTGGGCCTCCCCGGGTCAGCACCAGAGAAAAAGGTGAGATTAGAGGAAAGTGGAGGAGGGATTTTCACAGAGTGAAGGTGGGAGGGGTGGGAGAGGTGGGTGTCGGAGGATGACGAGGAGAGAAAAAGTGTGTGTGGAGGAGGAGGAGGGTGGGGGGGTGTTAGGAGATGTGCATTGCAGGATACCTGGCAAGCCAGGGACCAACCGGCCCATTAGCCTGTGGCTACCTACATATGGTTCACTGAACCCTCTGCTGAGAAGAGCTCCTCTCCTATCAGTCTTCCCATCTTTTTTAAAGAAAGAAATACCTTCACTTTTAACCCTTTCTCTGCTTTGGAAAGAGGTTCACTCCTGACCTCGATTTATGATTCATTTTTGTTTGATGTCTATTCTTGGAGTGTTATCTAAAATTGAAAAATGTAATAAAAAAAAAAAAAACCTAGACACAAAGAGAGAGGAGTCGGGCCTGCTGAGCATGTGCGTGTGCGCGTCCGTCAGTGGACATGCACAGAAGACTATCTCCTTCAGTGCTTTGCCTTTTCTTGTAATGTGACCATTGTTGGTGCTGAACAGCCCGCTAATTAGCATAAGAATACTGCAGCACATATAGGGACTTAGCCAGATCATTATCTCCATATATTTATGTATACTTTGTTATTTCACTAGCCAGAACACATTCAAATGCTGATGAGGCCAGTAAGGCCCCCCTCCAAAGCCCCTCCAACATGTGCCCTCCTGAACTTCCCAATACACTTACCAGTTTCCTGGGAGTCTGCAGGTTTTGTACTGGAATTTACGCCAGTATTTAAAAAATTGAGAGAGATGATAAACTGAAGGCTACAGAGAAGCACTTCTTAAAGCAGGTTTAATAAACAAAAGTATACAGAAAGGAACATCATATATTCAACCCAGGGATAAACAGTGGAATTGAATAATTTACAAAAACAATTATCTGCTATTCATTCTTAGAAAAAGTAGCGGAAAACATAATAGGAGCCACTGGCAAGTAAAAACGACATAAATAACATTAGTTTAATGAGCCATTTGATAATTTAATTGTTTTTTTTTTTAATAGGCGACAGATTTTTTTGTTTCTGCTGGGAATTCTGCCATTTGAAACAAGCACTTAAAGCAGAGAATGTGTTATGTGAAACAGATCATTTCTGAATAAAAATGTACAAAGACAAAAATGTACAAAAAGTTTGACAATGCAGAACAAACAAGAGCTCTATGGTGATGAGGGGAACAAAACTAAAGAGTTTAGTCTCACTGCAGGAGTAGGCTGATGCTCTAATGGTGGCCAACCTCTGGGATAATTGAAAAAAAAAAAAAAAAAAGTAATTCATCTTCCACAATGTAATTCTGATCAAGGCCACAGTCAGATTCCACTGCAGGCTTCAAAAACAGCAGAGAAAAGGCAAAATTGTTGGTCGCTGAGAGCAAAAACACGATCCCTTTCTTTCTGGCACGCTCCCTCATTACAAACACTTAGGATGAGAGGGAGAAACTAAGTTTAATTGTGTGTCTGCATGTGTGCGCGTGTTAGTGTGCGAAGGGGGTGCGAGCCGGGGTTAAAACATTTGTAAACACGGAGCCTTAACTATGAAGAAACGCCAATAAAGATGCAATGTAAAGAATTCTTCCTCTATTTACCCCTTTCCTCACTATCGCTTTCTCGGAGGATAACTTATTAAAAAGCAAATGCCACTGCCTAAAATACAGAGGAAAAACACAGACCCAATGATTCATAATATATTTCATAAATACTTCATGAATCCCTTCACCATACTTAAGCCAGTCTGGCAAAAAAAGAAAACATTGTCACCTATTCTAGTACCCGCTTGTCAGCACATCACTGGGGAGTGGGTGTCACATGTCACTTCTGGTTTACACTACTGCGTGGGACAGGCTCGGTGCACGGAAATCGGGGGTAGGACAGAAAGAAGAACAGAAGGAAAAGTGAAAGGGAGGTGGAAAGGGGAGGAGGGGAAGGAGGAGGAAGGGGGTGTTATCATATCATCGCCCCGTGTCTTTATATTTTCCCCCTTATTATCTTTGGCCCCCACTCACTCCAGTCACTCAATCACACAAGCCCTGAGGACAGCGAGGGGACCTGGGAGGGCCTTCGCTTCACAGCAGACTCAGCCAGACAAGCGTCTGAAAGCTATACTGATCACTGTCAGTGTGTGTGGAAGTACGGCGACTTTGGAGGGGCCAGGAGAGATAAGCGAGAGAGGAAGCGATCGCGTGGAAGGATAACGGCCGAATTTGCACACTGCCAAACAAAACCTGTGCTCCAGGCATAATGCAGATACCCCTTCCATACAGACAAGAGTTAACATAAAGAGACGGAGAGGGAGTCGGGGATGATCTGCTTACAAATTACAGCCTGTGTGGTTTCTGCGAGTCGGCTACTGACAAGAACTCATCTTGTTAACGACCGTAAAACTCATAAGGATGACAGTAAAGCAAATGACCTCAAAATTTATTCCCACTTCTCTGTCTGGGATACTCATCTCGACACTTTATCATCATCAAACACATTCCTTTGTGACAATGCACTCGGATTTTCAGTATCAGGTCTGGTCAAAATAAGGGTAGCGCCAGTGTAAAGACTTGCTGCTCTTCCAGTGTGGTATTAAGTCTTGTCTTTATAACTATTCTAGTGGTTCTTAACAGTGCCAATAACTTGCATAATTATTTTAAATTGTTAACTTTAAAGTACACTATTATGGTAGGAGAGGAAAATGGAGTTGAAGATGTTGTAGAAACCGCTATAAATGCTTAACTGCCACCCCATCTGGTTGACAACACTGTCATGTTATTCAAGTCATAGAGTGCAAATGATTACGACAGCGACTTATGAGTTATTATTCACTGGGTAGAAACTGAACAAACCAAGCAGCACTATTCAGAGTAGCAGGTTAGATATAAGTCACTCATATAATTAAACATGTAAAACATAACATATCCATACATTTTTAATCACAAAAAGTTACAAAAGAATTTTAAAAGTATTGCACACAGTGATATTCTGCTTTGTGTCTCATTCACATTTTTTCTGCTAATGAAATACGAGCATGGCACTTCTGGACAACACATCCTTTTGTCCTTATTGTGACACTGTCCTTCAACCCGGGTTTGACCCACTGCTGCCATTACACCATCAAACTAACAAAAAAAATGGTTTCAACGCGAGTGACAAAAAGGCTAATCCGCAAATGAATCCCATCTTCGTGTCCATAAAGAGGACATGGAAAAGCCTTCGATGCCACAAATCCACAAAGGGCTTGAAGACGACATACTGTGCACAACAACTTCCAAATGAAAGACATAATTCATAAGTAGAGAGGCAGATCTATTTGTTTACATCTTAAATCTGCACTCAGCTCAGAGGAAATACACAGGAAAAATCCCTGTCAATTGAGGGACTCCTTTTAAAACTGGTTATGAGCGATTAGACTTTGGTGTCATTGATGGGTTGTTAAGCAACGAACCATGAAAAGAGTCAATCTGCCTTTGCTCCTCTATGTTTAATATGAGCAAGTAAACCAAGGCAACCTAAGGCGATTTAAAGTGTCTAACATCCAACTAATGTTGGTCTGTCATGTTGTCTGTTAGCAGGAGTCACCATGACGAGGACAGGGGGCAAACAACAGGAACCCTTCAAGATGGATTACAACAATGCTAATTTATAATCACTACTAGTGAGGTTCTAGCGTGGGAAGTAAAGTGGTCCTAAAATCTCCCATCAAAACCCAAATCTCAACATAATTATCAGCATCTGGTTGAAAAAAAAAAAGCCATTTATGATGTAAGAGCTTCTTAAGACGAATGCACAACTTTCTGATAAATGACTTTGCAAACTCTTATTTCTCCATTTAGGTTGCTAATTGGGCCAAACATAATGAGTTTAAGGCCGTTATAAGCTAAAGTTGGATCGTTTCCATAACCTTGAATTGTCCGTGACCACTAATTTAAAAGAAAATCAGCCTCACATTCACATTCATAGATTAGATAAATGAAGGGCACCCTCGTCTTCATCTGCTTGGCTTGGTTATATACATACCAAGGTATTAGTATGCTTTGAGTAGGGAGTAAATAACAGTTCCCACAATAAAGTCTAACCAAGAACAGACAGCATTCACATAGATACAATACCCTATACTTTATAAGGCATTTCAAAAACCCTAGAAAAATGTTAATTCATTGCCAGTGATGAACCGATTGTGGATGACCCTTAGACGCAGAGTCAACAAATAGCTCTGGGGTTTGGAATCAGGAGAAGAGGCTTATGGAAAACTTCTGATAGCACTCTTACTGGCAACTAAAACATGTAGCATGAGCTGTGTATTTTTAAGTCAAGAGTCATTCATTAGTTCTTCTACAAGTCAATTTATTCTGATACCAGGGGAGCAAATAAGAATCACGAGTTACAGGAGTTTGTCTTGGCCTCATCTGAGGTTTGTTCACATTCGATAGACATCAGACTTTTTAACTTACCAATCTTGTTCATATTTCCATTTTTCAAATAATTTCTCCTCATTTATGAGCTGTTCTTAAAAAGCCCAATGTGCCAGTTCATTAAAAACAGCACTCAGTGTTTGCCCCAACTGAAAGCTAAATTTCATGTTGTCTCTGGAAGGTCATACCACTTATGAAATTGATATATCAAGATAAAAAAAATAATAATCAAGAAATAAAAAGTGGAATCAGTACCAACGGCTTTTTCATTCCATTCACCTCGGTGTACCTGGCAAGTAAACTGTTCAATATTTCAAGGTTGGCGGACTCTTTGGAAGTGTATTAATTATCTCCCTGGGTAGACACTAGGAGGCATTCCATCTAAGGGTTTCTATTAAAGGAAAAGGCAGTCTAGACATCATACTTGACCGTGACTGTAACTCCAAACAATACCCCATTAGACAATTAGAAATTGGGAAGTATTAGTTGTATCGCTCTGACAGCTGGCCTCGTGATTTAATATCCGAAAACACAGGCACAAACAACTATTGCAGTATCCATAATGGACAACATGAAGCTAGGAATGGCAGAAGAAAATCATTCCATCATAATTTCAAACTTCACTGAATATGCTTCTCTTGAAGTGCAGTGCTGTACTTGAGGTGAATCAAGTTTTGACCTGTCACATTTTTCACACCTTGTCATAACTCGTATTATGTAGTATGAGAACATACTTACCAGTCTCACATAAAGACTGGGTAATGATACGTGTTTCAAAAGGAACACAGACGCTTGAAGGACATCTTCATGGTCCTTGATGAAATGGTATAGTGCATATTATGACAACAATAGCTTTTTATTCTGAATTGCTGTTGATCTAACGGAATTAATCCTGCTACCCTGTTACCCAATGACTCTCACAGCATCAACAAATCTGCCTTGACCACTAATGGCACCAACTGCCACTTAATGTGAAGTATTCAACAATAAAACTTGTCAGAGCTCGATATTTCATGCCTATCCATTAACCTTTATCAGAGTCAAGGATCCTTGAACACAAAGCCCCTCACATTTGGACCAGAAGTGTTCATGTTATTGAAAAGACAAAAAAAAAAGTATAAAAAACTGAAGTCATCCCCTTAAACACAACTTAAGGAGGGGAAACATTCGCAGCAACACCTAATGTCAGAAACATGAATTGGGAAAGGAGATGGAAGAGTTGCAGAATTAAATGTTTACAATATCATTCCACTTTCTTAAGGAGGCATTAATTCATTCATATTTTTTTGGCTTCCTTAATTAACTTTAAGAGGACGACTGGGCCCAGACAAACTACAGAAAATACATTAAATTGGGAGTTGGGCTATAAGTCACTTTGTATTAAATGGGCTTTTACCACAAGGACATTTTGGGTTACATTATTTTCAATCTCTATTACAAAGCAAGACGGATGAGGTCAGGCTTAATAATAAGTGGAAGGATTTATCATAGCAAGTCCACTCATGCATCAGAAAGGCAAAGTAATTGGTAAATGTGACCAATATTGTCCTTGTCATATACCTTAAGTAGGAGAGAATTCTTAGAGCAATACCGCCATCTGCTGCACAAAGACATCAACAGCCACATCACACTGATGCCTCAAAGTCTATCTCAACACACTCTATATTATCTGTGAAGCACAATTAAGAAGCACTTCAAACCACTGTGGATTTGAAAGTGGGTCTAGAAGAAAATTATGCTGATTTGATGATTAACTTTAAGAAGTATCCAAGAAAGAATGCTCTGAACTCAGTGCCTGTGACTAATGTTAAGTACTAACAGTGAATTCAGAGATGCAAGTTTTGTATTTGTGACCAACATTTCCTGTACAAAATCAGCTAGTGTTTTAAATAAGCTGGAATACCGGACACAGATGTTTCAGTTCTGGTTTACCAATGATATCATGATGTTTAAAATCAGTTAAGACGCATTGTTGACTGTAGGTTCACTGAAATCTGCATTAGACTAAAAATATTTCCTATTTACTAAACATACTCGAGCACAGACCTAACAATACAACATGGAACAGCTTTGAAAAGGGCAAGAAAGGAAGAGCTTTGATATTAAAAATATGTACTGACAACAGTGAAGACGCCACCACCAGAGTTTCTAGGACTGACAAAAAGCACCTCGAAATCTCTGAGCCGATGTTGCTTTATGACAGCTTATGACATCTCATCGTGCTCATGTCAGAGGCATCACACATTTACAATTAGCATGGTACATAATTTGAGTCACATCCTCAAAACTGGATTGTGTTTTGTGAGCGACACAGCAGACGTCTGCAGACCCCCACCTTCCCTACTGGGACGGACCAAGCGTGGTCCTTTGAAGATGGTGGCTCTGTTTACCCGATAGATTTCATTAAATTAAGCTTACGTTGGGCCTCTTCTTTGCCTGATCAAAGCTGCTGCTAAGAGCAATGCCACCCTGCTTCCCCTGACTTAAACAAGCCGACTCCATCAAATAAGATTTCCACTGTCCTTTTTAATTTCTTTTTTCCACACTCTGACTTACGCTCTTTTTGGTCAGGCTGGCATCCCCTTTAGCTGCTGCAATGCCCGTTTGCTGCGACCCAGCACCTTTAAGACCCCCACTGTCCCCTCGATTATCACAATGAAGCTGTCAGCCAAGCCAACAAAGCTACATCTCATATATACACCTTTGGGATGCCCGTTTGATAAGTTGTCTGCTAAGGTCGTCTCGGGCCCTGTCTGGAAAGGAGCAGGAATGAGGTCTCAAGCTGGCACACCGGTGGTAGGAAGACTTCAAACCACGGGTGAATGGGAGGATGAGAGAGCAGGTTAAGGGGGGAGGCACCCGTGGGAGGCCGGTAGGGGGTGGGGTTGTAGGGGGAGATCGGGTAGTGAGGGAGTGGAAAGGCCTTGATATCCACGGAAAGCACAACAAAGCCGAAGCTTTTTACATTAAAAAGAAAGGAGATTGCCTTTTTTCCACTGGACGCCTTTCGAGCTGAGTGTCATGTCCTCCCCAGGCCTGCAGGAAGCAAGAGGCCGAGCTCGGCTATAGCATTTGGCACATCTGAGGCACATCTGAGGGGGCTGAAGTTCATGCCTTCTGAACACTTGCATCAGAATTACAGGGGACCTGATATACTAGATGTTACTGTGAGAGGTGGGTGATCCTGGTTTAAATGTACACTGAGCTCGCCACACCACACACAGAGTAAAAATGAAAATGACTCCATCAAACTTGGGGAGTCACAGTTACAAGCAGGCCAATATTCTTTACCCGCCAGGACTATCCTACTGATACCTTCTGCTTTCCATTTCAGTATTGCACTCATACAACTTAAGTATGCAGTGATATGGAAGTAGGAATTTAGCTGTAATCATGTTTATGTGCTGTGTATGCAAGGTTTAGTTTTAGAAAGTAGATGCTAACTGCTAACTTTTTCCAGGCATAAGAAGCACATTTTCACACATATGCCCCTAAGACAGGCCTAAAAATGCAAGCAACGAAAATTAGCACCAATATCAGCCCCAGCAGGTGTTAACTGCTTGATGATTAAGCGCGGTAAGTGTGGGGAGAAGAAAAGTTAAAGATTAATCGGCAGCCAATTAAATGCCCATGGCGAGGAAAGTAAACTGTCTTGGCACGGAGATCTTCTCTGTGATCTCAGTTAGCACATCGCTGTGGTGTGCTTACAGATCACTAGCGCACGATATCTCAATCCAAATGGGTTGTTTATGCATGTTTACTTGGTTGTTGTGCAGTTGGAATAGTGATGGGTAAGGCAGGAAACATTCATCCCATACAGATTTTAAAAAGCAGCTTGCGATGAGTGATGTTAGATATTTAGCAGATGTTTGAGGGTGAAATATAAACGGGCTTTAACTTGAATTATTTTTGTTTATCAGAGGTAGGTGGGAGCATGGACTGGGCATTATTTGACACGATATTCAGAGGAACAATTCAAAATACCGGGTTTCTCAGATTTGTTAATCCTGCTTTGTTTAAATATGATTCTCACAACTTTCATTTCATTTTGCGCCAAACACAAAAACATTTTGCACCTCATATTTTCTGATCACACTGTCTTTAGTTTGAAGAACAAGCATTTTACACTGATACATTCTTAATTATCGGTTTTGCAGTGATTACCATTATTTCCTGAAATCCTTTGCTTAGCTACAACGTAATGAATTCAGCCCCCAAGAAAAAAAAAAGGTTCACATTTGAGAGGAAAGCCACAACTTCAATTCATTTCAAGCTTTTAAAAGTTTGTAAATTAATTTGCCAAAATGACGACAAGGTGAAATGTTGCACCTCTCCCAGGTCAGCTTTTTGTGAATTAATCCCGAAGCTCTTAAACGTCCAATTCAGTGAGTGTTTATTTTTCCAACCCATTCTGAGGTTGTGGATTTCACATCATATTTGATTTGTGCAGGAACTCGTCTGCTCTCGAGCTCAAGGTCAGTTGCATTTACACCACGGGTTTATTATCGTGTTGTGAGCACCAGCACAACAAAATTGACAACAGAAAACAATAACAGACAACAAAGCAAAGATATCACTGAAGATACATATTTTTGCAAGATGAAGATTTGAATCCAAACAATGACTTTGTAAATTTCTTTGCAACTTAGGCTAAAAGAAAAAGCTACAAGAATAAGGAACAAAAGAAGCACGCAATGGAATTACATTTACATTACAGGTAACTGCTCATTTCTGTCATATTATTGATGAAGTGAAACACCTTGAACAATATTGGTAGCCAACAATATGGACGAAAAAGCAAGGGACCCTCAAGACTTGGCTGTTCATTAAGCTTTGATAGAGGCTAGAGATCAAGTCAAGACATACAGTGATTTATGAATTACTAAACAAGGCCAGATTCTGCAGCAACAACACAAACACACACATCCTGTTCTCAATAGGCATCACTTCGCAAGTTCAAATACGAACTCTGAATTAACCTCGGTGGATGCACCACGGAGCCTCAGCACAGAGCTGTTTGTGTGTGTGTGTGTGTGTGTGTGTGTGTGTGTGTGTGTGAGACACAGTATGTGTGTTGGAGAGAGAGAGTTTAGTTGAGGGGGCAAACAACGGATGCATGTATAAACCACAATGGATTTGAGAAGGTGACAACATATAACTACAGTCTGTCATATGCATCAACAGTATTTTGCTGCACAGTTTTTCAAAGTCGCACTTTCAAAAAGAGGATTTGCTAAATGTTGATGATGTTCATTATATTTGCAATATCACCATTAGTTACTAATAACAAAAAACCAAGAAGGAGCTTAAGTACTCACAAAGTCTTTCTCGAGCTTCTCGATCTCCTGCTTGTAGCTCTTCAGCCTGCTGTTGTACATGGCTCGGCTCTGGATCGGGATCTCACGCACCTCCAGGTCCATCTGCTCCAGCTAGAACCCGCAGGATATCCAGTTGATTTGACAAACTTTACAAGTATGTGTTTCACAAGTAACAAAACTGACAGGTTTAGAGTTAATTCTGAACCTGTCAGTTTATTTAATTACAGCAGTCTTGTAAAAAAAAAAAAAAAAAATCAAGGCCTCCCTATCCTCTAATGATTATGTTTCTCTTACCATCTAAGCATTTCTGAAATGTATTGCTAAGTCTAAAAAAGGTTATTATCTAGGACAAAAAGCTGCCTAAGATTGAAACTGTGACAACTCTGACAATATTACACTCTCTGAAATAAGTTACTTCAGCGGCATTATCTTTAATATGTTCCAGTGTTGATTGTAAAAGGAAACTGCCTCCTGCTCATGTCACTCAGATGTGATAAAAGTTGCGACAGAGAAAGGCTGTTCTGCAAATAAATACACAATCAAATATGAGGGTCCCTTCACTGCAGTGACATATACAGGCCCAACAATGTCACAGTGAATGAAGGGAAAGCACATTTGATGCGTGGCTAGACAGGTCTCTGTGTGGCGGATTTGGAGGAAACTAATCACTGTGACATAACAAGACAACTGCAACAACAATTTGTCTCTGTCAGGTGACTTTGCTCATTTTTTAAACAGCAACATGAAGACTCCCACCTCAAGATAATGGCTTGAAATGTGTCATAGGGGTGTCACTTAAAAGCAGATTACTGGAAAGTAATCATGTGAGGAGGAAGCCTCCTTTCCGCCATGTGTGCTTGTCTGCATGTCATGTCACCACCAGGATAATACAGGTGCTGTTGTCTGGTGCCAGTGAAAATTGTCCCCTCCCTCTTTGCACAAATTCATTATTTAGGAAATGGGAAGAGGAGAAAATTACTGATCAAAGACATACCAACTCTCTGACTTCTTCAAGCTGTTTGTCGACATTTAGAACCAGCTGTGTCTTCTCCTCTGAAAGGGAAAAAAACAGCAACATATTGATCAGCCGACAGAGGAACAGCGCTTCATGACAACAACCTAACTCCCCCGCAACGGGGGAAGAGAGGGGGAGAGAGAAAGAAAGAGACGGGGAGAAAACAACACACGAGGACACATTTGAAGATATATTTACACATTCTCTCTACACGACGAGCCAACATTTGATGTCTCTTAGTTATTGGCGTCTATGAGGCCTTTGTTGGTTTCTGTTGAGGAGCAGTGAGACACCTCGTGCCAACTCAAAGGGAAGGGAGGTGTCAGCTTTGCTCACTTGCCAGAAGTATGAGTCCCACTCAGAATGACTAACGCACCGTTCTGCACCTCACCCCGTGGCTGCTCTTCCACATTACCCATTGAAACTCATTACAACTTGCGAGAGTTCCAAAGAAGCATGTAAACTACAACACGTCCCATTGTTATTTAAGGCAGCAACATTGCCTCTTAATTTCTCTACATATAAGCACTGGTCTTTGTTCTGAAATTAGCTTTTTCGTCATGAAAGTGAACCACGTTCGGTCCAGTAGATAAGTGATCAAGCAAAATGCAAATTTTGTGCCTTAGTAGCTGAATGCTTGCCATGCATGCTACATGGCCGCATGGCCTTCGCAACGTTGCTGGTTCATTTCCAGCTGGCGACATTCGTTGCATGTCATACCACTCTCTCTCTCTCTCTCATGACCATTTCCTATTTGGTTCTGCTGTCTAATAAAGGTTAAAAAAATACAACATTTTAGAAACAAGGATCGTTAACGTAGCATAGTTTAGAGGGTTTTTTTTTTTCAATGAGAATCGATAGACCAAAACTTTGAACTAAATGAAAAAATGTACCTTAACTTTATATAGTCACAAATTGTTAAAGTCAATATCAAGAAAAAAAAAATCAAACCTTTGCCGATTACAGATTCTCAAATGTTGCTTTTCTCTGAATCATTATTTTTTCTTATTTTGTATGACTGCTGGGTCAGACAAAAAAAAGCTATTTTAAGAGAGCAGTTTCAGCTCAGGCAACATGTCACTATTTTTACATTATCAAGATGATTAACAAATTACTCAAACAAATGACTAAAAGAGTATTAGTTGCAGACCTAGCATAGAACTTACAGTAGAAATACTTTTACACTCTTATGTGCAGACTACAATCAACCGAATACCCCTCGCCTCACCCTACCTTTCCAAGCATGTAGGACAGGCATCTCAAACCGGTTCCATAAAGGGCCGCGTGGCTGCAGGTTTTCATTCCAACCAAGGAGGAGCACACCAGGCTGGAATCAATTAATCAGCTGATCTCAGTCTTCAGCTGACAAATAAGTTATCCCTTGATGTTGATTGGTTGGCCTGATGTGCTCCTCCTGGGTTGGAATGAAAACCTGCAGCCACGCAGCCCTTTATGGAACCGGTTTGAGATGCCTGATGTAGGAGAATCTGAGTTGGCCGCTATAAATGCAAAAAGCCCTCTATAGAGCCAGCGTTTGGTTTGTGCGTGTTGAGCTACTGTAGAAACAAGGCAATGCAACATGGCAGACTGTGTGACAAGGACCCACTACCTCTGCAGATATATTGAGCTCATTCTAAGATAACAAAAAACAAGATTCTTAGATTAAAGTGACATTAATGAAAACATACTGATGAATATTATATTGTATTTCCGCCAATATATCCCTCTAACACTTATACACACACAGGACCTTTAAACTAGTGTTTAGTTATTAATATCCAAAATCCACTCAAGTAATGGGATATTGCAATAATGGATTGGCTTTTTTCAGCAGCTATTTTTGTTATAGAAGGAAAAGCACAGGTGTTTCCAATAACATGAATGATGGCTGACTTTTATTCAAGTGTCCCAGTAAGCCATGACAGACTCTGCATGTTTATACGGTATATACTACACACTAATTGGCTAAATTAATCAAGCATCTACATACTACTACCATTTTATTTCTACAGTAATGAATCAATATGTAAAACAACGGATGTCAATCAAACGCCGACTTCGGAATGTCAGTGCTAATTAAAGCTCACAAAGACAAAGCAAAGTGCCTGTCTTCAGCTGTAATACTTTTAACTGTTTCCAGCTATGAGCAGCTCCTCCATTGCTATAGGTTCATTGTATTGTGGGAGAACAATGTCCAACAACAGCACACTCAAAATAAAAAATATCGACTGGATTTAGTATTTCTACTGTGAGGTTTATGTATGCTTCCTCGTCACATTTCCATTGAGAATGTAGTATGAATTTGAGACATGCAAAGTGTGACAATGAACCAGCACAATACCAGGACTAAATGGAAATCAGACACATTTCATGATTTACACCTGTGCTTTTTCAAAGATGAGTTTTCTAAAATGTTGTTTGTAAAAGAGGAATATTTGGCTTCAAAGTCCCGCAAACTCCTCCTGTCAAGACTCCCAAGTATTTAGCATTATTAGCACCTACATTTTACTCAGGTGCATATGGGTGTTAGTCATGACCCATGATGCACCTACTCACTACTGTCAGGTGAAATTATTATATTATATGAAAAACGGAAATCAGCCTTATGCATAAATAGTATGGATGGAGGCCCCAGTTTCTCCTCTTGGCCCTCACTTTGCAAATGACCTTGAAGTCAAGCTAACTGAAATAAAACACTGTTTTAAGCATACCTAAAACTACATATCTTAGAAGATAATATACACAAAGAAGCAAATACTGTGTGCCAAAACAATAAGACTTCAGCAGATTCAGATAATGATTGTGAGTAGTATTACACTATATAAGTAGACAAATCCATGACAAAGTAGGGCCGATCTTAATTTTCAAGTCAGTCAGAAAATCTTAACAATAATCAATTGAAACTTTTATTTTTATTATTTATATTAATGTCATTTCAGTTATATTCCTGAAAGTGCTAAGCTGAAAATATTTTTCAATAAAAAAACAAGAATCATAAGTAGAACCCTTAACCTGATAAATTCTATATATTTTAAATTTCCATATTTCAAATAATTGCAATGCAAAGGCTACAAAACTTTTGCAGTCTCACAAACTCTATTTGTGAGACTGCAATATCATAAAAAAACGCTGAGCCAAGATCTTTATTTCTAAGGCACCATGGGCCAACATTACCTTGTGCCAGTGCTCAAAATTCATTTTTAAAACCTGTGTCCAACCCTACAACCTCCACAGTAAACAGCCAGAGGATATTCACTGAGAGGTGAGATGGTACTTTCTTGCTCAAACTCAGGCCCAAGCTGGAGGGCTGTGAAATATGTATGGATATTTACCAAGACTCCAACCTGCTGGCAGACAGATGAGGAGTTTTGTACACAATAGAATGGCAAATAAAGAAAAAGTAGGGCATGGCAATTTTTTTTTACTTTAACTGTTTCAAAAGTGAGTTGCAGTGATTGACAGGCAATCTCTTGCCATAAACACTCAAAGGTGAGAGAAAAAATTACATTCATGTTTCTTAGAACAAGGCCTAACATTTCATTGCATTCCTGTTCAAATGTCCCTTGAATCTTCGGTTTTGGGGGATGGTAACGCATAAATATATAAACACACATTCATTTCATTGTTACATGAATGAAGACAGTCAAGGACAGTTTTTCCACATGCCCTGGCCATTATCAGCAATTGTGCACATGTGAAATAGAGAGATACAACCACAGCAATGACAAAAGCCCTTTGTCTGGAGCTATATTAATGCATTAAATAGAAGGTTGTCAAACGGCAGGAAAATTCAGCCACTTCAGGAAGAAGAGCCAGAGAGACTTAAGAAAAGAAGGAGGAAAAACCTTAATGAGAAGGAAAGGAATTGAAATTCAACTGTAAACTATTCTGTTGGTGGCAGAAGACATTGAACAACTACTTATGGTTGTAATGTGTTTGCTGGCTTTGTACATATTCATATGGGCTTACTCTGACACAGTCAACAGATGGCGAGAGAAAGCAACGTGGAATTACACTGTGGAATGGACTGCCATGAATCGTCAAAGATGCCAATTCCAAACCAGACATATTCAGTCAGCCGAGGCTTTGTGAGAGGCAGTGCCCTTTGAAAAACCAATGAGCGAGCCTGAGTCCAGAAATGGAGATAAATGTTCCAAGTAGGGGTTGGAAGCAGTTTTTCGCAGTCAAAACTGAAGACAAACTAGCAGCAGTAGTAAACTAGTTGTGGACAATACAGCCAATTCAGCCAGCACTGCCACATTTACAGTAGTTTATTAGATAGTATTTATACTTGTATTCATCTGTTTTTGGCTTTTTGCAGTTGATGCTAATTCAAAAATATGAAGTGTATTTCACACTTCAAAATGCAAGTTGTCTGTTGAATTAACATATGCTGCACAAAATGGCTCTTTTTGTGTTTTTATTTTTTACAAATTTAGAAAAATGCAAACCTGGTGACTATTTTGTCTCCATTTCCAACTGTGACAGTGTTTTCACTTACATATAGCAACTTCAAAGTTATAAGGTAGTATGTGCACTGTAAAAACAATGTTTGATCTGGTTACATAAGGACAGGTTTCACATTCACAAAAAAAAGCCCATTGTGCACAACTGTGTGAGACCAGCACTATGATGGCTCGCTGATGAGGTCTGTTTTTAATGCCTCTAGAGATGTAGCAGGGAAAATGCGCCATGTGTTTTTATGTTAAAAATATAGTTTCTGAGTAAAAGTTTGCCCTGGCAGCATTCTGAATAAACAACATTAGAATATAATCAAGTTTCAGTATAATAGCAATAACATTTTGAAAAGATAACAAGCTGGGTAAAACAGGGGCTTCAGTCCACACTGAAAGACACCATTAAATTGGGGAAAGTTGTTGTGTGCAATATGTGTTGTGTAATTAATACGCTAATTAACTGCCAGAAATTATGCTTAATTAAATAGGAAAACATTTCTTAGCCCTTGAGATTTTTCACTCTGTTACAGATTAAAGCTTGTGCCACTAAGCTCATACCTGTATAACAGCACCACATGAATGTATTATCTATCTATCCTATTCTGTCATCTTCACCCTGTATACAAAGTGCTGTGCATGTTGCCACCCATTTATAAATTTGCCTATAACTGAAGATATACGTACACCATTGTGTCTATTTATTACTAACACACTGAGCATGTTCTTTGGTCAAAACCAACAAATATAGACTCAATATAGAGACTCAACACCTGTTATCAGGATGCAAGTTCAAATCACACTGACCATTTCTGCTGCACGTCATCCCCACTAATCTCCTCTATATCGTGCCTTAATAAACTGCGTATGGACCCAACAGCAAGATGAAAGTTAATATTAACCGATACTGTTTGCAAAGTACTTTGGTAATGAACATCTGTCCAATCGAGCAAATATGAACCAACCTAAAACATTTGAGCCTATATCTGGCAGCCACTAAGAAGAATAATTTTCTGCTGTTGCTGAGCCTTTGCAAAGTATGCTGACATGCTGTACATCAGGCCCAGCCATGTGAATACAGGACCTAAACTGGCTGCATGAATGTAATCCATGTTGTGAATATGAGAAAATCATCTGTATGTCCATCTGTATAAGTGAGAAACAACAAATATTCACTCGACTGAATGGGTACTCATTCATTCATCCATCTTTCTACTTTCTATACATACTCATAACATTTCAGTCATAGGGGTCGTAACCTATTGTAGCATCTACTGGGCAGTAGGCATGTCTATTACAAAAATGCCAATACACCTGGAGTGATGATGGAACCCACATACGAAATACACACGAGTCTGACATCCAAAGCCAGGCCTGACCAGTTTGTTTTAAGATGACAGAGGTTACTACCCTACGTTTGATAATGTCATGTCATGAATGTCAGTTAATTTGTTTACTGTGTTGTCATGGTCATTCCAGTAAAAGTTCGCTTCCTACCTGTTAATTTATATGATTTCAATAATAAAACTTAGCTAACAATTCACTACAAGTGATCCACGGCTTCTGTTCTCCTCCTAACATTGTCATTAATAGAGGCAGCAACGTCGAAACGCATACATACCTTAACTACTGAAAACATAATGTTTTTTTGCCACTAAACTCTGTGATGCCCATTTTCACACTGGCTAAATAGACTAACTTTAAGCCAGCCAGAAATACGTGATGAGTCCTTTTATATTAGTGTCCAGAACACTCTTGAGCTGTGTTTCACCATTTTGTGCGATAAATTATCAGAAGAAAATGTGGTGAACTGATGAAACAACACAACAAGAACTAGCACCTGCTACCGTTAGCTAGCCTTCTCAGCTGAGAAAATGCCAGCTAACTGATAGCTAGCTCTAGCTCAGCGATACCAGCTAATAAATTTAACTGTCTTACCTCCACTTAGTTTAGGAATTCTGCCAATTTTATTAGTTATTTCCGCTGTAATGGTTCCAAAGTCCTGCTCGTAGGCTTCAAAGTCTGAAGACATTTTGACGTTTAAGTTTAAAACAGGTGGCTTTCTGGTTGACAGTTAGCTCAGAATAATAAAAACAAGGCTCGAATGGAGTCCCTTCCTTGAGTCGCAGTATAATATGCTCGGCAAGGAACTGGATCTCGTTTTTTATTTTTCCCGACACTGAAAATGACACAGCCAGTGGATAAAAAACATCAGTCACATTTATTTTTGCCGAAAGCGAGCTAATAAATTATTTTTGCAGTTCCGCGATGGTCGAGTAATAAACTGCTGAGATTAAAAATGTCCACAACGGGTTGAGGGTAATAGTTTCTGAGACACCATGAGGAAGGTTCCTCCCTGTACAGAGAAGAAATTGAAGAAAAAATTAAGGAAGTGGCCAGGTTGGTAATTTAAAGTGACAGATATTCTCTCCATTCATAAAAACTGTGCGTGTATGTGTGCCGGTAAGCATTAGTTTTTTCTTTAAGATGCAGTATTTTCCTCTTTGCCCCCTGTGGCAGTTGTCCGTCTATATACGTTAGCGTTCGTCTTGTCAAGCTGGCGAGCAAGCTAGCTGACTAGCTAACTGCTGTGACGTTAGCCCTTATGCTAACCCGAATAAGATATTTTCTTCTTTTTGGCCAAAGGCACAGTAACTTATATACTATTCTTTTCTCTTTTTTCACTAGAGTTGTCTTACTTGTCTGGCTTGTAAATACGATGGCAAATCCTAACGCTTGCATATAGTGTTTCAATGCAATATTTTCTTGATGCGAATTAGCTAGCTTGGTAACAGCTAATTAGTTGGGTCGCTGTTGAGCAAATGCTATGCATTTACATCCAGTGAGTCACTTGTCCAGAAATGCAGCACTGTCCACGTTGGGGTTTTTCACGTTTAGCGTGCTTGCTTTAAAGACACTAGCAATTAAGATACTTGTTAAACTAAATGATTTCTGAAAGTTCCCGGTCGACAATATTGCAATGATGACCAAGGTGTGAAAGCCTTAAAAAATATCACAGTAGAAAGAAGAATGGGAGAAATACAGCATACATTCTGTCATTAAATTCACCTCATTTATGTCAGTGAGGTTAGACTTACTACTGGAAAGATTGCAAAACAATTCAACAGCATCATAAACTACAGCCTCAAAAAGGATTAGAGTTGAATCAACACGTCTCTAAAACAGTCCCAACAAAAACTGAACATTATACCTTCATGAAGGTATGATTTATTACAGGTCTGTTATTTTTGACTGCATTAGTTTTAGGTAGGTGTGCTTAATAAACTGGCAACTGAGTGCATATATACTACAACAAACGTGGTCAGTAGAGAAGGCAGATATAACTACAGTTGACATAGTTGAGAGCAGAAAGTGCTTAAAAATGACATTGAGCCTCTCTTTACTGTCAGTAGTTCACTGTTATGTCCAACAGTTATATTATAAAATGTAGCAGCACTGGTTTGCTTGTTTTAAAATTCTCTCTCTCTGTCTCTTAGATGGGGAATTTGAGTCTGTCACAAGGATAGTGTGCTCTGAAGATTGGCAAGAGAGGATGCTGCTCTTTGCTGGTGCGAGGAACAATGGGACACAGAGAGCCCCAGTGACCCAAGACCAGTCCAGTTGCTGGGTACTCAGAAGACGAGAAAAAATATGTGCATCATCTGCACCGCTGACTTTGCAAGATAACAGAGGAAAAAAGTAACACATTGAAAGTTGGTCAATACATTTCAGGAACTCAACAGCCAAAATACTAGTACTAACCTTGTGGCAAGAAGATGAACTTCCTGTCAGCCTTTGTGACATTTGAGAACCTCCATGAGGTTCGGAGATTGTGCCACTGGGGTCCAGTTATAGCCCTGTCTGTCATTGCTATATGTTCTACCATGGCAGTTCTGGACTCTATTATCTGGTACTGGCCACTAGACACTACAGGGGGCAGCATTAATTTCATCATGCTCATCAACTGGACTGTCCTCATCCTCTACAACTACTTCAACGCTATGTTTGTTGGACCAGGGTACATCCCTCTTGGCTGGAAACCAGTAAGGATCCTCAATTCGGATAAAGGCTTGCAACATTTGTCTCTGGTGTTTGTTCATGTAGATAATGTGAAGAACAGGTTGGGACCACGTCTGTAAGATGTAGAGTGATACCATTTTATCTTAGGAAAGATGTTACACCAGACATTTGACATATTTGTTTGTCCCAAAACAGGAAAATGAACAGGAGACCCAGTACCTACAGTACTGCAGAGTGTGCCAAGGGTACAAGGCCCCAAGGTCCCACCATTGTCGCAAGTGTAACAGGTAGCTAACAAAACACATAACATTTACACAGTAAGACTGGGTTTTTGCTCACCTACGTAAAACAGACCTAAAGAAGATAAAATATCACAGAGAGCTACTATAGCTAGAAAATCACTGAGCTATTTTTAGGGCTCTGTACAGCCTTTAAAATGCTGCACAATGACTTTACAGCATCACATAATCTATTTATGTGATGTCAAATAGATTAACATCATATGCCGATGAATCTATTTTTTTAAGGGGGAAACAAAGGATGCAGTGTGACTTGCTGATGAACGTGTCACTCTATGTCCTCCCAAACAACCAGTCAATTCCCCCAGCACTCCTGTCCTCCTCTGCATCCCCTCCTCCAGGTGCGTAATGAAGATGGACCACCACTGCCCTTGGATAAACAACTGTTGCGGCCACCTGAACCACGCCTACTTCACCAGCTTCCTGCTGCTGGCTCCACTGGGCTGCTCACACGCTGCCATCATCTTCATTATGACCATGTACACGCAGCTGTATGAGAGGGTGGGTAGTCTCCTTTTCCCACAGCAACATGCTTTTGATGGCCTGTTATCAGTAAGCTTTTCTGCGGGCGGATTTACCATATTCATTTCATTCTAATGTTCCTACACATGTACAACAATTTTCTTTTTCCAACACTGCAGATATCATTTGGCTGGAGCACTGTGAAGATTGATATGAGTGCTGTGCGACAGTTCCAGCCCCTCATGCCCTTCAGTGTGCCCGCCTTTGCTGCCACACTCTTTGCCTTAGGCTTGGCACTGGGCACCACTATTGCCGTTGGCATGCTTTTCTTCATACAGGTAAGTTCTTCCATAAGGTTTTAATTGGGTGTGCAGTTTACAAAAGCTGTTTGCTGGGAAGTGTTACATTTAAAAATTATCGGTTTAGCCTTGCAATGCCAGACCATCTGTGAACAGAGTCTTTTGCAAACCTCATTTAACAAATGTTTTAATTAGGTGTATAAGATGTAGAAATTAAACACTGAAAAAAAGAAATTGTGAATACAGAATAGATGTGACCTGAAATTAATAAAGAACCTGGCACAAAAAAAGCCAAAAAGTCAGATAAAAATCAGTTCTGCAATAATAAACTCCCTATTTAAGAAACTATAATAATAATCAAATAATCCACCTTTTCAGATGAAAGTCATCCTTCGAAATAAGACCTCGATCGAGTCCTGGATCGAGGAAAAGGTCAGGATGCCTGTTTGATTTTCAATGGGTTTGTTTTGTGATGATATTTAATAATCAGTGTCAAAATGCTTTCAATTAACAACATTTTCAACATTTCATTGTCAAAGCTCTTTAAATTTAAAAATTTACATTCATAACTAATGCACATGAGTCCGAGGATCATTTGTCAGTACAATATAGTGCGCCAGTTACAGAAACTTGACACCACCCCACCCACTCGATCCCACTGACACACATACACACACACTACCCCTCCCTGTGTCTTTTCCACTAGGCCAAAGACAGAATACAGCACTACCAAACAGGGGAGGACTTCATCTTCCCGTACGACCTCGGCAGCCGCTGGCTGAACTTCAAGCAAGTCTTCACGTGGTCAGGGACGCCCAAGGGTGATGGCCTCGAATGGCCAGTCCATCCCAAGTGTCACCAGCACACCTTAACTGTAGGTTTCATTTCAGTTCACTTTGATTTGGTTTGGTGACGTGCTCTGTGAAAGGGCTTTGTATGCTAAATGATCAATTATCTTTAATGTGGTAGGTATTGTAATTATCTTATTTTCCCTTTAAACAGATTGAGCAACTGAAGCAGAAAGCTGATAAACGAGTGAGAAGTGTAAGTACCTGCCAAATCCGTATTGTGACAATCATGTGGTGCTTATCTAAAAGTAGCACAGACACATAAGAGAAGCTTTTAGGCTGTACTGGCTAGGATGTGCGTGACTGCAGAGAAAAGTTTGCAAGATTTGTATTTCATACATTTGCCAACACTTCCTATGTGTAGTACTCATCGAAGCAGTTAACTGTGCGATTTTATGCTAGTTAGGCAGTTTGTAATGAATTAAACATAACAGCTTGTCATTGCAGTGTATATCATTATGTGCTGATGTGCATATTGGCAGGGTCCAGTGTTAAAACAATTCCCTACTGTCCAAGCAGGAAACTAAGCTCTGTGTGCCCTTCATCTGATTGATGCTTAGTCAGTTCACAGTAGATGTCTCCAAATTGAAATCTTGCAGCGAAAACTAAGCTTGTGAGGTGTCAAGTGGGCTCACAATTCTAAGCTAACTGGGCAAAAAGAGCCTCTCCTGCATTCAAAGCCTCAGCTCTTTCTGTGTACTTGTGAATTTTAGGTGTGTGCCAAAGGTCTGAATCAGGAGACAGAATTTGGCATTCCTTATTGAGGAAAGTAAACTTACCTGCATGGAGGATCGCATTGATAATTGTCTTTAAACTTAAGGAAACTAAAACAACTGCTGTAGTAAACATAAGCAAAAAGGTTCACTCATCCTAATATAATTTTCTCAAACTACCTTACACTGTTTCGTAGCAGCAGCTGTTTCTACATTGAAAAATGAGCTCTATATAAATTGTTGTGGACTAGTGAAACTAACCAAATGAGTTTCCACTGTGACTGTTTTGGATGGAGAAGCTTTGCATTGACACAAGTTTTGAACCACCACATCAGAGAACCTCTGCTATGAAATCGTAGCTGTAAACACATAATAAAATGCAACACATTCTGATCAGTCTCCATGATCATTATATCAGTAAAATGACCATCTGATCTCAGAGTTGTGTGGGAGAACTTATTAGTACCTCTGTGTAAATAGCGGTCCATGTATGTCGGACTGCTCTAGAAGAACGACTCTTATTTTCTTGCAGCTTTGTCAGTTCTTTGTGCTGTGCTTTCATGTTGTAAAACTGGTCAGACTTAGTAAACACATTCCTGTATTGTGTCTGAATATAGCATGTGGTCAGAGCAGTAGAATAACCAGATATTTTGCATGCCTTGGCCAGCAGGTCCAGTACCAGGCAGTGGAGGACTATAATGGAGCCTGCTGCCCTCTGAGCAAAGGTCTCCAAACCTTTTTCAGAACCCCTTGCACCGAGGAGCCCAGGATCCCCCTCAGCAAGGGGGACACCATCCTGGCCACCCGTGGCACCAAGTGAGTTTATTCAGGCCAAGCAAAAACAACGTCTTACCAATGTTGGACCAAAACTCTGTGGTTTTTGTCCACGTGAATTCTCCTAATTGCTGTTTTTTTTCTCTTTAGATGGTGGATGTATGGAGACAAAGCTTTGAGCGAGGAGCAGATGAAAGGTGAGATGAGGTGCTTTTTCTGTGTTAGTCAAGTTTTTAATGTCACTGTAGCAAATGTGTAACAGTGGCCTTTTCTTTCTGTTTCGGCTTTCAGCGGGAGAGCGTGTAAGGGGATGGTTTCCAAGGCGATGTGTGGAGAAGTGCCATTATGACACAGCTGCCAGTGATAGCACCAGCGATAAGAAAGTAAATTAATATATTTGAACAGGCTTTATGTAGAGCAGGGGAGTTAAACTGAACAAAAGGTGTGTGTCCTGGTTCATAAATGTACATCCACTGAAGATGTCATGCCTGATGCTGCAGGCTCACCATCAAGAATTTCATACTTTGATTAAACACAACTCACACATTTCAAAACCACTATGGATTTTTTTAAAGGCAACATTGTTCTGAAAGTCTTACTGAGCACCTCGCCGTCATGTGACGAGGACTCCAGAGTTCATGAGAGGGACTGGTCCCATGGGTTCAGTTTGACTCCTCTGACCAAAAGTTAAAACCCAGCAAGAGTCTTAATTTCCAAGAATTGCCACCAGGCTTTAATGTGACTGCATTGTGATTACATGACTTTTTACTTGAACCTGTTGTTTTTACTTGTGTTGATGTCCTTTTTTGCTAATTATGCAATGCCTCAGCCCAGCTAACCCCAGGGCTTCGTCATGCAACTCTTTCTTACAGTATGGAGATAACACTTAATTTGTTTTTATTATTTTTGTAAAAACCAATTGTTGGCCTCAAGGTATAAATCGAAAATTAAAAAAATCTTCCGCAAATGTGGTCTGTCTTAGTGATTGATATAAATTGTCATGTTTCAATACATATAAATTGCCTTAAGTGCCTTGTACTTAATGGAAAACAGTGATTCTGCAAATGTTTAATTATTAGCGTCACACACAAGTCTAGGATGCTGCTGATTGGATTTATCCTACATTAATTTTGATGTTATGCCATGTCCTTTGATTTTCAGGTTTATACCGATTTGGCAATTAAGTGTTACCTCAGCATAACACTATAGAAATTTACATATCTTTGGAGACTCTTTAGCTGCCAGGAATTTAAATATGATTCAAATTGTAAAACTAAATATAAAGCATATATATATACAAATCTGTGATAGTCTCTAAAAACAGAAGCATGTGTGCAGTCATTGTCTCTGAAAGATAAGCATGAAATACATCCCATTGAACTAATGATTCATATGACCTTAATGATAATTATTGCAATTTGCTAGACTAGATTCTGGCACTTGTCTAATATCAGACTTGTGGTGGAGTTTTTATTTGCGACCTATTTATCAAAAAGCCACACCAACACTTGACTACGTGTCCCACACTGCACCGCTGTTCCCCCAACCAATCAACGTGCACGTAAAATATCACGTGATTATCCAACCCAGTTCACGTGTGAATGACTTCCACTAGTGGGTGCTCAGGTATTTGGACTGGACTGGACTGGATAAGACAGTTCCTCGTTGAAGATTATTAGGAAAACGACTTATACAGTTGATATGTGGACAGATCTGCTTACATAGTGCACGACTCATCCGTTCCTCGTGTCCCTTTGGACTGCTCGACACGGGTAAGCTCATGCTAAATTGCAAGGTTGCCTTTCTGCTATATTGTCAACAATTGCTCTGTTTATGGGCCGCACCAAATGTTGCTCGTAAGAGACCACAGACGTGTCCGTTATTACAGGGTCAAGGAATGTTAACTCTTTCAACGTTTCGTCAGGCGCATCATTTTGATTCTGCAGGATAGCTTTATAAAGGATTTTTATTGCATTTCTTCCAGGAAGTGTGGTGGTGGTACTACAGAGCTAGCTAGCAACGACTTTGTGTAAACAGGTAAAGGTAATCTCAGCTCTAGCATGGCAAAAAAATGACATTGCTTCATCTTTTACAGCTGCCAGACATCATGTGAACACTCCTGCTGTTGCCCTCTTGATCTAGCTAGCTAGCTAGCAGGAAGTCATAGTGGCTAACGTTAAACATTTAGCAACTAGCAGCTTAAATCCCTTGTTGTACACTTTATATTCATGCTTATGTGTTATAGAGTAGGCAAAGCTACGAGCAATAGCATGGTCGGGATTAGGGCTGTCCAAATTATGTTGAGCTGCTGAATTCAAGGAAATTTGAGGAATATTTTTGAAGTTACCCTCCTCCAGCAGAAATGTCAGATTCCATTAATGAATGGCAGCAAATACTGACAGAGTATCACAGGTTGGAAAGTCACCGTACCTCCCTAGTTAAAGTGGGACTAGGAAGTTATAACAACAGGGGGAGTTTAAAACAGGAGCATTACTGTCAAGTCATTCCATTCTACCAAATAAACCATGTAAACATAACAGAGGGCCCATAGAGACACACAAGCATGCTGATAATATTATCTCTAATTTAGACATTCTCTGAACACTCCCTCGTGTAGCGGGGCTTATCAGTAACAACAAACAATGAATAGCATGTTACAGCCCTATAACAGCAGATTAAACCAGTGGCGCAACCATAATAATAAAAAAAAGTAATGTTATTCAAATGATTTGTGTGTAAAAAATGCCAGACAGGACAAAAACTTGTGTTGGCAAAGTGTTGAAAATAGAGAAACTACATCTGTTGTTTAAGTATTTCAAGCCCTGTAAGGTCTTTTAGCAGTGTAAAAGCAGAGTGTGTAGTTAGCATTTTGATCTGGTCGTAATACAAACATTCTTTTAAACACAACCTCAGCTGCTGCTTTTTTTGACTTGTCTTTCAGCTGTCCATTCTTCAGTGTTTACCCACCTCCTAACAGTGACACCTCAGATACTGCAACGACTGAGATTCCCAGTGATATCAGCCAGTAACATGTCCATGTTTAGCACGGGCATCCTTGTGCTGACGTCGCCTCTCCACATCCTCCCCTTGCGTATCGCTCCAGTGCTCAGCTCAGCTGCTCAGCTTGTGGAGCGCACACTGTACGTCCACCTCCACCCCGGGCTGAACCTGGGGAGCGGGGGCCAGCCTCGGCCAGTTTTCATTCCACCAGTGGTTGACCTGTCTACGCTCATTTCCCGCCTTTACAGCAATGCAGCCGACGTATGCGCGCACCTGGATGTCCGTGTTTTGCTGACCAATGTTCGCGCTCAGTCAGCTGCCTGCAGTGGGACCCAGACAATCCCAAACTGCCCCTTTCCCACACCACAATCTCTGTCTCACTCCCCAGATGTGGTGCTCACAGACTTCCCTCTGCAGGATCCAGGCGAGTTCCATCAGGTTAAGCAGTGTTTGCAGAAATACATGGGCCACTGCTACGTCTGTAGCCCCAGCCTGCCATCAGTGTTGCTTCACCCACAACTAATAAGGCTACAGGAGAAAGAGGAAGGGCTGAAAGAGCCTGAAGAAAAGGCAGAACCCCTGGAGACCTACAGTGATGTGGTGGTAGGGGGGACGTTTGACCGGCTCCACGGGGCCCACAAGACGCTGCTCAACATCTCATGCCTGCTAGCTAATAGAAGGTTCCTTATTGGTGTGTGTGACCAGGCAATGCTGAAAAGTGAGTAGCTCGTTTTCAGCAATTCCTTTTAGGTATTTGTGTGACATTTCTCAGATGAATGTCTTATATTTTGATTATGTGTGAAAACAAAGATCAGAAGGCATCCTTTTCTTCCCCAATTTAGAAAAAGTGCTAAAGGAGCTGGTGGAGCCCTACCCTCTGCGGGTCCAGAGACTGCAGGAGTTCCTGCAGGACATCAAACCCTCGCTGCAGGTGGAGATCGTGCCCCTCGACGACCCCTTTGGCGTCTCTGTGGTTGACCCCTTGCTGCAGTGCATTGTGGTTAGTGAGGAGACGAGAAGGGGAGGCGAGGCCGTCAATAAGAAACGCATTGAGAATGTAAGCTGACATTTACCATTTGTTGGATATCTCTTCAGGAGTGGCAACTAGAGTTTTAAATCAACAACTGGCAAAATATACTTATTGAAGTTTTGACTTACCAGAGGCCACTTTTGCAATAAAATTGTAGAATAATTGATTACCTACAAACAAAATTGTCACAGATGATCCCTTAACATCTGCTTATGTCAATATCATTTAGTCCTAGTGCAGTTTTTTTCCTCCACATATTAATATTTTATGTAAATTTGTTCATTTATCTCAGGATACGTCCGGTATCTACTGTTGCTTTCCGCACAGCACATTTTATTACACAATTCTTCCCAGCTTCTATTCTGAAAGTCACCAAGCTTCACTTTTAAGGACCGCTGGTGGTCCATTGCTTGTAAAAATTATTGTTACTGTGACTCGTTGAAAGAAAAGTGAGAGGTGTTGGAAAGGAAACCAAAGAAACTAGGTCTATAATACAGTATATTTCTCCTCCATCAGAGCAGCTTGATGGTCAAGCTATTAGTGACCAGAGTGACACATTAGCACATATTTGATGTTTTCTCTGCTTCAGGGCCTTCCAGCTCTCGTCCTCCATGAGATCCAGTTGCTGAAAGATGCTCACCACACTGAGACAGAGGAGGAGAAGATCAGCTCCTCCAGTCTACGCTCTCGTCTGCTGGGCACCCTCCTCACCCCTCTTAAAGTAGGTCACGACCATCAGTTGCAATCAATCATTCCTGTTAAAAGAAATTCCTTTTCAAATGTTAAAGAAGCTCTGCACAGCCTCCAGGCCTGCTACAGTAATTGTCAACTGTCAGTTTTCTCGCAGTTGGTGAGGAATAGTGTTTTCATTCAAAAAACGGCAGCCAAGCATTTTGTACCAAGGGTCAAACACACATATCCGTCTTTGGAAACTTTAATGTTTAACTGTTCTCGGAGGAGGTGTCTCTTTCAGGTAAAAAATAACAGCTTTTCTTCCCAGCAAATGCCAAAGTGCAAAGTGTTAAGCAACGAAACACCTACAAACCACTACAAATGAATCAAATGATTCTCTTTTTTCTTATCTTGCACCCTTGTGTATCCCCTGTTGCTTTTGCGCTAGGACACGTCCCATCTCCCTGCCCTTCCATATGTGATTGGCCTGACGGGAGGCAGCGGCAGCGGAAAGAGCTCCATCGCCAGGCACCTGGAGGCTTTGGGCGCAGTCCGGATTGACTGCGACAAGCTGGGCCACGAGGTGTACCAGCCCGGCACAGCGGCCTATCACAGAGTGCTCGAAGAATTTGGTTCAGGTGAGGAAACACTGCGTTGAGGACGTGTGATTATTTGAAGGGCTGGGCTACAGTCAGAGACGTGTCGTTCAGCTTTTGTTAATGACGCACCTTTGCATTTGTAATTTGTTGTTATGGGACTTTAAAGTGATACAGACTTTAAATTCCCATGATTAATTTTCCTCTACAGTATTTACATGTACTTTATGATCAAAAATGTTCTATTTTCTAAAAACTATCCTTGTTTAAAGACAAAGACAAGTGTCTTGACATTTGAAAAGCATAATTACTTTTCTAGTAATTATGCTTTTTTTATATACTTTTATAATTACTGCAATTTCTGACTTGCTGGAAAGACAGGTTTTGATTGTAAGCCAGCTAAACCTGACACAGGTGGGGAAATGAAATATTGTAATTTGAAACTTTGAAAGGCCATAAATGCTCATTTTCAAGTCAGACTGACAAGAAACCCGCAGCTCCTTTCAAGACATGTCCTCCAGGTTGTGCCATAATTTCATGGCAAAAATATGACAGAGCTATAGTTTGGCAGCACTAATTAGATTTTGAATCCACCATCAATAGACGTACACGACACTATACAGCTATACATTTTTAATGTAGTCTTGTGAATGTTGTGCTGTATGAAATCTCATGTGTTGCAGTGGAGTGATTTGAGTGGTTTTCATCACTTGCAGATCTCCTAAAAGAAGATAAAACCATCAACAGACAGGCGTTAGGAAAGAAAGTTTTTGGGAACCAGGTAACACGACAAGTATGAGTAATGTTTCAGCTCATTCATGGCCTACATTGTTTATCAGCAATTTTATAAAGATGCATGTTTTTTCTCGCAGGAGCGGTTAAAAGCCCTAACAGACATCGTATGGCCTCAGATTGCACTTCTGGTGAAGAGCATAATCAGCCAAGCCAGAGAGGAAGGTACAGTGTGGGACGTACATTTGTTCATCTTAGTGGTTTTACGCAGCATCCCAGCTTTTTGGGAAGCAGGGTTGTAATAAAGAGAAGTTGCCCTCTTTTTGTATTAGATGAGACTCCCTCAGTGTTCATGTGATCCTTTGCTCCCTGCAGGTAAACAGGTGTGTGTGTTGGATGCAGCTGTTCTTCTGGAGGCCGGCTGGATAGACATGGTCCACGAGGTCTGGGTCACCGTCATCCCTGACGAGGAGGTAATAAGTCGCTGTGTCAGCATTCCTCACTGAAAGCAGTGGCTACAGAAAGTAGCAACAAAATATATAAGTATATAGGAAGTGAAGTGGTTCAGAGAGTTTCTCGATGCACTAATGTGTCGAGGAAGTGAAGAGACATGTCTACATTTGTAAAGAAGTTTCAGTACAGTATACTGCCACTCGGGGGCGCCATAGTTAGACATTTTGAAATCTACAAACAAACTAGCAACACTGGATTTGTTAACCTAACTCACCTGCCTCCCCTTGTTCCCCCTCCCAGGCAGTGTCAAGGATAACGGAGCGAGACGGCGTGACAGCAGAAGACGCGCTGCGCCGGCTGCAGAGCCAGTGGTCCAACGCCAAGCAGGTAGAGCACGCCAATGTAGTGCTCAGCACGTTGTGGGAGCCAGAGGTCACTCGGAAACAGGTCAGACGCTCACCGTGCCATCAGTATAGGGTCTACACATCTGCATTACACAAAAGTACAATTCCAAAACTGTGTTTTTGGAGTAATTTTTTCTAATGTCTTTTGTTTTAAAGGTACTGAAAGCTTGGAATCTTCTTCAGAAGAGAATCCAACAGAGGCAAGAGGGACAGAAGTGGGTCACTACATCATCTCAGCTGTGAGAGTGTCAGAGGAAGGAACATGTGCGCGAAAATGACTGATCCACATAAGGAAACGCTGCCTTAGGAAGAAGCGAGAGCGGTTTCTGCAGCAAACCCAAGCAGCTTCTTTGACCAAGACTCAGTGCCTGACTGACTTTCCACACGTTTTTAAGCTCCCTTTTTAAGATGCTTTGTGAAAGTGAAAGATGGATGGGTGAGGAAAAAAAGAGAACTTTATACATAAATGATCCCTAACAAAAATAAGTTCTGGATGATCATATTAATAAAGTTTTACTTTATCCCCAGAATTGCAGCTCTGTTTTCATACATAGATTTTTTTTTTTTAATGAATGGCCTGCTTTTAAATGGTTACTGACGTTTAAAAGATAGGCCCAACATTCAGCAAAGTCTAATATTTTGGACACACTATAAGTGTCCTCTTTCCATGTCTTCTAAGTGTAATGAATGTAGCTTAGAAAAGCAGCTAATAGTAAGGATAAAGTGAGGTATCATTTTGACAGATTGTATAGTTGCCACATTTAACCATAGAATGAAACGTGTTTATTTTTGCAGCCTTGGGGTCGGAGAATATTTTAACAAATTCACTATCATTATGAGGAATTCTAAATGACCAAACAAGGTCCTTGTATTGTAGGAATATGTGCAATAGGTTATATTTTGTCCTATTATCAGTGTAGCTGTCAGGTTGAATAAGGGTAATTAAGTCAGGATCAGTACATTGACTAATAAAGGAAAATGCATCAATACACAGGGACAGAATCTATGAATGAAATCTGTTTAAAAATCTTGAATTGTAATGAGTGCATGATCTCCACGTGAGCTCACCCGTACCCATTCAAACATTCAACATCTCCAAAAGCACCTGAAAATGACAAGAGGGACAGCAGAGTGGAAGTCATGACGGGTCCAGCTCATGGTTGATTTCATGTTGTCAAAGTCCACAATAATAAATGTCCTTTAGTATTATGAGGATTGTCCAATGAAATGTAATGTGTTCATACAGTTGGTGAGAAACTTCGAGTGTCTTTGCTTTTCATCGTCTTGTATGTCATCTTGAACCTCAGTGGAATACTTTAATAAACTGGTGTTAAATCTTTCCAACCCTGAGTGAGCTTCTTCTCAGTTTGGTTCCGTTTTAAGTTTATTTTCATGGACAGCTTAATTTTAGTTTTTAGCATGTTGTTTTAATGAAATGCCTTTCAATTACTTTAATTCAAGCAGGTTTTCTTTGTAAAAAATTCAGCCTTTAATTTTAATGTCTTTAAAACATTTACATTTTAATAATACTTAAATGTGCAAAATGTACAATTTTCCTGTGACTATTTGTGAGGTCAGCCACAGTAGCATGATATTACATTATTTCAGTACAAAAAAAAACAAAAACGTGCATTTGGTTGTTGTTAGCCACACATGAAAAGAAAACAGACTTGGCCAGTATACTAGTAAACGGTGGGAAACAGACGGCTCTGGGTATGTGTGTCCAAACATTATCCTCTTGATGGTGGAAGACCACGACGCACCCTTAATGACTTGAAACTGTGTGTAAGCCTTCTGTGTCGCAGTGAAAAACTGTCCATCAGTGTCCATCCAGGCTTTTATCAAACCATCAGAACGCTCTCCTTCCATCTGAATGAAGTTGCTGCCTCCTCTGGTGTTCTCTGCAGTCACATCTCCACTCTCAGTCTGGCAGAGCACATTGCTTCCCCCAGCTTGTTGCTGGCCCTGCACACATAAACCCCAGAGTCAGAAGGCTCCAAACCGGCCAGAACCAGAGAACAGAGCCCATCTTCAAGTTGCTCCACGGACACTCTGCACGATTCAGACACGGGCTTCTCGTTCTGAAGCCACTTCACCTCCGGCTGCGGGTAACCTAGGATTGAGACCATAAGACGTTACTGCAGAATCAAGAACATAAAATACTCAAAAGGATATTTAACAGTCAAATTTACAAACACCAAATGTCTGAATGGTGTGTAGGAAAGGGATTGTTGTATCAAGACTGTTCAATATTAATTCTTCAATGGACAAATGTGTGGTTGGCTCCAGTTCTGCAGATTAAACAAAGGAGCTTTAAAAAGGTGCTGATAGATGAGTTTAGCTACCAGGCTAGCTGTTCAAAACACTTTAGTTGGGGTCTGTAAAATCACAGCAATGAGCTGAAAGATGGCGAAACGTTCCATAGATCTGATGGAAACCACAGATGGCAGGGTGATTAATTATCTGTGGGTTCGTCCCTACGAGCGATGCCTTTCAAAAACACACAGTAATTTGATCCATAGTTAACATGGTCCTTGTAGAACGTGGTGGGGCATCATTTAATGAAGTGCATCACAGTCCTGTCACTCTACCATTGACAAGGCATGTTAGCTGAGCAGTTGCTCCTTTGGGAAGGGTGGTGTCCTTCAGGGCCTGCTGGAAGCGAGGTTCACTCTGAAGCTGCTTATCCAGCGACTGGATGGCCTCCTCTGCCTCTTGGCTCCAGCCTGGCTCTGGATGAGAGGGAATCAAACAGAAACAAGGCTTTACTGATCACAAAAGGGTAAACTTGAAGTGACAATCGGAAACTGTGAGTCATCTGCCATATGTATGGGGCTCTAGGACATAGGAGGGCATTTTGTGTGTGTGTGTGTGTGTGTGTGTGTGTGTGTGTGTGTGTGTGTGTGTGTCTTTATCTGTCTTACCCTCTGAGGAGCTGCCAGGAGAGTCTGGCCTGTTAGAGAGGTTAGCCATCCGCTGTAGGGCCAAAACAGCCTTGCCAGTTTTCTAGAAGTTTAAAGGACAAATAGCGCTGCATGACTAACTGCACCTATAACCAAGCTTCAGGTCTATATAGTGCAATGCACTGAAAGGTCATTATATGGACACCCTGATAAGAAAATTGTACATCTGTCCGATGGGAAAACAGTCATTTGTTCAGTTGTGCTACCTTCCACTTGCGCTTGGCCAGAAAGCGTCTCATCTTCCCCTTATTGAGGGACTTGGTGGGTCTGCGGGTCAGGGGGGTGAAAGAGGCCATCCAGGGGTGGGCGAGGGCCTTGGCACATGACAGCCTGCATCTAAAGTGCGGGTGGACAGAGAGGGAGAAGCAATGGCTGTCAAAAAAAACAGTTCTCCTGAGCTTACCTGCTGCAAAAAATGAGACCCTGCCTCTCCCAATCTCATAGTCAGAGCTTGCTAAATGGTTTGATTCCATGAAAATGGTTGGAAATGTCTCAAGGAATATGTTTTTCATAATGTGATATTATCAGCTGGAGGGAATCTGCTTCTCATGGGCACTGAGCTTGAAACTTTCCGACTGTATCACAAAATGATACTTGAATCAAAGCAGATTGTGAGCACGGTGTGAATCTATCATACAGGGCCACACAGTACGCTGCTATGGGCCATAATCATAAAATAAAAAGGGGGTGAACAAAGAAACCAGACCAACCTCCGGTCTTTCTTGAGCAGGGAGCTAATAAAGTCTTTAGCTTGATCAGAGATGTCCTCAAAGCTCTCCTGGTCAAACTCGTAGCGAGCAGCAGTCACGAGAGCAAAAGTCTCAGCATCGCTGTTCCCCTGGAAGGGAGACTCTCCACTGAGCCTACGACACAAAACAATAGAACGATGAATGGAGCACACACGGTCTCATGCAAGCTTACCTGAATGCTTCGTTTCTGCACAGACAACATATCCTCACCTTTAGTGTTTGTAGTCATTAACAAGGCAAATATTCTGATTAACTCTGAGGGTTAATTAATTATCATGAAACTTGAAGAAGTGTTGCACTACTGTTATATTATGGAGGACTGTAGTGATACAAAGTTGCCACGAGATGGCGCCAAATCTGTATTTTTAGAATCATTTGGATGCATAGATTTTAGATTTTTATGTAATTAAGTGTTGCATCACTGACATAATCCACATTGGGAATGTATCCCCTTTACTTTTAGCCATTACCAAATGGCTTTGCCTATATATGTCAACTTGGAAAATATATATTTATTGTTCTTTTTCTGTCCCACATCCCCAGTTTCATTTTTTCTTTTACTGCTATGTTAGTTTAAACAACTACCGCCTTCACTCAACTCACAAGATGTAGCAGATGACTCCGATGCTCCACATGTCCGTCTCCAGACCCACGGGCTCATAGCTGATCACCTCCGGGGCCACAAACTCCGGCGTGCCGTGCATCACCTTCAGAGGTTTACCCTCCTCTGCAGAACAGGGCGAGAGTTAGAAAGTCTCAAACTCAAAGCCGTCACCCTGAATGTTTTCTATTTGCTTGTTTGTATTCGCCTATTTACAGACGGCTCTAGTCATCTCTAAACAGACCACCCAGTGTGGAGATGCAGCGTCTGGAACATTACCAAATTTTCTGCCTGAATTGGCCTCACAGGCTTTGCTGCATTTATTGAGCTGAGGTAGCGGTCTATTTAAGGATTTGTTATTGCATAACTGGCATTGCAGACCACTAGGAATTTAGAGAAGACACTCCTTGATGTTATCTTGGTTTATTTTTGCCAGGTGTTAAAATGAGTGATCCTCTGTAGACACTGCTGTGTTGTCAGGTAAAAACATGGTAAACTCATATTGTGAGGCTTGTGCAGCCACAACAGGAAGCATTTTATAGCCTGTGCTGGGTGCACAAGGCTGTACAAAGTTGATGGCCCAGACTTTGGCTGCACCACACTGACCTCTGCCTTATAAGGACTCTTGGATTTCCCTGCATTGCAAATTTTACAAGGATGCAAACAGGATATGCCATTCATCAGAATACACACAGGGTGAATTATCCACTGTCCCTGGTGAGCGACTGCAAAAGTTATATATATATATATATAAACAGATCCCTGTGAGAGATCCCAATGAGATCATCATGAGAGTTGTTCCCACAAATCAAGCAAACTCACCCAGTTTACTAGCCAAGCCGAAGTCAATGATCTTGATCTGTGTACCAGTTGTATCCACACAGACGATGTTCTCCGGTTTGAGGTCCAGGTGGACGATGTTCTGCTTGTGAACGTACTGCATGCCCTCCAGGATCTGCTGCATGTAGCGGGCACTGGTGGGCTCCGTGTGCTCGAAGTTGTCATCCACGATGCGTTCAAAGAGCTCCCCACCTGCAATACTGGGTGGATAAATAATACCTTTAAGGTCCAAACACAACCCTTAGCTCCAGTAGAGGTGGTACACTCATATTTAGCAACATTACCCACATGGTTTGCAGGCATTTCATGGTTTGAACTGATCAAATTCAGATACTCGTCACTTTCCCATCACAAGATTACTTACTACTCCATGATCATGACCATCTCCAAGCGCGTGTCATAAGCAGCCAGACACTGGACCAGTTTTGGGTGGTGAAGACAGTTCATGAGCTCGATCTCTCTGCGGGCTGCCGCCCTCTCATGCGACGTTCGGGCTCGGTAGAACTTCCCCGCACACACCTGACCCGTCTCTTTGTGGGACAAGCGGAACACCTGGCCGAACTTGCCGCTGGAAATGTGAGGCGTCACAACTTCACTTTGAAGGTAAGTTTTCAGTTTACTTATTGGCAATATGAATGATTCATCTGAAGTTTTCTGAAAGTCTAAAGTTTGTTTTAAATAAAAAGAACCTGTGCTTACACTCCCAGCTTCTCGTGCACATTGTAGTGCTCCTTGACCTTGTGATCGGTGTCGATGATCACTGTGAGGTACGACTCAGGCTCTTCCTTCTTTTGTTCTTCAAACACAAAGAACACACAGAGGTAACAAATAAGCACATCCCCCCAACCGAAAACGTCCTCTTCTCAGACACTTTACAAGTCACTCACTTGCAGTCGCCATCTTGACACTTTCAGACTCCTGGCTTGGTTCGCTGACCCCTGCTGAGTTGTAGGCTCTCACACGGAAGCGGTACTGGCCCAGATGCTCCAGGCCTGAGCGGACGTGGTAGGATGTGCTTTTACAGCTACTTGTAACTTCAGTCCAGCTCCCCGGCTTGTCCGAGCCCTCTTCTTTGACCTCCACGATGTAGCCCAGCACGGCTGTTCCTCCGTCGTAGCTGGGCCCCGTCCAGGACAGGACCAGGGACTGGGCGGACAGCTGGGAAACAACAGGCTGGGATGCGGGAGGGTCGGGCCGGTCTGAGGAGAAATTCAAGTACAGAATGCCAACATTTGAGCCACTGACAGGTCGTAGCATTTTATGCTTTTTGGAGTTTAAAATGTTCATGCATGCTGTTTATATTACGGTCCTTAAGCACCACATTTCCCTCTTCATTATATTTTCTGTCACTGATTTGTACATTTGCATCTGTGCAACAAGTAGTACTGATAGGGCATTTGAGTGTGAGCATGCATTTAAGGGACTTATACCAGTGTTGCATCATTTCAAGTGAACTGTAGACCATGTGAGTCTCACCTACTACACTGAGGGAGACTGTATGCTGGGCAGAGCCTTCTCTGTTTTGTACTATGACAGTGTACGAGCCTGTGTCGGCCGGACAGGCCTGAGAGACCTCCACCTCGCTGTGCGTCTCGCTGCTCCTGACAGACATCCTCGGCCCTCCAACCACCACCTGAGGAGGAAGCAAGGTTGGCATGCAGACCAGGAGCTTTACTGGCACGGAACTTTAAAGTGAGGGTACAAAGCGGTGGATCAAACAATGCTAGCACCCACTGTTACCTTGTCTCTGTTGTAAATCCAGCAGCAGGCCACAGGGACGGAGCTGCTCCTGAACTCACAGCGTAGCCGGGCCTGCTCTCCTACTCGCACCTGCACCTGCTCTGGTCTGTCTAGAAACTCCACACCAGGAGGTCCTGAGGAGATTAAGTTTGCTTTTATCAACAACAAAACTGGAGTGCACGAAAATTAAGCTTTTACCTCAGTAGCTTACACTCACCTTTACTGTTGGAGACTTTTGTTTGAAGGTTGATGCCTGTGATATCTGTGGAGATTGAAGCAGTAGGTGGACTTACAGGTGCGTGTACTACGATAGGAAGATTTAAGAAGTATCTGACCAATCACATGTGAGCAGTCATGTTTGGTTGCAGTTGCACTGCAATCACCAGACAGCCCATGCACCCCATTTACGAATGAAAATGGCGCAGGTAACCTTTTTTTCATAGACTATAAAAGGTCTGAATTTGAAACTGAGTGAAGTTTAAAAGCAAAATTGAAACCAAAAGTGTTTTTATTAGTGAAACAAAGACATGCATGCTTGTTGCTGCTTCCTACCTCTATATTATCAGCATATCTAGTATTAATTTACATTATTTCTGCAGAAGAATTTAGAAAAGTATTCATAGTAAGAAGAAAAGCAGAAAAAGGGGGGATTTTATGGGTGTGTAACAATAGAAAGTCAAAAGCTGGTCATCTACCTTTGTCTTCTTCTTCTTCTTCTCTGTGATTCTTTTTCTCTTTAGAGGCTGAAGACAGTTTGGTGTTTTCACATGAAGCAGCCTTGAACGTGACCTCACTGTGCAGCTCATGGTTGCCTGTTCTGGGGATTTCCTTTGGTGCTGCTCCATTGCAAACAGAGTGAAACAGGTTTATTGTACACAGACCAAGTCGGTATGGTTCATTTAAGGACGGGTTATACTGTGAGGAATTTCTAACTCTGCATCCTTGGCCCCTGCTTCACCTGTTACACGTAGCACAGCGCTGCTCGCCCGTTTCCCAGCAGTGTTCTCAGCGATGCAGGTGTACATCCCAGCATCTCCAAGTGAACACTGAGTCAGAGCCAGACTGGCTACACCATTTTTGAAAGAAGTATTACTTGAATGCATCCTCTTGCCTAAATGATAAAATAACAAAAGAGAAAATCCTTTTAAATACAGGACCTTGTGGCTTGAATCCAAACATAAGAGCTTTGGTCGACATATTCTAGCAAAATTTCCTTGCTCATGATGAAGAAGTAGATATTTTTGAGGTATGATAATTGGTCAAGTACCATTGTGTTGCCAGGAAATGTTCATGGGCCTACTTCCTGTAATAACGCCTTGAAAAGTAGCATCACTTCCTTCACAGACTGTGCAGTCGCTGATTGGTTGTTTGAAGTGCAGCGACTGCAGCGCCTGGACGGGTGTCAGTCTGGAGTCTTAGCAGAGAGCAGAAGTTAGGGACAATGGCTTTGCAAACAGTCATTCCTCAACTGCTGACCAATCAGGATGGGCCACTTTATTCTAAAGTTATGTTGCAGCAGAAACAGTTGTATCTTTTCCATACGATCAAA
Organism: Chelmon rostratus; assembly: GCF_017976325.1. Taxonomy (NCBI): domain Eukaryota; kingdom Metazoa; phylum Chordata; class Actinopteri; order Chaetodontiformes; family Chaetodontidae; genus Chelmon; species Chelmon rostratus. The sequence goes on along the minus strand of NC_055678.1, from coordinate 9,348,537 downwards.
CTGTAAAGGAACTATAAATGCACCGTGTAGTAGTTGTACATGTTAATGTTTTTGCTTCCAGGCAGAGCTGCATTTCAGTTAATCAGTTACCTCTGGCTGCACCCCCTGCAGTATGTTACAGTGTGGGGAGTTTGACACAGTGCACAAGATTTTCCCACCACATGTGTGTCTGCACATGTGCATGTTGGTGCTGGAATGTCCAACAGGGTGGGTTTCAGGGGTGGTCACCAGTGGGCGGTGGAACGCCATCAGTGTGTTTACATTTGGTGGAGAAACAAGAGACCTGAGGACATTTCTGACTATCACGCTATCACGGTAACAACAAAAACAACACATTTCGTAATGATCTGTTATATAGAGAAAGCTGCACCCTAACTAATATTTTGAGAAGCAGCAAATAACTTCAGGGAAGCTAACTATATCATTCATATGCAATCAAACTGATTCCAGTATTCCTGGTTTCCTTGCTAGACCTTTGCTATTCATATTGAAACATGAAGCGCCTGCAGGAGCTGCGGTGGCTGGAGGCTCAGGATGGAGTGTAATTGTGGTAAATGTTATGAATACAATCCAGTTATACAACAATATTAAGAAGTTTAAAAAAAAGAAAGTCAAATTTAAAAGCCTGTAAGTCAATTTTTCGCCTGTTCTTCAAGTCTTTACCTGTTGCAGATGAGACTCCCAGTTTGTTGTTAGTGGTTTCCAGTCCATCCTCTTTCTGCCTCTTCACACACAGAGGTCTGGCTTGAGGCTTGAGGGCCAAGCGGAAAGTAGAGACATAGGTCTTTGGCCTGCCTTCCTCGTCCATCCTTGAGTAGAAACGACAACCAGACAACAGCTGAGTTTCAAACAGCCACTCATCAGTCAGGCCTCTTCCTCTTCTGCTCTCGGTTGTGGTGTGCTGCGCTCAGTAACACGTATAGTGTGAAGCTGATGTGTTGAATTTCCACCCTGCATCTGTTCACACATCCCCATAGATGCTGGCTAGGAGGAGCCTCGGCTTTCAGACAGCCCCTAAAATCACTACCCACCTCTCAGCCCCTGCAGTACACAGGAAACAGTCAGTTTTATCGGAAGGCCAATTAAAAACACACATGTCCAGCCCCCACTGTCCCCGCTGCGCTCAGAACAGACGGGGCAGAGACAGAAACACATGTGCCAGAAAACAAAAGAGATAGTCAGAAAGGGTAGGAAGCGTGTGGGAGGGAGATAACATTCAAGTCGAAGAGAAAGACAGTGGATAGTGATGAAAGAGACACACACCAAATAGGTCTAAAAAAGTTTTACCTGCTTCTCCTCTTCATCAAAACATCCCCTCTCTGAACATTATTCCAAATTCCCCCTGTCAGCTTCTTTTTGCCATTTTAACCCCCCTGTAAACACTTAGTAAAGTAGGCTGAGCCACGCTGCTGGAGCCGCCTCAGGAATCAAGAAGAGCCTGTAGGGCAGCTTTCTGCTGCTGCACGTCAGACAACACGCAGACGTGAAGTGGATCTCTTGAACCAACGTTTTAATGGAGCAGAGCTTCTTTGAATGAAAGTGAAGAGGGATCATGTGACCACAAAGAGTAAACCCCACTTGTAAATGACACGCATGCAGCTCTATTGTTATGGGAACAGCAGGAGGCAGCTGGCTGGGTGTGTCTCCAAGGTGTGTTCTCGTTTTCCTTTTGTTGAACGGTTGTTACCTACAGACTGGTTTTCTCTCAGCAAGCTGATTGGCCGTTGTGGTTTTCTTTCGCTTACTGCTCTGAAAAGTGGTTTCAGGTGTGTAAAAGTGAACTGACTTTAATTTTATTGTATGCAACACCGACTGCAGGACTGTGCAGAGGGCCTGCAGGTTCTCAGTTGACCAACCATGCTCAGCGAGGGGAAAAGACCACATCACAGTGCAAGGTTTAAACGCTGATTGTTTCATATAAAAGCCATAAAAAATCAAAGATAAATAATTAAGGCTTGTGGCTAATTGCTCAACTATTCAAGGATAGGGAAAACAATCAGCTGGAGGAGAGTCTCTCCACTTTTTTTTAGGCCGAAGGTCCGCTGCAGGTTGCTTGCTTCCTCGCGGTCAGTTGACAACTTCACCTGATGGCCGTCCTCTCGGACATACCTCCACCGTGCAACATGCTTCAGCCTCCAGGAAGCCAAACTCTGCACCATAAACCACAGCACCTGGGATGAGCGGCAGCAGTGTTTGCTGCATGTGGCATAGGTAGACCACAGAGCAGAGGCGCACCCAGATGTCCTGCCTTCAATCAACCCACAGAATCGCAGCCATTGGTTGACAGTAAATGTAAAATCATTGTCCCCGCTAAATGTTAGATCAATGATGTACATTCAACCTTACCTGTATTTGTTAGTCAATGTTCCTTTCACTACAATCAACAGATGAACCATGGTCATTTGTCTAGATACACCTCATATTGGTATAAACCATAAATAAGCATGTAAATATGGAATTAACATGGGAAAACTGATGTATTTGCGGCTCAAGACAAACGCAGAATGAGTCTTGTGCAGCACACTTACAGTGCTGCAACAATAACTGTGGTTGCATAATATTTTTTCGAAAAGCGACCCTCAAATAAATGAGTTTCTCTGCTGTGGTTTCAAATGGACACATTTCACTCAGCGGCGGCCAGTGCAGGAATGTAAGAAAGCAGATACACAGGCTGGTATGTGTAAGTGGTACCACATGGTGGGAGGCACATAATTCACTTTGGACTACAAACATGTCCCCCGGCGCTAAAAGCAGGTTGATTGATGGACCAGACATCGACGAAAGCTTCGGTGTTTACTGATGGACAGTCCCGCTGTCCCCACTTCTAGCTGTCCTATGTGAAGAAAAGCCTGAAATGTTGCTTAACACACACACACAGAGAGAGAGACAGAAACAGTTTACACAGATGTGGTTCAAGAAATAAATAAGGCCGATGAAGAGTAGACAGCAGTACATACAGAAACGCCAAACTACAGTATGTAGCCTTCATTTTATCCCTTTTTAGACTGATTATTAAACACAGATTTAGACGCTGTGCAGTATCAAAACAAAATGTGTTCTTCTTCCTTCTTTAGCTTCTTGTCATTTAAATCAATCTAATCACCTTGCTTGTACTTTATTTGCACCTCACTTGGTTAACGTCATCACTGCAGAATTTTACCCTCTGGGTGATGGATAAAGGATTATCTTAACTTATCTTCTAACGTTGCTCTGCCAAGTTACTCTTTAGCAGGAGTTGAAATAAATTTTGCAGTCACAGGAAGCAGCAAAAAGTGGATGAATTAGCTTTAAGCCGTCTCACCTGTTAGCCTTGTTAACCAGACTGCAATTTGGTTTGTATCTGTTTTCTGGTCCTTGCAAAATTTACATGCATTAATTTTCTTCTTTCTTTCTTTCCCCCAAAACTCTTAAATGGTGCCTTCCTACAGTAAATTTTGCCAATTATGTAGTTAGTGCATTTTAGGATCATTGTAAAGTCTGCTATGAGACTGCTGTTGTGTTCTTTACGTTCTGATTTTGAAATGTGTAAATATAATAAACGAAAGAACATCAAAGCAGATGACGTAGCACCTGAAAAATGTGGACTTGCCACAGAAGATAGGTCCTCTAAGCTCTGGCGCATTCTTTAGAAAGAGCCATATAAGGTAAAAATATGGCACAGAATATGCTTGAACCTTTCCACTTTACCAAAATGTTATTATTGTGCAAAGAACGTATAGCTTAATATTCTGGAGAGCAAATAGCACAACCCTGTTGCATTCCTCGACAATTATTCTTATCAGATGGAATTCGCACAAGGTTTTGACCAAGTCTCATGGAATTCAAAACAGGAAAAGCAAAGAGTGGGAAGGACAATGTTCTCTCTCTGTGACTGGGTGCTCCAATTATGGTAATCATTTTCCTTCCTGTTCCCATGAAGTCCTACAAAGACATGCGGCCTCTGTGTTATCCTGTTCCCACAAAGTCCTTCAAACACATGCCTGCTCCATCACTCTGTTCGTGTGGAGCGATGGCAGCCCGAGCACTGAAAGCGTTTGCTCGTTTTCAACAGAGTGGAATGGGGCCCTCCTGTGGTTTTACGCCTCAGGTTGCAGAAATGACCAAAATCTGTCAACCAGCGTGGACGACGGTCGAATCAGGGCCAGTGAAGTCCACTAAAGTGTTCGGTCAGAGCTCTGAAAATCGTAAAATAGATGCAGACTCAACTTCAGGAATCCAAAATATCTCCTCAGCCTGAATTTCTTTGCAGGCAAATAAGAACAAGTAGATAAGGCTTCATGGACAGAGAGTCAGTGATGCGCAAATAGAAAGACAAAACCACACACTCTCTCCTGACAGACAACTGTGTCCTTCTAATAATTACAGTTTTTTGGGGGTAAAATTTTGTGACACAGCCGACAAGCGAGCGTGTTTTGTCACAATCTTTCCCCTCACATACGTTCAAAGGGCCTGCTGGGATTCTGCTGTGTTAATGAGCGCAGAGTAAAGAACAGAATTTATGATGCCATGTCTGAAATTAGAAAGCAGCATGGTCCGGCATAGTCTGATGCACTCTGGCTCGAGCTCTAACAAAGCAGAAAAAGGGCGAGAAGAACAGGGCAGAGGAGACGGAGGCAGAAAATGGCAAGAGTGGACAGACAGGGAAGAACAGAGGACACTCTGGCAGCGCGACACAAGCCGAGCTCAGCCGCTCACTCTGCCGTGACGGAGATTACTGTGCTGCAGCCAGAGGCCTCGGTCCTCGTCCAGCCCGTGGAGCTGGGTCAGGTTTCCCGCAGCTGCTCCAGATGTTGGTGGAGACGCTTCAGGGAAGAGCTCGGTCCTCAAAAGGATGGAAGGATCCCTGAAGCAAGCTCCAGTGGTCAGAAAGCTTTTAGTAAAGCTGTGACAGAAAGAAGCTGCATTCTTTAGGAATAAACATTCCTATTCTCTCACTATTTTTCTGTGAGTTTTTTCAAATAGTTCATGGAGGCAACGTGGTGTGTGATTCACTGGCTATAAAAAAATAATTGAATAGTTTAATTGCTCTAATTACCTGCAGGAGGAAAGAATCCTGATAAGTGTAGAACAACAAGAGGAGAGACTCTCCAGAGCTTTCAAATATTAAATTCTAATTTTTAAAACGTGACAATATGAGCTATTTTTCTGAGTTACTGGACACATGTAACAGGATGCAAAGCCTCGCCTTTTGTCTTCAATGCACCCTTTAGGGATCTTGCAAACCGTGTCAGAATTCAGAAAGATTGCAGTAATTTAAATACAAGCTCCTCCATTGGGCCAATATTCATTTATTATATTCGTACAGTATATAGAAGCTACTATATTCCCATTATCATATTTTATAGTGCTTTTCATGCTTCACTGATGCTACTATTCAAATATTCTGACTTGATGTTTTCATGTGATACTTCAGTTTAAATTTTATCAGGCTACCTGTTCATTTTCATAAGGTCACATGACACACACGCCATTGAATGACATTTAGCAGCTCAGCACGCATCTCTTCACACTCGCGATCTCTCTGTCCTCTTTGAATTCGGTGCACACTGGGATTGCCCGCATCAAGTTCTGACGATGTGCAAACTTTGCAGCATCAAATGCATGTTCATTTTCTTCAATACGGTCTTCTTGGTGAGTAATGCAAGTAATTCAGTGAATGAATGAAAAAGGGATTTTTTAAAAGGTATGCATGTATTAATAGTAGTAGAAGTAAAGTAGAACTGTAATATTGAGGTGTACATATTCACCATTAACCAGTAGCTTATTAGCATGCATGTTAGTATTGTATTGGCTCTTTATTAGTTATCATAAAGTACTTATTCTTTATTCTGTATAGGAAGATCAGAAAACATATCAAATAACTGTACAAGTAAAGCAACCAACAACAGTAACCCATAGGTGAAAACAGCATGGTACAAAACAGCTATAATATCAATAGCATCAATGACAAATTACTCAATTTATGATTTTAGATGTATTTTTTTAATGTTTCTCAGCAGCTTTTGACCAGATGATTGGGCAGTATTGCAGGTGTGTTAGAACCAAGACCAAAAGTAAGTTATCTATTTTAACACCCAGTAATTTGGTTTTAGTGACCAGCTCAACTGATATTTCATCTATAGACAAAGTGAGCACACTCAGCTCTGCTAAAGTTGGTGATGCACAACACGAAGCTGAGTCATCAGCATACATAACTACTTCAGCTTTGTTAATGACACATGGTAAATTATTTAGAAAAACTGAAAACAAAAGTGGGCCCAAGCATCTCCCTTGTGGGATGCCGCAGGATAATTTTTTAGTGTCAGAAAAGCTGCCATTGAAAGACACTAACGAAGTGACTCTTTATCAGGCAAGGGCCGAAGGTGAGCTTGGCAATTAGAGTAATATGGTCAATACACCAAAAACAGTCAAATCCAAGAGTTTCCAGTCTTTCAAATGTGAATTCATAGGGGAGTTAGTGTTAATAGTTAGTGTTTTACTAAGTGCTTTAAAAGGCAACTGGACTTGCCGGACTGACTGACTGGTGGAGAGTCCCTGGCACTTATCCTCTTGCAGGATCATTAACCCACCCAGCCGTCATGTGAGTCGTTAGGGTCACAGGACTCATGGTGTCAGTGGGTGTTAATGGGTGCAGTAATTAGGAGGCTGTTGAGAGAAAACGTCTAGTTTGGCCTAGCAGTTGTAGAAAATAGTCATGCAGAATAATTAAAAAGTGCTTTATAATGACTAATAAATAGCCAGTATGCTCAAATAAGCACACTAATAACCAACTAATGATGGATGTGTGTATCTTAATGTGGAGTGTTACCAAAAAAGAACATAAAAAATATGAATTCCTGTTTTCAGATCTTGAATGAAATTGCTTGTTCATTCAAATAAATGTCCCACCTAAACCTTTAATAGACAGAATCTCTGTCACTCAATACAGTACATGGTGTTGAAGAAGTACAGAAAGTCTGCTGTGACTGTAATCCTTCATTTGATGCCATTAATGTATGTATGGAATTCAAAAGAAGACGCAGGAGATTGGAAGTAATTTGAGGCATCATTTGAAAGAGAATTGCAGAATTAATTTGTTCTTCCAACCATATCAAACATATTCACATCAGATGGTCTCAGGGGTCTCAGTGGATGCACTGAGCAGAGGGATCAGCAACAAGTAGGGAAGATAATCATCCGGCTCATGGTTGGATGTACCGGCAGGGGGTCCGGGATCAGCACACAGGAGCCCAGCATGCCAGTGGGCCTTTCTATGAGCAAAAATAACGTGAAAAGGGGAACCCACCAGCAGATAATATACAATGCTAACTTTCTTTAAACTTTATTTAAGTCAAAATCTCTGGGTTATTCAGCAATGCTGGCCAATTATAAGGGTTTAAAGTCAACATTTTATGTAAATATTATGCACATGGAAATTTCATAACTTAGAAAAAAGTAAATATATCAAATGAGATGGTAGACATAGTTTAAACTTGATTTCAGTGTTAATTCTCATTTTGCATCATTTCAGAGATCAAACTTGTCCTCTGCCTCTGCCTCTGCCTCTGGCTTTTTCCGTACGTTGATTTTAGCTCCACATTGCAGCAGGTTGGCAGCGGACCAGCATGAAATCACCGTCAGAGCTGGGTTTGCTGTGTTTAATGCTGCTATATAAAGCGCTGCATTAATTTTCCGGTTGTTAAATTTGTTTTTCAGGCATCTGGGGTTGCCCTAATCATCATCGGAGCGCTGCAATACACGACTTACTCACAGATTGGCACGTTCGCAGGGAGCGGCCTGTCTAAAATCGCCATCGTCCTCATCGCAGTGGGTGTCACCATAGCCCTCGTCTCCCTCTTGGGCCATGTTGGGGCGTTCTTGAATAATTCCTCTATGGTGTCTTGTGTAAGTAACATAATGCTCCTTTATGAGGTGGAGATTTGTGGAGTTTCCTCAAAGATTGTGTGGATGTTGGATGTCAGTTCTGGATATTTGTGGTTGAACAGCTGTAAGTAGATCAAATGAGTCGATATGTTTTGTAACAGTCACCAGAGATGTTCCACCAGATATGTAACTGACAGTTTTCCTTATTATTATTCTGGTGCAAGAGGTGGTCAAATCTGACTTTAATGTGGAAGATTGTTGTAAGGTTTTTTCTAAAGGATATAAGACTGATCACTAACACTGCTCGATGTGTTTCTTTATGAACTAGTTCATCTGTATCCTGATAGTGATCATCATCATGGAGGTACTGACAGGGGCTGCCTTTTACATATTCCGCAGCAGGGTGAGACACTAACACTGCCCGTAAGGACATTATTTGAGATCAAGGTAAGAAAATTAACAACCCTTTCTCACCCATGAAGATATTTTAATCTGATCGTCTCTAGACTGCCCTCCTCCAGATGAACAGCGGCATCAACTCCAAAGCACGAGAGGTGATCTATGAATACAAGCCGGAGAACAGACACGCCATCAACAGAATTCAGGAGAAGGTGACATGCTGAGATTTATGTTTGGTATTTTGCCAGAGGCGCCTCATAGACCGGAGAGAATGTGTAGTACATGGTAGCACACAAGGCCACATTAACCCGCAGGCCCCAGGAGCAAAGATAGTGTTTGAGTGGAGCTGCACTTCCACTCAAAGTACCCTAAACCTTTAGTCTTGGGAACTTCTTTTCATGGAGCTGAAATGTTCCTTCAGCCTCTTGTTGTCTGCATTTCCACTGCAGGTCCGAAGATCAAGATTAGGCAAATTAGCCGGCTGGAGAAGGGAAAAGCGACGGCTGTTTTTACATTACATTTGTGTGCATGATGATACAACGATCGTCGTCGGTCAGTGTCCTTTCTTCTGGTTTGTGGCTGCAGAGTTTAAAAAAAATTGCTGCAAGTACTTAACGAGTCAGAAATGTTCAGGAATTTGCACTAAGTAAGTACAATGTAGAGTGAAATTATTAGTCCTTTAATCTAGATTTGAACCTCTCTGCAAGGTGAGATGAGGTAAAAATGCAGGTGTCCCCTTAAGGCCCTTATCATTTTATTTAATGCCATGAGAACGCAGAGCCTTCAGGGCCCCTAAAGGTCCTGATTAGTAATCACAAAATTAAATATGCTGTAAAAAGAACATTTTATCCCGGTAAATAAATAAATAACTTCACTATGACGTGAAATTCTGATTATAATGAAATTCTCAGGGACAAACATGGCTGGAGGAGCTTTTATATACTGAGCAACATCTCCTAAAAGTATTCAGTATTTATGATTTAAAATAACAACCAGAGTCTCGGTTTTAAAGGGGATTTCTTCACAGCATCTATGAGCAGGACTAATGATTACAGCGACAGCTCCTTCAGTGCTCGTATGGGCATGTGTGAACCTGCACTTTGGTTTCATTCAGCGCTTTGGCACCAGCTTCATGTATCATAAACCATGTCACAGTTCAGGTGCTGCGGCGCAGACGGCAGCGCTGACTGGTCCAAGAGCGTGGGCTGGGAAAACCACAATGCCGTGCCAGATTCCTGCTGCGTGGTGAAGAGCGAGGGTTGTGGACAGAAGAAGGAGGAAGTACACACAAAGGTCTGCTGGGAAATCTCATTTTAAAGTTCACAAGCATTTCATCTCATTTCCAGAGAATACAGTATTTTCTGAGCGTGTGCTCTTCCTCAGGGTTGTATCTGGGCTATGAAGCACTTCCTGTTGAAAAACCTGGTGTGGGTCGGTGCTGTCTGCATCGCTCTTGGAGTCACAGAGGTAAACTGTTGGCCCTTGAATATGATGTGACATAACTATCCTGCATGAGAATCTCATGTCAAAGATAATGAATAATACTGTCATGGAGGGTCAGTCATAATCTAATCCAAGACATTTATTGCATGTCATCCTGCTCTCTCCACCATTAATTAGTTGCTGAGTGATCAACAGGAAAAAATAACTGTGAATTGTATCCATTGTTGTTGGGAACAAGCTCAAATCCCTCCTCCTTACAGCGATAAACCTGAATGTATAATTGCATGATTTAGTCATTTATTTAAATCAGTTATTTGTATGCACTTTCAAACAGCTTGCATGAGAAAATGTTCATGTAAGCAATGGTAATGCAGACATTTGAAAAGTAAAGGGAGGATGGCCTGAATGATGATAAAGCCTATCTCATCCTGTTTGCCTCGGGAAGTAAAGTCCAGCATTAATTAGAAATCACGAAGTGAGAAAAGCACCTTTTTGACCTGTCTGTGAGTTCACTTGCTGCCAGTAAGTTCTGACCTTTTGCCTGTTGCAGGTTTTGGGAGTGTTAGTCGGGGTGTGCTTGTGTCTGGACATAAAGCGAAAAAGCTATGAAAACCTCAGCTGATGTGCCCCCCTGCCCGAGCACAGATGACTTACCACGTCGCTGACTTCTTCTCTTTTGTTCAAATTTGATCTATTTGACAACTAAAATGTACCTTATTGCTACTTTCATGCTTGTCAAATTAGACCATTTCAAAAAGTTAAGTGACAAATGGAAATCAGCTTGTCCATTGACACTGAAAACACCTGTTGTGACAGTCAATAAATGTGGGACACTCTGATCAAGTGGTTGTGTGGATCAATGTGCACATTTTACAACTGATTTTGCATGTGGCCTAAGAACCTTTGACAGTGTTTTCTTTAGACCTAATTTTGAAAAGGTTTGTGAGTTACACATGAGGAGATGAGCATGGACCTGATAACACTCTGAGTCACTTGGGGGCTTCAGCAGAGAGCTCTATGTACTGTAGATATGTGCACAAAATGATTTCTGACATGTTCTCAACGATTCATAAGATCTCTCTACATCTCAGAGGAAAATATTGTACTGTTTTACTCCACTACATTCATTTGACAGCTTTACCTACTTCTTAATATAAATAAACGGCTTAAAACCCTCTTGGTTCTGCAGGAAAATGCACCCTCACAAAGCTGAAAACAGGCTGTTTTTCTGAGTTCATGAAAAGTTGACTTTTAAGGGATATGTGGTCCTCACAGAAACAAAAATATACTTAGACAATAAGAATATACTAAAACAATAAAATATACCAACAACAGCTTAATATATACTAAAATGTATATACTGAGATGCAGGTAAGCGTGTGTGTACTTAAATGTTAAGTACAGAGAAGGTGCAGGTGAAGGTGGACAAAGTGCAATTGTGTTTCTTCGTCAGATGTCAGAGCTGAACAGGTAAAATCATCCAATATTTTACAAAAAAAAATAGCTAGATCGATTAGAGAAAATATGTTCTGCATTAATATTATTCTTAGTGTATTTAGCCAAAACCCTGAAAACGGTTGTAATAGCTGAATGGTATGCAATTTAAGTTGTAAACTACATTTCCCAGAAACCCTCTGAAGGAAGTGCGTCCGCTCTCTAAATTGGTCCGACCGGTATGACCACAGACAGTAACGTGTGCGCGTGCGACCAGAAAACAAGCTGAAAAACAAAGTTTATCTGCGTCATTTAGACTAAAATCAAAGGTAAATAAATTGTTTTATTGCGTAATGAAATACATACACCACCAGTCTTAATATCACTGAACTATGTTAACATATCACCGTAGCTAACAGACTGTGTATGTAGCATTTAGCCAGTAAACATAAAGTGTACTGATTTAAGCTAGCTGTGTGGCTACATATTGTGGTAACATCCAACTTTGAATTAAGCAATTGTACAAATTATACTGCTTAACCTGGTTTCACGCTAAATATAAAACAAGAATAATAAAGTCGCTAAGTGTATCTTTATGTATTAGCTAACAAAGTATTTAAAGAAATACTCAAGTTATCTATAAATGGTCTCTCTTCACACTTATTTATCAAGCAGCATGTCAGAGGCTTTGATCCTGCGAATAAAGGAGCTGGAGGCAGAGCTGGAGAAGCTCAAGTCCCAGCTGAAGGAGAGCAGTGAAGCTGGATGTGACATGGAGCTGATGTCCAAAACATCTGCTAATGAAAACAAAGACTGCAGACCCAATGGCAACACCAGCAGCAGTCAGAAGGGTAAGAAAGCAGGCAAAGAGCGACCTTTTGACTTCTCTGCACACCCTCGCCGCCATGTGGCTCTGCGGCTGGCGTACCTGGGATGGGCCTACCAGGGCTTTGCAGTTCAGGAGAACACAGACAACACCGTGGAGGCCAGACTGTTTGAAGCTTTGCTAAAGACGCGGCTGATTCAGGACCGACAGAGCTCCAACTACCACCGGTGTGGTCGCACTGATAAAGGAGTCAGCGCCTTTTCCCAAGTGAGTTCACTGAGACTCATTTATTGTACTCAAAAATGAAACGAAAATCATACAATTTCCTGCATACACTAATGTTTCGATGCCCCCTTCCTTATCATTGTCCATACAGTGTTTAAACTAAAAACCTGTCTCATCTCCTCAGGTCATAACCATCGATTTGCGCTCCACGCAGATTTGTGGAGGGATGGGAGTCACACTCCCTGAAAATGTTTGTACCAAGAATAAAGCACCTGGCTCTGAGCTTCCATATGTGAAGATGCTGAACAGAGTCCTGCCCCAGGACATCAGGATCTTGGACTGGGCGCCAGCAGCAGAGGGCTTCAGTGCACGCTTTGACTGTCAGTCCCGCACGTACCGGTACTACTTCCCCCGTGGATCCTTGGATGTGGCGTTGATGGCAGATGCTGCAAAAAGGTGGGTGAGGACACAACATGACAAACACTGAAGTCAATGCATGACATAACAGTTCTGATTGGAGGAGCTCTTTGACTCTCAACAGATATGAGGGCACTCATGACTTTCGCAACGTGTGCAAAATGGATGTGGGCAACGGAGTCCTGCAGTTTGAGAGGACCATCTTGTCAGCATCAGTCAAGCCTGTGCAGCCTCAGCACATCTCCAGCACAGACCAGTATGACCTCTTCATATTTGAGATCAAAGGACTGGCCTTCCTTTACCACCAGGTATCAAGAGACACTAACTCAGCAACTTTGCTGAACACTAAATCTGCTCAACAATAAATCCTGTTCATTTCAAGCCATCGTAATCATATAAGCTGAGCGTTTTTCACTCACAATAAAATGTTTTTTAATGCAAAGTTTCAATAGCAGCAAGGCTGGTTTCCATCTTTGCAATTTAGATTCAATTTCTTGTGGCACTAATCTCTTTCATGATGTGATTATTTTGATTCATGACATTTGCAGTGAATTTCCTGTTGTGTTATGCTGCAGGTACGATGCATGATGGCACTGCTTCTCCTGATAGGGCAGAAACTAGAAGCCCCAGAGATAATTAATCAGCTCCTGGATGTTCAGAGTAACCCCAGGAAGCCTCAGTACAGGTGAATTGACTGCCGTTGAAGTGGCTGTGCATTTATTTGTGCAAACTAAGTGGATAATCGTAACAATACAGTTGAAATGCAGTTGCATCAGTGTGAATCCTTCTTAAATGTTTTCCTGCTTGTCTCTAGCATGGCAGTAGACTACCCGCTAGTGCTGTACGACTGCCACTTTGAAGGTTTGAGCTGGAAACAGGACAATGAAGAGGTGAACCACGTCCTGTCTGCGCTGCAACAACACTGGACCCAGAATGCGGTCAAGACCCATGTCCTCCATGGGATGATCCAGGGTTTGGAGGCCATAGGTGAGATGTTCAGTGAAATCATCAGTATGTTAGGATTCAGCAGATTTGAACAAAAGGGATTATGCAATAGATCTCTGCCAGGACAGGGATAATAATTCAAACTGGGAATCTAAAGTCAGCCCAGGCCAATATCCACATAGCAGACCATGTATATTCTAACTTTTTTACTTCCATAATCAAGTTTACAGGAACAAATGTTCACATGTGCATATTGGAGGAAATGGAGGTACTTCCACCTGACAGAAAAGAGTACACAGGTCTTTATTTTTAACATTATTTCCAAGCATATCTCCTCTCCTGCATTCATATATACATTGATTAAATGTCAAATGCCATTTATTAGATTTTTAAAGCACAGAATCACCTCAGGAAGGGTTGTTATGATACTATAACGATCTGAGCACCCGCTGACTGAACATTGTGTTAATGTGTACGGTCTTGTGAACAATGGTGCGTAATGACAGGCAGAAATGGTATTTATGTTGACAGAATGCAGAGCCCTCTGACACAAAGTCCTGATTTTGCGCTATGTACATCCTTCTGCGTCCTTTCAATATTTTGCTGAGGCCAGATCTGTTATACACATCAGAAGATCAAATGGATGTAAATTGTTTCACCTCTCTCCATCCACAGGTGGAGTATCATCTAACCATTGCTGGCTAGTAGAAGGCAGCAGGCAGAGAAACTACCGGCCCCTGCTGGAGCGTCCATGCTGCGAGAGCCTGGAGTCCAGGATAAACCATTTTGTCAAAAGGGGCAGGCTGGAGCGGGAGGAAGGTGAGAACGGAGGTGAAATGGTCCACAGAGGGAAAAGGTCCAAACATTCCCACAGTTCCTCCAGTCTGTCTGGTCCTGCAGAGATGCCATCGTCAAAACAAAGTGCAGATCAAGAAGGAGAACACTGATATTTTCTCACAGGAGGATGGACTTGCCAGAGTTAATTTTGTAGTGATTTTTGTTCATGGGAAAACTCTATATTTACATTTTATTTCATGATACAAATGTATCTTTTTCATTTCATAACAACAGTGTACATTTTCATTCATGCAAATAAACCCGTTGTGTAGAAAGTGTCTGTCACTGAGTTTGGTTTACAACACAGCTGTAGTCAGCAGTGAAGTGTAAGTACATTTACTTATGTAAATTTTGAGCACAATTTTGAGGTGGCTATACTTCCATTTTATGCTACTTCAGACTTCTACTCCACGAGATTTTGGAGGTAAATATTGGCAGTTTTAGTTTTTAGTTTCCTGTCAGATTGAAATTTCTTTAATACATGATGATACATATATATGTTTTTAATTTACTTTGTATATACAGTACATATACTTTGCCCTACTTTCACCAGCTGAAAAATTTAAGTGATACACATTAATGCATCAACAGTTGTAATGCTGAAATGGGCCATTCTGCATACTGAGTATCTTACTTTTGGTACTTTAAGTATATTTTGATGGTAGTACTTTTTTACTTAAGTAAAATTTTACTTTTACTGAGACTTTACTTCTAATAGAGTATTTTTACACTGCCGTATTCCTACTCTTCTATTAAAAAACCTGAATACTTCCTCTACTGGCTGTCGTATCTCGAGTTGAATGGGAATGACATTAGCAGACCGGAAGTAGCGTCAAGTAGGAAGACCAGTCGGAAGAATTTTGAGGTGGCGCACGCCAAGCTAAGAAGCTAGGTCGGTAGCAGATAGTGTAGTACAAGTCAGAGTTACAAACAGCGATATCCAGCAAAGCGACTGTCTCCAACCTGACTGTATATTTGATAGGACGGAGCGGAAATGGGTGCGGCGTCGTGTGGCTGCGTGTTTGCGGTCGCTCTGACCTGATCAAGACTTGTGCTAACGTTAGCCTGTTAGCAGTCCTGGTTGTTTACTGCACCAGCCCCACCACTGTGGCTCCGCACGGATTTCCACTGTACATTCACTTGATTTAAGGGGTATCACACGGTCGCGAGGTAAAGCAAAAATGCATAACGAGTGTGTGTTTGTGGACCACGGCAACATAAGTTTGTAGACTGCCAGTCATTCTCTACGTTAAGGAGCTGTTAAGTCTCGTCAGGGTTTATCTTGGCGTTCAGTTAAGAATAACTTGAAAGCTGATACTCTACCAGTCTGTCAAGTTTGACTCCCGAGTTGGCTGCTGAGCCAAGTAGTACATGAACCGAGTGTAGCTCCGCTCCTGCACAGCAGGGGGCGTGTTGTTTAACCTCATGACAGCATTGAAAATTCTTTAAAATGAAAGAAAAGATTCAGATTATTAGAGCTGAATGACGGTTGAGTCCAGTAACAACATATACACTAATATCTACCACATGTATGTGCCCATAGATTTTGGTATTTGTTAGTTTAAGATTTTACGAAATACCTGTATATGACAACGTTTGACATTATTGTGTCTGACTATACTGTTTATCATTTCTATATAGCCTGTTTATTTTTCAGCATTCATTTCCTATTGCATCGTTGACATATCTGTGTATGATATCTCCTTGTTTTTATTTTGTGCCACCATTACAAATCCTTATTTTACAAATCTTTATTTTCTTGTAGTTTCTATGAGTCAGCGTAAACTGCAAGGGGGTTGAATCCGACTTTCCTGACATTGCTGCGATGCATCTTTCCGTGTCTTTGCTTTAAGATGTTCCTGGTGGGGCTGACAGGAGGCATTTCCTCAGGGAAAAGCACAGTGTCTTCCATGCTGCGGGAGCTTGGATGCCCCATCATTGAGGCTGACGTTGTGGCCAGGAAAGGTTGGTGAATATATCTCCCCTGAAAACTATTCAGAATGGCAAAGTCAAAACCGTCATGAGGCTGAATTCTTCTCCAGGAGACAGTCTCTCAAATAAACTCTGATGTGGGAAGTGGGATTCGCCTACATGTCCTACACCGCTGACGCTTTGTGTAACAGCGTTTATTATTCTCCTGACATGGATATAAAGAGGCCGGGCCTGTAGGAGGTTCGTTAAGACGAACGCTCGGAGAGAGAGCATGAATCACGATGGCTGTCTCTGGCTGACTGCAGGGATGATGCTTTTATTATGTGGTGAAGATAAGGTCACATAACTAGGTGAACAGTCACAGCTGCATGTAGGAGAACATAAAAAGCATCCGACTAATGATTAAAGTTTGGTTGGTTGATGTCTGTTCGAAATAGATAAGTATTTTCTTATCCATGTATCCATTTTGTATTTTGTATTTGTACTGTATCCATATCCGTTTTTTGACACATTGTTTTATTATTTAAAACAATGCCATAGTAGAAAACACCAAATGTTGCTGCCTTTTCTCGACAACAGTCGTGGAGCCGCACACTCCTGCCTATTCCCGCATCGTCTACCACTTCGGGCCGGAGGTCCTACTCGAGAACGGGGAGATCGACCGGAAGAAGCTGGGTCAGCTCATCTTCGCCAGTGAGGAGAAGAGGAAGCTGCTGAACTCCATCACCCACCCAGAGATCCATAAAGCAATGCTCAAAGAGATCCTGTTCTACTTTCTCAGAGGTGAGGGAGGAACCGAGTGTGGCTCAGCGGACCGAGGCTGTTTTGCAGCGATGGATGGGCGTTAGGGTTCTAGGCCGTTTCTCTCAAAGTTTATGAATCTGTGAGCCAGATAGTGAGATTTTTCCAGATATTCCCCAATATTTTATCAAGTAGAAGGTGATTTCTACAAACAGATATCTGTATATGAATGCAGATTCTGTAGGCAAGGGACAGGATTTTGTTATGCGTTCTGGTTTCCATTTGAAAGTCAAGTTTCTAATCAAACTGTAGACCGGCACACGGAAGAGGAAGTCTCGTCCCGGATATCCTCTGCCTGTGCTGGAAGACCTGAAACCTTGACCGCTGCCCTCAGAGGCTAAATCATTGTCAGACGATAGCTGATGGGTTCTGAGATTGAGAAGAAGGTGAAAGTAACAGATAAAAGTAATACATAGGTGCTGCTCACAGGTCTGATGTCTTGTTGTTCTTGAACATCTCAAGATCACTCAGGTGCCTTAAAATAAACTTCTCATACACCGCTTGTTGTATGTTGTTGAAAAGTAAATGACTTAATCATGTTGCCAGTGTTTTCGCAATGTTAGAGTGTAACGTGTTAACGCTGATGAATTCTGTTCCTCTCCTCTTCCGTCTCCCCAGGGTACCGCTACGTGGTGCTGGACGTGCCCCTTCTCTTTGAAACCAGACGTCTCACTCAGTTTCTAAACCACACTGTCGTTGTTTACTGGTAAGGCCGCTGCTCAGTTTGTTCCATTCTCCCTCATCACTTTAGAGTTTTATTCTTAGATTGTTTGTTTACAGGTATTTTAAATCATTAAATATTTGGAGGTTTGTTTTTGACAGAAATGGGCCATTAAGCCCTGTTTTGTGCGATATTGGTTACCTCTCTCCGTCTCTCTCTGCCTTATTAGTGTGACTCACCGCCTCTGGATTTTTTAACAAGGCACCCTGGCTGCACCATAAATAACCTCCATTGTCTGTTCCTTTTCAGTGACCCTGCCACTCAGCTATCGCGCCTGATGCAGAGGGACGGCCTGACCCAGGAGCAGGCCGAGCAGCGCATGGCTGCGCAGATGCCGCTCAATGAAAAGCGCGGCTTGGCCAATCACGTTATTGAGAACTCAGGCGGCCGTGAGGACACCCACCGGCAGGTCTTGCGGTTGCACACGAAGCTAGAGGACTCCATGGACTTCCTCTTAGTGAGGGTCATTGCAATTGCAGCCACTGCTGGTCTGGGTGGGATACTGCTATATGCAGCCAAGATACTTTTGTCCTAACAGAGGACAGATGAGGGCAAGAAGGGGTTTTTGGTCCAGGTCGAAAGACGAAGGTGTGAATAGAAGCAGGGGAAGGCATGTCGGGGGTACTGGTGCAACTTAGTGTGAGATTAGTTTCATAGCACCTCTGCTACAGCTCAGAGGTATGACATGCTCTGTTTGCAGTTAACGCTGACTTACATTATTGACACAACATGCACTGACAAATGTGGTTTGGCGTGAAGGGTTTCTACGTGCAATTTCAGCCGATTTTCCTCAGAGACACTAAAAACATGAAGGCAACACCGTAGAGGCTCAGTCGCTGCATAAGCTGCTTTCAACAGTGATCAGTCTGGGGCCTAAAACCTGGTCCAACTTTTCATTTTGGTGCAACTCATAACTAACACCAGTAGAACAGGCACGACTGACAGGTGTACAAACTAAGAGATTTTATTTTATTACACCTTCTGCACTTGTGGATTGTAAATACCAACACCAGAAGGTAGAGAGAGAAGTGAAAGGCTGTACATGCTTCACCACTGTAGATGTGCAAGAGTCACTGCGGGGTTTGTATGTGGCTTATTTGACACAAACTGTCACCTCGGTTTTTAGTGCAGAATGCCAGTGCTGAATATTTTAAAAGTCAAAATTAAAATGCTGTAAAGGAAAAATTTGATGCTTACACAATATGTTGTGATTGTATATTACTGACCTGTATAATGAAGATATATGACAGAATGTATTTGACAATCCATTTTTAATGGGAGCGGTGTGAATTTCCACAAATTAACAGACTTTATATTTATCACTGTATTTTCTTACACTTGAAGCTGTCCCCTGTAAATACTAAGTCTGTGGTTTCTGTTTTCTGTGCACGCTCACTTGTAACTAAAACATTTGTAACATTAGCTGCCTAAACAAACTGTAAATGATCTATTACTACTGTTTTAAAGAAACGGACACTCTGAGATGGTGTAAGTGTTTCGCATTTTTGAACATGCCAAGTCCCCCTCCGCTCAAAAATAGGCTTTTCCTGTTGTTCCTTCCCTTGGGAGTTTGAGCTCGGCTGTGCAGACGGATGATTCTGCAGTCTGACACTAAAAGGCTGTTTTTAGATTCATCTGATGAAGGGGGAAAGGCGCTCTGTGCTCACTTTATCTGAGTTCAGTACAAATACGTACGAGCAGGATCGGAGATACAGATATTACAGCTAATATGGAAGCCAGTCATGGTCCAATGTGCAATTACTCCAGTGGAATTTGGAAACTTCAAATCTCCAGTGCACATATATTGAGGATGGACTTTACAGTGAAGTAGGATTGTAGTTTAACCTTTATTTTTATATTCTGAATATTTATAGATTTCTGGATTAGATGTAAATTTGAGAATTTTTCTTTCGGTAATTGGACTTAATGTCAGACTCTTTTAAAGCAGAGCATATTTGTATGTTTGAAAACATGTCTGAGGGAGATCTTCAAACAACATTTATCTACTTCCATCAAGATATTAGTCAGAAGTTAATGAAATGAAAGGGGGGTAAAGGAGTGCTCCAGCAATTAGGACTGGACTAGGAGGGATTTATTCAACAGATTTGCAAAAGAAGAATTGTCATAACTGAAAACAGAGTCCTGACTTGTCGTCATGAGTATGGGTCAAACTCCAAAACCACTGGCTCCTACGTTTCCCATAATGCAACTCAGCTGTGTAACTGTTTGTTAGACCTTCCCTGGATGGTAAAAGCCCATATATTTCCCCAGCTTGTGATATCCTTTCTGTTAAAAATCTGATGCCTGAAGCCTAAACAGTGGTAACCCTGATGACATCACTATGACATCATCAGACGCCACGGAGGAGAAGTAAACTGATAACGGTGCAAAGTCAGTGGCTGCAACTAACGATTATTTTCATCGTTGTTTAATTTGTCAGTTATTTTAGTATCAATTGATTTTTACTATAAAGTAGTGAAAATGTCTGTTTGAGTAAAAACCAGAAGAGTTCCTGTTTACAATCATAACATTCGAGAACCAGCAATCATTTGGCACTTTTCGCTTTAAGATTAACCCCCCAGAATGATTAAAATATCAAAATAGACCAGGTTAATTTCTGTTAATCTCAATTACTCGGTTAATCCTTGGTGCTCTAGCCCCATACTAACGAATAAAAAAATCACACTGTCTTGCGCACTGATACTGAAATGCATCAACTTCTTGGTCAGAGACACTGACATAATTAGATCCAACAGGAAAATGTGTTAGTAACAGGACTTCAGGAGAAGGAAATGATGAACTTATATTAATGGTCAGCTGTGATGCCCTTGCTCTTGTCCACATCAGGGCTTAGGCATGAAAACTGAGGCCCACAGGCAGGCGTGGTGACATCATCCTGGCACCGAGGTCCCACTAGCCTGTGTGGCTCACTTGGCTCCGTCTGAAGCCCCTACTGGTCTGCTCCTTGCTTTTATCAAGCCGCTGCAGAATTAATGCAAAGTGACTCGGGCTGCAGTGGGCGGCGGGCAGTCAACCAAGGCTGTATGGCTGCACATTCGGATACCTATGTCCAACACAAAGTCACAGCTGTGAACACAGTGTAATCTTTCTCACGCTCGCAAAATAGTACATACAACTGTGTACATAATACACAATCGCACTGGAACATAATCAGCCTTGGGTTGTCCGTCATTCAGAGTCACGATAAAAAATTAACTCTATTCTTAGATTGTTTTTTTTTTAAATCTGGCCCCGTAGTGATCCAGGGGGTAATATGCTTTACTGGGCAGCCAGCTGTTCGGCAGAGATTTTAAAGTGTTCCTTTTCGCAGTCTCTTTCTCAGACACAGACAGAGGCCAGATGCAGAGCATGGAAGGAAGACTATATCTGTACCAGCAAGTGTGAATGCCCCAGGCGGAGAATGGTGGCAAAGTCTCAGCCTGAATATAAATTGGGTTTAATTCTGAAGGTGTCAAGCTAAAAGGTGAAAGTCTTAAGTTGCCTCGTAACACTTTGCAAAAGTGCATGGATGCAGGCACAACCCGCTGCTTTATTGTGTGATGTGGGTCCTCTCCGGGAGCAGAGCAAATAATTTTCTGATGGCAGGGGGTAAAGACTTCTATAATCTCACCATCATGTTCAGAGAGTTGGCCTACGGCACCACAGTGTGTCGACATTTTGGAATCTCCTGTCTGAGTGGTTTTTCATCATTTCCCCCGCCTACTGCCGTCAGGGAAGGTGAAACAGCTCGGGTTAAGGCAAACAAAATAAATAGCTTTGCGCCAAACCCGGCCGCAACTCGGTATAATTGGCAGTCTGAATTAATTTTCAATAACCATTGCATTAGTCAGGCTTGTTTTGAGTTTTGAATTGTTTACTCAAGGGGCTAATTGTTAATCACCACAATGGAAGTGCGCGCCGTCCCAAGGGGTAACAGGCTTTCAGTATTCATCAGGGGTTGTTAAAAGCAATTCACTTGTGCCATTCTAGTGAATTATCAATTAAAATAAGACATTTGCAGTTGTAGACACATTTTAGTATTCATGTACTGTGTGTGAGTGTGTGTGTGGTGTGGAGGAGGGTGACTGGGGTGGTTGTAGGAGCAACAATGAGGTCTCAAATCTGGCTCGGATCAAAATGTTGAAGTCCCTATAATTTTTTTTAATCTTTTACTTACTCGACTAATTAGACCTCTCAGGGCTGCGTGGGCGTGAACAGACTGTGTTTGATTTACATTTCCCTCGCCATCCTGTTTTGTAGCAGCTGTTAAAGTGTTAGGACGGGCCAACTTACAACTTTATGATTTTTATCAGTACAGGAACTTCGCTCTGACTTCAACCTGAGCGAAGGTCTAATCATCCAGATAGAGGGCAGACACTTGTGTGGGTCATTAACAGAACTGTTTCACAGATATAAACTAAAATCACTCCTCACATTTCCTCATGTTCTTATTGGTCCTTTAAACATGTCACAGCAGGAAAAGCACAGGTGTAAATGACAAAATTACACCTGCTGACTTGAAGAAGTCGATTTGCATCTGTTTCTAGAAGCTGATCATATTAATGGTATGAAAAGAAATCTGCACAATAACCAGGAATGAGTCTACAACTGTCAAATAAATGTGGTGGAGTAAAAAAATTATGATATTTCGGTCTAAAATGTTGTGCAGCAGAAGTATAAAGTTGCATAAAATATAAATACCTCAAAATAGTACCTCAAAATTGCATTAATGTGCAGTACTTGAGTAAATGTACTCTATGTTCCACCACTAGTCCTGGTATTGTGGATGCTGGCTCTCTGTTACTGGGACTGTACAGCAGTGCTCTGAGCCCTCGTTTAGCACATTAGCATGCTAACATTTGGTAATTAGCACTAAACACACAGCGCAGCTGAAGCTAATGAGCATGTCATTCCGTTTTTGCAGAGATCACTGTTATGAAAATTCATCTGGAGGGGAACATTAATCCCAATTTCATGACAATTCAGGCAATAGTTACTGAGCTCTATCAGCCAAACCTTCAAATATCAACCTCATGGTGGTGCTGGAGGAGGCAATCCAATCAATTGTTGTTGCCAGTCCTGGAGCCACGCTGCTAGCATGGCTAAAAACAGGTGCCGACCAGGTGCCGTAAAGTAAATATCCATCAAGGCATTTCCTGTGTAGCTGCAGTGTTTGATGGCATATACTTCTGTAGAAAGCATCAATAGGAAATGTCTTCATTTCACTTGTTTGAACTCAAAAGTGTCCTTCTAAACTCAACATTTTGCACAGACAGCGATAATGATACTGAAAAAAAAACACATATAGGAGGTGTGGAAACAATGACCTCAGTGTACCAAAATAGAAAGCGTTCACACCTTCTACATTTATGGATTTGTTGTCTGTTAAATGTGACAGGTTTTTATATATGTGAGGTTTTTAATTGCACTGTTCTGACACTTGTTCTTGACTGGAAGCAATTTGACAAGGCTGCTGCATTGTGGCTGTCCTTTGTAGATTCAAGGAACGCACAGAAGGAGGTTTCATCTTTCTGGGCTGACAGCGGTCATTGTGGGAAATATTTGATTGAAGCAGCAGTGATTGAAGCAGGTTACAGAAAAAAAATTTGTGAGTTATTGACTGCTGAGGACCACTTTTTTAAGATGAAATGCTGCCTTAAGTTTTCAACAAAAGGAGCAATGATGAAAACCCCACTGAGGCGTCCACTCTCCCTCAGTACAACAGGTCACAAATGCAGCGCGACACCAACGGGTAGAACACGCTGGCCTGAGCAACTGTAACGACTGTAGTGTTCTTGAACTCTGGCATCTGGTGTCATGCTGAGGAAGGGGCACTCGCAGCGCCTCCGTAGCCCGTTGTCAGGCTGCATCCGCGAGACTGCGGTGAGGTGAAGAGACAGGCAACACGCCAGCGGAGCGTCCCCGGCCACATGACTCAACCTGTCCTCACGTGTTAGCCCCGGCTCAGTCAGGGCCATGAGGGAACAAGGACGAGGTTGGTATTGAGTCACTGACACACTGGACAGTCCCCAGATCGAGGGGAGGAAAGTGGGGGATGCATGTTGTCATGTTCTCCAAAAGGAGTGCTAGGACAAGGGGCAATACACCCATGCATACATTACATGACCTACCATAACGCAAGATGCAGTGATTCTGTGCATGCTTTTCTGTCCTAAGGCAACCTTACCTCATAACTGCCACAAGCAAAGAGGTATTAATTTGTTGTATCAGAGAACCTACATTGCAGCCAGTCCAAAGAATATAGGGCAACACAAATCCAACATTATTCCAAGATTTCTCCACCTTTTCTTCAAGCTGTGTACTCAAGAACTACTTTGCTGTACCTCAACATTGGTGAATACCCCTGTTGCCATTCTGAGATGTAACCTGTATATATTATACATTAGACCAACTCCATCTGAGTGTCAAGAAATCTTCCTAAACGGCCTTTTGTTACTTTTCTGTGCCCCAGAAGTTCTGGTAGCATATCATAAGATAACATAATATAGAACTTCATGCGTCCTGAGGGAAATAATTGTGCAGCAGTTGCAGTGCAAAGTAGGAAAGAGTGCAAATACAGACTGCAAATAAAAACAAATAAAATAATAAATAAATACAACAAATAACAAATAAATAATAAAGGATTAGCAATACGGTGCAAATCCCACATGACACCATAAATATCTCATAGGTTTCAATGAATATCAATGTAAATAACTTTAGTTTTGTTTGTCAGTACTGTACCTCGTGGTCACCCAGTATTTTTGAAAATACTCAGGGTCAGACATTTGCATGTTACGTAACTATGGTGGTGAATCATATCAAATCAGCTCTTAAGCATTAGCAGTATAACTTGCACTTAAAAAAAAAAAAGCACTGCACAGGGCGAGCTTGTCACGAATGCATACCTCCCCTCTGGCTTTGCTGACCATTCTGCCACGAAGCTGAGAAAACTGATGAGGAAGCAGCAGAAACTGATGAGAGCATTGTCCTTTTCACAATGCGTGCGAGATTTAAGGTCGCGCAAAGATCAATCGCTACCCGCTCCTCCCTTGTAATCATGCCTTTTATTGTGCTCATTGAGATTTTGAGGGCATATTTTACACCAGATTTAGATGTTAACAGGGGCCTCTTTAGGCAGGCATGACAGGATTGCTGACAGCATGTTGCATTAAAGCAATATTACATCTGTACCTTCTGAGCATTTGGAACTTTCAGAGAGGTGTTGTATTTCCGATTGTACCCTGAAGGATGTGGTCAGCTTGTGTACACTTAACACTTCCTGTTTATTTCTAGTATTCAAGGTGATACATACACAGTATATACAGAACAGGCTTGTGGTGACCCTTGAGATGACAGGTCTGAAGAGGATGGCATAGCAGCTGCGAAGATTCTGTTCAATGTCGGCAGTTATTGACAGGCAGGCGGTGTTGAGGAGACACTGATTTTAAGCCATGCTAGCGGCACAGCTCCAGGGATGGAGACGTCTGTCCGTCCGTTGGTCCAACACTTTGGTCCAGACTGAAATATCTCGAAAACTACTTGATGGATTGCCATGAAATACAGTCAGAGTATGAAACCCCTCGCAAGCCGGTAGACGTTTTTAATTTTCAGTGAAATGTCTTGATAAATATTGGATTAACGTGCATCTTGGGTGATCACAATTGGACAGTCAAGACACATCGTCGTTCAGACCATGTGTCTCCAAGGTGTCCAGCTGACCACTCAGATTTTTGTCAATGCGTCACCTCCGCTAGAAGTTACAACGTGTTGCCATGTTTGTTTCGCACTGGCTAACAGCTAGCTAAGAAAACAAAACTGTGTCAAAAACTGTTACACATGTCCAGGCTATTCCAACTGTTGAGATGGACAGGACAAAGTCATTAGAGCGCAGGACACGACAAAAAAGGAACTTGTACTCCACGTACATCAGGGTTTTTTTTTTGAGTGTTGGTTTGTTATGACTAAAACAACCATCACACCTATGGGACGAGGTATGCTCCTGTCACGTCCTCGTTGGGGACGCATTAGCATTAGCATGATATTGCACTACAAATGACATGCGGTCACGTGTGTCCCAGACCACTTTTGGCAGGTGGTTTGAGTGATCAGATCAAGCTGCGTTATGGTGGTTGTTCACTGCATGCAGTGCTGTCCACTTGTGATCCAATCACCCAAGACGCATGCGTAAACAGGGTCTTACTGACTCCTTACAAATCCTAAAGACTGTGGTCTACTGACCTTTCTTCATCTCCAGTAGGTCAAACGTCAATCTCATTACCTTTAAATTTGGTGCACACGCTCTTGTCCCCCTGAGGTTGAATTGTAATAACTTTGATGATCCATTAATCTTCTCCAAAACCTTTGGTTGCTTACTAAATACCTGCAAAACTAACGACGTTGCTACAGCTGCAGCTGTACTTTGTGTTTAGTGTGAATTACGACTCAACCTAAACTAAGACAGTGGACATAAACTCTATACCTGCTAAACATAATGTTAGCATTATCATTGTAGCATGTTAGCAAAGTAGTGCAGCCTCGCAGAGACCCTGGCAAAGCTGTCCATCATGTTTCCTCCTGTGTGTGTGTGCAGAATTAGGACATGTGTGACCACTCGTACAGCCAAATAGAAATTTTTATCGTGTTAAAATGGGAAAACGAATCTTCTTGGGAGCACATTCAAATAAGCAGAGCTATTTGTGTGCTTTAAGTGTGGGAAGGTGGGAAGAAATGCACATGAGCACGAAGGGCAATTTAGCTCGACAATTAAACCATCTATCTGTAATTTGGATCTCCCCTGGTGAGCTAAGTGGGGACGCTCAAGATAACAACACCAAGGGCTCATTAACGTCACTTCAGACATTTCAGAGGAGGTACTCTTTCCAAGCAAAGTGTTCTCCTGTCTCGTTTGGACTAAAGACGCATGCAGGGACACACATGCACGCTGACCCGTACACTGACCCAAACACTCGCACACATGCATGCGCACACTGCAGTGGCCTGATAAGCCTCACGCCTCACCAATTGGCCCCTGCAAATGTCAAGCGGAAGCCATCTCAGTTTACTGATAGCGAGTGGGTGGGAGTGAATGAATCAAAATTTCCTTCAGTTACGTTTGCATACGCTGGAGATTACCTAAATTAAAACAAGTCTGCAGCAGAGGCATAATCTTTCAAATCCCTCTACTTATACATGATGAAAAGAGGTACAGTAGAAAATCTCAAAATATCCCCACAGACGAGTCCAAGAGACGAAGCTTACGTCAACAAAAAGCAGCTTACAGCACTTCTCAGAGGAGTACTTATCTTCAAACCCTGGACCTGCTTAAAGTCAGGGAGGACATGAGCTGAAATGTGAGTCAAAGGTTCAAGCGTCGCGTACAATCCAGATGCCGTTTCATCACAAATTAAAACACCAGGCCCAGAGTGTCCTGTTGGGGTAGGTTGTTCAGCTAAAGTCACCATCAAAAGCGCAGACCCCTGAGGAGGGGTTTGTGTCGCTTACACAAGCACAATAGCTTGAGCAAGGATCACCCGGTTCTGCAGGATGAGGCACAGACGGTGCCTGCCAAGAGAATTTCTCCACGTTTCTCTGCAGACGGTTCTGGGCTTACCCCTGTCTCCAGTTTCACTCTGACCTCAATAAATGGGCCTTGATGCATAGATGGCTAAACGGGGGATTCCTTTTTTGTCTGCGCAGTGTGATGCAATGACCATTTGATTTGGTGATGGCACGGCTGAAGTGCTTAATGTTCTGGGAATGAAGGCAGGAACAAGCAGCCTACGAATGAATTCAGGTGCATTTTCATTTCACTCTCCTCACTCATACATATTGAAACGGTAAATACTGTTGAACTTGTGGCTTAATCCTCCAGGTCTCTTAAGCGTTTTTATATAAGAATGATTTTGGAGCGTTTGCGTTTCTCCCCGTGGACTTCAGGAAAAGTACAGTTGTTGCAAACTCTCGGGCAATGTTCAGTTCCAGCGGTTTCAGCAGTGAAAGCTGTTTCTCGCCGACCTGGGGCGTTTGTCTTTGACATTGTGACATGAAGTCTCTAATTTGACGATGTGCTCATACACCCTGCAAGGAGAAAACAGTCCGTGCTAGTGCTCAGCTGCCCCGTGGCTCGGGTGACCTCTGCTTAGGCACGGACCCTCAGTCTTAATTGTGTCTGGAGGAATTCTGCTGTCTCAAGACAAGCTTAAGTTTAGACCAGAGGGCTTCCTGGCCTTTTCTGCATAGAGCAGTTAAACAGACAACAGGATGTTCTAACGCTGCACAGTGTTGCAGCCCAGTCTCTCTGCTTCATTTCCATCAGCTGTACACTATCACACCAATTTACAGCTCACAACAAAATGCTGAATTTAATTGAGCTTCAAGTGACATTTTGAGAGGTAACTCTGGGTTGACATTCAGTTTTAGTAGCTTCAGTGAATGAATAAATGCGCACTGTGACATGGTTTCCTTGTTTCCGTGTCATCGCACTGTCAAAACTTTTGTTCTTGGACTCTTAACTTGTTGTTTCAAGCTATATAAGAGACAGTTTTGGACCCTATGTGGCCCGTGTCAAAGGCGAATTATGTCCAAAGAATTTCATAATATCAAAGTGAGCTCTTAAGAAAACAGAAAAAAAATATATTGGTTTTAACAGTTTAGCCCTGGAAGCTATTTCTTGTCTCTGACACTGGTGTCGCCGTCACAGCAGAGCCTAATTTGCCTGGATTACTTTCCGACACTGATCTAAGCTTTGTCATGATGCGTTCTAACACCCGTCCCCTGACTTTCTCCCGCTATATCTCGACGTCTCCACACCCATTAGAGGCAAAAACACATCCCTCCTTTGATTGTGAAACACAATCATCTCCCGCTTCATTTGGCATTTAACACAGCTGTGATTTCCCCTGCCTTTCCCTCAATGATCATCTCAGCGCTGATTGCCTCTCGCTGAGCTGGTGTCTTGTGGGTAACATTTGAGGGACGAAGCGGCGGGTTTCACTGGAAAATGAGAGATCAGAGCAGCTGATCAAGAAATAGATGAGGTGAGTGACATTAAGTGCGTGTGTGAGGAAATTCAAAAAAACAATTTTTAATGAAAAATCATGGACATTAAAAGTAAAAACAACAGCAAGAGATGTTCCTTGAGCCCACACCTATCTATTCAGACTTTGTTTAAAATCACTGTATTTCTCTTTATCATCTGTGGAAACATACAGAACATTTTAGCAGGTGCTGCATGCAAGAATTAAATAAATTAGTCTTTACAAATGAGCACATTAACCATTACATGATATAATTGTACAACTATCTATCAACAGCTATATTCTTTAATAGACACACAATATGGTGCATGTAGACCACTTTGACTGTGTTCAGACATCAAGATTCAATATCAAATGTACACTAACAATATGCCAAATATAATGGGCTGATATGACATGATTTTCCAAATCATCACACTGAGACACAATACATTTTGTGACACTGCCATTCAACACAATCTCCAATATTTGCCAAATTAGCCTTCTTTCACGGGGCAGAATGTATCTCCTCAGTCGCTGAAGCACAACATCTTATACGAACAGCATGAGAAAAAAAACAAACAGCACATTTACAAACACAGCAGTCGCCACGACCGTTGGATTTCCAGACTTGTATTTGAAATGACAGCTCAGAAATGATGGTGAGGCTTCTGCACTGTCAGAATTGTTACTGTACCTCAGCATGACACATGGCAGTGACTGTCACTTTTACGTAGCTCGCGTCCATCAGAACAGTGGCGTAGGCACCCTGTATACAACAGAATGTATGGATGAGGTGGTGTAGACGGTTACCGACAACCACAGATCCACAGCCTTTATCGCTGCATCAACGCTGAGCTTAATCATTTGTGAAAACAATCTGACTGCGGATCGGTGGCTATGGGCAACATTAACAGTACGGCGAGATCCAAGCGAAAGTCAGGAAGTGAATGTCCTCTGGCGGCGGCCTTTCACCTCTGAGCCCACGCCCTGTTCAGCCTTCAGTCGGCATAGAGGATGAACCCTGAGAAGGTGCTGTATTTGTTGCTGTTGCCCCCGTGAGCCTTGCCCCCATCCAATTTTATGAAAACCTCATCGCCCGCGTCTAAATGAAGGATGACACTGTTGCTGGCGTAGTCATAACTCTGGTCCTGGTCTTGGGCAATGGCGCTGGCCCTGACCTGGAATATGACACGCACACACAGACAAGGAGAGGAGGTGAAGGAATGTAATTGCTTGTAGAATGCCGAGCAAGAGATTTGCATTGAAGAACTATTACAATGCATCACTTAATTAACAAATATTAGAATAATGCATTCACTTATCATAATAAAATGATAGTATTAATTATTATAATAATTATTAATAAGGCCCAAAGGCTAATATTAAGATGACATTAGTGAAGTGGATGATGGTATTGAAAGAAATGCTTAATTTGATGCACACACACGTTAAATGAAATGCTGCCTCACTTGACATGAGATCACATTTATTTTCTACATAGGAGAAAAAGATTTTATTTTAGAAAAGGAATATTTGCAAGAAGTGCAGATTGAATTTGAGAGATGGTGTAAAGTGTGTCCCCTGTGGTGAATATCTTGTTTTTCTCTCATGACTCAACAGAAAGGGTCAGGCTTGAGTCAGTCTGCCTCTGAGGAAGGATGGCTGCACATACTACCCCTTTGCCTCAAGTTTCTCTTACAGTACATCCACCTTTTGCAGGATGGACTACTGAATATGCCACGTTTTCCCAAATACAAGTGTCATCATGTCAACAGGGGGTAATTACTGAGGGTGTCAGAAGTTGCTTTGTATGTACAGCTGGCCACAGAAGGACACATCCCCTCTGAGCTTCAGCTGATGCGCATTGATCAGGGTTGCCAGCTTGGCTTGCAGCTTCACCAGACCAACCATAAAAGTGTAAGCCCTGTTCCAACCAACTTGTGGCGACAGGTTCCAAACCAAGTCAGAACCAAAACAGGAATATGTTCTAATTAGTGCCAATGGAGTACAAAGGTGTACGTCAAGAGGCTGCAGGAGAGGTTGAGCCACAGGTGGCAGCATGGTGATGGATTTCTGAGACATGAGGACGATGCAGCCTTTTTCTTTATCTATGCATCAGCACCAATTAAGTTGCGTCATTATGTAGGCGAGTTGATTAGCAGTTGCAGTTGGGTTTGCATGTTTGCCTGAAACCAAGTTTGCATGACCGTTTTGTTTTTAATCGGTCCTCATTAGCCACATAGAGGCTGTATTTGTGTGTGGTTAGGTGGTGTTAGTGTTACATAACTATGATTTACATTTTCTACTCTGGTAAACTTAAGCAAATGTAGCTCTATATGTGAAACTTCTTATCTGGTGTTGCGCGCAGCGTTGCTGTCCTCTAAAGAGAGCAGACAGAGGCAGAGGGGTTAAGAGCTGGAGGAGGAAGCTTGAAGAAGTCTTTACAATGCAACAGTCCGACAACAGGTGAATCACTGTGATTTAAGTGTCTAGCTAACACTGTGTCTCCAGTCAGTATATTTGTCTCTTCAGTTGAAGTTAAAATTAAGATGGTTTTGTGGACCCTTCTCTTTCATTTTCACTGACCAATTGTATTTTTAATGCATTTTTAGCAATGCACAGTAAGCAATCAATTCTAGTCTTTGTGGTAAGAAGTGAAGCATGTGTTTGGACACACATATTCGATAAAATGATGCAGAGTATAACATGCAGGATGAGGAGTGAGGAAGGGTGGGAGTGCCTTTTTTTTAAAATTCTGTCTCTTAAATGTCCATGTACCTCCCTGCTTGTACCCTTATTTACAGAAGTATAAACAATACATATGGGGTATGTAGGTGAATACTTTGAGGATGCAGTCTAATAACGTGAAATAAATAGCACATGCTTTTTTGTGGAGATGGACGGAAGGGAGATTGCAGTGTCCTTTTATGGCAGAGTCCAATATGACAGCAAAATGTGTTCAATGTGGAGTATTTGGAAATTATTTGAAAGTCTTGTGGTGTCTTGGGTTTTGCAATGCAACCTAGTAAAACACCAAAAACTATGGCCGCAGAGTTCAACTCACAAAAATTGATCTGTATTAGCTCTGCAAGTGTAGCCTTCACTGTGTGGCCATTGTGCTGGACAGCATTATAATGCACAGGAGCTTGTGTTATTGTGTCCACTCTCTGTGCAGCCTGTTGCAGCCGGGCTTAGATGTTTGCAAGAAAATGTCGAGGTTCAGATTTACATGGCGTTTGATCAGTGTCATCACCTGGGGCTTTAAAGACATTACAAAATTATCCATGAACATGGCAAATATCATGATTTGATATTGAAACGCCTGGCCCTGACAGGCAGTCTGATAACGCATACTGGCACATCATGGCTCCATGAAGTTTGTTGTATTTCAAAGGGCACCAGCTTTGAACTATCCACTACCCCAGGCTGTGTTTTGATGTGTGCAGAGTTGAGATAGCGCTGCACTCCTTCCACTCACTTCAACGTGTACATCACTGGATGTGTAATATGCACAGATACACAATCTGGCAGCGTGCCACTGTGCATTGTCATTATACTGGACTACAACACCAGACCAAGACAGACCCGAAATCACTATCCACATGAATGCATGACTACTCAATTTAGACTGCCAGCACACTGGTTACACTGTTGCCTGAGCATTTTGATGTGGGTTCATCCCAGTGTATGATTCAGGGAACTCATAATGTCAGTAAATTGATAATTTGCTACTATTTGCGAAATGGTGCGTATTCCTTTTATTAGAATCAACAGAAAATCATGAAACAAGTGTTTAAAAAAGGTGTCTGAGGAGTTAAAGGTGTTACCCACCAGACCATTCTTGATCAGGTCAGCCCACATGCTGGTGCCATCTCCTCCCCTCATCAGCACGTTGTAGATGAAAAAGTAGGTGCCGGGAATCTTACAGGTGAACTTGCCCGTTGCGCCCTCATAGTTACCACCAATGTTAGTCACCACGTCATCAAATCGTAGAATATCGTAACCTTCTTGAGGGTTTCGTAGTCCTGCGTAAAATGCCACCCGAGGCATGGTGTTGTAGGTGGTTGTGCTAACTGCCCCTTTACCCCCTAAACCTAGAATCCCCGTCCGTACAATGTCCACACCATCTCCCGGTGGTCCCTTGGGTCCTGGTGGGCCTGGCTCTCCAGGTGGCCCTGGGGGTCCAGGCTTGCCCGGACGGCCTGGTTTGCCTTGTGGGCCGTGAGCACTGTAAGTAGGCAGCGGTGGGCCGATGCTGTGATCACTCAGATCCGCGTCGCTGTCAACCTGTAGGCCTGTGGTTGCTGTATCTGTTCCCGCGTGCACACCTGTGCCCGTCGTGCCCGTGCTGGGGAAGGGGTCGCAAACCATGCGGCAGGTACCCAGCATCTCGTAGTGGCTCGCACTGTCATCTATGCCACCCGTGCCAACGGAGCTGACCAGCACAGGGATGAGGACCACCAGGACCAGGACCAGCATGACCCCCACAGCAGCTGCCACCAGGGTCTTCCGCCCGATGCTCAGCCGGGGAAGGGGCTGCGCAGCCACCGTGGAGCTCTCCGGGGTGGAAATGGTGACTGTGGGGAGTGCGTCCACCTGGCAAAACGCAGACACACTGAGGATCTCCGAGATGGTGCCCAGAGAGAGCTGGTATGAGTGTGTGAGTGAGTGACAGAGCAGTGTAGGAGTTAGGGAGAGGGAGTGGAGCAAGGGACCGAAGTGATCAAAAGGAGAGAGAGATTGAGAGAGTGAGGAGAGAGTGTAAGAGAAGAGGAGGAGGGAGAGAGTAAGACAGCTTGAGAGAAAAAAAAGGAAAGAAGCAAGGGGAGGAGAGAGTGAGCAACATGCACTCACTCGCCATCTGAGTCAGGGCTGAGGAGGGCACTTTCCTGCTGGCAGATGTGAAAAGCCAGGGAAGACATAAAGAAGGAGTGTGATATATAGAGCACAGAGATTATAATCTGTCAATTCATGTTCGCTGGGTGGGGAAGACAGAGATGGAGAAAAAGATCTGAAGGAAGTTTGCATGGATAAGAAGGCTTCTCATTTTTGGAAAGACCATTTATGTAGGACCACTGAAATGTATTCTGGTGCTGCATACTTTAGATTTTTCAATAATATTAAACAGTTAGCATTGATTTTGTGAACTTATGCACAAATAAATATTATTTTGAGGACAAGAAGAACCCATTTGAGACATCTAATAGTCAGCAGCCAGCTACAGATACAGATTTATCCTGATATAGATGTTTCAGTTTAATGTAAGACTGCATTTTTCAAGGTCAGAATGTGAATGTTCACTCGTCTGCCTACGTGTGTGTGCGTGTGTGTGTGTGTGTGTTTGTGTGTGTGTGTGTGTGTGCGCGCGCTGGGAGCTCTTGTACGCTGGACTGATTCCCCGCATCCGCGGCCATTCAAACTGCAACCTTCACAAAATTAGCAAACTTTTAGAATCAGAATCAGCTTTGTTGGCCAAGTATGTGTGCACATGCAAGGAATGTGACTCCGGTTTAAACATTGCACTCAATCTAAAATAACCAATAAAAAAATAAATGCAAAGAATGATGCAGCAATAAACACTACATATAATGAAATTTACAGTGCGAAGGGATTGATGTTGACCATGACAGCAAGTGATAAATGCACATGTTAAAAACTGTGCATTATTGGATGATAAATGGCCAGTAAAGGTGCAATTCAGAATGTGCAAGTCACATTCAACTCTATTACAACATCTGTTTTATAATGAATATGAAAGTGTTTTACTCACTCAGTTAATTAAGTCCTACACCGCTCTTGCAATCCAAGGTGATCATTATAATGTCATCCAAACGCAGCTTTAAAATGTCACAGTAAGCCATGACAGTGTGCCTGGATTCACAGGAGGAGGGCCCCAGAACTGGCACACTTCAACAGAATGCAGCTGCTATAAATATTGTTACTTGTACCTGTGCTTTTCCTGCTATGACGTGCCAAATTGTAAGCTATGAAATTTTCCTATTAAAATGTAACCTGCGATAATTTAGCAGCAACAGCAGATGGTCCAATTAAATATGTGAAGGTAATAAATACCTACGGGGGAAAGATTAGCAAAGGCAAGCTCCTTTGTTTTCATATGAATTTGGTTATTTATATCTGTTATGATGATCTCAGTCTGAATAGAGTGAAGCCCACAAGCTACAGTAGTTCAGGCAGACAGCTTGAGTTGACTTAACTGAACACGTACCAAACGCTCCCTTAGCAAGAAGGTTTTTTTGAACTAGCCGCATGCTAACCACTGTGCTGCTGCTAACTCTGCTGTAACACTTGTTGCCTCCACTGCTGCTCTTCATCCATCCATCTTCTCCCGCTTATCTGGATCCTGTCTGGCAGCAGTCTAGGCATTCCCAGGCCAGCCAAGCGACATGGTCTCTCCAGCGTGTCCTGGGTCTTCCCCGGGACCACTTCCTGGTGTGGCATGCCCGGAACACCCTCCCAGGAAGGCGTCCAGGAGGCATCTGATATAGATGCCCAAGCCACCTCAGCTGGCTCCTCTCGACGTGGAGCGCCCTGCTCGCTCCCACCTGAAACCCATTTCAGCCGCTTGTATCCGAGATCTCGTTCTTTCGGTCATGACCTAAAGTTCATGACCATAGGTGAGGGTAGGAACCTAGATTAACTGGTAAATCGAGAGCTTTGCCTTTTGGCTCAGCTCCTTCTTAACCACAGCAGGCCGGTACAATGACCGCATTACTGCGGCCACCATGGCCTCGGACTGGTGCTGATTCTCATCCCGGCCCTTAGCTGCAAACCACCCCAACGCATGCTGAAGGTCCTGGTTCGAAGCAGCCAACAAGACAACATCATCCACAAAAAGCAGAGATGGGATCCTCAGGTCCCCAAACCAGACTCCCTCCGGCCCTTGGCTGCGCCTAGAAATTCTGTCCATAAAAATAATGAACAGAACCGATGACAAAGGGCAGCCCTGCCGGAGCCCAACATGCACTGGGAACAGGTCTGACTTACTGCCGGCAATGCGAACCAAGCTCCTGCTCCAGGTCATACAGAGACCGAACAGCCTGTAGTAGAGAGCCCCGGACTCCATACTCCCGAAGCACCTCCCACAGAATGCCACGAGGGACGCGGTCGAATGCCTTCTCCAAGTCCACAAAACACATGTGGACTGGTTGGGCTGCTCTTGTAGCGTTTCATTAGATAACTAAGCTAACATGTCATTTCAGGAGGAGTTTGTGGAAGAAATGTTTTCCCTTCGGAGACTTCTCCTCCGATATGCCGCCGGCCACTGCTTCCTGTCAGCGGTTAAGCTAAGCATTTGCTGCTTAAGCTATGTTAGTCTTGTGGATCTATGTCTTGGCTCCGCTTGGTCCAGATGTTAGCATGTGACTCAGCAGGTAGCATGCTATATGGCTGCTGGCTGCTGATTTGCTGCACACTTATTTTCATCTAACAATTAAATAATTAAAAAATAATTGATTTGTGTCTCAGGTTGTGTCACTATTCATCATAGGTACACTCTGCACTCCAGCCATGTATACAAGTTGTCATGTACAGCTTATTATTGCTGAAGTGTAACAACACATAAGACTTTCTGCCCCGAGCCATGAATCTTAATGAGTTTAATAAACTACATGGCTAGTGAGGATTATTCTGCTGATACCTATCAGGTGGATTGCGAGGTTCACATGCGCATCGGTGCATCTGCAGTTTTTAACTTGGTATTTTCTTTGCAATGGTTCAAGATGTGTTGTTGAAGAATGGCCCCATGGTAGCTGGTGTCCTCGTACAGTAGGTTACATAACAGCCAGCGCTGGGCTCTGCATCTAATGCAGATGAGATGTTTCGATTTTTGCTGTGCTCGACTGCGTTAATGCTCGTGGAAAATGAATATGTCAAAGCCTAAACATTAAGTAACGATACAGTGCATATTCTGTATTAAGATAAATCAGTTCCACAGTTGGCTGAGTAAACACACACTCACCAAACTAAGTGTGTTGGCAGACAGGGTTCTGCTTGATTCAGCAACCATTGCCAGCAATCTGTTCAGTCAGTTTTTAAAACTGAGTTGATGTACTGTTCTGATTTATCGTATATTAATGTGTCTGAATAATTCCATGAGGAATGGGTCAAGTAAATGAATAAATGAATATGAATGAATAAAAAATAAACTATACATACATTTGTTCATACACCTACTAATAAAACCCTTATTCCAAAAATGTTGGGACTCTGTGCAAAACATGTAGAAAACAGAATGTGTGACATTTTCTAATCCTTTTCGACATATACCCAACTGATAACAGGACAAAGACTGAATTTTGATGAAGCAAAGCGTTTAAAAAAAGTTGGGACAGGAGCAACAAAAGACTGGGAAAGTTGTGGAACGCTCTAAAAACACCTGTTTGGATCATTCCACAGGTAAACAGGTTGATTGGTAACAGGTGATTGGGTGTGAAAGAAGCATCCTCGATAGGCTCATCCATTCACTAGCAAGGACAGAGCGAGGTTCACCACTTTGTGAACACATGATTGTATGTATGATATTTTAGGAATCAGGGTTGTGCACTTTACAATTTGTTAAGTAACATAACTGCTACCCTACTGAAAATTGCAGTAAGGAAGACAGATAGCAATTTCCTTTGTTGGTTGGCTTATCAACTTAAAACTCTTTAACCCATGAAGACATTGTTCAAACCATTGGAATATTTATGTAAAATCTAGTCAAGATCCCACTTTTCCACAGACATTAAATATGTAGTATTGTAATACAGGAAAATGAGTATTAAAGGAAGGCATGTAGTCATGCAGATCTTGTTTCCCTGAAGGTATTGCGTATCCTCAGTGAAGCACTGAACATGATGCTCATGTTTTTAAAGTAAAATATGTTCATCTTGTAACTCTACACACTCAATTTTATGCACATTTTCTCTCTGAAGATATAGCTACCCTCCTACGAATTAATCAAGTGATGTAACCACAAAACAAACCGAGTCACATTGAAGCCAACTACATACATGTGGCTACAGTGTGACTGAAAATGTTCGAATCGTCCAGCGTTGTTAGACTTTCATGAGAGTGGTATAAGCAGAGGGTAATTTTGTGAGTCCTCTCCTCATTTTTGATGCTGCCGTTGTCACGGGACACGACAATGGTTCTGAGTCAGACACCTCGAGCAGCGCTTTCTTGCTGAGTCTCTCCCAAATACACTAAATCAGAGAGATGACCGCATAGTCAGTATGACGGAAGAGATATTTAAGCTTCTTAAATCCTTTATTATCCAACAAATTCTACATGTAAGACTGCATATACAATTTTGTGCAAGTAGTGTATATCACATATTATAGAAACTGCTGATTTGAATGCACGGGACAGACAAAAAGGAATTGGCCAAAACTAAAAATGTTCTTAAAAAACTGCTAAAACATTACAAAAACATCAAAACAAACAAAAATACAAGAGTGATTAAGAGTAAGCACAACAGGCTTTACGGTACAGGCACCTGTCTGGCCTTCACTAGACAGTGCTGCACAACTTTGCTCTATTAAGAGACTTTAGTGCCCCCATGTGGCCTTTTCACATATTACAAAATATGTCATGTACATGCAACAGAAGTAGACCGCTGCTCGAATTCCTCTACCCTTATTATGTGTGTAGATTCAAAGTTACACAGCAACGCAAACACATTTTCAATGAAAGTTCAAGACAGCAGCTGCCCTTTAAGGCTTTTACTGGAGGCAATTATGAAACTATGAAAACAGTGTTAAATACAATGACAATAGTGACTACAAATCACGAAAATTAGACAAGAGCTATACAAAAGATATTGTCTACTGTGTGCTACACTAGCAGCTCTGTGAGGCTGTACTAGAACTAGCACTAGACATAGCCTCTGTTCTTTATTTCTTATCTCTCATTATAAAGTTGATATTTTTTATAACTGTGGGCAAAGACAGGCTTGCTTGTTTCCAGTCTTTCTGGTAAGATCGACCGAGCCCCTGCTCGAGGCCTTCACGTGCACACGACCCACAAGAAGATTTGTTCAA
Source organism: Chelmon rostratus (assembly GCF_017976325.1). Lineage (NCBI taxonomy): Eukaryota > Metazoa > Chordata > Actinopteri > Chaetodontiformes > Chaetodontidae > Chelmon > Chelmon rostratus. The sequence goes on along the minus strand of NC_055678.1, from coordinate 9,309,633 downwards.
TCATGTCAGACAGTTATAAAACATATTTTTTTTATTTCTGCTGTTTGTCACATAACATGTTTAGGCCTATACATCTTTTATGTCAGTTGCACTGATTCTGCATACAAGATATTACTGGACACACTTTGATAGGAAGTACAACAGTACAGGGATGACATCAGTAGAATACAGAAGGTAACCAGGGGACTCTTTCTGCCACTTCCAGTTCTCATCCTTTCAGAAGCTCCTGTTTCCCAAACAATATTACATGTGATAGGATTGTCAGTGGAGGATCAATACGTCTGATTGAAAGGGCTCAGTTGTGGAAAAATGCATTGAGATCCTCATACGGGGGCGCCCTGTCATGGTGCAAGTGCACGTCGTGGAAAGGTGGAATGTTTTCCGAGTGTGCACCTCCGCTGCATGGCTTAACACATGCTGGCTGTAAGTCCATATTTAACACAGTTCCATTAAACTGATTTGGATCTTTTTATATCATTTTCAGAAAGAAAACAAACAAGTATTAATTCGCAAAATGTTGAACTATTCCTTTAAAAGCTGCCTAATTTTCTTGTCCCATCTGATGCTAATATGATTTTTGGAATAAACATAATGATGCTCATGTTACATTCTTTTACTGATTTACAACTGTTAATTCCAAACATGGTGGCAGTGTATATCTAATACATGCATATCTAGGTTTTGATCTTTTTGGGATGATGCTTTTCGCTTCATTGCAATCAGTGAGGTCCCATCAAGTGTCCTCCATCCACTCTCAAAAGAAATACACCTGCTGTGACATGACTGATTGGCTCGGAGTGCAACTCTCTTGAACGCATGAACATTTCAAGTAACAGAAATCAATGTAACAGCAATGTGTGCCTCTGAGCTGATTTGCCTCACAACTTCCCGGAAAAGTGGCCATTTGCCAACATTATTTTAGGGAAATAAGATGAATGAGTGGGCCATTTTTTCCCCACATGTAATGTTAACATTGGTTGTTTTCTGTTTTACTGACTGTATTTACTTCTTTCAACCAGAGGATGGCGCCCACTGTTCACTCTTTGTAGAGATTAAAAAGAAAAAAAGCAGCAAGCCACTACTGACTGTGTCACAACAAGAACCTTACATTGAAATTTTCTTGTCAACAGATTGATATCGAGATTGTCATATTGAGTACTAGTTACAGCTCTTTTAGTTGTGATGTGTGCTGCTAAAACGTCCAATAAACACACACATGCTCAGTATGTATGTGCACTACAAATTCAAGATTTATGGTGTTGAGTACACACACTGTTTGCACTGCTATGTCAGGACATTGTCCCACCTCGATGCAGCAGGAGGAAGGTGATCAGCCCTACAGTATTTAGGAAGGTGCAGACCACCCATCTTGAGCAGCTCTGCTCACATTCCAGTTTGGACACTCGTGACGGCCTTGTCAGTAACTGGAGAGCTGAGGAAACGGCAAGCCATCTTTGATGTCTATATTCAGGATGGTTTATTTGACTTTTGGGTGATGCAAGGTGAAACATACTTGATTGGCTTCATTGATTTTTTTTAAGGTTTCAATGATATATTTTTGAATGGAGAAACTAAATCTTGTACTCAAGTTTTGCCTTCGTAGCCATGTTTATCTAACAAAAAAGCAACAAAATGATGTGAATCATAATCAAACAGCAAAGTCCAGATAATGTTGGAATCCTGATCTCTTCAATATCTGGTTGGTCTAATAAACCCCTGATATAAAATGAAAGCATATCAGCTCTTTGCATGTTTACACAAGGGTTCAAACAGAGTAACTTCCTTGATTCTTTCTATTTGGACTCTTCCTTTTTAGGAAATAGGCCGCTGCCTTGCAGTCCCTCTTGGGATTCTGTGGGAATTCCTTAGCTGGTTTGCTTGGCAGTCGGTTTTCAATCCTCAAATGTTGTTATTTCAGGGTGTGAAGTTGGGACTGAGAAGGAATTGAAAAAATGTACTATGACAATTTTGACAAAGCTCTGTTTTGAGTTTGCAAACAATTGCGTGTGGTTGGTGTCATTTATAAGAAGTGACAAAGGAACTCAGTCTCTTATTTTGAGAGACAACTGGCAAAGTAACATCACTGGTCTCCCACAGACCTGTGATGTCTCCTTGATGCATACGCTTACACATCTCTTTCATTTTTGTTTTTTTTTAATTCCTTTGCATCAGAATTGAGATACACATTCATATAGACTATAACAGATTATTCTGTGACGAGTAGCTGACAAAAATAGCTGTGAGACAGCTTCTTTTAAGGATGTTCATTATTTGGAAGGAACATTTTGAAGTTGATTAGGAATAGCCTGTTCATTCCTGTTAGTTTTCAGAGTTCTGCATTCTGATCTCCTATCAGCTCAAATTTTTGTGCTGGAAGCGCGAAAAGATTGTCTGACTGGTTAGTTTACTGTGGCTGGAATCTACTCCTCACAAACAGTAGACACATATTTCCCTTTTTAGGGCATGAGAGTCTATTACGTAATTTAGGGAGCACTCGGATCTCGAGCAAACTCGCCTGTGTTGAAGCGGGATGTGCTGAGACAGAGCGGCATCCCAGTCTACCAATCAGACGCCAGGGAATTTGCCGTCTCGCTCGCTGATTGGTCGGGAGGCGGATAACGTGGGTGACGCTTAGGTTGCTCGCGCTCTCCCTCTCTGGCAGGGAGTTTTTTACGTTCATGGTTTCACGGGGGTAGTTGTAGTCTTCATGCCGGAGGGTGAAACTGTCCTGGAAAAAAAGCTATCGGGATTGTTTTAGGCTTTTGCAGCGGGAGTTTGGGAGAAAACTACCTTGGGTAGTAGGAGATTTACTTGTGTTTCTCTTGGATAGTGGTCTAAAGTTGTCACCATGCCGGTTTTCCACACGAAAACGATAGAAAGTATCCTGGAGCCAGTGGCTCAGCAGATATCCCATCTGGTGATAATGCACGAAGAAGGTGAAGTTGACGGGAAAGCTATTCCAGATCTGACGGCGCCGGTGGCTGCCGTGCAGGCGGCTGTTAGCAACCTTGTCCGGGTGAGTAACAAAAATTGTGCCCGGTAAAGTCTGCCTGAACTCGTCGGGTGTTGTAGGCTACCTGTCGCTCTTTGTCCCACACCGTCCACTCTCGAAATAACTTACTTAAACGTTGACCCACAACGAATGTAGCTAGCTTAGCCTCGTGCGTTGAATATTAAAGAATATTAATGCACGCTATCAAAGTTTTTTCTGAAGTTGTTTGACTCGGGGCAAAGGGCATCGACGCCCTTTTCCCCTTGAAAATTTGCCCTGCCTCCCCTGTCGCTGACTGCCATATCTTGACGTAGGCACTGCTGCTAGTATGCATGAGCCAGGTAGTGGAGCAGGCTGCTGTCAGTTTCTTATCCAGGAAGCAGGGCTGCATAACTGGGGCATAAGTTGATAATGTGGTTCAGGTGTTCATGCTATTTTCTGTGACGAGTCAGATTAAGAATCTCACCTGTATAACTTCCCCCATCACATACTGTGATTTTATACCTGTCAACAAAAATGATGATGGCATGTTGATAGCTTTAATAGCAGAGGTCTGTAAATCCAAAGAATCTGACCGGTCAAAATGAACAACCAATCACTTGTTTTGTAACCTACGGCCTAGAGATCCCAGAACCACAAAATTTAACCAAAATTGTTTTTGAAAGAACCTGCCAACTAACAAACAAGTAAAGTGATCTAGAAATATAACATTTCCAGGTACACGTACAGTAGCTTCATTTTAACTCACGTCTGACGTACTATGTCATGTGCTCATACATTCCTCATATCTCGTTGGGGGTCATGATGTTTTTCAACCCCCACAGAGCAATTAAAATGTCTTTGGGGCTATTAATTATGCATTTCCAGACAAGGCTTTGGAAAGCCGTACATTATGTTTACCTCTTGACCAGATGCAGCTGTGGTTTTCAAGTCTTTTTAGAATCAAAAACTAAACCACTAACCACAATGGTGTTCCTCAGAGCTACATCGCAACTGTCATGGCAGCAAGTGAGGAAATGACTGTTCTGTTTCTGCAAGTTTTGGCCTCAGACACGCACCGATTCGTGGGAAGTTTCTTTGGAAGGAAAGAAGGAGCTATGTGGGGGCTGTCAGATATTGTGGCTTGTGAAGAGAGGAAGAGATAGAGACTCATTTTAAGGCATGCTTGGTTCCTCCCTGAGTGGTGCTCTCTCTGTCAGCCTGGTCAAGCACAGACCCCCCGGCAGTTGCTGGGTGATAAATTTGGACAATTGCTCTGGTGTCAGCAAAAGAATTCTTTGTATAGAAGGATTGCCTACGATTGGCCTGCAGTTTATTTAGTCGGGTTTATGGTCCATAACCATTTCAAGCTAGTTGACTTGGTTCTACGCCTTTATTTTTCCTCAGCGCCTGCTCTCAAACTATAGGTCTGTACCCCATTGTGTGCACAATTGTCTACACCCACTTCCTTCCCCTGAGGGTCATTATAAAGAAGTGTTTAAATGGTGTGTTACTTTATGTTTATCTTTGACATCATATGTTGACAGAAGACCCTCTATCAAATCATACCTTGGAAAACAGTTCTTGGTTACTCAGTAAAACTTTTGACATGATCCAATCGCAGTAGTTCCTTACCCACTTGCGTTTTTGGTTTTGTAATCAAAACTGTAACTACCAAGGGTGACATGATCTGCATGTAAACTCAGGCTTGTTAAAGAGTCATTGAAGATGTTTGTGCTAGTCTGTAATTTAAAGGAATTATGATGATAAGGAAACTTAGACAAACCACTTGTAATTTTAGATGCATGCTGCTTACATCTAAAGTTAAAGTGTTCGTTGAAAATAACAAGGTTGAAAACTTCATCAAACATTGCAATAGTGCTAATGGTTCCCTGAAGAGATATTTTTAATATCAACAATGATTTGAAAGGTGTTGCTTGCAATAATGAACCAATAGAGAAATAACAGCAGCTCTGCTGTCTACAAAGTTTTATAGTCTTCATCAGATTGACTCATGAGTCCTAATGAATGCTAATGTTGCTTGGTGTCTGCTAGTTGGGTAAGACAAATGATAGCTAATACATATAATGTTAGAAACACAATAATATGTTGGATGTCTGTCAGCTTGTTTTAATTTTCATTCCTCTCCCCCAAGTGGCTAGAACATCAATGGATGCAGCTTTAGATATTGAAACATTACATTGTTCCACATGAATGCAGCACTTGCCAGCATTTCCTCACATGTGAAATTTCCTATGCAATCTCAGCTCGCTTGGGGCGAAATGATCCAGGCTCTCTGGATATTCTGAATTGTGATCAGATGTTTCCAACAGTGGCATGAATGAATGGATAGGCCTGTAATTATTTCCAGTTGCTGTAGCAACATAACAACATGGACAGTGTTATGATTTCATTGAAGTTAAGGATCAGATGTAATTTCTTATGGTCTCAACCCCACCAGGCCTGTGAGTCATACATTGCAGAGCTCAAATGAGAGAATAAACACACTGTGTGGTACTTACCTCTTTGTTACCGATAGCAATGAATATTTTCAAAAAACTGTTGTTTTTCACCTTTTTACTGTGAAGGTGTTGCCATTTTGCTCATGCAAGTTTTCATAATTTTAATTGATATCATTTTCAGTATTTGCAGCTGTTGTAAATCACCCAGTTTAAATCTGGCCTCAGACCCAAGGGGTTAGTCATTTATCCCTGATTTCCCCCTCCTGACAATCAGAGGAGAAATCTGGTCTGGGACACTGGTCGGTACCGATGATCAGCCCAGATTATCTGGAAACGCGATTTTACAGATCCAGTCTTAAACCTCCTGACCTGCTTCCAGAGTCATGTGGGCTGCTCCGATAATTTCAAACATTATTAATATTTAGAGGTTAAAATCTTGTTCTGTCATGTTGCCAGGCAACGGTAAACATTTTTACCCTTGAGGCTAATGTTAGCTAGCATATTGAAGTAGACAGATATTAAAACTGACAGTTAAAATCTTACCTCCCCTCCACTTCTCGCTGAAGAATAGACAACCAGTGTCGACCGTGTTTTTTCCAAGCATTTTCTCATCCAGACTCATTTAGCCTTCTGCTTTTGTTTTTTTTTTCTCACTTCATTTCTAGAGCAAGTTGTCGCAACGCACTTTGTTTTCATCTGCTTCCCCTTGAGATCGCTTGAGAGAGATCGCATGAGGTGGTGCATTGCTCCCTCTGGCACGATGATCTTCACATTATCCTCTAGTGTGTGATGCACCCTTATTTTTAAATTGTGTAGTGTGTGCATGTTTGAGATTAGAGAGTAGAACATCTGTGAAATTTCTCCTTATGACGCAACCTGATTTCAAAATCGGTTAGGATTGTGACACCTGTAGTCTGAGCCTGGCTTTATTGAGTCTGTTAGACAAAGTAAACATCTAAGTGGAGAGCTTATTACTGTCAGGGAAAGGATCATCCATGGAAGGGAAAGGGAGGAGGCCGTCCAATTGCATTTCTTCAGACAGCCTCAGGCCGGGGCTGTGTCAAAGAAAAGCCATTTACCTCATTGTGTGCATTACCTAGAAGACCACGTTGTGCAGACTGCCTCCTATCTGAATTATTTCCTTTGAGCCAGAAGCTTAAACACAGTTTATCAAGATGGGTTTTGGATGACAAATGATTGTTCATTTCAAATGACATATTGGGATGGTTGTGTCAGGTTACTTTATATTGCCAGACAAAGAAAAAGGAAGGTGAACATTAAGGATGCTCTTGGATGCTTAAGTCTGTCTGAGACAATCTGGTGCACTCACTGTGATAAATGCCTAGACATTTAAATGATTAATTTGAAAGGGCCTAATCTTATTATTCCAGATGCATGGAGATGAAAGTACAGCCCTTGTAACCCTGCAACCATAGCATGACCACAAACCGTTGTGAGTCAAATATGCCCGGTCTAACAGAGACCCCTTCACTAGTGCTCAGCATCTCTAACTTCAGTGTTCTCTGATTGAGACAATGAGCCAGACCTCAATTAAAGATGAATGTGAGGAACGTGAAGAATTCCCAGCGAGCAGGAATGCGTCCCTGCTCGGAGGGGGGTTGAGCTGATCCTTTGAATGAACAAGTTTCCTGAAAAATTGAGTACGTTTATTGACCAACAAAGCTCCCCAGAGAAAAGCTTGTGTTCACACTACCGTTCATGTCAGCTTTATCTTTGTCTGTGATATCTCCTTGACTCACAATGCAGCTTGAAGATGGTGACTGTTGTTACCAGCAGGATGTGGCTCACCATAGTCAATGGACATGTGATAATGGTGGTGCCTTTGGTGAACATGATGTGTTCAGTTTGTGTGCAATCAGCAACACTTGTGCCTATTGCACAAACGGCTTGTGCAACAAAAACTTAAAGTAAGAGAACCAACTCCAGTGTTTGGTCTGTAATTATATGCAGCTGATGTTTGGGATTAGTTTAGTTTTGTATCTGTCAGGTTTAAGTTTCAAGTTGATGATGTGGTGCTAGAAAGTGTTTGAATCGCAATGAAACCATTACATCCAAAGCATTCAATTATATTTGCTGTTCACATCACAGCTAAATGATGTAGAAATATATTGATTCTGAGAGTTTAGATATTTTCCTGCAGGGGTAATTGGAAGAAGAACATGATTCGCTGTGTCACTGGTCTGTGAAGTATAACAGGCCCTTTTTATTTCAGGCCTGTTGTACTTCATTATTTTTATGGCTCCCTTTTATAGGCCTTGGATAAAGAAAAGAATGCTTGTGATGTACCTAGAACAGATAAAGTTGTAAGCGTTAGTCTACATGTTTGCATAGATCACAAGGCTTTCACGACTTGTAGAGCTGCTCCAGTGTGCAGATCATTTCATGTCTGTACAGTTGAATTCAAATAAAAAAAAAGCTTCTTCTTTCATCTTCTGCAATGTTGCTGAGGTTACCAAATACCACTGTGCTTCTGCAACAGCACCAAAGAAATGTTAGTACTTGAAGTTTGACTCAACGGTGGTCTTTGAGCTGTGAGTTGTATGAAAAATATGACTTCATACATTTCACTTGTTCAACAGGAAACTTCAGCAGCACATATGGAAGTGTTGTTAGTCTTCAGCTTCTTAAACTTTGAGAGAGACACAACAGATGTAACACAAGGACGTTTCTAAATACTAAGCTATGGCTAGATCAGTATTTGATGAGCTCTTTAACAGTCATTTCAAGTACATACTTCTTCAATCATTCACAGATGGGAAACAAATGTGTTCATTAACTAAAGTGCTTAAAGGCATGCAAAAGAAAACGCTTCCTATTACCTTGTACACTTGCTTCCTGCAATTTGTCAAGGTAAATCATTTCATGCTGCTCACCATTCGATTCTGTCATTCTGGTTATAATACAAGGATCACAGTCTGAAATGTTTGCTTGGTGAAAAGAGAGCTTCACAGAAATGCTTTGTTGTGTTATGGATTCATACTGGACCTGTAGTCTATTTTTTGTCATGGGTCAGATGAAAATTTGTCTGGATAGGAGGACATGGAGGAGCGTTGAATAGATGAGGAAATGCAGGAAGCCAAGTCAGGAAGACCCGGCAGCTGTCGGCTCCACTCAGGAGCAGGAGTGAGAGCCCAGTGAAGGGAAACCCCTCTCCTTTGGCAATGACATGTTTATGGCTGCAGACCATGACAGAGGATACATTCCTGTAGGGTTGTCACTTTTTCCAAAATAATCAAGTTTGAATGATTGAGAACAAATGCTTACTCCCAAGTAGCCTGTTCTGTATTTAATGAAATGTTTCCTTTATCTAATGCTTCATGTGGAATAAGAAAAGTTGCTAGTGCATAATTCATACTTCAAGTATACTAATTCCCCTGCCAGCTTCTTCAATGTAATTATCGAGACAGGTTTTCAGAGAGTTTATATCTTTTCCCAACTGAGCTACAACATATTGGACCTCACATAGCAGCTGCACATTTTTGTCTCCTAGCTTTGATTTTTTTTTTTTTTACAGGAAACAGGCCAATATTGTTTGTATCATGTGTGCCTCATTAGAAAGTGGCAGTACTGAATCATAAGTTGCAGTAAGCAGGTTGGCAAAAATCTATCATGTTGGTATTCTGGTTTGTTTACTACCCTTATCCATAATTATCCCACCTATGCAGTAAAACCCAAAATAATACTTAGACGAATTCCTTCTCAGACTTTTGCAAGTGTACTGAGTAAACGGTGAACAGCCCCTGCAGGGATACAAAGAAAACTAATTTGATCATTTACATTTATTGACCACGATCTTTCTTTATAAAGCAAACCATCAATGTTTCCCATGTTTCAGCGATGGTTTTAATATTCCAAATTCAATGTGGTAGTCCTGCAATGCACTGAAAGATTAAAGATCCATTAGAGAGCAACAAATAGGTTTATGATCCATTGAAACCTGATTTGATGCCTGAGTGTGATGTCCCTTCCTCCCCGACCCTCAGTAGATGCAATAAAAGTAATCTCTTGTTATCTCTGTTCTTTTAGCAATCCTTGTTCTGAAGGAAATCTGACAGCTCGTCCATGACGAGCCTTGTATCGACTGAGTCTTCTTTTTAAGAGGGGGATTCAAGCTGATGGGTGCCCCTCCCCAGTAACACTGCACAAGCTGCTAAGCTCCTGTAACATGAGATAGATGGTTGTGATATATTCTCTCTGGCTGCAGGACCTGTTTTGCTACAGCCGAGGAGGCCATTTGATTTGTGACTTTCATCGCCTTGGACACCCCATGTGCAGCTACTTCCTGAACCAAATTATAAACCATGTTTGACACTGCTTGACAGATGGATGATGAAGGCGTTGACCTTCAGGGCAACCTCTCTGCTGACCCTCTGAGTCATTATTAGTCAAAAGTCATTTGATATCTCAGAACGCAGCACTTGCTGATGCTGAGACTATTGATCAAGAGAAGTTAATGGATTGCTGCGCCATCAATTTGTGGGAGCATGTCTCATCAGATTGCAGTACAAAGTCACATCCACACAAGTGGGGGTCGGTGTGTGAGTTCTACAGGAACTAATCCCCTGCAGCATAACACACTTTATTTGTAGCAGAGCATTGCTAAGGGCAGCGGTTAAAGTGTTCGCCAGAATTTTGCCATCATAGATCTTAGTGGTCACCATGACTAACACAGCATTGTGCTAAAACTACCCAACATGTGAAAGGCAGGCTGTGTCTTGGCAGCCTTGAGGCTTTCAGAGTGGCCTTTCTTCTCCCAGCAGAGCGATGGGCTGCTGTCAACAAAGCCGAGTCTGTTCTAAAGGAGCAGCCACTTTATCGAGCTACTTCACAACACAGGGTTTCCACACAGCGCTCTTGGATGGTAAAAGGGAGTGTCAGTGTTTCCACTCCAGACACAAATGCTAAATGAGACTATCAGCGTGGTACGTGACAGCCTGGAAGAAGATGACACTGAATCAGTGAAAGATTTTAAAAAGAAGGTGGAAGTGAACAACTGCCCTATTTTAAAGTGGCCTGCTAGAATCTATTCAAGGAACAGGATATGTGTGTAGTGGTTTGGCCCGTGGTTCTCGACTCAGTTTAAGAATGAGCTGACACTGGGTGACCTCATGTCATCTGTTCCTCTCCCCCATGTTTCCTGTCTTCACTATCAATTATCAAATGTAGGCAAAATGGCAATAAATAATACCTTTCATTTCATAATTGATACGTTGAATGAGAGGAAAGTAATTGACAAGAATTTTCATAATTAATAGTTAATTCAGTGTTGGTCAGACAAAACATGGACTTTGAGAACTATAGATGGATGCTTTCACTACCTTTTAAGATACCATGTAGTAAACTATTAACAACCGATGAATCAGTAGTTCAATTAATCTCCAGTTGCAGCACTAATGTCAAGCTTGGCCAGTGTTGTTATCATGAGAATGTGATCTAAAATTTACACAGAGGCTCAAAATAGCAGAGGAGGCCAGGCATCATGAACTGCTTGACAACAACAGTCATAAACTTGGGTCACAGCTCTATTTCTGCAGCGAATTGTTTGGATCGCTGTTCGGCTGCTGACTGTTTTTGAACTTCAGACAGCAGGAAATGGCTCCACGGGGAGAAGGAAAAGGAAGACAGCGGCGGCCTGGTGAATACAGTACAAAAAGCCTCAGCATTTGGTTTCAGACACTCCTGCATGAAGCTTTGAGGAGAATATGACTTAGCACTCGTTAAACTCGTTAAAATGTGCGCTCAGATTTTGGCCTTCACATTTTTGGCCCATGCTGTAGTCAGGCTTCTCTTGTTTATTCAGTTTAGGTCATGTCTAAACTTGACTTGATCTCATATAAATGTTAGTGTTATGTTAACAATCCTGCTCTGAGATTGCTCAAGCAAGTTTTTCAGTCAGAACTGCAGTTCAGTATCTTATTTTGTGGCTGCAGATTGATATTTTCATAATCAATGAATCTGAAAAAAACGATATATATTTATTTATGTAGCAAATTATGTTATCGATAAAATGTCAAAAATATGACAATATCAAAAGCTGTCAAAGTCCAGAAAAATTACATACCTTGTTTGACATCAAATTAATCCTCGCATGAAACAGACCATAACCAGCAAATGTTTACTTTGACTTGAGTGTTTAACTGGTTACCAAAATTATTTAAATGCTGTGTTCACAAGGTTGTAAGGTCTTTGTGTTACTTCCTCCCCCATCACTTATGGTCACCTCTCTGTCAGTGCCCTATATCCCTGGTCTGTAGCCCTGCTGCCCTTTAGTTGAACAGGACAGAACAGCCTTAGTTGTGCTGTTGGCTTTTGTTCAGAGCCACTCACTGGTGGAATGTCAGGGTGGTATATGTACGCTGCCACTTCGCTCTGAGATGGACAGCCTCTGCTTAGCTCCAGTTTAAGTTTGGCACAACCTTTGGCCCTAATTTATGACCCCTCCGTTACTCCGAGTCCCTCTGGTCCAGTGAAAAGAGAGTGTGGAGATGGATGTGTGCTCTGCTCCATTGCAGCCTCCACGTCAACCACCTGGAATGGCCCTGCTATTGCCTGTAGTTGGACACGTTGACGAGCTCTGTGGGAGTGCTCACCACAGCATCAAGACTTCCCCAAATTTCCAAAATAGAAGCATAGTTTTTTTCTGTAGTTTCCACAGTAGGGCTGCTTGATTATGTTTTGATTAATCAAGTAATTGTTAAAATATGTAAATAGTGCCTGAAACTCTGACCAAAACACAAAGATATTACATTTCCAATGATGTAAATGACTCAAACTTGTTAGATAAATGACGTCATCTGTTATAAAAATAGTTGTTTCAGCAGTCATTTCTACCATGTATAGTTGCCTAAAGTGGATATCAGCTAAGCCTTGGCTATCTTACAGCCAGTCACTGAGCAAGTTTGGACAGCCAAGTTCAGCACGGTGAAACATGTTGAAAATCTTATATATTGCTAAATTATGTGTCTGGCAGTAAGGTTATCCCTCATGTAGTTCATGTTTGTTATAGCAATAATGTGAATGGTAGAAGAAAAGGTTTAACATCTCCCTGCTGGGCCGGGGTGCAGCTCATTTAACCCAGTCAGTGTGATCCGTGTCCCGGTATAAACGTGTGTGTTCTCTCACCCGTGGCAGCTCGACGTGGATGAGTTGTGTCTCCCTACAGAGCTGAGGTCATGACGGGGGAGGTGAGTCATTTTGGCATTTGAGGGAGAGGAGGCGTTCAGCTGCTTTACACATTATAACTGCTCGGGCCTGGCATCCCCCCAGCAGCTGCCTTGTTGAAATAATGGTTCGCATGTAACCGGACATCATTCTGGAAAACTGCATGATTGAAGACAAAACTCCCTTAGGGGGAAAGTTGTGGTAACAGAGTTTTCACTCATGCACATGACATGCTATTGATGTATAAAATGCATGCTCAAGTTGCGTAAAAGCTTGGGAATTGAAAGTTACTAGGGCAGCACAACTGTGCCATGTCGTCTGAAACTTAGTGCGAGAGCTTGAAGTGTTGAGTGATACAAAATCCTCATGACGGATGAACTAGTCATCAGGGCTGAGCCTGGGGTGAGGAGGGGAGGGTGTTTCCTCTCTCCAGTGGGGACCGTGTGACCACCCTCTGTGCCGCCTTTACCACTCTCTAAATATGATTAAGTAGCTGACTGGCTCGGCATTGATAAAGAAATAAAAAGTAGTATCTTCCAATAAAAATTATAAGAAGAAATGGATCAAGTAGGAAGTCCAGAACTCAACTGAATCCAGTCATTTCTATATTACTACACCACAGAGTGCATTGTCACGTTCGTTTCATGGCCACTTATCAAAGGAAAAAGGAGAAGCTTATTTAAAAGTTTGTTTATGGTCAAATTAGCCCAAGACTAAATCAGAATTGGAAGATCAAGTGTGAAACCTTAGTGCAGTTTTTCTGTAGTTACTGCAGTTCAACCGTGTGCACTGATACAGAACAGTGGTTATACTGTTGTGTCTGAACTATATTTGAGTTGTAACCGCCACTGCTTAACCACCTTGGAACTGGTATTCCCTGTAGTGATATTATACAGTAATCCTCAACATTTTTCTTCAGAGCTGTCAGCAGATAATGCTCCGATGAGGCATCCAAAGAAATTAAACTTGAATGACAAATGTCAGTATGTTTGACACGAATAAAAGCCTTTGTTTCTGGGTTGGATTACTTTCTGTAGCACATATGTCAAACTGATTCCATAAAGGGCCGTGTGGCTGCAGGTTTTAGTTCCAACCACCAGGCTAACCAATCAACATCAAGGAATCACTTAGTTATCAGCTGAAGACTGAGATCAGCTGATTAATTGATTCCAGCCTGGTGTGCTCCTCCTTGGTTGGAATGAAAACCTGCAGACACACGGCCCTTTATGGAATCAGTTTGACATGCCTGCTCTGTAGTTTCCTCCTCCAGTCCTCCCACAGCTTTAAATTGTGACTGTGTTGACTCCGTCAGGGGCCGATGACCTGCACTGGGTTTCTTCTACCTTTGCCCAGTGCATGCTGTGACAGCGTCCAGCCCACTGTGGCCAACATTGTATTTAAATTTGTTGGCAGAATTATGACATTACATGAGCAACATAATAAGATTTAGGTTCCAGATCAACCAGTATCATCTTTGATATGTTAAACCTCCTCTTTATTTCCTTGAAATGTCTTTTTCTATGAACTCATCGTCGATTTATTTTTACTCACAAAGAATCTGTGTTTTCCAGGTGGGGAAGGAGACTGTACAAACTACAGAGGACCAGATCATGAAAAGGGACATGCCACCAGCTTTTATCAAGTAAGCAAGGGAGGATCTCTTTGCAGACCTCAATTTCATACAGTGACAAACCTCTCAAATGCTTTTAGATGAAATACTTTTCTCTCTACAGTATGTGGAACCCACTAGCCTCTCTTTGGCTCTCTTTCTCTCTATCTGTTGCAGTAATGGCTGGTTGTGCCCACACAAAGGTCAGATATGGCATTTTAAGTGCCTCAAAATCTTGCCCTGGTGTAACATAAATACTTTTTTGCACACTGAGGAGTTCCTTTACCCTAAAGGACAAGGGCCGCAAACTCATACATGTCCTCATGCATCAGAGCCACGTGCTGCTGCTTCTGCTGCTTTTGTTTTATTTTAAACATAAAACACAGAACAGTTTTTATATTGATGTGGAAAAGGAGCAATGTATTTAAATTAAATTATTTAAACAATGTATTTGTTTTCCTGACTCACTCCATATCAGCTAAATCATTAACCTGTGCCCAGCTGCCGTCCGTTCGTGTCACAGTCTTTCACCGATCCTTATAACATGAGAGACTATAGTCAAGAGAGGGAGAGGCGAGACCTGGGGCCCCCCAAGGTCAGGGATGAAACACATTGGCAGGCACAGGTCACCGGGCTCAACACATTTGGCGCCTCGAAGTCACATCGTCACCCTGTCGTCATCCATCAGCACATGTGCTGGAATGCGTCTCCTTCGCTAAATATAGTGTCTGTCGGGGCTCGGTTAATGCATGGCTGTTTGTCACTAGTGCACGCTGAAGGACACTGCTGGCTGGTTCTGCAAAGAGACACACACACACACACACACACACACACTCATGTCAGCATCGATGTCATGCACATACATTAGCCTTTATCCTGCAGGAGACTTGCTTCTCCACAAGAATGGAGACTGAGCTCCTCTTATTTGGCCCCCTTGCAATGCATAAAAATGATAAGAAGGATCCCTCGTCACCAGAGCAACATTTGGAAAGTATACTGTGGGAACGAGAACATGTGGCGGTCCTTGGCTTGTTGCCTGTTTCTATGTGCTATAAGGCTGTTGTGATACTACGGCGGTGGCATGTATGACACTGAGTCAAAGGACTGAGCCTGCAGTTTTTGCTGCTCTGCCTTTCACTGAGTGCATCACACCCAGGAAGCGACTATCAATCATGTACATTTCTGTGGAAATGGTTTAAATTAGGCTGGAGCCAGCCAGAGTGCTGATGTCCAAAATCCAAATGCAAAAATGTTTTTTTTATATACTTGTGCTGCAGATGTGCATTAAGTCAAAGTTAGGCAATTTTATTAATCAAGCCAAATCAGAAATTTACCTCAAAGGGCTTTACAATCTGTACACCACGACACTCTCTATCCTTAATACCTCAACCACGAGAACAGTTAAAAGTGTGCTTCATTTTGAACCAACTTCCCTCCCCTATAGCCCACTTAATCAAGAATTCCCATAAAATAAATTAATAGCCTTAATAGCCTTTTGGAAAA
Organism: Chelmon rostratus; assembly: GCF_017976325.1. Taxonomy (NCBI): domain Eukaryota; kingdom Metazoa; phylum Chordata; class Actinopteri; order Chaetodontiformes; family Chaetodontidae; genus Chelmon; species Chelmon rostratus. The sequence continues at coordinate 9,293,906 of NC_055678.1, read as the reverse complement.
AAAAACAACTCCAACAACCTTAGCTTCAGTTTGTCCCAGTAGATTTCTTCTGGAGCTTTCAGTTCACAAAAAGCAACTGAAATCCAACTACTATTTCCATTCATTAGGATGTTTTCTATGGTCTCTCTTCAGGGCAGTAACAGTACCACAACACATTCAGTTGTTGTGTTTTCATGCTTCAGTAATTCCCAAGATAAATTTGTTAATTGTAAGAAAAATGCCAAAAGATTGGGTTAAAGTAATGAAAAAGTTCGATTTTACTCATTTTAATGTCATCATTTTGATTCTATAAAATTATGTCTCCACAATTTGCTCACTAAAGAACATAGTTTGGTTAAGACAGATAATAACTAGTGTCTTGGTGCATGCTGAGCTGTAGCTTGTTTGGAACAGGATTGGTTTGCACACAAGCTGCGTATCGCACACACACATTTTGCATTACAGGAAGGAAGTGGATGACAATAGCATTAGGATGAGTAAGATAACAGTAAGCACATGATATTTGACGTCACTGTAAATGGTGTGAAGTTTTGCTTGCAGATTTTTCAGTTCACATTTCTGTCAAGCTGAAATATATTCAGCTCGCGTGGTTATTTGTGATTATGCTCAGCATCAGTTACACTCAAAGCTAATCAGGTTAAGTAATTTCAATCCTTAAATTCCTATATAAATAAATGTTTGAAGAATTATAGTTTTAGACTTTGTAGGTTTAGACCCCTTCTTAACTCCCAATTCAATCCCTGTATGATGATATCAGAAGTATTTCATCTTGGATTTAGACTCCACCAGCTTTTACACTAGTATTTGCCTTAACTATGGTGGAAAGTATATAAGAAGAGGAAATGAAAGTCATGCTTAGACAGCAGCTACTGGATGTTATTGCTAGCTGTGTCCCAAAGCTTCCATCTGTTTTTGCTGTAGGCAATTTGCTGTTTCCATGCGTAATGTCCATCTGGCTTCTTAAGGGCTTTGTATCATCAGCATGAGGAGTTTTTTTTTTTTTTTTTTTTTTAAATGGTCTTCACATCAGTCATCTTCTGCTTTCCACAGAGTGGAGAATGCATGCACAAAGCTGGTGCAGGCTGCCTCCATGCTGAAAGCCGATCCATACTCTGTTCCCGCTCGAGATTACCTCATCGATGGCTCCCGGGGCATCCTCTCTGGGACCTCTGACCTCCTCCTGACCTTTGATGAGGCCGAGGTATACAGTCTGTCATATTTTATGCATTTGAAATATGTGTTAACCAGCAGAAGTTTGCTGAACAATGTGGTCAGAATGCAGATTTGGTTACAGGAAAGAAATATTGATGAGATGACACTGCTATTTATCTTCAGTTTTAGAGGTTTAGTGTATTCCAGCACGCCTCCTCCATGTAGTGAATTTCTACATTCTGCAGTGTGTGGTTGCGCCTCTAACTTCAGAAACATGTGAATTTAATAATGATTTATTGAGACCACCGAGGGATTGATTTCTTTGCCTTTTGTGCACTGGACTTCTCCCAGTGCATTATTAAAGCACTGATGCAAAATGGTGTGCCCTTATATGTGCTTACATTTATCTTTTCACCTGGACTGGCCCATTATTAACAGACGAAGTTAAAGATTACCGGAAATGTGCCAGTATTACATCACTTCTCCTGCACTTGGCTGGTTATAAGCATAAAATGAAAGCAGGAAGCAGAATTTGTGATAAGCTGATGACCGCAGTGCAACCAGATACAAAAATGGCATGACAGGAATTACCACGCCTGCATGAAAGTCAGCTGCACCACCAGGGAGCCAGATATGTACTGAACCGGGCTGCCAGAGTAACATAAAGAGCCTGAGCAGTGAATATTTTTTACATTTATTTTGTATGTTTGATCTTAATTTTGAAGTTTAATAAAAATGTTCTTTGACTAAAACTTGTTTGTTAAAAACAGAAATATCAGCTGATATGTTGTTACTAGAGTTTTATTATTAGTAAAAATGATAACCTCAAAAATCCACCACTGATCAGACTGTAAAGGATACTGTTTATCTGTATTTGTACCATTTACCAACATTACTTACGTAAACTGACTTGAACTAAACACCAGAAGGTAACAGAAGGAGAGAAGTGGGCATAATTAATACCTTGTAACTGAATTAAAGGCAGAACCATTGATTTTTATTGAGCAGAAGCTGAGCTGAAAGTGTCTTTTTAAAGGAAACTTGAGCATGGCAGAGTCCCGCTGTCACAGGCTCTGCTGGTACAAGGATAGTATCCATTCCTGCTTTCGCCTTGGGCACTGTAATGCTTATAAAAGAAGACAGAAGTAGATAAATATACCACACATATCTGTGGACCTCTCCATGTTTCTCCTTCCCTTCCTAAATCTTGATCCAGGCAGGAGTATCATCTATCAGGCCCATCTCTCCTTTCCTCTCAGGGATGGAGAGTAGAATAAAAAATGTTGCACATCAGCTATCTGGGAGCAGACATCAGGCGTCCCAGCGCTGTCTGTCTGCAGCAGTCAGCAGGACTCATCGGTCAGTGGTGCCATCGTGTTTTCCAATGCAGCCCAGCCAGGGCTCTGTATAGTGGATTGGTGACTCCAGCAGTCCACATAAAGATGGAGTGAGGCAGGACAAAGAGGCTGGAATGTCAGTAGGCAGCATTATCAGAGTGTAATTAGAGAGAATGTGAATGGGAAGAGGGGGGCTGTGTTTGCATAATCACTTCTCTCTGGGAATGCGACATTGTTTTTCAAGTATCTTTTGTTGTTGTTTTATCCTCTCATTACCATTAGGTCCGCAAAATAATCCGGGTCTGCAAAGGCATCCTGGAGTACCTGACAGTGGCAGAAGTGGTGGAGTCCATGGGGGACTTGGTCACGTACACAAAGAACCTGGGACCGGGTCAGTGCTGATACAGTAGTGGCAAGATTACTTTGCTTAAGTCTTGACAGTATCTCAGAGATTTGCTATGTTATCTTACATAAGTGTTTGTTTCAGTGGTGAAAATAGTACTCAAATTCTAGATTAAGTAAAATCAATAATTAAGTAAGTAAGTAAGACCTGAATTTAAAGTTTTACTTCACATTTTTTGAAGGTGCATACATAAAATGTAAAGTAAAGCCTAAAATTAACATAAACCTGTCTTTAGAAGTGTCCCTGTCACATTGTTGAATTATTTGCAGTATCCATCAATAATCCCTCCAATCTCCAATTTCAAGGGGTTTTATGTTTTCCGATTAGTTTAGGGATTACATGCTCCTCCACATGATGATTAAATTCTTTAAAGCTCTTTAGAGAAAGTCCAAAATTACCATCAGGCTAAAACAAGTCTGTTTTTCAGAGTTCATGAAAGGTTTATATTTTAGAGATAAAAGAGTTTTTACTTTGCTAGAATCATCATATTTCATGATCTTTTCTCTTGCTGAATGTATAATCTTAACCCCAGCTGTGTATGTATTTCCCTCAGAAATGTCTTTAAGATGCTCAAGTACCATTACCTTGAAATTACACTTAAAGGATCGTATTTGAGTGAATGTACTTAGTTCTTTTCCCCCCTCTGGATCGTTGCCTGTGTCCAGGGATGACAAAGATGGCAAAGATGATAGATGAGCGACAGCAGGAGCTGACACACCAGGAGCACCGCGTGATGTTGGTCAACTCCATGAACACAGTGAAAGAGCTGCTGCCCATCCTCATCTCAGGTGACCACACACTTACTTCATGAAGAGGGAATTCCTACACAATGTTTATTCCATTTTTTTTCTTTGCAAAGTAAATTCACTGGCCCACACAATGTATTGTCGGTCAGTATTTTGAGTTTAAATATTGTGTCGTTTATTGTCTTTTGTATTTCAGGCATCAAAATCTTTGTGACAACCAAGACATCTGGCAGCCAGGGTGTGGAGGAGGCCTTGAAGAACCGTAACTTCACCTTTGAGAAGATGAGTGCCGAGATCAACGAGATCATCAGAGTGCTGCAGCTTACGTCCTGGGACGAGGATGCGTGGGCCAACAAGGTACGTACGACGAAGCACATGCCTGCGGTCGTCGACGTCACATGCACACACTGTTTTTAGAAATATACACGAGGAAGAGACTGCTTTGCTTTTTGTGTGTTTACTTTGTTTCTGTGCATTCTTCGTGGATCACAGCTGGAAGCAGTGTCTGTATGAGCAACAATTGAATTTTGTCAGGTACCCACTGTGCTCTCACACACTTCCAGAATGCCTTTGGCAGGAGGCTGCAAACTGGAGAGATTAAGTGATGTTATTATTCGGTGTATTTCGTTTTAGTGTCTTAACAAGGCATGCACTTTGCTTCATCAGGATGACCTTTTTTCAATACTTTAGCTGTTAACTATAAAAGTAGGAATGCTTTAACTTTCTCTGTGCTTCTTTGTAGCTGGTTAGTCTTTTGGGTTCTTTTAGGTTTTACCTGCTCTGCAAGTTCTGCTTCTTTCCTGTCCCAACACACTCTCTAAATGGCTGTTTCCTGTGCCACTTTTCTTCTTTTGTTGACACTTTGTCTTGTTGCTCTCAGCTGGTACGTCCAGTTCAATATTTGTATTTATGTCGTTCTTCCTTTCTTTTTACCATTTCTTTCCCCCTTCACCCCCTGTAGAAGGTAAGCCTTGACTCTCTCGGCCCTTGGTTGTGCAGCAGCATGTCTGACGGATGTGTGTGCTGTCTGCTTTGTGGTGCCATTGTGTGCTTATCAGTAGTGAGGCAGTCATGAGGTTACACTAGCGACTATTAATAGAGTAAATTAGGCAGTTTGGATATTTTTGTACTGCTAATGGAATGGTGTTTATTGAAGTGTTGAACAGGTTGAATTACTGTAATGTTGATTTCTGCAGTATTTTTTCACCTCTTTTTGGATTTGTTTTGCTCCATAACATGAAATTATATCAACATCTATGTGCCCTTCTCCTATGTCATTTAAATCCCTATATACATGTCCTCAGCCTGTCAGATTATTGATTGACCTGACTTGTGCAGTATTGATTTGGATGTCTTTAATGAGATTTCTCTCAGCAGTCACCTCTTTGCCATGATGATTAGTTCTTTCCTCATCTGCACTTGCATTAAATGGCCATAGAAGGTGGGCACATAGAAAAGCTGATATGGATTTTGTTTTATGAATGGCTAATTTTTAGTTTTCACCCAACAGGTGTGGCCTAGTTTGTTCCAGATCTAATTTCCATGAACAGTAAACGTGTTCTGTAACTTCACTTAATCCCTATTACTAATGCCATGAACCACACCTTGTCTAGTTTTTATACCATGTTGCATTTGATTATAGGCTGTAATGAATGTGTGTTTGCATTTGATATGAGTGCAAAGATCCTATATCTTTCAATCTTTCACTTCACACCACTGCCTTTTTCACTCTAATACACAGGTGGTTGCTAACAGAACAGCAGCTGCACAAGTGTGAACAGCACAGTTATACACCCACACAGCTCTGGTAACATCACTTCGCACCTTTGTACATTTTTTCCCCTCCCTTGTTCAGCTCCACACTCCCAGTTACGCAAACAAACAGGCTTGTTGTTCCCTTTCGTTTTGACAAAAGGATTATTGTGAAGGCTCAGACATATTTTGTGATGAATATTTTAAAAGGAGCCGCAGAGGTTTGTTCTTGTTCACTTTAATGCAGCCTTGCTGAACTCTGTGATGAAGATTCAAGCTGCATTATGAAGAATAGTCACTTGTGGTTTTCTTCTACTCTCTTACCATGAAAAATAAGCTCATTTAACCGCTCATTCATCCGCCCTGGTGTCCTGCTTTGCTCCATGTCCTACAGGACTCTGCTTTGTTTTGCAGACTCCGGCAATGAGTGGACTCATTGTCGAGTCAGCCACTGTTGGACCAATTGTTGTATTTCCATCCTCCCTGATTGAGATACAATGGAGAGTCGTTTGGCTTTTATAACATGACACGCTCATGATTGATGATGTAAAAGAATGACAGAAACAGCATGCACTACGTGGTTGTGCCTGACAGATGCTAGTGATGCTGCACATGAGCTTTGCTGTATGTTTCTTTTACTGGAATGACTAAACAGTGGAGTTTTATCATAACGATGACGAGAGCTTGGAACTTTTCTTGACCATGTCAGGAACTCGTACAGTCCAAGCTCAGTTTCAATGAGTCATGACCGAACTTCAGAATGAAATATGATTATATGACAACACATGTTAACCTCATTCACACAGAATATGGTATTTACAGGAATACGAAGTCCAGTGTCTCTAATAATAATGTCATGATTCGTAGAGAGAACATGTATACATGGAATGACAACATGAGCATTGATCGACTTCTTTGGTTTGCATTGATTCCCTTAGAAGTTATTTATTTATTCTGTCTTTCAAACCCAAAGGACACAGAGGCGATGAAGAGGGCTCTGGGGCTTATCGACTCAAAGATGGCCCAGGCTAAGAACTGGCTGAGGGATCCAAACGCTCAACCAGGTAATAAACATCCATGTCCTCTACCTTAAACTGTTCATTCTACCGTTAATCACCTCCTCAGACCCATAATCTAGTCGTTTCTTTGTGTCTGACTTTGTGCTCTGCTTCTAGGGGACGCAGGTGAGCAGGCCATCCGCCAGATCCTCGACGAAGCAGGGAAAGTCGGAGAACTGTGTGCTGGGAAGGAGCGCAGAGATATCCTGGGCACGGCCAAGACGCTGGGCCAGATGACTGACCAGGTGTCTGAGATGAGGGCCAGGTACACTACACACCAAAAAGCACAATGTTTCACAACTACATTACAGCAAGATAACTCCTTTCATATTTCATGGAGTCCATGTCTCTTTCATTATATAGTCTCATGTTTTCCTACTGTATGGTTCCTAGATTCCATAATCACATTTGCATTGGATATATTTATCGATTAATGCTTCTTTTAAACAGTATTCATCCTTTTAACGGTAGGCAGTGTAAGGCAGTAAGCATATTAGAGGGGATCACATTGTGTAAGAGTGGAAGTGATATGAAATCTGATTGTCACCAGGGACCCTGAGTCATGCTAGATTAAAAGCAGCTGTCTGGTATTAATCTATAATCTACTTTAACCCCTGGTTGAGTTACTCCTCTGAAAACTGAGAGTCTGGAAATAGAAACGTTCAATTTGGAAATATTATTCTTAAACAGAAGGACCATGAGACTTTGAGTAAACAAACAAAGAAGTGTGCATGTGTGGCCTTTATAGGCACAGCGTTGCTGCAGTTCACAGCATCCATGTGTTTTCCTTCTGTCCACCCCAGAGGTCAGGGCGCGTCCCCAGCTGCCATGCAGAAGGCACAGCAGGTTTCCCAGGGGCTTGACGTGCTAACCGGCAAGGTGGAAAATGCTGCTCGCAAGCTGGAGGCCATGACTAACTCCAAGCAGGCCATCGCCAAAAGGATTGATGCTGCACAGGCGAGTCATTAACCCTGTTTGACTTACAATACATGGAGTCCAGCCTCTAAAAGCAAGTATTTGATGGTGTCTTGTGCGTTTCCTGCACCTGCAGAACTGGCTGGCCGACCCTAACGGTGGCCCAGAGGGAGAAGAGAACATCAAGGCCCTGCTTACTGAGGCCAAAAAGATTGCAGACATGTGTGAGGACCCCAAAGAAAGAGATGACATCTTGCGCTCTATTGGAGAGATCGCTGCCATGACTGCCAAGCTGTCTGATCTCAGAAGACAGTAAGTTACTGGCTGGTGGAAGTATTGCATCATTTAAGGCTGGGTTTTTTTTTTTCTTGTCTGAGCCCAAGATTAACTTTCCCTTCTTCCTAACCCCACTGGTGTAAATCAAATTGCATCTGTTTACCACTGTTGCTGGGAACTGTTGGTGTTTTTACATATGCTGGGAAATTTGATACAGTCAGTCAGTGTTCAGTAATGATTATCAACTTAGGCTTGAAATCAGTGAGTATTTTATCTCTTTTGTTTTCCCTATAACAATTCTCCTCCAAAGATCTTGTCAAAACTTGCACGGAGTACAGGGAACATTTCATGCTGTAGTTTGACTGGAACCTTTATCATTCCACCTTGTACAAGCAGACTGGAGTAATAATGGTTTTTGTAGTACAGCAGGAATTGTAGAAAAAAACAACAACAAGAAACCACAGATTTTACCACATTTTTAGGTTAACTATTCAAGTTTTGGACTAAACTGACGAGGTCATAGTCAAACTGATTGATAGCTGTTTGTTTTTTAACTGCAGCTGGCCATTTACAGACTTCATTTCAGTCATATTTGTGTGATGAAACACCACCACAGACCTTTTTTTGCTGCTTTTATCTCCTTATAGGGGTAAAGGTGACACTCCTGAGGCCAGAGCTTTGGCTAAACAGATTGCAACAGCTCTGCAGAACCTGCAGTCCAAGACCAACAAAGCTGTGGCAAACAGCAGGCCTGCAAAGGCAGCTGTGCACTTGGAAGGAAAGATTGAACAGGCGCAGCGCTGGATTGACAATCCCACCATAGATGACAGCGGCGTGGGTGAGTCTGACTCCCATCCTCCCCAACTTCCTCGTCTATCTATCTTTCTCTCGCACTCTTTCACATTCTTTCCATTGCTCCTGTGGCTAAATCGCAGACCAGACACTTAGTGTACATGTGGCGTTCTACTGTATTCGACATTCCACAATGCTCTCCCAGCTCTGCAATTTGTTTCTGGTTTTGGCTTGTCTCCTCTCAAACCTGGACATCATCTTACATGTTTACAATAGAGCAGCAAGGCTTGCTGCTCTAAGAGTGATTGGTTCTCGCAATATAATGGGGGCAGTGCTTACTTCAAAGAAACAACATGAAATTATACAAGTCATTGGTTATTTCCCATCCAGTGTTGACACAAGCACCCTGTAAAACTAGCCAGCATTTTATGGGCAGCTATTTGCAGGAAGTTCAATGCTGGCATTAACAAGCTAATTTTACAGTTAAGTAGTGCTAAAACAAGTACAGTTTTCAGATTAGTATTTCATTTAAGTTATTCATCAAGCAAAAATGGCAACATTCTCTGGTTCCAGATTCTCAATTTTTTTTTTTTACTCCCTTCATCATAAATTGATCTTTGAGTCTATTGGGTGTACAAAATAAGCAATCTGAAAATGTCACAGTGGGAATTGTGATGCATTTTTCATAAGATTTTTGTAGACGATTGATTTAATAAAAATTAAGTAATATGACATAGTAATTTTAAAACTTAAAATAGTTTAGAAGTGATATAAAAGAAGAGGTTTATGTCCTGATTTTACAAAAAATTCCAGAAGCAGAGACTGAGTTGTCACTGTAGTACATAAGTTTGTTAGTGTTGATGCACCCAGAGGCAAAAAACAGAACGTTAATTAGCCGTTAACAAGCAGAATGTTGTTTTTATTTATATATTTGTCTCCGTCCTTGTGTGTTTAGGCCAAGCAGCCATCCGCGGCCTGGTGGCAGAGGGCCGCAGGCTGGCCAATGCTCTGCCGGGCCCCTACAGGCAGGAGATGCTGGGTAAGTGTGAGCAGGTGGAGCAGCTCATGGCCCAGCTGGCTGACCTGGCTGCCCGCGGTGAAGGGGACTCCCCTCAGGCACGTGCTGTGGCTCAGCAGCTCCAGGCGGCTTTGAAAGTAAGACTGCTCGCACTCATTATCATTCAGACCTGTAGCTTCACTGTGATAGATCAGGATTCATACACGTAGACAGATAAACACCACCCTCTGCTGGTTAAAAATGGTGGAAGACATACAAAAAGCTGTTACACCCAGTAGTGAATACAAAGTACAATAACAAAATGTAATTTCTCAATGATGAAAAGTGGCAGAATTGAAGGAAATGAAATTATAAGATTTTGAGAAATAATAGAAATGTCAGATCAATTCAATCCATTTCAGGGTTTCCATGCTTTCAGATGAGTTAAAAGATAACAAGCCACAGGCTGAGAAACTCTTTTAAACTGCATTTTGTAGAAGCCATACTTTTGTGTTGTTGTTGTGTTGTTCAAACTGAATATAAGGACTAGATCTGAAAGACAGGTAGCAACAGCAGCCATCAGATTAAATATAATGGAGTAAAAGGTGTAATATTTTCACTGAAATGTTGTGTATAAATTCTACAAAAATGAAAATTTATAAGCAAAACCTCAAAAATGTGCTTTCTTACAGTACTTACTTGCTTCCCATCCCCTGTTTGTTCTCCAGAGTGTATATACTCAGTGTTTCTATCAGTTTAGCTTTGAAACAGTTGCTAATCAATCAATATTTATTTTTTAATCAACAAAATCAGCAAGGTTTATTTGGACAAACCTGTTCTGATGTAAGATCTGTAATCTCAGCGAGCCACCCGAGTGTACTGACCGGTTGTCACATCTCTTTGTGCTCCTTCCAGGACCTGAAAGGGAAGATGCAAGAGGCGATGACTCAGGAGGTGTCCGACATCTTCAGTGACACCACCACCCCCATCAAGTTACTGGCAGTGGCTGCTACCGCCCCTCTGGACGCCCCCAACAGAGATGAGGTCAGCGATACAGTCACCCTGCTCCTCACTGTGATCTCACTGCAGCCAGCCTCCTTCAGTGGTGTAATATTTATTGGCAAGGTGCTGTATTATTTCTAACAAGCCTTTTGGATAATTGTTTTATTTGATGATGTGTAGGTCTTTGACGAAAGGGCTGCCAACTTTGAGAACCACGCCAATAAGCTTGGCACCACAGCAGAGAAGGCTGCTGCTGTCGGCACTGCCAACAAGAGCACGGTGGAGGGGATCCAGGCTGCCGTCAAGTCAACAAGAGACTTAACACCACAAGTATGTCACGGTTTAGTGTTTATATCTGTTTCCGTTTGTGTCTGCCCTCCACTCTGCTTCAGCAGTCACAGAACTTAAGTGTTTCTCGCTTCTTGAGCCAAGTCTGTAGCAGTTGTCATTGGGCTGACAATTAATGGCTCTGAATGTTTTTTTTTTCAGGTGGTGTCTGCAGCTCGTATTCTGCTGAGAAACCCTGGCAACCAAGCTGCGTATGAACATTTTGAAACCATGAAGAATCAATGGATTGACAATGTGGAGAAAATGACAGGTGACGTGCCTTATAATCCCTGATCGGAGCCCGTTCGTACACCCTAGTGTCATTTCCTATATTAACATGTTATGGATGCTTAGGTTTGGTGGACGAGGCCATCGATACCAAATCTCTGCTGGATGCCTCAGAGGAGGCCATCAAGAAGGACCTGGATAAGTGTCGTGTGGCCATGGCCAACCACCAGCCTCAGATGCTGGTTGCCGGTGCGACCAGCATCGCCCGCAGAGCCAACCGCATCCTCCTGGTGGCGAAGCGAGAGGTGGAGAACTCTGAGGATCCTAAATTCAGGGAGGTGGTGAAGGCTGCATCTGATGAACTGAGCCAGACAATTTCTCCTATGGTAATGGATGCTAAAGCTGTGGCTGGAAATATCCAGGATCCAAGTAAGCTGATGTTATGAACAGGTTTTAGGATTGTGTTTTATACGTATGTGGAACCTTCTGATCAGTGATGAATGTCTCTTTTTGTGATTACCAGGTCTTCAGAAGGGCTTTTTGGACTCAGGTTACAAGATTCTTGGTGCTGTGGCAAAGGTCAGGGAAGCATTCCAGCCCCAGGAGCCAGACTTCCCACCACCCCCGCCTGAACTGGATCAACTTAATGTGAGTCCTCAAATAAGCACAACTTGCTTTTCAATCTGCTTTGATTTAGTGATTGTTTAGCCATAATTACTTTAATGTATCCTCATAGCTTAATGATGAAGCAGCACCACCCAAACCTCCTCTTCCTGAGGGTGAGGTTCCTCCCCCCAGGCCTCCACCCCCAGAGGAGAAAGATGAGGAGTTCCCTGAACAGAAGGCTGGTGATATGGTCAACGAACCAATGATGGTGGCTGCTAGGCAGCTCCACGATGAAGCCCGCAAATGGTCCAGCAAAGTAAGGCAACACTGTAAACAGAGTAATGGACCTTTACTTTGAAATCCCATACTTTCAGATGATGTCAATCTGCCTGTCGTACCTCATAGGGAAATGACATCATTGGTGCTGCCAAACGAATGGCCTTGCTCATGGCTGAGATGTCACGTCTGGTGCGTGGAGGCAGCGGAAACAAGCGCGCCCTCATCCAGTGCGCCAAGGACATCGCTAAAGCTTCTGATGAAGTCACGCGGCTGGCCAAGGAAGTGGCAAAGCAGTGTACTGACAAGCGTATCCGGACCAACCTGCTGCAGGTCAGTTCAGTCGTCCTCACCAGAAGGTTCAGCTGTGGCTTTTTCAATGTGGAAAGACCCGACGTTTCAACCTCACCTGACTTTCTGACTTGCAGGTGTGCGAGCGTATTCCCACCATCAGCACTCAGCTCAAAATCCTGTCCACAGTCAAGGCCACCATGTTGGGTCGTACCAACATCAGTGAAGAGGAGTCAGAGCAGGTGAGCAGAGTCTTTCCATTATTTTCCTACAACAGCCTTTAAAAAAAGATAATTTCGGCCCTCTTATCACTGCATCTCTTTTAATTTCTCTTCCGACAGGCTACTGAGATGTTGGTCCACAATGCTCAGAACCTGATGCAGTCCGTGAAGGAGACAGTCAGGGAGGCCGAGGCAGCGTCCATTAAGATCCGAACAGATGCAGGCTTCACCCTCCACTGGGTCAGAAAGACCCCGTGGTACCAGTAAGAGAAGGGCCACTGTTCCTCTGCTTCATGCTGGTTCTATCCAGGAGGACATTGAATGGACAGATATATACACTTTATCAGAACCATGATATCAGTGCCCTTCCCCACAATATGGGCAAAGTTTCTCTAGTAGTCCCGTGTCCTGTCTGTAACAGTTGCTGTTCTGGTAGAGCGTAAACAATGGGACTATCAGTGCGAGTTATGGGTTCCCCTACTGGGAATATTTTTTTTCTCCTAAGAGTGTGTAAAACATTTGTTTTAAAGCTTATTTTGACAAATCCCGGGGTTATATATTGTTTTGATTAGAGGTTGGATTTCATATAATGCAAAGTTGTTTTTGGCCTCGTCTAGACACAAACCTTAAGTTAAATTTGAAAAACTAGATTTCCTGGAAACATTTTTATATCTTTGTACTGATAATTTTATTATCACTATCATTCATTTGCCTTTGCTTGGAGAAGCACATGAACTTGAGTTGTTGAGTACAGTATAGGCCTACGCTCAGCACACGCGACATGTATTCAGCGGTATTATGCCTGTTTACACTATATTATCACAAGTGAAAGAGAAACACTGTTATTTTACATACTGTAATGCAATTGTAGCAATCTTTATTTTCTTACGAGTTCTGCCAAAGACATTCTACCATGATCTCTGAAAACAGGTTTTCTTTGGTCCGTCATACACATTTTGAGTATTAAGGGCTAGTTTTTTAGACAAGCTAATTTAAAAACAAAGTAAAACTTCTACCAGCAGCAGGTAAAGATGAAAACTGCTTGTTAGCTTGCATTTGACTCTCACTGTTTAATGTTGCATTGAGATTACATGGAAGAAACAGGCTGGCGCTACAGTATGAGGCCAAATAGCCAAAAATTATTACCTTGATTTTCACTCAGCAAGCTAGCAGAGCTTAGTCTTATTCAGAGAGGCTCGTCTTGACTGCTGTTTTTTTTTTTGCTATGTTGCTGTTTTTCAAAGCACCACACACAGTTGTACGTCTCATGTCCTCTTGTGCACAATCATTTTTTGTGATGTATGAATTGCACGCCTCTCCTAGGTAGTCAAGGGAATGACCAGAGTTTAGAGATGAAGCACCGTGTCATCTGCAGCTGGTGAAATCGTCATTTTACACTAAACATAACTGGCCGCAGTTAGTGGCAACTGTAGTTGATATTTCGACATGTCTGAAGACCGTCGGTGTGAATGTGTCTTTTTAAGTATCTAATACCAACTGATGTGCCTTGAGAAAGAAACTTTATTTGCAATTGATACAGTTTTCGTTTCTTGATGTTTTGTATCATTTGTACAAGGTAAAATTATGTTGATTTGTTCAAAACACTTGTTGTACATGTTTCATCTATAAAGCTACATCCGCTTCGTGACTTTAACTTCAAGTAAGATGATGCTCTATGCAAACCCTGAAGAAGTTTGTCTAAAAAGATATCAAAATTATGCAACTTAGGTGGGTTTTAATAGGCCTGAACAAGATTTTGCTGAGGCATTGCTCACAATTTTGTAATAAAGCATTTTATAGCACTTTTAGGTGTGTTTGCTCTATAATTTCTGTTCTTCTCAAATGCAATATGCGCCTCTATTGTAGTGTTATTTCTCATTCTATACTGAAGTTGTTTCTGTGTTCAGCAGTTGTGTGAATGTCAGCACCTGCTTGTTATGAGTGAAAATATCTATGTGCAAAAAAACTGCTAAAAATGAAAACTGCTTGTGAACATCTTGTAAGTAGTTGACATAAACAGCTGCATATAGCATACAGTGTAATATAAATACTGAAGAGTTAAATATACTGCATCTATGACTTGTTGACATCTCCTGCACCACCTGGAACAACCTGTCGGCATTGTGCAGATGTCTTCAACTGCATCATGTAAAGGCTCTGCTTGTTCTGAACTTTGCTCATTAGACTCAGTCACTTTCTCTGCACACAAGCAGACTAATTGACCCTCATTCCACACTGATTTTCATGCATTTGCATTAACAATGGCTGAATTAACCCACTAGGGGGCCCTGGCAAATATAAGCTGTTTTGGTCCCTACTGGCCCCTTGTTCTGTGCACTGTGTGACTGTCGAGAAGGCCATACCCATAAAGTACAGTTCACACATCAGAGTACTCGTGACAACTTAATTATATTTTGCCTAGAGCCCCAGAAACCAATTCTCTACTGGAATTTTACTTGCCTCTGGGTTTGCTATGTGATTATCAGAATTCAGTGAATCACACACCAAGTAATTTAGGGATATGCATCACGTAAGCACAATATCAACAAACTAAATAATGGTGTTAAAGCTACATTTTGACATAAGACCAAATACAGGACTTGCCTTAAGGCCCTTTGTTTAGTTCTGTACTTATTACTACAAGTTACCACACAACGGCACCCAATGACATTTAGATGCCCGCTTTGTCCAGTCTGTAATCCAGCCTTGACTTAAACATTGCAAAATCGTAAATTAATCATAAAAATAAAGCCTTGTGTTCTAATTCTTAGCCAATGAGCAAAATTGCAGGATTTTTGAAAGGGGTTTGGTGCAGTGTCTTTGGAGACAGTATGAGTGAAGCTGAGCCTGAACTAATGAGCATGGCCAAAGGCGTGAATATTCATCTTTGATGTGTAAACAGTTATGTGTTCATTCTAGCCGTGTTGATACTTCTGGTTTTATTTGGAGCCTTTGAGATACTCTTGTCTCTAATTGTTATTATTGCATGTGCTTTTATTCCTGTGTATTTTGCCTTTAACTGGACAGCAGACAAGACTGACGAGCAACATCAAACAGGAAAATGCCTGGCAGGGACTGAAACAATAACATTGCAGTGCATCTTATCCACGGGTCCATCAGGACAGTCTCATGGTTCGAACTTGTGCAAATCACCTGAATTTGCATAATAACTCTTTTTGGTGTCAAGGTGAGGTTGTGCCCCCTGTGTTTGGTGATTTGGTTATACACAATTATATTTAGAGATATTTTGAGACTGACAAGACAAGCAAATAGGAGTCATAATTAAGGAGATGATATGCTTTGCTGATGCATATTACCAAACTAATTTGCAATCAATTAAATTACTCTAAACTAGCCGACATGCAATGAACGTGGAGCCCCTCAAGGACCTTCAAGGTCTGGGGTCCTTTTGGTACCACAGCCTGGTGAGCTGAGCTGATGTGTGTAGTTTTACTCCATTTTAGTAAATATTACATTAATGCAACAATACCCTATAAATACTATAAAGTACTATGGTCATATAGTGTGCTGAAGTCAGCAGCCTACCACATTAACTGGACCAGGCTCGGCTGTTTGAAGTGGGCTCTCTGTGAAGTCGAACCCGATCGAAGTGAAACAGGTGAAAGGGAAAGCACCGCGATAACGCGAGATAACTACACATCTTTCTCCTTTTAATGTGATTCAAACGCACATCAGTTCGGTCGGGGGAAAGTAACCAGCTAATTACGAACACAAGCCCTGAGCACAACCATTAATTTTCTCTCCAGGTCGCATGCTGTCGACCAGTTTCTCCACCACCATCTGTGGGGAAGGAAGCCGCAGCCTCGTACTACTCTGCCCCAGCAGTAAGGAGTGGCTTCCCAGGCTCCAGAGCGTCAACACCGCCGCTGCCGAATAAATGTCTGACGAAGAACTAAACATGTCGACAGGGAGGAAAACACCGTTAAGGTAGTAAACCGACGGTATTTGTGCTACTAGTGAGTGCTGCTCTGTGTAATTAGCCGCTGTACCTAGCTTAATTCCCGCTAACGTCTCTGATGTGGTGGCTAGCTGTCAGGTGCAGGGTGATAAGGCGCTAAGCAGCTTGAACCTTTGAACGTTACACCAACACAAGTGTACGGGTAAAGCAGCTGTTAGCATTTAGACACTGATTGTTCGGTCGTAACGATGCTAACCGCAGCTAGCAGGAGAGGGTGGGTGCATCCTTTGACTGGTGGACAAGAACTGTCTATATCCTCACAACCTGTCATTTCGCTTTTATTAAAAACATCTAGCTGTTAATAGCGTGCGTGCAATATGTTGGTGTGAAAACAGCGGGAAACGTATTGATAGCAATGAAAGGATTTGACAGGCATGAGACCAACTTTAATGTTAGCTTAGAAGTTTATGTTAAACATCAACGATACTGCCAGTGACGGTATTTCATCATGAAGTACAAGGATTGTATGTTTATTAAATATTTCTTTTAATTTACCAAATAAAAAATGCAGTTCTTGTGAAAACACAACCGACTTTAGCTAACAAACGTACAGTAGTCACTGTTAAATATGAAAAACGAGCAGGGCATAGGAAAAATGCTACTTATCCAAATATACAGTAGAAACGATAACGTAAAGAATAGCCGTATGTGTCTGTATGTTTTAGTTAGAATATTAGCCCAGCGTTTCAACATTTGTCTGCTTCATGTGTCTTAACATCCAAAGTGAAGCGCATATTAGCATAATGTGCACAGCGCTGGCAGGAAGCTAGTGTCTTGTTGACATTTTGCATAATGTTAGTGAATGGTGCGGCGTTCACTTGAGTTGCGGAAAACTTGACCATAGTTTCACGATTCCCAGTTAATGGGTAAAGCCAATAATAACGGATGAGAAAGGTTTAATGTGAATTGCTCTTTGCAGAGGTAATTCTCAGAATTTTTACACTCACCGCCACATGACCTGTGTCATATACTTTAAACACAGCACAGTCATTTCATGCTGAGTCCTAACAGACAGACAGCAAACACATTATTGCATCGGGTTTCAGGGTACAGTTATTGTGCATGCTGGCTCACTGTCATGGTTTATGGTTATTAGTAACACCTGTGCTTTTCATAGTATGACATGAAAAAGGCCGATTTGCATAGTTTACAGATGCTATTGAGAAAGTCATGTTGCACTAGTGTTGACAGAATTCATGGGGAGCCAGTGAAGGTAAACTACAATGGGAATAATATGGTCTAAAATTTGAAGGATGCCACAATATAAGTTTAAGACCATTTTATATTCATTGCGGGCCTTGATGTAAAGATGAAGATGACCAGGTAATAGCATTGTATTAATAATATTAATGATAATAAACAATCTTAGATCGATCAAAGAGTAATGAAAACGCTTAATTTAATTACTTCAGAATACCCGGGGGAACCAGAAGGCTCCAAATGTGTGTCACCCCACCAATTAAACTTAAAACACATGGGGATTAGAACTTGCTATCACTCCCATTTAGATTGAATTTAAGACACATTTCAGTCGGAGAAGAGCAAAATAATCATCAGTTCTTCTTTTCTGGTGCTATCAAAGATTTTGTACATCATCTGAATATGCAGCTACTAGACTTGACAGTATTTTCTATTGTGATCAGTTGACCAAATATATAAAATGCTAATCTTCTATATACAGCCAGTTGGATTACATGTAAATAAAAATGTAACGTGTATGGTTATAAAATTACAGATTAGTCCTTTAAATGTCATCGTTTCGCTGCTGTTGGTGTTTATCATACCGTCGAACTTCTTTACCAATGGCTTTAAACGTAGCATGGAAAGCGTTGCGAAGCTGGAAGCTGTGTAGCCAATCATGTACCTAGAAGATCCCGAGGGCCCACCCACCTCCTCCGCCAACCAGTCAGTGTTGCCAGAAGTGCAGCTATAGTTCCTGTAGTCAAAAAGCACATTGCTTGGACGGTGAGGAGGAAGCTGTTTAAAATTTAATCCTCAGGTTAGGCTGCTGAGTTTTCTGACACAATGCCAACAGCAAGGTGAGAGCCAAATGCTAACATCCTCCAGTGTTTCCACAAGTAACAACTCTGCTGTTATGATTGTCTTTTTTAAAATGTGCTCACAATGCTGCCAGTCTTTCAATGGGTTGACTGAAAGTAATGCTAGAAACAGTCTGTCAGACTGTTAGATTGATGTATAAAGTTCAGACACTTTCAATGAGTCTGGATGCTCTTGCATCCAAAGTATTACTGATCATGTAAAAGCCAAACTGCTTCCCTCTAACCTTAATTCAACACATTTGTGTCCTATGTTTTGTGAAAGTTGGGTCACCTGTTGTGAAAACGCTGTTGTCAGGAGTAGACTTTGACCGCTATGGTATCTTGTGGCTCAAAAATTCTAGATTAATGGGTCATGGGGGAAAATGCTGCATTTAAAACAATTCAAACAGTGCAGTGTTTTCCTGGGTTGACACAACATTAGTCTGAGCATGCATTATCCTCAAGCTTTTGAATGACACGTAAGCTGAACATTAGAACATTGACGAATCGATTGTTTAGAAAAGGATAGATTTCTTTGATCTTTTCAACGTGCCAAAGTGCCTGCTTTTCATTTGACTAATATCCATCTGATTGGGTAAAAGTAAACTCTTTCAATGCTGGTTTGGCTTTTTTTTGTGCAAGCTGATTAGCGATCTCTCCTAAAGTCATAAAAGTTGATTCATTAGTCTGGTAGGAGCTCATAAATTTGCAGTTGTACAGTGTTTCTGTAGCATGTGTTGTACACATGTTGACCGTAGAGAGAGGGTCAGGTAGCAGAGAGCCATTGGTGAAACACAGGTTAATCCCTCAACAGAGTTTCATTGATTTAGTCCAACAAATTCGAAACAGATTTCTGCACCATAGCAGATTGTTTGTGTCCTCTGTTGGTGCAGAGCTGGTGAGTGGGAGTCTGCATAATACAATATGTTTTTGTCTTTCCGCAGTGAAAACACGCTCTTTGGGATGGGAAATCCCTTGCTTGACATTTCAGCTGTTGTGGACAAAGATTTCCTTGATAAGTAAGTCCAGACGACTCATTTGTTGTCAGCGATTCCTTCATATTTCTGTGCCTTAAAACACTCAGACGTTTTATGCATATATGTTTTTTTATATTCTTTCCCTTAAGGTTTGGACTGAAGCCGAATGACCAGATCCTCGCTGAGGACAAACACAAAGCCCTGTGAGTCAAAACTTCATCGGGACACCACGTGCTTCAGTAGTGTAATGCAGAGTGTCAAGATTACGTGGAACCAAATAAGGGGTACACTTGTCATTCATACCTGCCACGACCATCTTGACACTTAAGCTGCACTCAAAATAGCCGAGTTATAAATCAGCCCTCTGTAGCTGGGAGCCTCAGAGATAGACACTCCCACATTTTTCCCATACCGAATTACAGCCAAACTACACCAAGATGCCTCTGAATATACTCCAGCGTTGGACTTAATACTAAATAAACATACATATATAAATACGTATTTTTACTGCATCCTGTTACATTGACACAGAATGAATGAATTGCTATTATTTCTTCAGAGAAGGGTTTTGCTGAGCATGCATGCTCCTTTCTCAGACCCTCTCTCCTTAAAATTGCATGCCAGATGCAACAAAAATAGTGTAGCCTTCCTCGAAAAACGTGGTTCGGGTGTCCCTGAACGTAGCACTCCGCTCTTTTGAAGTGCACCTGAAAGTAAACACAGACTGTAAGCAACAGAAAGCCAAACCAAAATTATAACTGAACTCAGCCTTTAACTTCTGGCTGATCTTCCCCTGCCCTCCCTCCTGTGTTTGATAGTGCAGATGCTGTTTTTTCAGGGGATCTGTCTCTGCTGATTTTAGTGCAGACACAAAAAGTTCACCATCTGTAAGCAAGATGATGGCGAGAGGGAGGGTTTTAAGCAAGTTTCACATTCATTACGTGAATCACATATTCTGCATTTGGGATTAGAGTGATTTTTCGACTCGTTGTCAAGTATGAAATTAATAGCAAACTGTTTTGATGATATATTCATCGCTTTGAGTAATTTTTTAAGAAGCAAAATTCAAAATTCTCTTATTCCAGCCTCTAAATTTGGATATTTTCTGGTTTATTTATGCCCCTGTGACAGTGAACTAAATATCTTTTGATTGTGGACTAAACAGGAATTTGAAGACGTCATCTTGGCCTTCGCGAATCACTGATCGACATTTCTCACCATTTTCTGACATTTTATAGAGCAAGCAACTAACTGTTTAATCGACCATGAAAATAATCGCCAGTTGCAGCCCTATTTAAGATATGTAAACATTTGTGATGTACTTGCCTCTTCTAAATGAGAGTGAGAAAGTGTGATTTGTTTACAAACTATTATTGAATGATCTCATAAATATAAGATAGAAATTTACAATAAAAAGATGTAACACATGTGAAATATCTATTTTTAGCGATCAGTTCTATACCAGGAAAGCGATAAAGAGCTTGAAACCTAATTAGCTTAACTTAGTTAATAAATCTGACAATTTCTTCCTTTTTTGAAACCAGCATTTCATGTAATGTAATAATGTTGGTCCTGCAGCCTCCACGGTGACTCATGCCTTCACTGACTGGATCCCTGAGCTTCTCTTGTTCCTCTTGCTCATGATGGAGCTCACCAGACATTGCATGTAATATTCAGTCGTAGCCTGTAACCAGATTGCGTGTTTCCACTTGGCCCGCTCTTACTAGAGTGCAACAAATGGCCTTTTTTCAGGCCTTTATTTATCCGGGGCCACTGAGCACAAATGCTCTTGTACAGGAATTCATTGCTCCACACTTGGTCACATTCGCACCTCGAAGCTGCCCGGTACAGCAGTGTTATCTGTTGGATGTAAGATAACCACATAACTCTTATCTGCTGGACACTGAGCAGCTCCGCAGTGCTGTTGGGTATCTTACTCAAGGACACCTCAGTCGTGGTAATGAGGATAGAGGGGTAGTGCTGTTGTTTAACTTTCTAAAGTTCATCCTCCTGGTCGCCGTACTGAGCCCATGAGTGCGTTCATATGTGCATTAGTATCCTGGTTTTGAGCCTTATGTTGTTTTTTAATATATGTGGGATAGACTATTTATATGGAAGATGAAAAACTTGGTTATTTATATCTCTGTATACATGATTGATAAATCCAGTATCATCCGCCTGCAGGATTTTCTCAGCCACTATGAGATGATTCAGAAACCTGGATAAGGTGTTTACATGCACGAAACATAACCAGGATACTCCAAAAGCCAAAAAACGAGTGTGCATGCAGTCAGAGGCAAACTCAGTTTTTGCACAATTTCTCCAAAGTATTTCTATGTGCATACTTTTTTTTTTTCTCCAGTCAAAATGTATCTTGACATTGAATCTTTGTCAGGACACTCATATAATCAGGACCATTCATTTCAGATTTGTCACCACGAACAAATCTTTAACAAAGCGGCGCACAAGAAAGCCAAATACTTGATGCAGATCTGGATCCAGATGTTGAGCAAACATTTGTAAACATTCTCTGTTATTCAAATGGTAGATTTAGAGGACTGTGCGGCCTTGGCAGAGGTGTCTGCTCTCTGAGTGCTTTCTCGTTTTCGCCTAATTTTAGTAGAGTGCATGTTGAGTGAATGATTTCAGAGCTGAGAAATTCTGTTTTAGTGTCTCGTGTGTAAATTCTAAGCAAGTGCAGTAATTGTAAAATCATAATGCGCCAGAGTAATGTGTAGAAAGTAAAATAGAGATCGGCACATTAGACTGTCTGTACCTTTACAATAGGCTACCTTGTCAGGTCTTGTTACTTGACAAAGGGACACATGTGACCTTGGGCGGCAGCGGCAGCACAAAGCAGCAGCATCATCAGCAGTGTTGTTCTCCTGCAGCACAAAAGCAGCGGTGTTATCTTTAGCCCCACAGACATCGTTCCCTCCACATTCTGCACAAGGTCAGGGCGGGATTAACATGCAGCTTTAGTGGTTTATTCCCAGCACAATGCATCTCAATGCATGTCCCCTCCAGTACCACACACACACACACACACACACACACACACACACACACAAACAGCATGCTCCGCCGCCATGTCCGTCAATTTCTGTCTGAACGTACGTGTAGTGGTTTGTTTGTTTTTTTTCGCAATCCCATAATCTATGAACCTGTAGCAACTTATTCTTAACATGAAGATGATGATATGAGTCACAGCATTCCCATTAAGGATGTCGGATGAGTGACTACAAAGTGCGAAGAGGTCGTTCACAAGGTCATTGGTCCACGGAAGAAGAAGAACTTGACTGAAGTGTTGCGACATATAACATCATGACTTAAAAGGCCACAATAGACTTACAAGGCTAGTCAACTAACACCATTGTTCGGCCCTGAATCTACAGAGTGTAACAAGATTCATTTTTTTCTCCCCATCACCCTGGTGGGAGAGAGATCATTGGATGCAGTGCACTGTGGCCATGCCTGAATTCAATTATCTAGTCACAGCAGAGCCCATATAATCCTGTTGTGGCTGAGAAATTGCCTGCTGTAGAAACCATCAACATCCCTGTTAGTACTGGCTGGGGACTTTAGGTTGTTTCATTCTTTTTTTTTTTTAGATCCCGAATAAGCCTCAGCTGTGACTTTTGATGCCTTTTATTTCGCTTCAAATGTTGCACAAGTTACAATTAATTCCCAGTTTTAATTGAGAGTGCTTCAGTTTTCTTGCCGTGGAGGCGACAGCTTAAAAAACTGGTCGATTAATTGATATGGTTGACTGGTCAGAACACAACAATTGTTTTTCATTTAACAAGCACAAATGCTAAGAATTTGCCTCTTTTCTCTGCTTTGTATCATAATGAATTGAATATCTTTGTATTTAAGACAGTTGGTTGGATGAAACAAACATTTAAAAGACCTCACCTCGAAACCTCAGCGTTGAAACCATTATTTGATCATCAGAAAATGTATTTAACTATTTTGATACTCACTTCTCAAATGGAAATATTTCTGTTTTTCTTAGTCCTGAGACTGAATTCTGAAGAAATAATCAAGAGATACTGTCAATTCTTAATGAAAGCAATCATTAATTGCAGCCCGAGTGAAAACTTTGAATACGCATACCGTGTAACCACAAAGTCCCGGTTCATTTCCGGCCCCGGGCGTTTGCTGCATTTCGCACAGCTGTCTCTCTCCTCTTGTTTCCTGTCTTCTTCTACACTGTCTCCTATCAAATAAAGGCCCCAAATCCTAAAATAAGCTTCAAATTTAAGCGAAATCATAAATCACGTAGCACAATCTCAGGCCCTGCTAGAATCACACACCAGTAACCTCGTCACTCTTTCTTCCATGTGAGGCAGCTGCTGCCTCTCAGTGCTGTATTAAATCCAGAGTTTACAGTGTGGCGGTTAGTGAGTCATGTTGCACTTAAAGCTCGGGTCTAGTACTTTAACTGCTTTTATTTGAACGATATTTCCACTGTGGTTTTGGAGCTGCAGTTGAAAGGGTTGTCGTCAGCTGTTTTTTTTTTTTTTTCTGTTCAGAGGATGCATTGTGTGTTTGGAAATTGGGGTGTGAGAGGAAACCATCTAACCAAAGCACCGCGTTTGACTTCCTTTTTGCCTGCCGAGAGATGCGACGCTCTGCGTTTCAGTGGGAGATATTGTCAGATGTAACCCTGTAGGCCTCGCTCCCTTTTTGTAGTCACTGCTGCCATCATGTGGCTTAAGTTTAGTACCTGCATGGTGGGGGAATATGTAATGCCTTTTTATAGCTCGCAAAGATTTGGGGTACATAATGTCTTCATGCTCCGATGAGCACACAACTAAGAAAAACAGCATATTCTAATTACTTAAGTGTGGTCTCTTTTAGTTTACACTGTTGCATTTTATTTTTGATTGGAGTCCTTTGAGATATTTCTGCAGCTGGTTGGTGTTTTATATTTTTTCCAGTTGTGGATTTCTTTGCTCAGTACTGAATTGCAGTAAAAGGGGTATGTACCTTTCATATCCAGCAGGGGGCAACAGTAGCCTGCTGTTTTTACCCCAAGGAGTCTCCATAGGAAACAACATGTCAACATAATGAAAACACGCCTCTTTCTGCAGGAGATTATGATGTGGGCAAATAGACGTTTTATTTCAGGATAACTAGGCATTACAGGTTGTTTAGAACACACAGCGTTTCATAACACACCATCCAACCAAACCCTCTTGGGCTTGTTAACCATATCATATTAGAGCTAATGATTATTAGTGTGTCAAATGAGTGAGTCATTGTTACAGTGAGTGTATCATCACCTCCGAGGGGGAGCAAAAAAACATCAGCTGGCTCCTGAATATTAGTCGCGTTCAAACATTTGTTTTATGACTCCCTCTGTCCAATGATAATTAATTGTTTACTTTCTCATCTCTGGATGATGGCGTGACTCTTTTCAGAGGTTGTTTGCTCACAGCAATTAAGTTCATCAGTGCTCATCCTCCCTCCGCCTCCTCCTCCGCCACCCTCTCCCTGCCCCCCCCCCCCTCCTTTTCTCTCTTTCTCTGTGCTAAATGCAGATTAGCAGCGTCACAATCGCATCCAGAATGAGAGTAAACTCCTCATTATGCCGTGTGACCCTCTGCTGCATGAATAATTCAGGGATGCAGCGTTAGTGGCTGGCTGTTATTAGCATTCCGGATGGCGAAGGAAAGGGAGAAAGAGGGAGAGAGGGAGAGAGAGAGAGGGTGGGAGGCTCATATCACTGACGGGGCTGACTCAGGGGGATCAGCCCTGGATTGAGACACACATCACACACACATCATCACACGACACAGGAGATCAGTGGAGGTGCCTCTCCACTCACGCACCCCGCTGTCTGTGTACATCTTACACACCCCTGCTGCTGCCGTGCAGCTCAATCTGCTTACTGGAAGGAAAACAACAAAGGCCTCTCTCACTGAGTACATGCTAAACACTCTGGCTCCTGGGTGTGTGTGTGTGATAGATTCTGCTCTGTAAACACACTTGACTCTACCCCTCTTTTTTTTATTTCTATTTTTTTTTTTAATACATAAGCGAATTGTGAGTGCTAGAAACCCCCGGCGGAGCTATCCTGGTGTGTCAGGAGGAGAAACACTCCCCCTTGTGTGTGTGTGTTTGTGTGTTTGTGTGTGCTCACATGCAAGCATGCGTGCAGAAGCTGCATGTGCTTGCCGTGGTGCCACTTCACTGGATGCACTCATGCTTGACTGAGTGTGTAGACACATTACAACCCCCCCCCCTTCTTTTTTACTTCCCAGCTCCCTTGTCTGTTGCCGAGGCTGAGTGCTGTACTACAGTACTTAAACTCACCTCCGCCGGCCCTCTGGGGGGTCAGCACATCCGGATCCCCCTGCTGCTGAGGGCAAAGGTCGCGGGCCTGCATCCATCAGCCGGCCTCTGAGCCAAAAAGAGAGAGCAGAGATTAATGGCACTCAACTGGTAATTGAGACATCAGAAACATGTTCAGCCATCAGCCGCGCGCTGCTCTCGATGTTTTATTGATATGCATGAATCCGGCGATTTGGAACGCTTGCATAAATCTGACGTGCTCACCAGAGCTGTACTCAACCGTAAGAAATGTGGATCTAGACCTTTTGAATTATAAAACGAGAAAACTTTTCAAATGATGGAAATCCAGAAACCCTTGCATCTTGTCCCGCTGTCGTCTTTTGATGCGATTATCGGTTATCGCGTGGGGATGCAGGGTGATTGCTCTGTATTTAAAAGCATACATGCTGCATCATGAGAGATGGCTGATGCAATCATAATTAAGGCTCGTCCTCGCCGGTGCTGCAAATGCCTCCCTCTTGTTGACGGAGGCTGCCAGCAGGTGGTGCCAGAAGGAAACATCACAAGTCAAAGGGAGTGTAACAAACATAATCCACATCTCTGTGCATGTGGGCGTCCCCCCCCCCCCCCCACCCCCATCCTCCCCTCCTCTCCCTCCAACTCCCCCTTTTAAAGAGCGTTTTATAATTAAAATGTGGGCGTCTCAGCCAGTACATACAGCATGTTCAGTTCAGAAAAGCATGCTCAGGGCTATTTTTAGTCATCTTTGATCCCCGGCAGCCACACAGGAAAAGCCACTGATGGCAGCAGCCCTCATACATGTAGGCTAGTTAGTATACTATCTGTGCTGATCATTTCTCTACACCTAGCCTGTGCGGGGGTAGAGATGGGAGGCCTGACTGGTGAGCAGAAATGCTCCCCGTGTGTTTAAAGTTCACACTGGGCCATATGGTCCTCGCAGTAGGGGGTGTTGGTGGAATTATTCACACGGAGCGCTCTGAATCACCGAGATCCTGCTATCAACCTCCAAGATAAGGGGAATGTCTCAAAGGCTTTGTGCTCCGGCTTCAAATCTCAATCCTCAGGAGAACACCAGAAGCCCCATCCTTGCTTACACACCCGGTCTTTCCACTCTCTCCCTCAATGTGTCCCTCTTTCTCTCTCTTTCATGTCCTCACACACACACACACACACACTCCCTCACACTTCCTCTCCCACAGCCACACAGTACAGTGTGACAAACAACGCCACCCTCTGCAGCGCGAAGCCAAAAACCTGTGACATTTTAGAGGAAATAATATGAACTCATCCTCCATGACCAGATTTTGCCCCCGCCGCCTAATCCTTGAGTGCAGCCTAATTAAGTACAAACAGCAGTCCTCGGTTAATGCCAACAAATAAGCTGCTGCTGCTGCTGCTGGATCGGCCGATTATTAAAGGGATGCACATTTGTTGTTTCTGCATTCTAATGCAATTACTCACCCATTATGACCATGTAATTGTGCAGTCATTAATTGTGCATCCAGTCTATAATGCAGAAAGGCTCTTCGCGGCCAACGTTTCCTGCGCCGAGGGACTCGGGGGCGAGTTTTCTCGGCTTAGCGGGGATTGGACTGAGATACCTGAACGACGGCGATATCGTAATGCCTTTGTGCAAATCAACATTCATCCCTTACTTTAGTGTATTAGAAGATGTCAGAGGACGGGAACAAGGCCTCGCTCACTGTTTGAATCATGACTCATTTGTGTTCAGTACTTTTATGCGCCTCATTCTTCGCCATCTATTCCCATCCTGCCCTAATGTTCCACTGATAAGAATGTCCTATTCATTCTGCGTTCTTCACCAGTTGCTACAGAGAGTTGAGAGAGAGAGACTCTACAGGCATTGAATGAAAAGCACATCTATTTCTGAGGGGCAGCGCGAGCGCGGTAGAAGATAATTATTGATTTGAAATAAGAAAAGATAAGGCTCAACCTTGAGCAGCCCGGCGATAGCGCGCAGAACAGAATAATTAATGGGCCTGTCTTGTGTTGGGACAAGCTTTCACACTGAGACGAGCGTATTGATTTTAAACAGATAAACTGCGTAACCCTTTGTGAAGGGTTTGACAAACAATTTAATTGGGGGGAAAAAACAACAATATTCCTCACCCTTTCCATCTCCCTTTCATCACGTCCCCGAGCTGTTTTTCCTCTGCCTGACCTATGGAAACAATTACTGTGCATCAGGCCTTGTACTGCCTCCAGACTACCAAGGAAGGCTGGTGTAGGATGCACACACTGATTGGGGAATCTAATCAATGGTGGAACCTGTCTCCACTCCAGATGCCTGTGTTGAAACTGGGATTACCAAAGCCTTTTAGCTGTATTGCCCCCTCCCTGCTTCTGTCAGAGAGAGAGAAAGATGGATCTGCCTGTTTAAATGTACCTGCCTGCTATAGCTGAAGCAGAGATAATTTACTGTTCCTGTGCAACCCTCCTCCTTCCTAATCCCCCGAGGAGAGCAGCAAAGAAGCCCCAGTCCTCTCACTTCTTCCCTTGCCCTCCCCTGATTAGTGATAGGGGCTGTTTGATCATGTTTCCCTGCCTGTCCTTGTGATTTGTAAGCTGTTTAAACGTGAACGAGGCAATTAAATAAGGACGAACGGAGGAGAGTGGGTGCCGCGGTGATCATTAGCGATGAATTACCCCGGTGTGCACTCAAACACTCGGGAGGACTTTCACGCCGGACCACTCCCGAGGATCCAGATCCAATCTAGCCATTGATTAACAGAGACTTGTTCTTCCTGTGAAATCACTCGACGGGGATTTTAGGGCACTCATCCGGTCTTATCGAGATAGGCTAACATCAAAGGCGAATGAAGAGGGATTGGGTAAATGGGCTCGCCTTGCCCTCCATGTAAGAGACTTAGAGGAGCAAATCTTGAATTATTGCCTCATGTAAATAATCTACTTGGCTGTTTTTTTTGTTTTTTTTTCGTTTTTGGGGGGAGGTGAGAGAGGAACTCATGAGTCACCCGGGGCAGAGAACACTCATAGTACTTTGGAAGCTCTCATATTTCCCTTGATGGGAAACAACGGCGGGGGGCTCCATCCCCAGGAATGTAAACAACACGATGTTCCTGACTGGCGTGATCTGCCCCAACAATTTGAACGTGTTAAGCCACGGAGATGTGGAGGTATTAGTTTTTGAGGAGGACTCTCACGTCCTCTGAATACAAATATCCCATTCAGTAGCCTAATTCCCCTAATTTGATTTAAGCCGAATAAATAAGTGCCTCTATTAGTCTCAAATTGGAAGGTATGAAATTGAAAAATAGCACAGTGCCTTTCGTTAAGAGTGGTATTTAACCAGGGCGTCAGGGGCAGTCTCTTGTAAAGCATGTGTTATATAACACAGGCTGTCCATACATTAGTGGGATGCATGGCATAGTTGGAATTGCTCTTCCGCTGAACAACAGCAGCGGGTTTTAAAAGCAGAGGTTACTGGCTGAGGACATTTTGTTCAAAACAATTTCTTTTTCTCCGCTCCCTCCCATCACAGAGTGAGCGCAGACTGCAGTAGATGGGAAGGGATTTTCTCTTCCTAAATGGCCAAGGGGGCCGTTTACGGTGTCACTACTATGGGATCACATGATGTTTGAGGGTGTAAAGGTCTCGAGGCAGCTGCTCCTTTTCGGATGGGATTTTCGAGGCATCCAAGAGCAGGGCCCCATGCTGTCTGCACTGAAAGGTGGAGCAAATACTTCTAGGAAGAAAAAAAAAGCTGAAATCCTCAGAAGCTGTGTGTCTATTTGAAATGGGCTCTGGAGTCCCTCGGCTGCCTCCATGTTATAAACACCCACAGTGCTCAAATTCTTCCTTTGTCAAGGAGTCATAACAGGTGTCTCAGGAAGGATTTTTTTCCCAGTTAGCATATTTTCCACTCGCATGGAAAGTTTTTTTTTCTTTATTAGGAACATTCTGCCCTGGGTAGACCCCTTGCCTCGAGACATGATATGCAGACTTTCTTTGAAGCAGTAAAGGTTACTTTCACACTTGCTCAAAATTCGGCCATGCCGAGTTAAACCAGGTTGTGCTGAAGTATTGAACACCTCTGGCTGACATATGTTGGTAAGCCATGATGCACTTTGCATACATATTAACTGCCGTGTGCAGCGAGTGCATGCAACATATTTCTAGGCGCAGCATGTTTGCTTCCCCAAAACGTGCAACCTTTGACCTCCCCTGAAAATGTTTTTTTAATCCTAAAAAGGGAATGCACTGGCACTCTGTAGCAGAGCTTTTACATAACCAGCGCCCCTCGGGATTACGCTCAAGCATTTCCTCAACAGCCCCTCTTACGCAGCTAATTTAAGGTGGAATTACACATTACACCAGTGGGAATGGTATGGTGCACCTTGAACTATTCACCATTCACTATTTTTCCCCTGATGTAAATACACTGACAAATGTACAGTCTTCAATTTACAGTTGAGAAAAAAAAGCCAAGGACCTCCTAATGTGGCGTATCATCTTGACTGCAGTTAGGTCAATTTCTCTAGCAGGGTGGACACGTTTGTATAGCCAGCCCCCTGGGAGGATGTTTGTATGAACGATGCGGAGAATACACATTATTCATGTTCTCAGCTCCCCAGATAAAGACTCTATCTCGCAGTGTAGGCTGGCTTTGCATCATGTTACGCCTAAGCATTGAAGCTATTGATGTTTGAAATGGCAGTATGATGGGAAAATACAGAAATGATAGAACCGCCTTCAGTATTTCACTGTAGACCCGAGGGTGTTCCTGTGGCTTATGTTTGAAAACTCAGCAATTGTTTACTCCCCATTCCCCAATGTCATGTCTGTTTTCTTGACTCATTGTGTTTAGTCTCACAGTCATTTCTAAACTTTGCTGTATGGTTCATACATCAAACATTGAATCAGACGTGGTCTATCCCTAAACAAGTTTTCTGGCTATGAGGTTTGTGTCCACAAAGAAATTGCATAAGCTGTTTTTCTAATTGCTCTGAAAACATCACCTATAAAATGCGAAATACCTGCCTGCAGAATCTCTGCAAAGTGGAAGATGAATACTTTCTTTCATTTCATGATTCCCTTTGAGGAAGCAGTTCAAGTTCCTCAGAAATAACTTTCTGTGCTCATCTTACTTTAATACTGTATAGCTAACTGCAACCACGTGTGGACAATGTTGCGCCTTCGCTTTTATCAAGCTGACATTCAGACCTTAACTGGCTCTTTTCAACTGCAGCAACATTTGTGGTCAAGTATCCCATTTAACAAAACCCAGCATTTGCCTGCTGCTTTTTGCCCTCCTCCTTTGTCTTTTTGAGCAGTTTATATAAACAGCTCGCACTTGGAACGTCACATTTGAAGGACAGCAATAAAAAATGTATGCCTCTTTCAAGTTTATTATGTTGCAGAGTTGACATACTGCTGTCTTCTTTTACAGCCAGGACAGACAGGTGAAAAAAAACCCAAAACATCCCAACAAGGCTGTAGAGCAGAAATAATGTTTTGATGAGAAAAATATATCTTCATACAGTAAGCTACAGTATAACACCTGAACATTATGCTTTTGCGACTGAGAGTGCAGGAAATCCATCAATCTAAGCTCAATAATAATTCTCATTTTAGCTCTGTTTTGGTCTCCACCAGTTCCTAAGAGCAGTATTTGACTCTTTGGCCGCTAAATGCACAGAGCTATAGTGCTATTTGGTCCAGAGCGCACCTTTGATGTGCACATGCATGCCCACACGTAGTTAAGTTGTGACTTGTTTTGAAGGTTATGTAACCACTGTTCCGACAGATGGCAAGTCTACATACGTTCGTCGGCTGATGTTAGACCGGCTTTGTGGAGGGCTAAGTAGTATTTGGCGATGCCATGGATACAGTGCCTTGTAATTACTGTTCCATTACGCAATATAGGCGAATGACCACAAGTAGTTTTTGTTTTGAATGATGATTTTATTTACTTATGCAGAGCGAATGAAGCAGCAATTGAAACATCCATCTGGAGAAAAAGTTGCAGTGCATGCAGTGCATCTTTACTAGTTAACTTTGGGTAGTTTTAAGACTGGAGGAAAAAATAATTTGATGAGGCGACTAGCAGCTATCAACAGTTTTTAAGGTGGAATGTCTTCTTGCATGTTACTCAGAATTACTCATGAGTTGATGTCGCGAATCAATCAACCTTAAATGTCAATATGACATCTTTGACCATTCCGTTTCTTTTTATCAACTGTCTTGCATTTCATATGCTTTAGTGAGTCTATTTATATACATATATATTATACACTTGGAGATGCTCCACTATGTTTACCAGCTAGTCGCGAGCTTTGTGTGTGACATTAAGTGTTGGGAAAATAGTGGTGTTCAGTTGGTTTATTAGAGTTTTGATGAGAGTGCTGAGACTGAACCTAAACAGTTCATTTGTGGACTTCATAGCCAAAACATTGAGCTAAAAGAGACTGAAAAGCTATGTCCAGCTAAAGGGAACTGCACTCTGGTGATACTCTGCATCTGCAAGTGCCCACTTTCATATTACATTTGTCATTTTAGCCATTGAAAATATTGATTAGTGCAGCTTTAAGTGTTGCATTTTGATGTGCAAAGACTCTGCTGGCATCCCAAATGCATTAGGTTATCATAATGCTAGCATGTCATCAAGCACAAGTTTATTATATAAGTGGCATTTCACGGTCGTATGCTAACATGCATTTGCCATGCTGGCTGTCGTATATCGGCATGTGTACTTGCTTACTTTAAAATGTTATATAAGCAGACTAAGATGTGTTTAATATGTGTTTAGCATGTTAGCAGGTTGTGATGCTCACATTAGTATTTCAGAAGGCCACGCTAGCTGACTTCATAGTGCACATGAGCCTCCCTGGCGTTTGGTTTTTGTATCCTGTGGTGACCTAGTGCAGTGGTTCTCAAACTTTTCTGGCATGCCCCCCTTCAGAAGCTGAAAAAAAGGTCACGCTCCGCCACCCCACAATTTTAATCAATTATTAACAATGATAGAGAAGCAACTAATAAAAAAAAGGAAGTGAATTTTAGTGAAGTAAAGGCCAGCACAAGCATCAGAAAACTATTGCTTGTTTATTTTCCCTATTTAAATCATATGCATTCAAATTTCACTCCATATTTTTACCCTGGCCAATACACCCCTCTGCAGTGGCTCTACACCCGCCCCCCAGTTTGAGAACCACTGACCTACTGGAAAATATTACATGTTGATAGTGATAAAAGGTTGAGGGATCATCAGAGTCATTAGGATCCATTCTCCGAAGACCAAATTTCACAACAGTCCATCCAATAGTTTTGAGATATATTTCACTCAGACACTTTCATGCCCTCTTTGTTCACAGCTGCTGTTCAGCTACACCCGTGTAACCTCCCCTGATGGAATTTGTATTGACTAATTTGCGGCGCTTGTGCCTCACTCCTCCTACGTGCGTTGCAATGTGACAAGTGTTGAGAAACCTGTCGTCTGCCCATGTCACAGGTGGTGCTTACGCCAAGCCTTTATCAGCAGCTGTGGTCCAATTCACTGTGTAGTTAATCTCGATCGCCGTCCACTGTATCAACTCTTGTGCCTCTCTTTGTTTCAGGTTTGAAGAAATTGTCAAGAGGAACAAAGTTGAATACCACGCCGGTGGTTCGACCCAGAACTCGGTGAAAATTGCTCAGGTTAGTCTTCTCTGGCACTCTACAGTGCGCCTGAATGTGTTTTGAATATACAGTGGTATGCTTGTAACCTTAGATTTGTCAGCCTGGCAGCCCTGGGAATACAGAGCATAGCCGCACAGCATGTTGACACATTACAGTTTTAGGTGTTGTGAATTCATCAGAACTGCCACGGAAAGAGAAAGGCAGGGAGGATTCATAATATTTGCAGTGTTATCTAGTTGGCCTAATTTCCTGAGACATATCAAACATCAATTAGAGAGAATTACAAGTAGATGCAATTAACATGTCACAACAAATTACATCAAACAAATGCTGATCTTCTCTCTGGCTGTTAGACAGATCTGAGCATCTAAAAGAAATTGGTGATTGTCCAAATCTAAAATGGCAATCTGAACTTGAGAAGATTATTCACTGAATCCTTTTTTTTTCTTTTTTCTTTTTTAAGTGACTGCAGTCAGTCTGTGAATTTGACATGCCGTGATTAGCTGCTGATAAGGCTTTGGTCTGCTCACAATAAACAAAGAGAAAGCATCCAGCTGAAAAATAATTCTCTTCCAAGGAGAAATGAGTGCAGAAGCTAATTGAGAGGCTGATGTTTGTGAAAGCGCCGACTCTTTCTTGTGTGTGGGTTTTTGTTTGTCGGCGCAGCGTGCGGAGTTCATATTTGTACAAGTGTGCTTGTGCATGTGCGCATTTTCGTGTGTCGGTGTGTATTTAGCACAAGATAGTTACAGAGAGAGGGAAAAGAAAGCAGGCAGGCCCTGAGGCGGCCACCGTCTCCACGCTTTGGAGATGGTAAGCATCCTTTAAAATGGCACACGGAGCTGTGCAGCGCCATACAAACACTCTTTAATTATCAAGATCAGAAGCAGTTACATAAACCTCAGTCACTCACAGACATTAACTGCCAACTTGATTTTATTCTTCTTGTATGTTTTAAACCTTGTGTGCTTGATGCAGCTGGAGTCTAAAAACTGGTGGGCTCACTCTTCCACTCAGTTCGCAGAATTTCCAACAGATTACTTCCTCCTTTCTCGTCATTGCTCCAGCCAAAGCTATAGATTTAGGTTGGTCGGTCATTGACTTCAACAAGGATTTTTTCATGTTTAATTTAGGAAGACACTGAAGGAAGTGCCCCAAGTTGCGTATCGGCTCCCTTGTGAAATCAGATGGAGAATGGGGTTTTTATTGCAGGCCCTCGCTGGAGAAAGAGCCGTCATGGCCTCTGTGCCCTGCGAGAAGCATTCAGTCAACTAAATCATTCTGTCTCATAATGGCATGGCAGACCCCAGTCAAATGTTATTCTGCTCTGTTTATTTGGATATTTACCCCCTTCCGAGGGAAGATGTAGAGCTGATTCTGAAATGCTCAAGATAACAAGAGTGTTTTCGTCCCACACCCAGAAGTCTCAGAAACAGTTTCTGTCAATATATACCTTGAAGCGCTGACTTTTCCACGTTTCACTTTCAGGTGATGGTGTTCTTTTATGAAAAATGTATAATGCATAACCGGCTCCCAGATTATCACATTGTAGCACTTGCAATATGTGAAACTTCAAACCCCGCTGTATTGTGGAAGCTGAACCTTCAAACACGAATGATATGCGATGCAGCACTGAATCCACATCAAAGGGCCCGGTGACTAAATGAGATGCTCGATCCAGGGCAGGTTTGCTCAGGAGCACCATCGCTGCTGGAGGAGAGAGAGAGAAGTGTTCAGAGGCTTTGCAAAGGAATCGCTGCACACGCTGGGAAAACCCAGGGTGTGGGAGGATCAATGCCTTTGCCAGTAGAACTCGCACTTTCCTCCAAAACCCAACCGCTTCATCGGAGGCTGTAATAGGTTAAATACTGCCGCTTCATCCGAGTTAAGATTTCTGCACTATCAAGGAACACCTAAACCTCGGCTTTAAGAAGATGCAGAATCGATGGTAATTGGATTTAGTCAAATGAGAATTGACCAAGCCGAAGCTTAGATGGATAAGTATTGTTTCCCTCTAACCACCGTCTCTGCCCTGCTCTTTGATCGAAATCAAACGTTGCAGTGTTTGCTCGTGGTTGACTGGTTGCAGTCAGCGCTATCTTTAGCACTGGGACATTACTTTTTTTTTTCCTTTTCATTTTGCATGCATTATGGCTCCTGTCACTGCTTATCCTTATTCAAAGCACACATTGTGACAAACTAGAAGTCCCAAGGTAGATGTATCAACACATTTGTACTTCCTTAGCCGTGCACCAGTGCTCCTCAGTAAGCCTTAGATCTTGTTTGGATCAAGTCAGTGAAGTTGCAAGCTTGTACAGTATGCAGAGCTCTCTGGCTCTGGTTCTTAAGAAGAAGAAAAAAAAAACTGCGATGATAGAAGTGGGTTGGAGGTTGTTGCCTTTGCCCAGGCTCTAACAAACACCATGCCCTGAAGGGGCATCCGACATAAAGGCTCACCTACTGGATGTTGCAGGGCTGTAAGGTAACAAAAACCAGCCCAGCGTTGCTTGCTCACATACAGCCTCACACATCAAAGGGCTTCTGCTCAGATAGGGCACGGCAGGAAACAAGAATCATATTTTTTTCAGTCATTTACAAAGTTGAAGGGAAAAAAAAAGGAAAAAAAAAAAAAAACCCAAACCGCGGCCTTTCTGAGCATGCGATCCAGAATTTGGTACCGCCGAGCTCGCGTGGTGTTTATCACAGGTGACTGAATCAGTGGGGGGAGTCAGTTGACTGGAGGGCTGTATCAAGAAGCACAGTCAATTCATTTAGACAGAACATCAAAGTCCTCCAACAGCTCCTCAGGGCCCAGAGATTGAAGTCTGAGCAGAGACAGGCTCATAGGGAGTTATTGCGGCTGCCAGGGAAGTAGATCCTACTCTGAGTGCCTCGTGTAAACCGTGCATTCTCATTATGATCCCCACAAATCAACAGCATTGACATATTTTATTTCTCTGCACTGTAAGCACGCTTTGTACCCGTTCACCAACGGGACAAGTTGTTATGTTTAAGTGCCCTAGCTGTGAACGCGTCACAAAAAGTTATGACTAAGTGCGTTCCCTTTTCTTTATTTAGATTTTGTGCGATGTTTGCAGTCTGTATCATCAATCCACTGTGATGTCTTAATTATTGTTTAGAAAGTAAAGGCTTTTGAAAAATCTGCCGTCTCTGTTATGGTTATGACGCCTGTTTAACATTTCCTCAGACTTGGTCAATCGTGGAAGGGGTGAATGGGGCCCAGGCTTGGATGTTTGGCTCTGAGCTCTTAATTGGAAACGCATGTGCACCACACTGTTGAAAGTTGTATTTAAAAAACAGAAAAATCCCACAGCACTACTTGACTTCGAGAAAGGTCCTCACCAGCTCATATTTTGTAGGGGAATACTTAAACTGGGCTTGATGTCTCATTGAAGGCATTGACTTATTTCTCGGGTTGAAAATATTCCATGACCTAATGTTTGGCTTTTACAGCTCGTTTTGTTAAATAAATAAAGAACAGCAACTTGCCTCCATTTGAATGGGCTAAATGAAGAAATGCCTACGTCTGGTTCCACTTAGAGAAAAGAGGACAGTTAAGGAGAAAGACTGGAGCTTTTGTGTTCAAGCTATGTGACTGAACTTTCAGGAGGATGTGCTTATGTGCAAAAAAACGGGCATTCACAATTTTACTGTTGCTTTCTGTTTCTGCTTAAATTTTTCTGACACTTAACGATTAGCGCTCAGACAAATATTCTTTGTCTGTAGAACGGCTCGGAGGGCTTTTTCGCTCGGCGGCGTTTCATTCTGTAGCCGGGGTCCACAGAAGAGCTTTGACTTTTTCCGTTTTGGTTTTTGATCACATCGAGTGAGCTCGTAGCTGCATAGATCTTGGCGCAGCTGTGCCGAAATGAGCACGCTAATGACTGATTAAAACCTGAACCCTGGTGGGCCTTTGAGGTTCACGCCGCAGAAATCAACCCTCTAAAGTGTGCGCCTGTTGTTAAAGCAAAAGCCTCTTGTTTGTTTTAAGACAGGTTAATTGCAGAACCACTGTTAGCACCCGCTCTGAGCCGTTTTATGGCACTGGGGTCTTGCCGTTTCCTTCCCATTACGAAGCAGTGGAAGGTCACAGTCTGTTAAGCTTCTTGTGAGAGATGCATGAAACCAAATGGATTTTTTTTCTCCCCCCTCCCTTTTCATTCCCATTTCCACTCATTCTCGACATTCCAGGTGTGCAAGTGTGCACTTGAGGGGGGCTGCCATTGTTTTCCTCGGCACAAGCAGAGGAAGCAACGAACGCCTCATTCGCTTTGATGAGCGATGTGTTCATGCGTGGGCTTCAATGTCACCCGCCATGAGGCAGCTGTGAAGTCGCAGCTCACGTCTGTGCTGCCATTTACTCAATGATGAAGTGGGGAGATCTCTGTTGGTTCCACATCCACCGCGCCTTTACACACACATGTACGTACACGCACCGCCTGAGCATGTGTTCCTCCCACCTCGACTGTATTGTGACTGTATGTCACAGCTAATACCGGCGTGCATCAAATCTCGAGCTCTGTGATCACAGTGATAAAGGTTGACTAGGCGATTATGCAAGGCTTTGTCATCAGAGGGATTTGTTAACAGCCGAAGGCCCCGCAGTGTGGCGCCTTCTTTCTTGTGTTTCCTCAAATTTGACTTTCACAGGAAAATGATGTTTGATTTAATTTTCCTCTCAGATTCACAAGATTTGCGTTGCCCTGGCGAGAAATGGCACAGGTTGCTGTATAGGTGACATATTACCGTCCCTGTTGAAGTTAATTTGCCGTCAAATTTGCGACTTAATTTAAGCTGCCAAAGGGAAGACGTGGGGAGTAGATTGTAACTCATAAGTATGCATTGGAAAGAGTGTTGATTAACATTGAGGGCTCGAGAGACAGACGCACTCAATGTGTATCATCTGGCCTCAGAGGCTGGCACTGGAATTGAATGTGATATCTTGCATAACGTGTCCTTGCTTTAAGTCCTTGGTTCCAGGCTCAGGAAGAAAGGCTGCACCATTGGCTTGCTTGCTTTTTTTTTTTTTTTTTGCTTGGCTGTTGTACAGTTGCCCGGGCTCCAGGCGAGCTCTGAGTGAAATCTAAAAGGACTTGTGAAACAGACAGTAGTCTACATATCTGGCAGCATTTTCATGTCAAATTACAGAATGATATTTTGCACAGGACACTTAGTTCGCCTGCCACGTCGCTGTATTCTGCAGTTAAAAGCGAGCACTTGTGTGTTTGGTGCACGGGAGATGAAAAAAAGTCTGCTCACACGGCAGCGGAATGGTCTGAGAGCCTTTCAGACTGTAAACAATGGTTCATTAAACGAACTATTGGTTGGAATCATCTGTTGACACAGGTCAAGTAACTGATGAATGAAAGGATGATTGTGCATTTTACACAACTGCTCTACATCTTTATATGATTATGATTGAACGATGCCCCTCTCTCATATTTCCCCGCAGAATGTCTGTGGCAGTAGCATTTATTTGGCACATTCTCAGCATGCTCCCACTCTTGCGGTTGAAGTGTTGCATAGCAACTGAGAAAAACAGCTTTAAATATTTTGGTTAAAAAGGTTTTAAGAAAATAAAGAACAGCCTGCAATTACTGTTCATTTCTCCCGAGTTCATAAGTTTAAGGAGCTGTAGTATTGTGCCAAGTAATAAATGAAATACCAAATTAGGCTTTGTGTTTGCTGGAAAAACTGAGAAGCGGTATGTCTAGAATATTGCGTCCCCTTGTGCCAATTCAGTTTTTCATCTGCAGCTATTTTGTTTATCGAATAAATGCTGGCAGCTGCCTGCACCTTCACTAATTCACAACTGTTTTGAAACAAAGCTCGCAGTAGTTTTCAGAGTGCAGCTTGGCTCAGTTTTTCAAGCCAACTGAGTGTATCTGTGACAGGATGGAAAATGTGTAGGTGAGTGCAAATTTGAAGTGATGTGCCTCAGGAAAACGGATGGGGATGGAGCGACGGGGATGGGGGCGCATGTGGAGAGAGAGAAGGCTGGATGACGCACAGCAGGTGACAGACAGACACTAATAGTAATGGCTCTTATCAGTGCTTCGCTCGCTCCCTCTTTTCACATGGGCTCTGACATCCTCCTCCTACTCCACCCCCTCCATCTAGCAGGGGGTGCTGGGAGCTCGCTGGGTTGTGCAGCCCGCTCAGACGGAAAGAGCCTGCCAAACACCGGTCCCCTCACATATAAATTGCATCATTAACATCGCCTAGATTATTCCAAGCTCTCCCACCGGGTTTATGGCAGCACCGGCTCAACTTAACTATTTGACTCAGTGAAGACATTCAGGTTTCCTGAGTGAGCTGTGCTCAGATCTGTGGTGAAATGCGCCAGTTCTATTCTCTCTTAAGGTTTTAAACAAATCCAGAGGAAATCTGTCTGTTTTTTTTTCCCACTCAGAGAGGCTTATTATATAGTCTAATGTGCTTTACTGTGTATCTTGAGTTGTCAAAACTTCACTTGTGTGTTGTCACGCACACCAAAGAAAGACTGGTTGCTATTAGGGCTGGGCATGTGGTAAAAATGAGCGTTTCACAATATTAATAACTATTTTTCAGCAATCTAAACATAACACCTTGAGTTTAAACAACTTGTGTTTAATGTTTAATGCAACATGTAGCTGTGTTCCACTGCTAATTATGTCAAACAAGGCTCTCAGCATGTATAAGACACAAACTTATTACCAAATTTATTACAATTATAATTTATGTTTTGTACTGTGTAAAATGAAACAATAACACAAAATTATCATTTAATAATGATTCCACTGAAAATCCATAAATGTTGACATTGAATTATCGCCCAACCCTTTTTAAAATCCATTGAATGACATCAATAAAAACACTTTTCTGACAATACTGACATACTGTGTATCACAATATTGCAAATATATGCAAAATCATACATAGAATAACCAAATGGATGGTCATTACACTGAACTGTGCTCCACTGTTTGCATTATACCAGACAAAATGAATCAAAAAATAAAAACTTCAATAACTAAAGCTATTACTTTTTTCACTTGGGTAACTATATTTTGAAAAACAATATCAAGATATGATGCCATCTTGATATGATTTAGTGCTGAAACAATTAGTGGAGAGAGAGTTCAGATTATTTGATGTGGGGTTGTGTGAAGCAGTTAGTGTATTACGCAGGTACAGATGCTAAGCAATGGACTACTGTGAATGGGGTCAACAGCAAAATGTATTTTATCTGCCTATAGAGGGCCCACCTAAAAAAGTCATGTCCGTTTAAGTTTCTATTTAGAATGTTTCTACCACCTCACCCTGCCATCAGTCAGCATTTTCCAACAGGAACTAAAGCTGTTAATATCGCTGTCTCCAAAGCCACAGTCCAAACCAGACTCCTTTGACAAAAACAGTCATTTTACCTTGCAGAACCTGTGAGTTGCTGGTCTGCTGCTGGCTCAAGTGGTTAGTTTGTGTTATTGTGTGACTTCAGTGAATCTTAACTAGCCCTTTAAAACACCAAACAATTTCAACTATCTCTTTTTGAACAAACCAAAATGCAAAAAAAAAAAAAAAAAACTCCAGTTAGAGCTTATTGAATTTGAGGATTTGCTGCTTTCTGTGTTTTTTATACCATTGTCAACAAAATATGTTTGTGCTTTGGACTCAAGAAACCAAAATGAATTGATAATACATGTGTTAGCTGCAGTTCTAACATGATTCCACTGAAAATCAGTAAATGATATTATTGAATTACCTCCCACCGCTAGCTGCTATAAACACCAAAAAAAAAAACACCAAACACCACTTGACCCTATTCTGCTAGTTGTCCTTTCTTTAAATCATGCAAGACAATCTGTGTTCTGTTGCACTTCAGAAGGAGGCTCTTAACTTAAGACTCCCAACTGATATCTGCAGCAGAGCTGGATGGAGCCTCCTCCTCAGATCAGTTGGCAATTAACTCTGTAATTACTATCCGAGGTCAGGGTTAAGCTCTGAGTTAAAGGTTGGAGCAGCAAACATTTTTATATGATCCTCTTACTCTATTATCCTTTCTCACTGCTACAAGGTTTTACCTCATGGGGAGAATACATTACATAAAGCCCCTTGGCAATTACTCCTCAATGAATATCCTCATGGTGTATAGTCCATATGATTAATCTGGAATCCCCTCTGCCCCTGTCCAACCGCAGGCCTGGCTCTGCTTACCATGCAAGTTTCATTTTCACCTGAACAAATGGCTCCTTTAGACAAAAAGTGCCAACCTTTTACTTTTACTGGCTGCTCAGGAGAAAAAAAAAACGAGAACAAGAGTGGAGTGAGCACAGCCTCCTGCAGTAAAAACAGATATTCCAACAAGGAGAAAAAGGAGGGGTGGGGTCAGAGGGGATGGTGGTGGTGGAGGGGAGTTTCCTTTTTTCTTTTTTGGGGGGGTGGGGGGTGGGGGGGTGCTTAATAGTGTTGAATAAAGGAACATTTATTTTTGTGCTTCGGTCTGTAACAGCCCCAGGAAATAGCTCAGTCTCTTGATCGCGAGCAAATCCTATTAACTTACAGTGCTCTCACTCAGGGTAATGGGCTCCACCTTGAGACTTGGGAGAGCACTTTTCCCTCTGACACATTGATACCGGTGTCTGGAGGGCTTGGCGTTGGGTAGTCTAACACTCGGGTAGAGACTAATCAAGTCAAACAATCTGCCGGGCTGGAGCAACACGGAGTGAGGATGTTGATATCCAGCGAGCTCATTCAACAGGCCCCTTCACACGTTCCTAACCCAATACCAAAGGATCAGTGCACGGGATCAGTTCAAGATCAGGTTATTCGAGCCCCTGAGAATTGTAAAGCGATCCCTGAGCAGCTTTTGCTTTCTCAGGAGTGATCGGAGCTGTCGGCTCTGCTATAGACTGCTAGGGCCAGGCCAAAGGGAACTCCTGGGGTCTCCATTTATTTCTGTCCAGCAAGGGAAGGACTGTGTGTCTGGGAAAGTGTTTGCACTGTCTGTGTTTGTGGGAGCAAGTGAGAAAGAGAAACTCAATTTACAGTATGCGGGTAACCACCATCCCATTGCCAATTGGTAGAGAAACTCCAATATCTTTTAGTGAAAACACAGGGCACCTCTGGTTTATTATTTTCTGTCAGGAATATGATGTTTTCAAAAATGGCTGTAGTTAGTTTAAAGCTGCCACATATTGTTAGTAGCCTACTGCGGGAACCTCCGGAGAAATGGGAGCTCTCTATCAAAGCAAAACTACTCCAATTAAGAGAGTGCACTGGGTTTGTGGGTGGCAACAGACTTCTCTTCGCTAAAAAGCAGCAAATTACTTGTTTCCCAACAAGCCCCACATGTTTTTTGATGTTTTTTGTTGGCGCCCGTTGAAACCCTCCAGAGCCTCATCTAAACGTGTCCTGAACGTGACCATGTTTGATGCTATGCGACACCACTGATGGATCGCTTCAGTGTGGACCTGCTCATAAATCCATGTTCAATGGCATGTTCTTCTCCTTTCACCATTACCCCTTGTGCCTGCTGTCATCCGGCTGTCTCATGTCTGCAGAGTTACAGTGTGCACCTGTCAGATGCAATTTATGGCGAGCAATTTGTTGTGTACCATGGGAGTTACAGTTTTTTTTGACAACTTTTTTTTCCTATTTTCTTGTATTTGTTGCACATTAGACATGGGTAATTCTGGCCAAGAGTGAAAATTAAGTATCTGTTTTGTGATTTGTTTGTTGTGTTCAGATAAGTTGAATGGATTACCCCCCCCCCCCCCCCCCCCCCCCCCCCTTTAATCGAAAAAGTGCATTGTCACAAAGCTTAAGACAACGCTGCTTTTCCTTATTTGTTTGGAGGTACATGGTTTTCTCCGGACAGCAACATTAGTCGGCTTGCGATGAGCTGTCACCAGCTTTGTTTGATACAATAAAAGGAAATGAATGCACAGCAATTAGATGTTTGTTCTGTCTTATTGTTGCACGACTGCGCCACTGCTGCTTGTGCTCTCAGCTAGGATTATCGCCCCTAAGAGGGGGAAGCATTACAAAATGACAGCCTCTCATGTCGAACAAGTCAAGCTGATTCAGTGAATATTGAAGAGTTTCCCACCACATGTTCTCCTGCATGTTAAGGGAGCAGCGTTAACCTTGTTTTGATTTGCATCTCCTTAGCAATTAAGATAATATGTCGTAATTAGAATTT
This sequence comes from Chelmon rostratus, assembly GCF_017976325.1. NCBI lineage: Eukaryota > Metazoa > Chordata > Actinopteri > Chaetodontiformes > Chaetodontidae > Chelmon > Chelmon rostratus. The sequence continues at coordinate 9,250,354 of NC_055678.1, read as the reverse complement.
TAATGTACCGCTGTGAGATTTTTGATAATTATACAGAATTCTCCGCGGTGATTTTCTCTTGCCTGCTTGTCTTCACAGATGAATTCATGGCTGATTAGATCGCTGCTCTAATCAGATTTGAGTTACATTGTAAGATCGCTTCCTACGTGTCTCTGTCAAGCCGAGTTACTCAGTGTAACTGTGAAACAGTTAATGTGACAACACATATGTTCGATAGGGAGTTTAGAAATTGTACTTTTACGAGCAGCAGGTTGCTCCATAACAACAGATAGAAAACTGAGGTGGAACGGCAGTCTGTCAGACACCTATAATTAAGTATAAAGGCTGGTTAGTTGAATACAGGGTTGAAGTGATGTCTTGTACTGTGAAGCCACTCCTTCCTTCGCTGGTGCACTGTTCTTTACATAATAAAAACTCAACAGTTTGCTCTTACTGTTAGCAGTAAACAGATTTGGGACATCGCTGACGGTGTTGCAGCACATCTGGCAGTGATTCTTTGTTGCATAAAGGGGATTTTGGCTACAAGTATTGCACTTACTTTACATTTTTGCACTTTTACTGTACATTATTACACTTATTCAGTTTATGGCACTATACGTCACACAAGTTTTACACTACAATTTTGGCCACTCTGATTTTGGATACTTCATACCTGTCTTCATCTTAGCTGCTAATAGATGATAAATTGACCTTTTAGCCAAGGTAGCGACATAGATTTTGCAGTCGGCCGGTCTTAAAATACCTTGTATTGAATTTATTGATTAAGGATAATAAAGGAAGGGAATCTTGTTTTCTTGTTTAGTGCCACCAAAGGGTCAAACTTCCACCTGTCCAACACTTTAGTTCATGGGAAGATACCTTAAAATAATGAGTGGATGTCCAACATCAATGCCCGCTACCTGTATGCATGCAGCTAGCATTAATGTTAGCTTATGATGCTAACATTAGCATGTATTATAGCATGCTTATGTGCTGAAGTTAGCCTGTTAGCATGCAAAGTGTATGCAGCATTAATGCTGTACATGCTAATGCAACATTTGAGGTGTTTATCAAGTAAAGATGCTTTGCAAGAGTGCATGAAGTAGTTGTTTACTTTTCGTATCATTATAAATCAGATACTCTGCTAAGGTAGATGTATAATAAGAGAGAGTGTGACCTCATAAAACAGATCAACACTTCTTAAAAGTGGTGGTTAAGTGTTTATTTTTCATCTCATTACTCCAGCATGTGTGACGGCGGGTGCAGAGAGAGACCCAGGAGCGGAAACGGAGAAGGTTAACAAAAGTTTATTTTGCAACAACAGGCAATAACTGAAACAATCGCTGGCAGCGTGAGGTCCAAACAAAACACGAACTCAGAGAGGTCCAGAGAGTGCTGGGCTGTGTGGGCAAGGGAGGCACTGGAACAAAAAGAGAAGAGACAAACAATTAATCAAAAAGGTTCAGCAAGCTATCAAAACGTACTATACCACAGGAGACTGAGACCAACTGATACCACGGTACGCGGAAGTATACTCTGGCGTCGAGGAGTCACTCCGCAGAGGTTAAATAGGCGTCCTAATCTCCTGAAGTGAACTCAGGTGTGCCCAAACACTCCTCGACGCATCGGGGGGGAGGGGAGCCTCAGGAAAACAAAACGTAAAGTTACAGCCCACAAAACAGAACACAGGAAATGGACCTTCAAAATAACAGCACAGACAATACCAACCGCCACAGTACCCCCCCCTCAACGAACGCCTCCAGGCGTTCTACCCGGCTTGTCCGGGTGAGCGGCATAAAAGTCCCGAAGGAGAGAGTCATCCAGAATGAGTCCCCTGGAGACCCAGGAACGCTCCTCTGGACCGTAACCCTCCCAATCCACCAAGAACTGGAAACCACGGCCGCGTGGACGGACATCCAAGATCCGTGACACCGTGTAGGCGGGATGACCATCAATGAGGCGGGGGGGAGGTGGGGCGGCGGCCGGCGGGCTGAGCTCGCTGGAATGCACCGGCTTCAACAGGGAAACATGGAAGGTGGGGTGGACCTTCATAGAGTCTGGTAGCTTGAGCCTGACGGCAGACGGATTAATGATCTTCAACACCTCGAAAGGACCGACAAAACGGGGAGAGAGCTTACGTGACTCGACATCCAACGGAAGATCCCGTGACGACAACCACACCTGCTGACCCGGTCGGTACTCGGGGGCGGAGACGCGGCGAGCGTCGGCCAGCCGTCGGTTCCTCTCCGTGGAGCGGGTGAGAGCAGCTCTGGCAGACTGCCATACCTCCTTAATCCTCCGGAGGTGCTCCTTCACAGAAGGGACGGATACCGCAGTCTCCTGCTCGGGAAACAAGGGAGGTTGATAACCCAAACAGCACTGAAACGGTGACATACCTGTGGCCGAACAGGAGAGGGAGTTGTGGGCATATTCTATCCAAGGCAGGTGTGTACTCCAAGAGACGGGATGATGAGCAGCCACGCAGCGAAGAGCGGACTCCAGATGTTGGTTAGCTCGCTCTGTCTGGCCGTTACTCTGGGGATGGTAACCAGAGGACAGACTTGCCGTGGCCCCCACCGCCTTACAGAACTCCTGCCACACCTGGGAAGCGAACTGTGGACCCCGGTCCGAGACCACGTCGAGGGGAATTCCGTGAAGCTTGAACACATGAGTCACGAGTAGACTAGCAGTCTCGAGGGCAGAAGGCAGTTTAGGCAGGGGAACATAATGCACAGACTTGGAAAAGCGATCAATAATAGTTAAGATGACAGTGTTACCTTCAGATGGAGGAAGACCAGTAACAAAGTCCACGGCGATGTGAGACCATGGGCGGCTTGGGACGGGCAAGGGGTGCAGTAACCCCGCAGGGGGATGATGAGAAGCTTTTCCCCTGGCACAGACTGAGCAAGCGGCAATAAATGCACGGGTGTCGCGGTACATCCTCGGCCACCAGAAGCTCTGACGGAGGAACTGGAGGGTGCGGTGGAAACCAGGGTGACAGGTAAGTCTAGAGGAGTGAGCCCACTGGAGAACTTGCGACCGGACCGAATCCGGGACAAACTTGCGATCGGGGGGACCGGAACCAGGGTCCGGTTGTTGCTTCTGCGCCTGGAGCACGAGGGATTCGATCTCCCATGTAGCCATCCCCACGATGCAAGCCGGCGGGAGGATGACATCCTGATGTTCCGAGTCCAGGGGAGGGGCATAGAGACGGGACAGGGCGTCGGGCTTAGTGTTACGGGAACCGGGGCGATAGGAGAGGGTGAAATTGAACCGGCTCAAAAACAGAGCCCATCTGGCTTGGCGGGGATTAAGCCTCTTCGCGGTGCGTAAGTAGGCGAGGTTTTTATGATCAGTCCAGATCAAAAAGGGAACCGTAGCGCCCTCCAGCCAGTGCCTCCATTCTTGAAGCGCCCAAACCACAGCCAGCAACTCTCTATTCCCGACGTCGTAATTCCGCTCGGCCTGGGATAAGCGGCGGGAAAAGAAAGCACAGGGATGCAGTTTATGAGTCTGAGGGTCTCTCTGGGAGAGGATGGCACCAGCACCGGAGTCGGAAGCGTCCACCTCGACCACGAACTGACGAGTGGGATCGGGGTGTTTGAGCACCGGGGCAGAGGTAAACAGTGCTTTAAGCTGGGCGAAAGCCTGTTGGGAATCGGGAGACCACTGGAAGGGGATTTTCACAGAAGTAAGTCTAGTGAGGGGAAGAGCTACCTTACTGTAGTCACGGATAAATCTGCGGTAGAAGTTAGCGAAGCCGAGAAACCTCTGCAACTCCTTCCGGGTGGTGGGAACGGGCCAATCCGTGACAGCTTGGATCTTGGCAGGATCGGGTCTTAGCTGACCCTTGGCGATGATATAGCCGAGGAAACCCACTGAGTCAGAGTGAAACTCGCACTTCTCCGCTTTAACAAACAATTTATTCTCAAGAAGTCTCTGAAGCACTAGTCTTACATGCTGTCTATGTTCCTCTAGATCTCGAGAGAAAATCAATATGTCATCTAAATAAACGAAAACAAACCGGTTTAACATGTCTCTGAGGACATCGTTAATGAGAGCCTGGAAGACAGCGGGGGCGTTGGTGAGACCAAAAGGCATGACTAAATATTCGAAATGACCTAACGGTGTGTTGAAAGCTGTCTTCCACTCATCACCCTCCTTTATCCGGACGAGGTGATAAGCGTTACGCAGATCAAGCTTGGAGAAGATGGTGGCGGAGCAGAGTGGTTCGAAGGAGGGGTCGATGAGAGGGAGAGCGTACCTGTTCTTAACGGTGATGTCGTTAAGTCCACGGAAGTCGATGCAGGGGCGAAGGGAGGCGTCCTTCTTCTTAACAAAAAAGAAGCCAGCCCCTAACGGAGAGGATGAGGGGCGGATGAGTCCAGAGGCTAGAGAATCCTGGATGTATGTCTCCATGGCCTCCCTCTCGGGGCGTGACAGGTTATACAGCCGACTAGAAGGGAGAGGAGCACCAGGGAGGAGGTCTATGGAGCAATCGTAGGGGCGATGAGGAGGCAGGGACAGGGCTAACTCTTTACTGAACACAGGGGCTAGGTCATGGTACTCGGGAGGCACGGAGGTGAGGACAGGGGGCGTGGGAGGTGGTGGAGAAACACGGGAAGAAAAGGGGTTGGCCGAACGAAGACAGTGGGCATGACAGAATGGGCTCCAGGTGGAGATACTAGCAGTAGTCCAGTCTATCTGGGGGTTATGTTTAAGCAACCAGGGGAGGCCCAACACCAGGGGAACCTGAGGGGAAGGAATGACGAAGAATTGGATGTCTTCTCTATGATTCCCAGAGATTATGAGCGTGACCGGGACCGTACGTTGAGTGACCTGAGCTATACGTCGGCCGTCTAAGGCGGTTACATTTCTGGGCACCGGGAGGGATTCAAGGGGGAGCTTAAGCTGGGTGGCTAGTTCGGTGTGGATGAAGCTCTCGTCTGCCCCTGAGTCAATCAGGACCCTCATGGGAAGCGACTCACGACCCCAAAGCAGACAGGAGGGCACGGTAATACGGGAGGGAGAGCTGGGATTAGGGGATGTCTGACTCACCAGTGCGCTCTCCGTCACGGGTGAGCCTGCCCTTTTGGCGTCTGAGGGCAGTTAGCGAGAAAATGACCTCCCTGGCCACAGTAGATACAGAGCCGCTGGCTGAAACGTCGCTGCCGCTCGCTGGGGTGGAGACGGGTCCGACCCAACTGCATGGGCTCCGAAGGGTGAGAGGAGGACGTGGAGGGAGCAGCGGAGTGGCCGGAGGATCCGCCACTGGCTGAAGGGGGAGCGAGGGAAGCTGGCTCGTGAACATGAGAGAGGCGAGTCTGGGCTTTCTCTCTCTGTCTTTCTCTCAAGCGGTTATCTATGCGTATGGCGAGGGAGATTAATGACTCTAAGGAATCGGGTTCATCTCTGGAAGCTAATTCGTCCTTTAACTCACTAGAAAGACTCCGTAAGAAAACACCTCGTAGCTCTAACTCCCCCCACCCGCTCTCTGAAGCTGCGATACGGAAGTCAATAGAGTAATCTGCCACTGATCTCGCTCCCTGCGCCAAGGAGAATAGGCGTTTAGCAGTTTCCTGCCCCTGTCGTGAATGATCAAAAATACGACTAAGTTCCCTCGAGAAACTGTCGAAAGACGAGAGAATGGGGGAGTGCTGTTCCCATAACGCTGTAGCCCACTGCGCTGCCCTGCCCCGTAACAAATTAACTGTATAAGCTATCTTAGCTCTATCAGAAGGATAACTAAGGGGTTGTTGATCAAATACTAGTGAACAGCGCAAGATAAACCCCCCAGCATTACCAACTTCACCTGAAAAGGGTTCGGGGGCCGGCACATACGGCTCACGCTGAGAGACAGACAGAGAGGTAGATTGGGCTGCAGCGGTTGCCGGTGGGGGTGGCGCTGGTGTGGGACTTGGGGAGGAAGGAGAGCCACGGGTGTCCGTGCGGCTGAGGTAAGCGGTGAGGTCACGGACTTGGACGCTGAGACCTTGTACTGCCTCCATTACTCCCCGCAGCATGTCCTCGTGCTGGCCGAGACGTAGTCCTTGATGGGCGAGCGCCGCTCGAAAGGGGTCCGAATCCGCTGGGTCCATGTTTGGCCAGAGTATTCTGTGACGGCGGGTGCAGAGAGAGACCCAGGAGCGGAAACGGAGAAGGTTAACAAAAGTTTATTTTGCAACAACAGGCAATAACTGAAACAATCGCTGGCAGCGTGAGGTCCAAACAAAACACGAACTCAGAGAGGTCCAGAGAGTGCTGGGCTGTGTGGGCAAGGGAGGCACTGGAACAAAAAGAGAAGAGACAAACAATTAATCAAAAAGGTTCAGCAAGCTATCAAAACGTACTATACCACAGGAGACTGAGACCAACTGATACCACGGTACGCGGAAGTATACTCTGGCGTCGAGGAGTCACTCCGCAGAGGTTAAATAGGCGTCCTAATCTCCTGAAGTGAACTCAGGTGTGCCCAAACACTCCTCGACGCATCGGGGGGGAGGGGAGCCTCAGGAAAACAAAACGTAAAGTTACAGCCCACAAAACAGAACACAGGAAATGGACCTTCAAAATAACAGCACAGACAATACCAACCGCCACAGCATGAATATATTGAATGAATTCCAGATTGAATTGATTGTGTTTTAGTAGGTCAAACTGGCATTTCAAATTGATGTGAAGGTTTTGCTGCTCAGATTAGTCTATACACCCCACAATGCATCACCAGGATCATTCCACACATTGCATATTTCATCAGTATACCTAACCTCAATACATTAACTATGGTTGTTTGTTGTTTGTCTGCCTGTGCTTTCACAGTGCTGCTTCCTAGCTGCTTGTTTTTATTCAGCACGAGACAGCAGCCAATATTCCCCTTGGCCTTTTCACTACAACAGTACAAACCAGTCAATATTGGCAGGAGAATATTTTCCTGCCCCAAGTTGCCAAAGTATCAATACTTGAGGACGATAACGGGGGCCAGGGTAAATGAACAGATATCTGCAAAGAAAAACTAAACCTGAGACCTCTTTGTGGTGCGAAATTGGCCACCACAAAGGAATTAATGACGGATCCTTCCAGCATAATTGTCTAATTATGCCGGGCAGATGGGGCACTGCTTTAACTAGGACACATTGTGCTACCTCTCCAGACTCTCCACAACAAAAGGCAAACCAGTGTGACAGCCTCTTCAGCAGTGAGTGGGAGGGAGAATGAAAGAAAGAAAATGGAGAGAGAGGAGAGGAGAGGAGAGAAGAGGAGGGGGGAAAAAAATCTGGGTCTGTCACCAAGCCATTCCTCCACTCGATATGTTACCACAGAAACAAATGTATGGTGTAAACACTGCGTGGATCACAGCTCCTGGGAGGTGAATCACTGCAGTGTAATGAGGTTGGTTTACATGCTGCTTCTCAGCTTCCCACCCAGACTAACTCAATACTTAAACCCTCTAATTAAAGAGAATCGGCCACTCGATAATTGATCACATCGGCTGCCTCGGCATACGCCATCACTGTAAGGCTTCACACCGCTGTTTATTAGAGCTGTCTGCCTGCTTTGTCTCCTGGGAGGGAAGAGAGGAGGGAAATGTTAGAGGGGAGGGGTAGGTAGGGATGAAACAAAGGTAAACATGTAAAGAAATTAAATCTCCGCTCTTGAAAGCTGCTGTTAAAGTAGCAGTGGGACGTGCAGTCGAATATCACATATCAGTTTTTGTCTCAAGGGTCTTTCAGCCACTTCAGCTGCACATGCCACTCGCTGGTAATACTGCCAGTGTTTGGAAGTATTACTTCCTGCATCAAGAAGTTATTAAAGGGGCATTAAGTAATCTATGACCTTTATTGACCTCTATCTGCAACCAGCAGGAATTACAACAACACTGAAGAGACTCGGTGTGCCAATCCGCGTGTGCCAGCTTTTCCCGGCAGGTTTTGAGTGTACAATAGTCGAGGATGTGCTTGATTTTTGAGTGCAACGCTCACGAAGATTATTGTTCCAGGAAGTAATGCACAAAGGAAACAGAGGAGCTTCTCGCAGCTGAAAAGAAATGCAGTCACATTTGAGACGGCGTCGAGGCAGCTACAAGGACGTCTCAGAAAGCAAAAACTAAGCATTAAAAAAGATGTATTTTTTCTTATTGTGGGGATTAATTAGCAGAGGGTATTCCAAAGTTGCAGTTTGATTGACGTCTCTTTATGCAAGTCTTGTAATAGTTTCTGTTGGCACAAAACGGAGGGTACACTGATTTCTTAATAAACAAACTGTTCAACAAGTAGACAATTAAAATTAGTGTATTCTACATACTTTGTCATAATAATGTATAGTATAAAATTGAGACAAAACATATGGTGCTGTTTATTGTAACCTGATAATAATCAGACTAAAATCAGTCATAATTTGCATGTGTCAAGTGTGTCGAGTTTAGGTAGCAAAGTTTTTCAATGGTCAGAGATTGAAAAGCACATGTATGTAATAGTCATTTTATTCAGTCTTTACTTCCTGCCCTCTATGTGGAGGGTGTTGATATCATTAAGTCTCACAGAAATGCAGATAAGCTCTTTTCATATGTAAGAAAATGTAGCTTTGATGGGAGTTGTTGCACATTTTCAAACATTGTGTATCACCAGTGCAGGTGTGCACACAGTTCTCCTGTTTTTCTTTGTTTTGTATCCCCCACCTACCTCCTCTTTTTCACTCTTGTCAGATTCAGGTTATTATTGACCCGTGTTAGCTTTACCGCCGAGGTCCATCACTGTTTTGGAGCAAGCGGACAGGAAGTGACAGAACTGACTATTGAGCATCTTCAGGACCTTTGACTTATAGATTTCCTCTGACTCCCTGTGGTGTGGGGTAATTGCTGAGTTTCCAAAATTGATTTATGGAAAGTAAATGTATCATCAAGGCTAGGACTGGGACTGGGAGTGGAGCAGATTGACAGGAAGGAGACAAAAGAAGAAACGCGGCTGCTGGTGGAACATAACATACAGTGGCATGTATTTGTGGTAAATGGGTCTGGGAGTAAATACGCAGAGTACACCTGCAGAGCAGACAGAGCAGGTTATTACAGACAGACCTGAGCAGGTGTGGTGGAGTCGAGGAAGATGTACGACCGCAGTCTGTCTGTTGAGGTAATTTCCTCTGAAAGTTTTTTTTTTTCTGGTGCTTTTGTGTGCTTGAATTTTTCTTCTTCTAAACGCAACAGTCTCCATAGACACAGCAGTGCAGTATCATGCTGCTCAACTGCACCAAAATCAGCTGTTAGTCGGTTGGGATAACATAAAATGACTCCCATTAAGAATTAGCATTAAATATTTGTACCAAGATTTTTTGCATGCCATTATTACCTTGTCAAAACAGCTACTAGGTATGGAAGTGTAAAAATGTAAAGGCAAATAGCTATAATTAAGGCTTATTCATCAAAATGACTTTTTGAGTGGAGTCACCATTATTAGATTTGTTCTGTAAGTTACATCTCATTTGTATTTACGAGCTTTGCAGCGACCTGACCTTGGCCTCAGACAAATAATTATAGTTTTCCTTGGCCTGATGTTTTTGTACAGACTGATCTGATCAGTCTGTCATGTCTACTTTGGCAGCAAACCATTTGGCAACACACCAAAGAGAAACATATTATTACAAAGTGGGTGTAACTTCCTTGTGCCAATCACAAAGTGCTGGTTTGGCATTTCTGAATTCCTGCGGCTGGCAGCTGTTAGCGATTTCTCTGACAGGCTTTTAAAGAAACTTGCTGGGGCTTTCCCGTCATTAACAATTATATATATAAAAAAATGTTCTCCTCGCATGCACACACATATGCAGTGATGTACTGTACTACTGTACTGTACATACTTTACACTGGGAGGCCTAAAGAATAGAAACCCGATACATCGTGATACAAGACGAGATGCACGAGTGCTTCGTCAACTCATTTTTTGTTGGCACTGTGTGTTATCAAATGAGGCAGCCAAAATGTTAGAAATGCTCTTAAATTAATCAGATCATACAAAATACAGTCTGAAAACATAGTTGAACAAATAGAAACTGGACAACTCTTGCTCTACCAAGGCGGCAAAATCCTCTAACCCCTGAAATGTTGTTACTATTAAATGTGATTCTATTAAGACATTAATAGATTCAGAATGTTGTTTTGCATTTGTATGCGCCGGGATCAGTAGCAATATAGATTGTGAAAAAACAGCAAGAACGTATTGTCTTGAATTATTAAGGGATAAAGGTTTGTATTTTTCTTATTGTCACCAAATCCCATGGACAGATCAGATCACTGTAGCCCAAAAACTGTTAAAAACACATTAAATGAGCCACACTGATGCTTTAGCTGACTTGTTCCTTCATTTCAATGAACATGGCTGTTGTTTTTATTTTGAGCCAATCCTACAAACATACTGTCCTGCAGCAGTAAATAGTCACTACAGCAAGAATTGTGTATTAATTCGCTGGAGAAAATAGTTCCATATAAATTCTCTGTTTATTCCTTTTTGAGTAACGTTTGCTGACAACTACAGTGCCCAGCTGTTTAGTGAAGTGACTGCACCTTTTTATAAAGCGAAACTAAATACTTTTGAGCTGTTATTGAAGAATTGCATCTTTATTAGTCTGCTAATAAGTTCCTGAATATGCACCAAAGACTGAGTGCGTGTTTCCTGGCTCATTGCCCAACTTTTCACCAAATTTCATTGGAAATAAACAAGAGTTTGAGATATCCCACTCACTCACACACTAATAGAAAAATATTTGGACCAAAAACCTAAGCTCCCTGGCAGAGGTGACCACAGGTTTTGCAAAAGTAGCATGTATTTATTGCACATTGGGCAAACAAAAAGCGCAGTTGTGTTTGTATTGGATTGAATTACACTGTAGAGAGGTTTCTGTTTTTCTGGTTATTATAGATAAAACGTCTGGTCAACGTGTTTTTTCTGTCTTTCACATATGTTTTCTTGCTCTCTTAATGCTGTGTGATTATACATTTCCTTTGAAAAATGCTAGCATGTCTCGCATTAGCTTGTGACATTATTACACTATATGCTGCAAACTTTATGCTGCACAAGATAGACTTAATCAATGCAATGAGTGTGATTTGTTTTATACACACAGTTGGTTTAGACTTAAATGTATAATACCTTAAAAACAAGGGCAGCTATTTCTCCCTCTGCTTATGCAGTGTTTCTGCAGAGGTTACAAAGAGAAGTTAAGTTTATTGAACTTAGTATCCTTCTGCACACACTGGTTTTTATTTCAAGGGTGTGAGAGAGACACAGCACTTCCCCCTGGCTCGAGCAGATCCTCTGTGCTGTGTTATTGTAGCGGTGACCTTGGTTCTTCTCTAAAAGCCTTCTGTCAGTGCAGATTCTTACAGGCACACAGCCGTGTAGTGTTGGCTGAAAACTCATTGAATCTGCTTCGCCAAAGCCAACAGGGCAGAAGGGTGCAGGTGCTGCACTGAAATTGGTTTGCTTTTTGCTTAAAAAGTAAAGTGTGCTTCACCCAGAATGGCTCTCTCTAAACACTCCCTGTAACCAGAATCGGCTCCCTGTGCTCCACTTTGGGGTTATGGTTTCACTGGAATTAAAAAGTCTGTTTACACTGTGCGAAACAAATATACAGTATGAATTGGATTCTGATGCTAGACTGTATATATTTGGGTTATGAAAACTGCTCAGATGGTGATATGTGGCCATTCCAGTAAATATTCAGAGTAGGATGAGAGTTAGGTGAATCAGCCTTGGCCCACGCTCAGTTTATAAAGATTATTATGAGACTGTGATTTCAAGGAGAAAATAGACTGAATGAGATCGAATTTGCTTTTTTGGCAGAAGCAAAGGCTGGTTGGCACACAGAACAATATCTAAATAGAAATCACTTTTTTCACTCCAGTTAGATTTAACTGGAGTGCATTGTCCTCCTTTCTGGCTCAGAAACTTTGCTGTCTAGAAATGTGAAAGTTGCAGCCGCAGAGTTTCGGTATATTAACATTATTGGCACACGGGGTGTTATATCTGGCAAGGAGAATCCATTTTGAGAGAGTTTGGAAATACTGTATATGTTAAGAGCATCTGTCACAGACCTTAGTTTCTTCTCTTAACCTGCAATGCGTTAAATAGGTCAGTAATATTCCCCTTCTTTTTGTTGTTAAACGCATAGGATACAGGACCAAATCATTAGCATGGATGGAATCCAGAGCATTAATGGTAACCAGGCAAGAGTCGAATGACATTGTTATTGCAGCCGTTCCCGGGAAAGTGAGGGGAGCTGAAAATTTATATTTGATTTATTGCTGGGTTTGAATTTATGTTCCAACTCTCAATAGGAAAGTAAGTGATCTTCGCCCGGCTTCTCACAAGAGAGGGCCCCACAGCATCTGGTGCTGGAAACATCTCTGTATCAAACGGAGTTCCTTCTAGTTTCTCTTTGCGCTGCTTAACCACCAAGAATTTACACCTGTAGGGGATATAGTATTACTATGTTTATTGGACTGGATTCAAGTCTGAGCCTTGAGAAATTATCAGATGAGTGGAATAAGCTACTCTTTGTGGGAAACGTTGAGCAAGACGTTACGAGACACACATTATTTTTGTTGTGTTGTTACTAACTGATTACCTGCTACTTGTTACTTTGCTATTCACGATTGCAAATATGGAGCTATAAGTCGTTATTTACATTAGTTTATTATCTACTAAATGGTATTTGATCGGTTGAGTGCCTGCTCAGTATTGAAAGCATTACAACACTTATATAAAGATCTTTAATCTACACGGCTCAAGTGCTGTTATTTATTAGGAGTTCTCTTTGCAGCAGCATATACTGTGGATGAGAGCAGAAATATACAGCTCACTGTCACTGTGAGTGTGCTTTTGAATCCTTGAAACATCGTATCTTCGCATTATTATCTGCTTGAAGTGATGATACGAATACCATTCTTTATGGTTTGGTAATAACTGCCTTATTTTTCATAGGGACGCGCAGCATTATTTATCACTGGCAGTGTTCATGGGGATTAATGATGCATAACTCTGTCGGAGTTGTCTGGCATACAGCACCAGCCGAAGGAATCTGGAAGGTTATCAGAGCAATAAATCCCAAGTTTTTTCGCCCTTGTTTGTCACGATGCACTGCAGCAGCCAGTAGTTATGACGGTTCCAGCTTGTCCCCCCCCCCACTTCTCCCTCTCTCTGTAAGCCGTCAGAAAAATAACACAACTTGTTTAAGCTGCCAGTTGATAAGGTGGAATTTGATCGCACAACCTCAGAGTTCAAAGCGGGCAACTGTTCTTGAATCTTCTCCTTATTACGTTGATTCTGTCTGCTTCCAGCTGGATGATGGGGTGTAGATAAGGAGCGCACCGCGCACTCTCTCCACCTCTGATGTTCGTTCTTGGCAACGAGAGCACGAGCACAGTCTGTTCAGTCTTGCATTTTAACTGTTTTGTCAATTGCTGTCATCCAATTCTGTTATGTCTATAAACTGAAAATTAAATTAGGTGTGCAGACTGTTACACAAGTTCAATCTATACCCCCCCCAACAGCAGTATTTCTTTCATCATGGCTTATATTCTCTGTTTAATTTATTGAATCAATTGCCCCTTTAACTTGCCAAGCAGGAGGAAGCCATCCATGCATTGTCCATGATCCGGGCAGAGAGGAAGATTTCAGTCTATTAGTGAAATGATAGGGCCTTTACTGCAGCGAGCTCACTGATTGAATGGCATCCTTCTCAAGGTCAGGCCGGAGCTAAGAGCTATTTTCTGCTTACCTGTGCAGCCAGCCAGCCACAGAATCTGCACACAAACTGCCTTTACACCAGCGAGCTTAGTAAGCGGAGAAGCTCATCACTGATATTTCCAGCTGGTAACATGAAGAGAAACCTCTTTGCCTGCAGAAAAGGACACAAAGGCATGAGTAATATGATAAGTGGGATCTTGCTACAGTGCGTAAAGACATTAGGAATGTTGTTTTTTGATCTGCGCCAAAGGGCCGAATCATATCCTCCCATTGTGTCTCTGTCAAAGTAAAGCAGTGTGTTAAATGTGAATCAGTTTGCAGCAAGTGCGCAGACGGGGTCAGAGGTCAAACTGGGAGCGCAGTTGTTTTGTCTGCTTGTTTCTGATGAATGTGAAGTGTGTGATGTTGCTAGCCTGGTTTCCTCGAAAACACGAGCATCTGGCTGAAATAATGCAGCATGAACACCATTAACAGAATATGTGGCGGTCTTGTGTTAAGCTGCTTATGTTCAGGGACCTATTTTATGTATGTCTAAATTACTGTTAAACAGTGTGGCAGTGATCCAGCAATGAATAATACAAGGGGATTAGGGTCAATATTGTCTGGGATGTTTAGTTTTTGTTGAATAATCTTGATCATCATTCCACTGATGGTGAATTATGTCACAAAATGCAGTCATTACACACATTAGAGCCCACTTCCTCCCAGCAGCTAATGTTTTGAAGTGAATTTTCCGCACTGTCACATTAAATTTAGCCGGGCCTGACCTGTGCTAAGCCCTCAACCGGGGCTGTCATTTGGCGCATGTTCAAAAAAAAAAAAATCTCCTCGGTAATATGGATAACCCACGCTGTCACCGTATCCAGGGGTGGCGCTGCCACCTCTACGAGATCAAAGCACCGTGCAAATCCGCCATACTGCATACAGGGGAGTTGTGGAAGGGGGGCCGGGGGGTAGAACTGATTCACCTGTGCAGGGGTCGAGCACAGCTGCACTCCCACCAGCTGGAGCCCATGGACCACAGATAGGATTAGAGGCTTTGGCTGCAAAGGTCCCTCATCATCTCCCCGTCTGAACCTTGTATAGCAACAACCCCCGCAAACACAAATGCCACTTTATGATCACTTAATAACACCCCCATCTTCACTTCATGCACACGCTCTGTAAATCAGCTCATGTGCTTTTATAGCCACCATTGTCTCTGCAGATAAATAGGACAACCCAGCAGTCTGGGACTCCCAGCCCATGAATCTGGTGTGGAGGCATTTTCTCTCCTCGCCCCCCCCCTCCAGAAAGGTATCACCGTACGACCCGTGATTGTGAAGCTGCTCCCTGGCTTCTGTATCCGAGCTCAGCCCCTCATGCCTGCCAGGTAAACCCGTCTGCCTCTTTGCTGTTGCGATAGGGGAGTTTGGCTCTGACTGACTGAAACAACATCACCTTGTTTATCCTGTAAATAATTCACCCCTCCCGGGCAACAGAAACAAAATCAAGGTTGTGTGTTTAACAAGGGAGGCGAGGAATGAAGAAAAGCCAAAAAGAAAAAAAAAAGAAGAAATCAGGTGTTTCCTTTTCAGATAAACTTGCCGCCTGGGGACAGCGACACATCCCTGATTCCTATGCAGTGAGAAGATGCTGCAGTGAGATGTGTTAGGAGGTGTGTGTGTGAGTGTGTGCGCGTGTGGAGGGGTTTATTTTGTGCGCTCACTGAACTTGCCCTTTGATAGCTCTCTGAAGAGGGTGCAGAGATACTGTCGGGGACATTCTTGTCGTGTTTAACATCAGAACCTATGGAGTGTGTCAGCGCGTCGTCTGAGTTTGATGCTTATCATCGGGGTCTGTTCCTCGGAGCTGTCACCTCCCCGCCCGCCGCCCCGTCTGTGACACACGTGTATGCGGACACGCAAGCTGCCTTCGTTTGTTTTGGTGTTTGTCTAACATCACTCCCCTGGGGTAGTGTACCAGTGTCTAGTATAGACACACTGTTTATTTCCTTCTCACTCGAGGCATCCTCTCCCTGTTCTGTTGTGGCTTTTCTTATGTGTTGGGTTTTAAATATGGCTGACACCATGTACAGTGCAGTCCATATGCATTTAGACAGTGACACCTTTATGGTTATGGTGTTGGCTCTGTACTGTTCATATTGACTCCAAAATAAAACAATATTTCCATGTACGTATTTACAGGATGGAAAAAAAAGAAATTACCAAATAATGTTTTTATGAATACTAGATGTGGAAAATACAACCCATAAGTTGCTGTGTAAAACATAAATAAAACAGAATGTGATCATTTGCTAATATTTTTTGACATATGCTCAATTGAAAATAGTACAAAGACAATATATTTAATGTTTTGCTTCATCAACTTCATTTATTTCTGTAAATATCTGCTTATTCTGCTATTATGATAGCATGATTGGGTATGAAAGGAGCATCCTGGAAAGGCTCAGTTGTTTACAAGCGAGGATGGAGCGAGGTTCACCACTTTGTGAACACATGATTGTATAAAGGAGATTACTACACAGGCTCAGGAACACTTTGTAAAACTGTTGTCAGTAACCACAGTTTGTTTGCAAATGATTTTATTCTCTTTTTATTTATGTTTTACGCAGCATCCCATTTTTTTTAGAGAGGGTTATATTTGAGGGGTTCCCTGGCGTCTCTGATTTTGGTGCCACTTCCTTTTGGTACATTCCACTGTCAGAAATCCCCAAGAATTAAGAATATAAAGAGCGGAGGTGAAATGTCTGTCTATGAACCTGACATGTTGCACGTCGACCCCCCTCTCTATTCCCAGTGGGCGATTTCAAAATGCGACATAGATCACATGCATAATACAAATGCCATCTTAAGTGGGAATCAGCACTGAAAAGCCATCATCAAAGTTACTGGTCCTCAATTAATTATGTAATCTTGTTGTGGCGTCGAGTCTATTAGCGTAACAGTAATGATGGAATGATGGAAACGCAAATTGATTTGCATTTGCCCAATATTTTAATGCAAAATAACAAACTAATGAGGAAATGAATCCCCATCTTCATCTGGTTGCACTGGCACAAATCCCTGTGTTGTTAACTCAGTATGGATGAAAACAGGGAACATCCTCAGACACACTTAATGATACATGAAATTGTATCATTACTTCAAACAGGTTGTTGTGGTGAGACGTAGCACAGCGAGGGATTGAAGTGTTAACCAATGGGACATCAGGATCAGTTTGATTTGATGGGAAAAGCTGATGCGTGGGTCAAATGTAATGCTGAAGTAGAGCCAAAACAGTAGGGAATACCTGCACATTGTACAATATATTTGAACATCATTAGAAAATCAGTCAGCTTTATATTGTCCTGCAGCCAGAGCACAAAGCTGCACAGCAACTGTGAAACAACCATTACAAAGGCAGACTCGAGTCGTGATACACAAGCCTCCCCACCATGCTGTTGTGTCAGCAAGGGACGAGCCAGGAACTGATCTGAAGACAACGAGGATCTGGATATTTGAAGCTGATATTGGGCCGGATTCCCATCAGGCTACACGCTATGCCTCCCCTTTGAGTGTTGATTGCAGAGAGGAGAATGTGGTTGACTGATCTGAAAGGAAATTACTGGAGAGAGAGCTTATCCATGCCTTTGACTGATAATCAGCTCATTATCGTGTTGATCATTTACAGCTCTCCCCCTCGTCTGCTCTCTATTCTTTTAGCTGTGTCACTGAAGCAGAGCACAGAGACTTTTAATGGCTTGGCAGGGAGCCCGCTTTGGTGAGGCAGAGTTAAAACAACCATGCTAGCCCTGGCTAGTCTCCACTTTTACACAGTACGGGTCCCCACCCCACTTATCAACCCTCCCGGGGACGAGAAAAAATTAAAGAAAAACAACAACAGCAACGACAACATATGCAACCCCAACGCGAGCAGTGCCCTAGCACCCCAACATGGCTAACTGTGCATGAAATTGAACTGATTGGAGTTATTGACCAGAAGGCTCCAGCCCCTGAGAGGACAAGGGAGGAGGCGGGGGGTGGCTTGTGTGTTACCTGATTGAGTGAAAAATCCTCGGCCGGTTGCTTTGATGCCCGGCACTTTACAGGAAAGAGTGATTTAATGGAAGCTGCCAGACCTCATCAATGTCAGCGCTTGTGGTGAAGGCCCTCCGCTCCGCCGTGCTTTATATAAAAGCGCTCGCCATGACAGGTCCTGATGGACAGATGTTTGCTAGTTGTTTTAACTGCACAGTAAAAAGAAACACGGATATCAGCCTCCACCTCTGGCTCTAAAAGACAGGCTGTGGAGCGAGAGCAGGCTGTTACAGGCCACCCCGGCGTGCTGCACCCTCACCCTCTGCTATTTTAGGCCTCTATAAATAGCCCTATTGAATTTTTGCCGGAGTTGATAAGCCTATAATTAATGTGACCATCATTAGGCACGGACATGTTCTTCTCAAGAGGACCCCGCTGGTGAGGTGAAGGGAGGAGAATGGAGACTTCTCCTCTGTCCTTGTTTTAAGGATGAACTGAGCACTGCGAGAGGGTGGAAACTGGAGTGACGGCCAACCAGCTTCCCGGTGATGTGCAGAAGGCGCCACTTTGTTGTCAAGCTGCAGGATAACGCACAGCGTCATCTATCAACTCCCCACAAAAGCCCACTGTGCAGCGTCTTCAGTAGATCTGAATTGCATTGGAATTGCATCATTAATAGAGCAGAAATGATTCCCAGCAACTCCGGGAGAATACATTGACCCCTGAGGGAGACTAGAAACAAGACAATGTTTTTACAGGAGGAATATCTAACTAGAAGGTCCCATTACCACTTCATCAATATACAGCAGCAAGTGAGCGAGGAGACGGAAAAAGGGAGGGGAGCAAAAAAAAAAAAGCTGAAGAAGAGGGAATGTAATAGCTTATAGTGCTAATGGCAGTCTGAGCGCTCAAGTCCCAAACATTCAGCCGCCTCATCTCATCTGGGCTGTGTAATTGCCCTCCTGGAAGCTGCCACGCGAAGCGGCTGCCGCTGTAGTGAAGAGTGGCAGCTGCTGGATGTTGAGGAGCAGGCCCGGGTCAGCTCCCCAAGTGGGGCTCCTTGCAACCATGAGATGTCATAATTAATAGCTATCTGGGGGCCCCCGGGGGCCAGCGTCGGGTGGGTGAGACTATTTGGATAAATGGAAGCCAAACAGAAAGAGACGCCAGACGTATTCTCCAGTTAACATAATGCATACTTATCATCTCTTTGCCTTCAGCGAGTGCGCCCGTGCAGCATGTTACCCCCTGCTTTTCAGGGATATTTTTCTCGCTTGTTTGTATTAGGTTTCCCTTCCGTATCTAAACGCACCTAGAGATCGTTCGCTGTTGTGCACCATGGGAACTTATTAATCTTTGGGGACCGGCGTTCTCCCTAGTTAAGTAAATATACATGAGCTGCTGTGCATGATACAAGCTCCAAGCACCTTCAGAAAAATCTGTTAATTCAGCTTCCCTGTTTCTTCCCAACCTCCTCTCCCTCTCTCTCTTCCTCCCTCTCTCTCTCTTTCTAACATGCCGCCTGGGGGCAAATCTCACTCTGTCTCATCTGCTGCTTAATTTCACTGGAGCGGCCCTCAGTAATGAAGCGCCTTGATGTACATTTGCCAATTTCTGCCTCTGCCACTGCGGTATAATTGGGATGTGACTAAGCATGAATACCCAGCACAGGGTTGGTTGACCTCTCTGCAACCCCGCGAATAGCGCTTTTGTCATAATGGAGGTATTATCTCACATAATCTGGGAATGGAGAGGGATTGTCTGCAGGGTGCCAGGGATGGAAATGAATTGATATAACTCCTCGCTCCTGTGCAGCACAGAGGAGGGAAAAAAAAGCCCTGCAAGATACATTTTTTTACATGTTCATAATGAAGACATTTCTTCTTATCTATTGCTGCTTTGTGTTTATTGGAGTAGGAGAGCAGCTTCTGGCAAAAGCAGGGGTGGGTTTTTTTTTTAGGAAGGAAGGGAGTTTTGATGCTGTGGCACTAGAGAGGATTTCTCTGTGTGCGTGTGTGTGTATCAGCCGTTTCCCTGCGTGGGTGCACTGTGTACTCATGCACGCTAGTGTGTATGTGCGTCTGTTAATGACCCTGTAAAATGACAAGCTGAGCTGGCAGTGAGAGTACAGCCGACGGTCAGAGGGAGAGGGAGAGGAGGTGGAAGAGGCAGGAGAGTTCAGATGGAGGTGGTGGTGGTGGTGGGGCGGGGTATGGTTGCGAGGTCGGTGGTTCCACTGTGATTCACCACGCTGTCATCAGAGGGACAGGGGCCCCTGAGTGGCCCTCTCTATTCCCACCTGAGAGGCCTGCAAATGGAGGGGCCGCGCTGTCATTATTTACAGCCCGCAGCTCCTAACCTTGGATTCAGAGCTCATCACGGCGAAGGGAAAATCAGATAGGACTTGACGTGTACCCGAGCCAGTGACCTTGATAAGTGTGAGGTGCCTGCAGCAAGCGGTTAGGGAAGAAGAGCTCGCTTCTGTCGGCTTTCGCTGTGGATTTGCGCGTGCGCGTTTGTACATGTTAGTGTGTATTTCAGCCAGGTGGGGAGGGGTGGGGGTACACAGCTGAATGACTGAACCATGACTCAAAATGACACATGGTAGGGACCACTCATGGACCAAGATGCAGCAGGCATATGTGGCGTTACTGTTCATTTTGCTGGCACTAGTGCTGAAAGGATGGGTTGATCAACTGACCGGTCTATCAGAAAATCAAATGACATTTATTTTGATAATCAGGTAATAGTTTGTCATTTACGAAGCAAAAAGCTGTTTGCAGCTACTACTAAACATGAGGATTTGTCACTCTTCTTTCTTTATTTCCTTCTAAATTGAGTATTTCTGAGTTGTTGGTACAAACATGCAGTTTGATGTCATCTATGGGAAATTATGATAGGGAATTTTTCACACAAAAACAAAGGACTTAATGGATAGTGAAAATAATGATTATTATGCAGCCTGATGTTTTACCAGTTAAAAGCCACAAAACCATCCCAGATCAGCCGCGGTTTGCAAACGCACCTGACCCTTGCTTAAAGTAATGAATTTTTATTTATTTATTTTTCGATTTGATTTTTTTTTTTATGTTTTCCATCTGAACTAGTTACCTGGGGAGGAGGAGGGGCAAAATAACAGGGGAGAGCATCTCTGGATGGGTGATGAAAATGCTTTTTTCTTCCCCCGCCGAGATGCTATTTGGTCGCGTGAAATGATTAATTTCACACATATACAGGTCATCCCCAAAAGCAGCAACATCTCATTCACAAGGGGCCCCCGTCAGCAACAAAACAGGAGGCTGCAATAAAATGAGCAAACAGCAGCACGTACTGTACGTCAATAAATCTTTGGAGGTTAAACCTGAGCGCTGTAGAATTTGAGCACCCCCACCGCCGCCGCCTCCATCAAGTAAAAGTCACTGAGTACATCAGGACTGTCGAGTCCAAAAAATGGCCGACGAGCAGTTCGGGGAGTGTCCTGCGGTAGCAGGTACACACTCTCTCACTCACACAGAGTCTGTGTTTGCATAAGTAGGATGGAGCCTTGAATTATGGGGTTTGTGTAAATAAGGAGATGAGACTGTTTTTAGCACACAGGGAAGAGGGAGTGCTTGGATGAGAATAGTGCCTCTATGTTGAGTGGAAATGGTCTCGGGTTGTTTACGACAGCTCACAGCCCTCATATATCACAAGCAGTATGTTTGCTGTGAAGCTACAGTTTGTATGCCATCTGCCTTAGCTGAACTTGACCCTTCAAACAGACTTATATTTTGTAAACTAAGCTCACTGTAGCTGCTGTTTTTTTTTTTCTCTCTCTTTCTTAGTGGATGATCCAGAAACCCCACAAGGTGGCTACCTTCTTCGGGTGCATCGGTACCGACCGCTTTGGGGAGATCCTGAAGAAGAAGGCCGAAGAAGCCCACGTCGACGCACATTACTACGAACAGAACGAGGAGCCGACTGGTACCTGCGCGGCCTGTATCACCGGGGACAATAGGTTAGCCACCTTTTACTCACCCCTGACCAAGAAACGACCCTCTATCCCAGATTCCAAATAGTCCGTTTGTTTCGTTTTTACATCCCCGGACAGGCAGTTGACTCCTCGGGGCTGGAAGTCATAACAGGGAATCATGGCTCGGCTCACACATCAAAAGGAAAAAGAACAGCTTGAGTGTGTTTTTTCCAGGCCCCCACTCAGTCTCTGCCGCCCCAGTGGGTTGTCATCCATCTATAGGCTGACAGTAGCAATGTGTTGTGAGATGGCTGGGCTATCCCAGCTCTCACCTGTCAGCCTTCCTGGCTGTAAAAGGGGCTTTAGCGTCTCTGGCGACTCTCACGCTAGCATCATCATCAGCACGTCTGAGACAGCAGAGGTCAAAGCCTGCGCACACACACACACACACACACACACACACACACACACACACACATACAGTATATCAGTAACAGTGAGGGCTCCAGTTCATGATAGACCAAGTGTGGATCAATAACCTCCTTCTCTAAACACTCCCCTCCTCTGCAGCCCTTCATCCGCCGCTACTGCTGTTGTCAGTCAGTCAACGGCTGGACCTCGACCGCCCCGGGAGCCGGCCCCGCTGAATGGTCTTAGTGGGCTTGTTTGATGTGGGCTCTGACACCTGAAAAGGTCAGGTGCCGTGCTCAGGGAGACGAGCTCTGTAATATTTCTTACAGGTGTTTAACAGACAGCTCAGGAGGCCAGAGGAAAGGTCGCCGGCAGGGCCAGATTGGAAGGGTGATGGCTTTGAAGGATTGGGAGCCAGTATGTCGCAGCTCCCAGGCTTTGATTAGTGCAAGTCTTCAAAGAAAAAAACCTCCATTACTAAATCTGACTATCTGAGTTCCAGTCTGTAAAGATACTGTGTGTTGAATCGTTGTATTTTAGGCAATCAAAGGTTCAGTCAGTCCCTCCAGGATCAGAGTCCAACAAGACTTCTTTTTCATCCTTATTTTTCTGAAGTAAAACTTGCAAGAATTTGTGACCAATTTTCTGTTATTTTGTGATAAATTGTGATAATATTTAAATAATTAAGCATCTGAGTATAAGGTGTTTACACAACTTAACTATGATGAAATGTCGTTAGCCTGCGCAGTTAGGTATGATGTATTAAATGGACATGTGTAGCTAATTTTCCCCTGAACTTGGTCTATAAGGTAACCCTAGTTCTTCCTATCATACCACTGAGCATTGAGCTCCATAAGCAAATGGTTACTTATATGTGTTTATTAGAAATAGTTTTGGTGGCTTCATTTAGGCGAATGTGGGTTGGGGCATACACAGCCTGAGAAGACAAGCGGCTGGATATGGATGCGCTTAGCTCACCATGCTAACCATGGCGAGCAGTTTTTTCTCACCACGTGAGGACAGATCTCTCCCAGCAGCAGCACCCTTCTATCATATGGTCGCCGAACAGTTTCCCCCTAAGTAGCGATGATGGTTGCACTCATTTTGATGGCTGCTCATAAAGCGACAGCACACGAGGACTGGCTAATGAGCTATGTTAAGATAATGCCACCTGCTTCACTTTCCAGCTCCCACAACTCACTACTCAACTGCAGTGTTCATTTTAGTCATGTGTTTCAGTTGTTTTTCCACCTTTGTTAACAGCGGACCACTATTCAGGTGATATGATAATATGAATAATTTAAAGGTGGCTCATTCTTGGCCTTGAAAATCCCTCTGCTTATTTCAGTCTCTCCTTTTTTTGGTGTGTGAGATAACCCCTTTTTTAAGGAATGAAAAAAATCAGGAAGATTTCACCTTGGTGCAGACATTCTAAGAAAGCATTATCATCCTTTTATATCATGAAAGAACAAAGGAAAGTCTGGGGCCCGGGTGTTTTTAGGGATATTTTTGAGACAAAATTAAGATGGATGATAAGCGAGGCAGAAGATTTATGGGGTCTGTCTCGGCAGGTCCCTTGTTGCTAACCTGGCAGCGGCAAACTGCTACAAAAAGGAAAAACACCTGGACTTGGACAGCAACTGGGAGCTGGTGAAGAAAGCCAAGGTCTATTATATTGCGGTAAGTGAGACCCTCTACATTCAAAATGACTGTTCCCCAACTCTATTGCCAGAAGAGGACAAAATGTTAAGAGGCTTTATTCAGAAAATGCCTCCGTGCGCCTTCTGCATTGTCAATATAGCCATTCATCCTTTGTAGAGTGAAATGAGCTATGTTACCTATTGAGACAATACAGCTCCATTCTCTCTATTTTCCCCTCGTCTTTGTGCACGAAGCTGCAGCACAGTGTGAAATTGTTCTACATGTAATGCATTCATTCATTTCTTTTTACGTGAAGACAAGCCAACAGGTGCTGTGAAAGTGTGAAAATTGATTATTCGAGTTCATTCTGCTTTACCCCCTCCTACACAGTCTTCCCCTTACAGATAAAACACACACAGTCACAGATTGAGGAGGACAGATGTGCGCTTAGACATTCACACACACACACACACACACACACACACACACTCAAGCTGCACCACTGAGGTAATGTCTTAACTTACAGCTCCTGGAGTAGGATGGCCTGCTCGTGTTTCACTGTTCGGGATTATGTTTAATTCTGGCAGATCAACATTTTCTCTCATCTCGAGTCAAGATGATAGCCATGAAATTGCACCGCATTCCACGTCTTTAAGCAGTTCATTATCGGCATAAATCAGCATTACAGCCGAGCCATCAACGCACTCCTTGTCCTGAGTGAAATTCACAATGCTCCCCCTGTTGCCCACAAGCCCTCTAAACACGAGTGCACTGTAGTCCAATAATGACAGAGGTTTCATAATTAGCCGCCCAGTCGCAGAAACAAACACCAAAAAAAAAAAAAAGAGCTGTCAGTGCTTGTGCCAGAAAGCAGATCAGTCGGTCCATCCTCCAGAGTTTGTGTGGTCTCATTTTTAGCCTCTGCTTCGCATTAGCAAACACGGCACATCCTCTGCAAATTGGCAGTTGGGTTTTGCCCACATCCGACAGTCTTGCGCGCAGGGAAAAGCTTCCGTGGGATTTGAGGGGGGATAGAAGGGCCACAAATGGGTGTTTGTCAGTGCTTGGAATCTCAAACGTCGTTTCCAGCGTCCCTCCTGGGCCTCTTTGTCAAAACAGGGGGATCATTCGCTTTATTAGAGTCCCATTCGCACTTCTAAAGTACTTAGCCAGATACACTGCCACAGCTATTCCCACTTAATACTGTGTGGCGTGTCTAGACCGGCGTTCACTAAGGCCTCCTCTCTCCATTAACCTTGTCGAGAGCACTCAGATGTATTTACCCAATTTACAGCCAGATTGTACATTTTCTCCCTCTCTCTTCCTCTCTCACTGTACCAACCTCTGCCACGTATTAATGTGCTTTGTTGATTTTCATTAAACGGCTGCTGGGCGGTATACGCAGTCTTGTACACTCTAATCTGTAAATGTAATTACCGAAAAAGCGCGCATGTGTGTATGTTAGCATGTTATTTGCTCGCACGTGCGCCTGTGTTTGTCGGAGCATGTGTGTTAAAGAGGTGATTGATGATTCCTGGCAGAGGCTCTCAAGGTGCCTGCTACTATGTGGTGTGATTGGATGAAAACAGAATTATTAGAGGGCTCTTGCAGCCAGTCTGGCTCATCCAGCAGCAGCGGCGGCAGCAGCAGGGCTGGTGGCAGACGCAGAGCAGGGAGGCAGCACTGCCATTTCTCACAAAGAGAGAGAATGTTGAACTCCTGCCAAATGTTTGGTGGCAGGCTGTTGCTAGGAAATCTGGGTCCTTAGGCAAATCATTGCACAAAGACCAATAACAAAGGCGTGAGGGGGAAGAAGGAATGGCTAAACGCATTTCAGGCAGAGGATTTCTCTTCTTTTCTTTTTTTTTTTTGTTGGTGTTGTTGAATGCCATCGCTGCTGCAGTGATGTTTACAGTTATTTCTTTCCCCAACGATTGTAAACATCAGAAATGGAGGGTGATGTATTGTGTGAAGGGGAGATGAGTGACTCTAATTGGTGGGGGTGATGTGTGCGTGCTGGCCCAGTTAGCCTCATCTCCCCCCTCCTTCCCTCCGCTCCCTCTTTCCTTCCATCCCCATCCCCCTTGGCCCTCTATGGACACCCCCCTCCTCTTCCTCTTCTCCTTTTGCTGTCTCCTTTGCCCCCCCTTCTCCAGTCAGACACACATACACTTGCTGCTAAACACACATAGCGTGCACGCACACATTCTGCAGCATACCACTGGCTTGTTTTTCTTACCACTGAGCGCTTTGCCCTGTAATTTGATCTCCACTGCTTGATGCATCCTCCATGATGCCACTTTGAATTAACCTATGGCTCCACAGCTCTCCTTAGCCCCGGCTAATAAAATAGCCCCTCCTAACTTATGCCATTTACATTCAGGAAAAAAAGAAAGCAGTTGGTGCATCTCGTGGTCATGCACGGGGTAAGGAACAGAAACGAAGAAGAGGGGAGACGAACAAGACAATTGACTGTGAAAAGGCCTGTTAATGACTGGGCACAGATGGTCAGAAATAACCCAAGGATAGACGGAGGAGACGCTCGCCTCTGCCAACTGGCCTGATACACAAAACTCACCCAATGAGACACAAGCTGCAGTGCTGTTAGGTCACAAACCCGATCACAGCTGTGCGCGCTGTTTCGTTTACGCCCTGAGCTAATGGCGCAGTCCCCGTTAGCCTGCAAGAGGTTAGCCACACCTGAGGAAAACTGCTAGCCCGCCGTTTTTCTTTTTTCAAACGGCGCAGCAACTTGAAGAGGAAAGCCTCACACTGTTAACACTGGCACACTGCATATAGCATTAATTGGCAGTTGTATTCTTGCCCTCACTGCAGGGGAAAGCTGAGTTCAGCTTCAGTCACCGTAGCATAATATGCAAGGAGAGGAGGCGAAGGGGAGGGCAAAAGCAGTGGGGGAAAAAAAAAAAGCGCAATACTGGCACCACAAGCAGCACGTCAGTCTGCTTACACTCCAGAGTGGCACACATGCACACTTATATGCACACACGCATTGTTACTCCGCCCCACCAGCCCCTGCAATTTGCAGCCAAAAAGGCGAAGGGAGAGGTTTTCCACACACACACACACACACTCACACACACACACACACACACACACACACACACACACACACACACACACACACGCACACTCACAACTAGCTGACATCTCATCAGCCAGCCGAAGGGCTGATTAGCACAGAGGTGACTGCGGCTGTGTCTCTGTCCAACTCAGAGGACCACACTGTCCTCACGCTGACCTTGAGCTCCCTCTCGCTCTGTCCTTCTTTTCTATCCTCCTCTCTCACCCTACTCTCCCTCTCACCGCTGCTCTTTATCTCCAGTATTCCTCCCTTCCTCTGTCTCCATATCCTCCCTCCTCTCCTTTTTCTGTCTTTTCTCCCCTTCCTCTCCACTCTGTACTGCACCACTCTGCACTGCCCCTGTCCTTCCACATAGCCAGGGAGGGATCACGAGGCAAAATGCAGGCGGTGGAGAGAAAGAGGGAGGGAAGAGAAGTGGAGGGGGGAGAAAAAAAACTGGCAGGCTCCCCCTTTGTCTGCAGGCGATCAGTTACAGTCTTGGTTGCCGATGAAATTTAATCCCCACCGCATTTACATGCCAAGTTTGACTTCTGGCAAGCCTTATTAAATAGATTTGTAAATCATTTCATCTTGATTAGAATCTGTTCTCAAGGGATCAACATTTTTTCGCCTTGCTTGTGTTTTGTTATGTGCACAATCTGTGCCCACTGGTGTTAAAAATTTGAAAGTCAACCCTCGGTGGTGTTATTTTTCTGTGCGAGTGAGCGCGAGCAGTAGGTTTAGGGGACAAAGAGCAATGGGTGCCAAGTCCCGTCCGTCACCGGCCAAGCCACTGTGTCAGCATGTCTCCCGTCTCTGGAGGTCATGTCGGTGGGCGAGCAACTGCTATGATGTGTCTTCTCTTTATTAGGCTGACACCACAGTGTCTTTAGCATGGAACAATGTCATTTCAAATTGTGCCTAATCAGATGGCATTTTGTAATTGCCAGCAAGCATCTTATGAATATGAATTCATAATTGTTCAATTACAAGCCGACTGCATCATATTTATTGGCTTATTTTTTTTTTTCTCCCGCTGGCCTGGGCCAATTATAGGATTTAAATCTTGAGGCAATCAAGTGATAAGGGTGAGGCGTTTAGTGTTTGCTGTCACTATATAATTCTCTCGAATGTTAAACATGCATCTGGGAGGCCTGTATTTGTCAGAAGGCTGTGCGTGGAGGTGCACCTGCCTAATTGAGTGGTAATGAGCTGTCAGGAGTGCGGGCTTGGTGATTGGCTCTCGGCGGGGCGTCCCGTGCCAGTGGGACGTATTGGCTGGCCCGGCCCTGCTGGAGGATCAGCCAGCTCCGCAGCCCTGCAGGCCTGAGTGGGCGGAGCGTGGCAAATTAGGGTGGAGAGGCCAAACGACGCTGACTGCGGAGACATCCTGTGGCTTTCACTTGTCTGTGGGATTTATTTAGCTTGTTTACAATTATCCTGGCTCCTTATTTGGCTTTACTTCTTCACGTCAAGGTGGAAGAAGATTTCAGATGTTTTGCATAAGTAACAGCAGCAACATCACACTGTAAACACTCTCCATTAAAAGTGAAAGTCCAGCATTTGGTGAATGATTTATGGGATTGTTGCATCTGTAGTGCTCTCAAAACACTCCAACAATGGAGCGACAAACGTAGTGTCCATGGCATGTAAACTGCATTTCTCTAATGATCCCACAATGCGTCATGTTTTATAGATGTGAAAATTAAAAGTTGTATGACGCGACAGCCATCAGTGATGATGCAAACTGATGATGGTGTCTGAAATCTGAATTTACTGCTCTCTATGAAGTAAGCTCTTGATGATACAGTGAGTCGTGAATTAGGGAATGAGAGAGTGATTTCGGACACAGCTCTGGAGTAAATTGGTGCAGTTTGTGTCATCTTCAGTCCGTTCATTTTACTGTCCTACGGTGTCTTTACTGTAACCATTTGGAGGCAAACACAGAAATGTGGAATCCTTCACACAATAGGTTTAAGTTGAGAATATTGTCAGCAAAATCTACTTAAGCTTTAAATGTAAAAGCACTCTTTATGCAGATTGGTCCATTGCACAGTATTTTAGTACTGATTATTATTACTTACATTTTTAATATCGCTGGTCGAGATGTAGCTAACTTAATTTTCAACCCTGATTCCAGAAAAGTTGAGAAGAAAATGCAGTCATTTGCAAACAAACTGTGGTTACTGACTACAAAGTGTCCCTGACCCCATGTATTAATCTCCTTTATGCACTCATGTGTTCACAAAGTGGTGAACCTCGCTTCATCCTCGCTTGTGAGCGACTGAGCCTTTCCAGGATGCTCCTTTCATACCCAATCATGATGCTATTACCTGTTACCAATCAACCTGTTTACCTGTGGAATGTTCCAAACAGGTGTTTATGGAGCATTTCACCATTTTCCCAGTCTTTTGTTGCTCCTGTCCCAACTTGTTTGAAACATGTTGCTGCATCAAATTCAGAATCAGCAGATATTTACAAAAATCAATGACAACTTTTATTGGAATCAGGGTTGTATCATAAACTGTTGATACTCTATAACAGTGCGTCATATTTTACAAGATAATCGTATACACTCTGTCAAATCTATCTACAGATCTACAGTATTTCCCTTTGAAATGCCGCAGAGTACAAGTATGAAGTAACACAAAATTAATATACAAGTACCTTAACATATCTACATTATGGCCCGACTATTGATTGTTGCATTCATTTATTTTATTATCTGCAATATAAACACAGTAAGCTCTGCAAAAGCAGCTATGTTTTGAAATTGTGTAATTGTTGGATTGTGGAGGAAGTTGACGGGATGTCAGGGTTCACCTCATTCTGTTATTATCGAGGAGGAGTTCTAATCTCGCTGAATGGCATCTATTTTGGTTTAGATTTGTGTATTTGTGTGTTTTATTTTTATTTATTTTTTGTTAGAAATGTGTGTGGAAATACTTAAAAGTTGGCAGGGCTCTGCTGGCTTTATTTTGGGAGTCTTTATTTCCAGCATCCTAATTTGAACAACAACAGGGAAAAAAATGCTTTAATCCACTGTATCTTGAGTAATTGCCTCTTGGGGGGCAACATTTTTGGACTCTGGCAGGCGTCCAGGCTGTAGTCCATATTACTCTGCCAGCATGCAGTGACTTTCTCCTTGTACACCCACGTTACCTTGTAAAAACAGTTTTTCTTCTTCAGCAGGGAAAACACCATGTCCTTTCACCCTGGATTACTGTGTGCATCTGCTCCACCGGCAACAAGTCTGTTTTCCTCTGCCTTGCTGTAAAAGGGATGAAATAGTTCAGACTTAATGATATTTCTACTTTCCATCACCTTGTCCTTTCGCTCCCTCTGCATCAAAGCACCCGGCATGTGTGTGTGTGTGTGTGCCTTTGTATTCATGAGACCAAGTTGTAAAGTGTAGAATAATGTTTCAGTCCTACACTGGGATGTTGTGGCCATTTGTGCGAGTTCCACAGCTTAATTGAATAGACTGAGTAATTATTTGTCAAGTAATGCTGAGCAGAAAATAAATAGCCACTTTGCGGCCGTGAATTGTGCCTGATGGCCATGTGTTGATACTCTCACCAGGGAGAGTAAAAACCTGCTCTACTGGCTAAGTATCTGATTAAGATTCACATGATGAAACCGCAGACGCTTTAGGATAGTGTGTCTCCTGGGCAAAGATAGTGAGTTGAGTTAAGTGTCAGACACTGTTATATTATCACGCTGGAGCATAAAGCCTCAACTGAATAAATATTGCTGGAATATTCTCCTCACCGCAAACCATCCGCAGCACTCGGGTCAGCTTGACAGTTCCTGAAAGCGGCCTACAAAGAATCACCACAGATGTGCATCTCTGTGCAGCAGATGCTGGACACTGTTCTTTGAGAATTGTTTCCTTCTGCAAGGTTTCATTTTTCCCTTTTATGTCGTTGTAATTTGTTTATGGTCTGTAATAAGCCTGTGCATATCTTCCTTCTGCCAGTTTGGCCTGGATCCATTGTAAACTGCCAGTAATTTTTTTCCTCTCCCTTTTTAAAGGAGACTAATGACTTCTGAGGATAATATAATATTCTGTAAGGATTTGATAATTCATTAATTTAAGTTATAATCCTCAAGATTTTCATGATATTACACCTCAATTTTGATGCTATTTATTGCCGGCATTGGTTCTGAGGTAGCCATTGAGGGGATTTGCAGTGTGTAATTACCTCTCAGTTAAGTTGTTTCCATTGTTGCTGGCAGATCATCCAAGCAGGAACTAAATTCCACAAAAATCTGACCAAACATCAATCCTGAGTCAAGATCCACGTACTACACATTACTCCTTAGCCGATTCAAGGCTAGCTGTTTCCCCCTGTGCCCAGTCTTTATGCTAAGCTAAGCTAACCGTATCCTGGCTGTAGCTTTATATTCAGTGGACAGATATGAGAGTGGAATCTCTCTTCTCATCCAGCTCTTGACAAGATAGTGAATAAGCGTATGCATAGATAATGATTAGTGTAATCGATTAGTGTCTGGATTATTTCTTGTATTAATTATTGGGTATTTGATGAAAATGCCCATCACTGGATCCTAGAGCCAAAGGTGACATCATAATACTTGATTTTTACATCTAAGTATGTAAAAAAATCAAAAAGTTGCAAAACCTCAAGTTTGAAAGGCTCGAACCAAAGACTGTGCAGGAGATTGGCCTGACAAATGCAGATTAAACGACCCTAATTATTGCTCTAATCCATTAATTGACAGATAGTTTCACTGCAGCAGTAAAACCTCTGTGTTCCAGTAAGCGTGTCTGGGGTTAGCACATGCACTGGAAAAGTGTTTATTTTTCATACATGGTCCCACTCAGACATAGGCTAGTACTCTGACCTTATCTATTGTTTCTCAAGTGTATATTGTAAGCAGCTTTGGAGGCTTTATAGAGACTTAGCCAGCAGGGCTGCCGTTGCTCTGGTGGAACATTTGGACCTCTGGCAAGTGTCAGATTTTCAGCAGCACATTAAATCTCTTAACCCAGTTCTCTTTTTCCCCTCCCCTTCCTCTCTCTGTCTCTCCCTCTTCCTCTTTCCCTCTCCCCTTGCCATGCTAACAAGCTGGCTGTGATTTATTTTTCATGTGTGGTGTTGTTAGCCTCCGCCTTTTTTTTTTTGCCTTCTTCTTCTGTTTTTTTCGGCATCTAAACTCTTGTGCCAGTGGTTAGCCTGGTGCCCAGGCCCCGAGGGGGCAGAGTGGAAGTGCAGCCAGAGCAGCTGCACATCCACCCTGTCTGGGCAAAGTCCTCCAGTCGCACTGTGATCGGGAGGCCAGAGCCACTTTGATTAGCATGTCCGTCGTTATTGGCCAGCTTGAATGTCATGCACCGTGAGCCCAGTCGTCTAATGCTCCGGCTGGCCAACGGGGCCGCTCCCTGCAATTACTGATAGGGCTGCTTGTTCCAGTGTGGAGGAGAGGCCAGGGAGAGCGCCAAAGTGCCAAATCATTGTCCTCTGTAAATAAAAAGCAGACATCTTCCTTTTTGATGTTCTATATTTGCGTGCCTTATTTTCAGATGCTGTGGCGCAATCACATTTGAAAGCATTTTGCGCTCCCAACATAACAAGGGGGAACCAATCAAAACAATAACTGTGGTTCCTTTTGACAAAGCCCTTGGCTCTCAATTGTCAGAAGATGTAAGCTGACTCATCCACACAAGAAGGGCATGTATCCCTGGGAGCGAGGGGCGAAAAGCTATGATGAATCTTCCCCTCTGTGCTCTCCTCTCTCCACTGAGCCTGCATGGATTAATTACATGACTAGTAGCTAGTTTAGTCCCATTATTTATTTTTTCTAATGAATAATTTTACTCTCCCTCTCCGCCTAGATTTTATTCTGCTCAGGACTTTTCAGCTTCACCCCGTGGAAATAAGAATGCATTGATTATTTTCCATCTAGCAAATATCCCACCAACTGAGGAATAACATGCCTTTCCCCTAATTGGTTTGTTTATCTTGAGCAACAGACTCTGGGTTTGTTTGGACTCTGGCTGGCATCCACACACTGCACCGCTCCTCAGCATGATTACTCACCTTGGGAGGAGGCTGCTGGAGCAAGGTTGATGTTCCCCGCATAGACATCAGGCTGTCATTCTCCCCGCTTATGTGACATCATTTGCCAAGACAGATTTGTTACAGTAAAAATAAATTCAGGCCTAAAAAGGGATTGATTTAAGGACAGGCTGCGAGTGGAAAAAGGCGACAGGAGGGATGGGGGCTCCCAGACACATTTCACCAGTGAGAGGGCTCGGGCCGGATCCAAACAAGCTGCCAACAGAAGATGGATTCTGGCTTCATGTATAATTGATAAACTGTATGTTCTAGGTGTCAGCTTTAAAGAGGGAGCTAGGACTATATCAGGAAGCTATTTTTCCTCTCTGAGGCGAGCATCATTTTTATTTTGTCCTCCCCCGTTCTCTGGCTTATCTTCTCAGTTCAGAAAGCCCCGTTGAAAATTATCGTTTTCTTTGAAGACGACGTTGGGGAAGTGCAGCTTTAAAAGCACATCCTGTTCCTGCGCCTATTAGGAGTGCTAGTCCAGGGCAGATAGCCATCTGCAAAGTTGACTGTACATCCTGAGTTATCAGGATTAGCCATCTCACTCTTGACACCCAGCACATTAATATTATCTATGGGAGACTCTATCCTGCTGAAAGCAGCATAAAAGGATTAATGCAGCGCTTATCCTTTTGGAAATAATGCCCTTTATTGAGCGGATTTGACACTGTAAAGGCTAATGATGACATTGAATGGAGCCAGAATAAGTAATGGTGCATCATCCCGTGTCATGCAGCCAGAATAGTCGCTATTTGCATTCCGGCAGCTCAAACCGTATTGATTTTGCTGAAGGCGTTCGGTTGTTTTTCCTCTGCAGCAGGAGGAAAGTGTTACTCAATCATCAATGTCCTGTACCTAACGACAGTCCTCTCCCCGTAGGCCCAATGACATGCTTCGCTCATCGTCGTACTGTACGCTACGATCTCACCTCTGAGCACTCTGAGCTGCAGCAATTACAGTACATGAAACACAATATGCCAGCATGTCACCCTCCCTGTCTGTCACGCAGAGGCTGTGGGATTAATGTGGCTTTGCCCACTCACTTTAATAGTGATGAATTTGTATCCTGCCAGTCAGATCTATGAGTGTTAGCGGTACAGTTTGTACCACAAAGGTTTGACTGGTGGAACAGAGGAGGGTGGAATGCCAACTTTATGCCCTGTCATTTCCCTATGACACAATATGTGTGAAAAGCACCTTCCTATTGGGTTGCAGAGGACTTAAAGTGTAAAAAGTGGCCGGATTCATAGTAATTTTTTTATATCCCCCATGTACACTAGAGTCTGAACTTTGCTGGATGTAAACAGGAAATTTGCCTGCATGGCGTAACTGGATTCCTGCCACAATGTGAGCATTTAAATCAAGCTAAAAATGATTGTAATTCAGTGGGAGAGAGTCTCCTTGAACCCCTAACATGATTTGATTATAAAGAGGTTAAACAACTGTAATAATAAATCTGTCAAGTTTTTAATAAGATGTGCCATTTTGTGTTGGGCATTATAGCACTGAGGGGCAGCCAAGTGGCCATCAGGGCCACCTGAGAACATTTTGCTCTGTTCAATTGCTGCTTCCCTTAGGTGTTTTTTTTTAGCTGACAAGATAGTAACCTTATCAATCACAGCTGCTTCCCTCTCTCTCCCAAGGACTCGTGTTGATATGTTCTAAGTGCTCTCTCCTTTGGCGGTTTTAATGGGTATATTGCATGCTCATTTGAGCGATGCCTCCCTGTTTCTTAATGAGCTGATAAAGCCCCAATTATGGAGGCAAATCCTGATTTCTGATTTGCATTACCGACTCTTGTTTCACCACACACGGCGGAAATGTACATGATTGAGGTGCTGAGATGTTGGCCTGCCTTCCCAGAGACTTGGGGTGTGTGTGTGTGTGTGTGTGTGCGTGTGTATGTGTTGATGTGCATGTGTAGGGACACAGGAGATGGACAGATTAGATTAGATACAGTGGATGCTGCACGGCCCCGGCCGTTTGTGCGTAGAATGTGATTTAGTTGTAAGGTTTGAGACGGGCTGCGGGGCTGCTCTGGGCTCTGTGATGGGTGAGGGGACAGACTGACAGTGACAGTGGGGTGGTAATGGCTCTGAATGAGGAGGAATGGCCCCTGTAAGGCCCCTCTCCCAGTGGCAGAGCAGAGCAGCCCTGTCCAAATACACTGCAAAATGAATTCTTCTCTACACCTGTGTGGGGTTTTTTTCTCTACAGAACTAGAAATTGAGGCTATTTATAGCCACACCAATCTGAGGAGAAATGGTGAAAGAAATGGAAAATGCTACCCTTAAAGAAATCCAGCCTTCACTTTTATTAAGTATCAGCAGCTGCAGTAACGCCACAGCCCATCAGATGTTGAGACATCAGTGGAAGTAAAAAGATGAGAGGATGCTGTATCACATTTGCAGTTTTTTGAGCAGAACCCACAATCCGATAGCCAAGAGGGAGGCACGGGGCCGATCAAAGTCGACCTCTGGATGTGTGATCGGAGATGTGGACAGATCAGTGTGAGCGCAGTTGCATGTGAAATCCCAGGTTTGTTTTCATACAGCCACATATTTGCCTCCCTTGCCCTCCGTGCCCCTTTTCGTCTCTGAAACTGAAACATCATGTCTAGAACTTTGGCTGGGGAGCTCTGCAGTTCATGAAAAATGCATTCACTCCGCTCTTTTTCTAACTCCTCGCCTCTGATACCCTTGTCATATCATATCCATGTCATGTCAGTGTGTGTATTAATTATGTAGCAGGCGCAGTTGAGGAGACAATATTGATGCATCTCAACTAGACATCCTATGTATATTACTCACTCGTCGTAGGGAAATATAAACAAGACTTAATTAAGGATGAGAGGACGCTTTAATGTTTAGCCTTGTGAGTAAATAACTCTTAGCCAGTGTTTACAGGAGGCATTTCTGTCTTTCTGCCTGCTTCCCCCTGGGGCTCCATTTTATTCTCAGACTCTCACTCTATTCAACCGTTGGTGGTCACTTTTTCCGGTTCAGCTGAGGTGTTCGACCCGGTCATCCCGCCCGGGCTCAGCCTCTCTTTCAGTTTGCAATCACTCGACGCGTTGTCGATGAACGGCACCCAGTAGCGCCTTTTTGGAGGTGTCCCAAATTGCAAAGGTAATTTATTTCTTTGCGAGCAAAATTATGCATGAGTAAGAGGTCATATTGTAATATGAAATTGCTCAGCAGTTGCACACATGCCAGATCCTGTTTGGGATTTGTGTTTCTGTTTATGAGTCCTCCCTGTGCTGTAATCTTATGGAACTGTGACAGCACTTGTATATATCCCCTCACCAAATGAA
Source organism: Chelmon rostratus (assembly GCF_017976325.1). Lineage (NCBI taxonomy): Eukaryota > Metazoa > Chordata > Actinopteri > Chaetodontiformes > Chaetodontidae > Chelmon > Chelmon rostratus. The sequence continues at coordinate 9,214,138 of NC_055678.1, read as the reverse complement.
TATCAGGAGGGAACACAGTTCTGGATGGTTCCTCTTGAAATACAGCTGTTTCCCTCCGGTCCTCGTCCTCCTTCTGTAATAAATGGTCTCTCAGGATTAAAACCACTACAAACACTTGGGATATTAATCTTCTTCCAGGACCTCATTCAAAAGTTGCATTCAAAAGGGAGGAAAAAAAGAAGACTGTACACACGTATGATGAACGCCAAGGCGGATATCTGTGTTCCATGCAGATATAGATTAGCTACATCGTGCTATGAAAGCGTACTTTCAGTTGGTAACCCTGTCATTGCCAACTACTGAGTCAACATTGATCCTGTGCGCCTTGTAATGCTAGAATGATTGTTTTACAGCGTGGTGATTGCAGCGGTTTGGCAGGAATAATTGGAAGTTCAAGGCGTCGATCCGTGAGTGTAGCCTGGGGATAGGTTTCTGGAGAAGCTGACACTTCAGACGTATTATGAAGCCATCACGTCTAATTTGCACAGGCCTCTTTTGTAATTTACCCCCAATTCAGAGGAGCAGTCTCCTGCTCTGCAGCACAATGCACACTCTGCTTGCATTGTTCATGCTCATTGGAAGAGACACTGAGTGAATGAGTCTTGGAGCTCAAATAATGTGCAGCACTGTTCCTGTCATATTTGTTGCTGTGTAATGGCTCCTGATTTGTAGTTTCCTGCAGCGCCTTTTTGGTTTGGTGCAGAGCAGACAGTGCTGCACGGTACACAGCAACTGTTTTCCGTGCATCCAGTCCAAGCAACTTGTTTACAACTCGCTGCTGAAGCAACTGCTCGACAGATAAAGGACCTCAAAACATCGTATAGTCTTTGAGAGGGGGAGGAATCCTCTTCAGAGGAAGGAGCGGGGTTTTCCACATGCCGCCCAGACATTCTCACACATATTGAGTTTGCCTGTGTGCATCTTTGAAGATGCAAATGTGTCAACCACATGTAACCAACCACCCAGCGAGAAGTTGAGATGCTCAACTGCCTTTCTCACGGCTCTTAAATGGCTGCTAGTGATCTTCAGCAGCTCTGCGTGTCTGTGAAGCCTGCAGTTCTTTTTCAACAGACAGATTAGTTTTTGTGGGATATTGAATAATTTGTGCACATTTATCACCGAGCAAAAGCGTCTCCGTTTAACCACATTAGGAGACGGAAGACAGTTTGGCTGTAAAGTTTTATGACCTCACATGTAGCAAAGTGTTGCAGTGGATATGTGTAAGCTTTTACAGTATAATGATACAGAAGCCTTTAATTGGCCATCAATGTAAACCAGAAGTTACAATCAGTAAATAGATTCATTAGTTCAACTTTTTAGATCTGTTTTGCATGACAGCACAGACAGGATACCTTTTACTTTGTACATGCAGTTGCTCATTAATCAACAGAATATTTATACCTCAAACTTGCCAGCCGGCTTTGACGCCTGGCGTACAAAAAAAAAAAGAAAAAAAGACAGAACATCATAGCTTGGCATATCCTGACAGAGGAGACATTCGTAAATTATTAATTTTTCCCCTTGCACTGTCACCTATCATTGCGCTATCCCTCTACTCCTGCGTTTTGAAATGCAAGAGTAGTAGTCCTGCAGTGTGGCAAGTCATGTTACTGGCTCTCATTTCAATATCTGAAGTGAAAGGTCGGGATGATATATTCTGTCCTGCCGCGGTGACAGTGACTTACACGCTACCAGTTCAAGATGGTACGCTTTCACGAGGCCCACCCAGCCTGTCGAGCAAACTGATAATGAATCAATCTGTGTGAAACATTTATGTGTGTCGCACCCCCCCTCCTCCCACCCTTTGCGTGAGGCCAATTAGAGCATCCTCGGTGGCCCCTGCTGTCTGAGTCAGGGAAGCCCCTTGCATTGTCATATCAATATTCCTCTGTTGATCTCCAGCTGAGGCGAGTCCGGCTGCTCTTTCCGCACATGCTAATTTGCATTCGCCAGCATGTGTGGGAGATGGCGTGCTGGCTGCCTCTCCTCCTTGTTCCCAAACCTACTGTTGCCTCCCTCTCCCTGTCTTTTTCTACTTTTTTTTTTTTTTTTTTTTTTTTCAAGAGGGAAAGGTTTCTTGATTCCTGGCATGCCAGAGAAGGGTCCTCTGAGGATTACATTGGCTAAGCCCTTATCACTCCAGGAAATTCACTGCCTGCTTAAAAAAGTGGTAGGAGTAGAAAATCAAGGGGAAGTGTTATTCTTTTTAAGTTTCTCCCTATTCCCATGGAAAGTTATTACGGGTTTGAAGAAAAGTCCTTTTTTTGGCACTCAAGTTTTCTCGCAACTGCATTTCATATTTCACCCTCCTTTTTTTTTCTTTTCCAAGCGGCTGGTGGAATTTTAGAAGTGGAAAATGTGAAGGCAGGTGCTCGAGAGAGAGAGGGAGAGAGGGGAGGGCTTAGGGAGGGCTGTGCTCACTGGGAAGCGATGTTAAACATCCAGGGGAAATGTTTGTTATTCTAATGGGATACCACCATGGTAACAGCTTTTAGAGACTCCCAAGGCTTTGTGTGGAGTATATGCACGCTTTCATCAATCTCGCCTAATTTCTTTGGGGATTAGCAAATATAATCAGTCCTTTCTCCCAAGTCGTCACCTGCTTATCGACATGAATATTATGGTGAAATTTAGCAGAACACAGCCCTGTTGGATGTGGAGAAAGCAATACACGGGCCATTAATATAAATCACAAATTGAAGTGAGTCACTAAATGGATTCAAAAGTCATTAGTATCCCTTTTGTGCTGAATGACATCTCAGACAGAATAGAGTACATTTTGCACATACTTGCTCGCCTTTTTTTTTTTTTTTTTTAAATCCTTGCAACCGAGACCAAAGCACTTTTGCTCGTATTACATCTCCAAGTTAAACATGTTTCAGACAGAGGTAATGAATTATGTTATTTTCAGATTTAATACCTTTACAGGGGTTTTAAAAGCAGTGGAGTGAACTCATTTACAAGACTTGGTGGGGGGAAAAAAAAGGAAACCCAGCCTGATGAGGAGCCTCCGTGTTTAAAAGGCTCCAATAACTCGTAAGCCCTTCTCAGTTTTATACCTTTTTCTCTCCCCCTGCAGATTTCCTTAAGTGGCTTATGTGAATTGCAGTTGCCACACTGAAGCCGGGAGTATACAGAATACATTTCTTCCCGGCCGTGACCAGCTAACAGCGCGTTGAACTTGTGCGTGTGGTGATGGAGAGGTTTCACACACAGCACTGCAGCGCCGTGGGAGTATAGCCTGACCTACAGCTAAGCCCCCAGCCGGAACAGCCTTCCATCAAACTCTCACAACACTCCTCTCTTATCTACTGGCATTTCTGTCTGATACAAATAGCCAAGACGTGATATAGTTGGCTACATGTCATATCTGGCATTGTACTACGCTCTATCTGCTCCCCCCTCTGTGAAATATAATGCTTTTAACTCACCAGCTTTTTGCCTTGGCTATTTTTTCCATCTGTAGCAGAGACAGAGACCAGTGTGTTTGCTCGTCTTGGCCAAAGGCCAAAGGCTCTTTCTGATATAATCCCCACCATCGATCAGACTTTGTTTACTCTAACATGGTTTCTCTCCCCTCCAGCAATTAGAAGGCAACCTTCCACCTCCTGCTCCACAGACCAGCTTTATACGTTTATTTTTCCCTTAAGTGGTAATTTTTCATGTTGTGGCTAAGCTTTAAGAAGTGTGGGTGTTTATTAAGTAATGGATACTCTTCAACCAGGCTGACGTGTTGGATACCAAATTTTTGTTAATGTTTCTTTGTCTTTGAAGAGGAGATTTCTCCGGTCCAATCAGCGCACTGTAGTAAATTCAGGATGATTCACACATTTCCTTTGTAGCACTCCACATCCAGTGTGTTTCATTTAGGCAGCTCCACTTAGAAACCTCAAGCACTTTGAAATTTTAGAAAAATGGATGTGGCTGTAGGAGCTGAGGATGACTCTCCTGTCCGTCTGAGAGGCTCTCGTTATAATAAATCAGGCGGGAGGGCGACTGGTCTTTTCTGAGGTCTTGGCTAAAGAGGTTTATAATCCGCACAGAGAGGAGAACATTTTGCTTTATCGGTAACATTGTCATCACAAACAGAGTTACGACCACTTTAAGCTCTTGGTTTCGAGCTGAAACACTTACCTGGACTCAGCGAGTTGAGCTCGATGCTGGTTTGGGTCTGGTTTCATGAAGAAACTCCTCTGATAGATGTTTAAGCTCATCAGTTATGCAAAGCTCTTGTAGTTATATTGTAAATAAAATGTATTTGCAATGAGTTCTGAGTAAATTAAGACTACTTTAGTGATTCTGTGTGTAAAAAAAAAAGTAGCTTTACACTACAAATCCCACAAGATGTGCAAGTTACTGTTTGTACTAGACCTGTCAAGTAATTGCCCACTATAGAGTAAAGTAAGTTGTTTATTATGTGGAGAGTGAAGGAGGAACAGATTTTAATGACTATTTTCAATTTGTGGCTCACTAAATGAGGCTAAATGAGACTGAATGAGGTTGTTGTTGACATTAAACGTCATCCCGGCGAAAACTCATCTACTTCCAGCCTCCTTGTGGTTCTGAACGCATTCTTGCAAACTATTCTAACTCAAACTTTCCAACTTGTACATTTATCAGTGTAGTGGGAAGCTTAGCGCTGGTGTTTATCCTGAAAAATTAAGAAAACCCGTCAGTATCCCAAACTTTAGTCGATGCTGACCTCCGGATTGGCCTAAAAAAACCCGTCACCCCTGCAGTACTCTATCATGAGCCGTGCACCGCTTTTTTGTTCGGAGGGGGAGGTGATGGTGTCACTGGTCCACAAGTGTCCTGATTGTCGCCATGGAAACGTAGTGGCTTTAAGCTCTGAGGCAGCCTGGGGGTAGGCCTGCTTTTTTTTTTAAGGCACTCAAAAATCTGTTGTCGTTTTTTTTTCTTCCTACATTTGAGCTTGGCTGTGCAGACTGATGTACGTGCAGAGTTGTGCTGAAAGTGGGAACTTTGTGCTCTTTGAAAATCCAGTTTAAAGAGGCAGGATATTGTGACATGACAAATAGACACGACAACGCGCAGACAATGAGAATGGACCTTTCAGTAAAGTGAGAGAGCAGTGAAACTTTTCAAATTGCACATATTTGCATAATTGTATATTCAGGATTTGTTATTGAGGGAGAAGGAGCATTTTGAAACATGCCTGGAGAGGATCTTTTTACATTTCGACAAACATTAATTTCAGTTAAACTGTCTACCTTGTATTAGACTAGTCCAAGACTGGTTCAACCCCGCAGATAAGCACAACATTATCTTCATGAAACAAGTCCCTGATGTGTTAGTCATCTTGTCATACAGGCAGGCAATATTAACCACATTGCGACTAATAAGTCTTGAAGTCAGAATTATCAAAGGCAAGCGGCATACTAATGCCTCTGAACAATTTTGATTTAACATCTAACACATTTCTTCACCCTGTTACTTGTGCTTTTGGCAGACAACCCTGACGCCTACCAGCAGCATCTGAATTTTGTGATTTTTAGGTTTTGTTTGATGCTTAAGAAAGACTCATATTTTCTGGCTGTGATTATCGCCATCTCAGTCTGCGATGCAACTCTCAAGTGGGAGAAGCTCTTAGTACACTGCACCGCTAATATGCGAGTGCTTTGAGGGAGGAAAATGTCTGTTTAGCCCAGTTGAAAGCAATAACTTTCACAATAACTCACAGACAGAGTATAAGTACAGGCGCAGTGGCCAACTTTTAATGGTATTATCATGCATTCACTTTGAGTTGAAAGCTCCTTCGGTGTCTTTGCTGTTTTTTTTTTTCTTTTGATCACTAAGATTTTGAAATCCTCCCGAGGTATTTCAGCCGTGATTAGCTGCGCACAGGTAGAGACGTCGCCGTCGCTCAGCAGCTCAGCCGAAACCGACCCCTTCTCTGAACGATCAAAAAAAACCACAGCAACAAGTGAGCCTTCACAGGACGCATCCTCGCACCGACGAGACGAGCCAACTCTCTGCACTGTTTCTGCTCTTCCTCCTTGTATGTTTACATCATCTGCGTGCAGTCAATATATTTCTCCCTCTTGGCCCGAATAAAAACAAAGACAATCAGCTTTGACATCATCACAGCACCGGGAAGATAAAAACATGTGGAGTGGATAAACAAGCTCTAAAGTTTCCTGGCCTTGACAGTATTTCTAACCAGTTGTCATTTTATATAGCTGTGTCATTTTGTGCATAATTCCACGGTGCATTGGCTTGGTTTGATTTGATTTAGGACCTCCACTTTCAAGGAAATTGGGCTTAGGGTATGAAAGTTCACACTTCTTGCCTCCAGGCAATTGATTTTTCTGAGCTTGATTTTAGTGCTGTAGCAATGCGAGTGGTGAGTGTTAGCAGCGTGTTGTGTCACAGAGGTCCAAAGATCCTCGAACCTTAGTGTGAACTCAGCGTGATTTTTGTAATTTTAAAGTTGGCAGGTTGAAATTTAACGGCAAAGTGTGTTGATTTAGCCTAGAAACAAGTCATCCAGAAAATAAAAATGTCAAACATTCACTGTTTTCAGCTTCTCCAACCTGAAAATGTTCTTTTTTCTTTTCTTCTTTTATTATTTAACTATGAAAGCCTCACTGAGATTAAAAGCGGGAGTGTGATCATATAACACAAAATATGTAACAATGGGCCACTCCATTGCTTCTACTCGTACTGCTCAGTCTGTGCAAACAGTTTACAGTATATTGTCCTCTGTGGCTCTGCAGAAGCTTTTCAAAGGCTGAGAAAATAGCCCTTGATGATGTCATCTGGAGTTATTTTCTCAGCTTGGGTTTGGAGACTACAAATTAACTATGCAGGCATGCTGGAGACATGAAGTTTTAAAGTCATGGGCATTAACCAGGCAGACAGGGTTTAATGAAAAGACACTGTGACGTTGCATTGTGGAAAGTGTAGGATCTGGTGTTTTTGACCCATCCTAGCAGCTAAAAGTCAGGATGTCTCAGCCTGAATCACTGGAAGACCTCTTTGAAACATAAATCGCCATTAAGGATCATAGATCACACCATAGAAACAACCTAAAGCAGCACTTTTGAGGCAGCAGCAAGGGGAAAAGCTGTTGATAGCTGTTGGTGTTTTCATCTGGGGGTCATCATATTATAGTTTCAATTAGATTTTTTTTTTTTTTAAACAAGCATAAATAATTAAAAGTTCTTTTTCTGCCACGCGTTCGCCCATTTTGCTGGTGCTGAGCGCGCACAGTCAGAAGTTATTATTAGACCGAATTTAAGCGGCCCCGTGTCCTCCTCTCTGAGCAGTGGGCACCGAGCTCCTGCATTGAGTTTGACAGCCTTCACACAATATTGTGCAAGGGCGCTCCCTTAGCTTCTCATGCTGGTTAAATGTAATATGGCAGATGGATAGTATTTGCAGGGAGAGCGGGGGTCTCACCCTCCCTCTCACTCTTTTTTTTTTTTTCGCCGTCTCTTGCCAGTACCTCAGACATTTCAAGGGGGAGAAATATGTATCAAATTAACTCTTAGCAACAGGGCCTCCAAGCTCCCTGCCCTTGTCTTTTCAGCAATCAGAGCTTTGTTATTTTAGTCTTTCAACCAAAACCAAACTGGATTCAATGGCTTGAGCAATTACCTGTAATTTTCCAACCTGGTGCGCTAGCTTTCACCGGAGCGACTGTGAACAGTAAAAGATTGTCTCCTTGGTTCCTCGTTTTGGTGTTCAAGTAAAGTGCACTAATTCATTTACATCCACAGTGTGGCACATTTGGAAATGTTCACTTCCCAGCAGCGGGAATGTCTGCAGAGATTTGGTTTCTGTCTGTCGGTCTCTGACACTGAACCTCTGCTTTATACATCTGACCCATATATTAATACGTCCTTTCAAGCCAGTTCAGAGGAGACAACTCTGCAGCCCCGACATCTGTTTTCACATTGCAGACTTTTATCCCATTTTTCCATCGACCCCCACAAACCCCCCTTTCCGTTCCCCATCCTGTTCTCAAATCGTGTAAGAAACTACAGGAGCTCAACTTGACTCTATAAGTGTATATGTGTGAGTCAGAGTGATGTTTCCCCTTCAGAGGTACTGAAGGAGAGAGAACTGCTCGCACTAAAATGCTAATTAAGTGCAGTGTGGCAGACAAGGACACTTGAGAGTGTATGCATTAGCAAATTTTAACTCCCTGCAAACCAAACAGTTTGTTCTGGGCTAATCTCCCAATAATGGAGGCAAGAACAACAGTAGGAACCAGAGAGAGTAGAAATATTGACTAGCTTTAGAACATGGCGAGAGAGAGAGAGATGGTTTTCTTTTTCATTACCAAGATAACACAGTTTCAGGAGAAGAAAGCGTCTCCTCTGGCATCGTTTTTTTTCGTTTCATCTCCTCACAGAGGTAACATATGGTATCTGTAAGGGAGAGTCAGTTTGTGCTATGCGGTGAATTATTTTGTGGATTAGTATTGGCATTTAAATGCTCTTGGCTTTAAATCTTGTCTGTTTTAGATCTTAAGTACATTCCTTGGCATCCCGCTCTCCCGCTCAGGCTGGCCTCTTCCCCCGGCCAACACATTTTTGAAACTGCAGAGCTTAACAGGAGAGCAAAAGGCAGCCATTTGAAGAGACCCTGAAGCTGATCTTGAATTACTTTTAGTGAGATACCACTCAAATCAAACCAATTCTTACAATGTTGTGATGCCAACAAACCCTTAACCTCCAGTTGGGGTTAAAAACCTTTAGTTTTTTTTTCCTTTTTGCCCCCCCCATCCATTACTTTACCGAGTGGAGGCGTCTGAGGTTAATGTAATTACGGCCTCTGATGGTTGTACAAATTGCAGGCTGGTAGTGTGACACACTCTCCCCTCAAGTGTGCTGCGGTTGGCTCTAATGTCTTGTTTTAGCCACGCTCATTAAGACGACCTTGGCCAGGTATGTTTAGCTATTGCCAGGACCTTCTAGCTGCGTGTCTGTATTTCACGTAAACCACGAGAGACCTTCACGACATTGAGGAAGAATATCCGCTAGCTTGAAAATACATAATTTTTATTCCAGAGAAAATGTTTTAGAAGTAAGTACTGCAACAGTTAGTAAGTGATGTCTCTGCCCAGTTGTTAAATCCAGCGTTTGTGGCACATTTATGTTGCCCCAGAGATCCTGGCTGACATGATAGCCCCCTTTCTTCATCTCCGAGCGGCCTTTAAAAGCACAGCCCTCCCTCCTGTTTCCAGTACAGTTGGCCTCCCTCCAGCTCCCTCAGAAGAAGCGGATGAATTCCTAGATGTCTGATAAGCTTCAGCAGAACATGATTCTAAATGGAAGAGAGACGAAGAAGAAGAAGAAGAAGAGGAGACAGATGCTATCAGCTCGCTTGAATCGCCTCGCAGTCAGATCAAACATCCTTAAAGTGCAGGGAATGCTGAATCATGTCGCAAGGTTGTTGCACATTTATCTTCTCTGTTGGTTTAATTGAACTCGTTTCTAAATGAAACCAACTGGCCGCTTCGATGCAAACAAAACATCATTAGCGTCGTGAAAGTCCCGGCCGCTTTGTAGCTTTTTTCCCACTCATTTTCCTTTGAAATGGAAAGCCTTAAATGAGCGCTTCTCGTCCTGATAATTTTTGTCTCCTGCACTCAAGGCATTTTGTGACGCAATTAATCACTTACCTCTGTTTGTTTGTCCTCTTTCTTTCCCCGTTTATCGAGCCTGAGACTGACACAGCCCCCCCCCCCCCTCCGGCCCTCGTCATGTGCGAAGCTCTTGTTTGTCCCTGCGTGTTTGTGTGTAAAACAGCAGGACCCTCAGGATCGGGGAGTAAAATGTATCTCGCAACACCGGCGTAGCGTGCCAGAGGTGTCTTGATGGCGATGGAGTCATACTGAGCTAATGAAGCTCCAAACCTCAGCTATCGATCCACCCCGCAATGGTGCTTTACAGAGATAACTGAGGAGGAGAGCAGTGTGTGGCCTCACGTGCGCTCTGATCTGTGTGACATCTAATTCTGTGTAATGAACCCTGTGCACCAGAGAGCGTGATGGGGGGCTGTCTATGGTAATGACAGGGATAGCATGGCCTGGGTGGTTTTTGAAAAGCTTTAAAACACTGCTGGTTAGCTCGCCGGGCTTTCCTGACAACAAAGAACTGATCGCTCGAACCAACGCCTCTATAAAATGACTTGAAACAAAGTTGCTTTAGAAAATCCTAAACATCCTGTACATTTGGTGAATAAATGAAGTCCTTCTGTTACTTTGTAGCCTGCTGTAGTCTCTGCTCTATGCAAGCAGCACCTGCTTCATACTCGTCCATCCTAGATGGATAGAGGGATCCCTCCTCTATCGCTCCTCTTGAGTTTCCACCCATCTTTATTCTGATAGATGTGATTGTGTGATAGAGCCGTTTGCCTATCTGAATTGAGGGTCTAAACCACATCACATTCTCCCTCCGTCGTTTGAAATAGTGAAAAACACTGACATAAATGCTGAGCAGCGAGATCACGAACTGTGAAAGGTGTATCAGAGCAATAATGTGGTTTGTGGCACTGTACTGAACAGGGTGAAGGCACACAGCTCCATTAATGTCTTTTATTTTCAAGCACAGTGCTTAAGTGTTGTTGGCCAACAGAGGAGTTGAACAGAGGTTAAACACAACCCGAGAGTCAGCTCGAGAAGGCCGGCGATCGCGCCGTAACAGGGAACACATCCTTGAAAGCGTCGGCCGTTCTGCCGTACAAAAGAAGATACTCTACAGAATTTGAAGCTTGTGCGACTGCAGCGTGAAAACAGCACCACGTTAAAGAGGTGTAACGTGCTGCGATGGCGTTTTTTTACAGGCAGAGGTGAGAACATGAAATACGATCCAGGAAGCATTCATGGCTCTAAACGTGCAGCAAATGACAGCGTTTGTAACACTCTGAGAAAGGATTTTACAACTGTGTGATCACTTTGACCATTAGTATGCATCTGCGCCCTTGCTGTGCCACTGCGATGGTTCATTGAAATGAACAAGGAGGCCGTGGTCCCCGAAGCAGCACTAATATTAACATTAGCTTTAAACATGCGTTAACTTTTATGGCCACTAGGGGGCATCGGAAAAAATGCTGTAAATGCGACATTGACATATTATCGCATTACGAAGCAGTTATGTGCTATGTTACAGTCTGTGCAACATATGACACCCTCTGTCCGTGGACCCTCGATTTGGATAGGAAAAGGCCCAACCACCCCCAACCCCCATCCCCCCAAAAATGGAAAAAATGGTAGAAACCTCAGGACGGTTATGTCAAAAGTGGCAAAAAAAAAAATCTGTTACACGTCCAGCAGACACGGAACACCATTGGTATTTATCTGGAGTCGCGTTTCGGACCATCTGGCAAATGGAAGCCCAACATTCACTTTCCTTTTAGTTTTGGTTTGGTCTCCTTAAGTCCTGCCGGGAATATCTGGCTCTTTAGTTGTTAAATGCTCCACTATGTTCACCAGCTAGTCGCGAACCGTGTCTGTCTGCCGTTCGGCGCTGGGCAGGTATTGCACAGTGGGATTATCACTTTTGAGCTTTCCCACTGAAAACAGCTGCCTCCTCCGTCTGGAAAGAACTCTGTGGAAAGCACTCAGACTGAGCCAAAACGGTGCAATTTTGTGCTGTGAAACTGAAACAATGAGATAAAAGACGCTAAAAAGCTACATAGAGCTCAGGGGAACGAGATGGTGATACAGCTGACCCCTTTTGCACAGTCATTTCATCCATTTTAATATAAAATATTGATAAGAGCAGCCTTAAGGATAGAGAGACCTCAGATTGTAAAACGCTCTGAGAGAAACTTGTGATTTCTGGCTGTATAAATAAACTTGACTAAGAGCTGGGGATTTGATGAAATTTAGTACGTTTGCAGAGGCCATAATTACTCTTTTCACTGAAGTGGTGATGGTTTAAATTCCCTCCATCATTCCTGAGTAATAGGAAGTGTCAAACAAAACCTTCATGACACAGTGCTTTGAACACTCCCCCTTATCCCTGCAGAATTAAAATAGACCTGGAAGAAGAAGAAGAAAAAAAAAGGCTTTTTCTTTTCCATGACCACCTCTGCTGCTGGTGCAAATGAAAATGCCCTTCCCAAAATAGATCATTTTTACCCTTCAGATGTCCACTTTTATTTTAAGCTCGGTGACACCATGCCATCCATCACACCCAGCGTTTCAGATGTGAGCAGCCCCGGGGAAAACACTGATACAATGCAGGGAAAGTGTGATAGCGTGCTGGCTGCTGTGTAGTTAGGACCTCTATGGTTAGACTGCCACTAATTTCATCTCGGAGTAGCATTTAGACATTTTCTTTGTGCGAGTAAAGTGGAAGTCATTCCTCTTTTTAGGGTAAACATTGAAAATGGATGCCCTGCCTTTCCAGCTCTTCCCTCAAATTACCACTTGACATGGCCAAACATCGCTCCGCATTATTGTCTGCCAGGAAAATGCATTTCTGAACGCTTTATTGAATGTTTTGGCTGGGTGGAAATTGTACGAAGTGTACCCAGCGCTTTGATCATCTTGACCTTGAAATGCGATAGTCACCCCACTTCACAGGGCTCTCTGACACCTGGGAAACTGGATCTGGTATTCTTGATACATGATCTGCACCGCAGCACTAAAGACTTAACTTCTCCTGTTTCGCAGTCGGCAGAGACTACTGATGGGAACTGGAATTTCACATGGCTCAGGCTGAGGGTTTTTTTTTTTTTTCCTCTCCCACAAGCCACTGGAGTCACAACATTTGGAGCCTGGTGGAAAAAATGGCCCCTATGATTTTTATGAACGAGATTCCTGCAGCATTACTTTGGCTTGAAACACAGAGGCGCACAAAAAGGTTCTTATTTGTCCACTGGATTTTTCATTTTTGTGCATCAAAGCTGATGAAGTGTGCACGCTGAAAGACAGCTATCAACTGCAGATCCATTGAGTCATCAATTAGAAGTTTGTCATTGTTGTATCTTAGCATTTTTGAATGGATTTTCATTTCTGGGTTCATTTTCAGGGTATCCTGCAGTGGACGTGGGGCTAACATCATAGATTAATACACCTCACTGAAATAAAGCACAAAGCCGTAGCCAAAAACTGCAGAAGCACTGCTTCACTCAGCAAATTCCACATATTTAATTATTTTGACCGTCATTTTCTAACTAATTTCATCACAAGATGATGTGTGTCAAGATCTGGCTGAGCTCTTTAGTAGTCATTATAAAGCACTTATTAATCCTTAATTCTGGGGGTGGGGTTATTCAGAGTAAGGGTTAGGTTATTAAGATCATTATTTATGTACCTTCCTTACTAACTATGAATAAGCAGTAATTAGGAGGTTACTGAGGGAAAACTCCTAGTTAATGGCCTAGTATTGTAGAATGTGGTCATGCCAAATAAGGCATTAATAAGTGCTTTATAATGACTAATAAAGAGCCAGTATGCTACTAATATGCATGGAAAGATGCAGCTCTTTAGCAGCAGTTATGTGTACCTTAATATAATGTGTTGTTGTATTTTATGGTGCATGTTTTTGCCTGTGTAGCATTTTAAAACCATCCTCACTTTGCATTCTTCAGATCTGCAAATGTGTTGCCTCAAATCAAAATGGACTCGAGCGCTTAAATAAGTGTTAAATGCTTGAGTATTGTCGTGGTGTTACATGGATGTAATCCATTCAGGAATCAGCTTATGCCTTACAGATCTGAGCGATGTAATGCGATGGCACTGGCAGTGGTAGTGAGGGTTAGAAGTGAATTACACAGAGCCAGTGTGTGATTAGAGAAGCTGTGGCACAGCTTTTAAAGTTCACCACCCCTCGGGATATTTGATCGAGCCGCCGGCCTTTGATCAGCGTTAACATTACGGTAACCATGACAGTTTATTTTCAACTACCAAAAAAAAGAGACCATTTGAGTCAGAAAACAATCTCCCCTTCCTCTGACACGTTGGCACGCCGCAAAAGAAAAATGTCAGGGTCAGTGACGGGCCATTAGCCCAGAGTGAGTTCCTTTTGTGCTCCAAGATCCATTTAAAACACCTTTTTAGCCTTCAACAGATGGTACCGTGACACAGCAACCACAGGCACTGACCTGGGCCATAACTTAAAGACGTTTCCAAAAAACCTCAGGACATGCAACACCACGGAGGAATAAGAATGGCTGCCCGGAGAGTGAATGACACCATGAATGTGTAATAAAGAATTCACCTGCTTAGCTCGGCTGTATTGTAATGCCTTGTACATTTGATTGACTACACAGTCACCCTCTATTCATCGGTATTATACCCTTTTCTCTTTCATGGAGGTGGCTCCTCCGTTGCTGCAAATGTCATAGTGCTTTAATGAGAACTGCACTGTAGCCCACAATGGAAGCTTTTCAGCCAGATTAAATGTATCACTGTGCTGAAACTTTCCTTTCCTCTCTCCCCCCTGTGCCCCTATTGTGACACAGTGGTTTTACAGAGCAGCTTGTTGCTGAAAAACAAGGTTAAGAAGATCAGTATCAAAGGAGGAGTGTTTTTGTGTGGCTTGCAGGAGAGTCTCGCTTCAGGTTTCCACCTGAAACACAAAGGTGTTTTCTTACCTGATTTGTATTCATTCACACAATGAGTGGACCTGCCTCTCTTGTTTCCAAGTAAGGAGAGTCCAGACGAGACTTTTGTTCGCCCTATCATCGGATACGTGCATGTTGCTTCCTCCAGTACGAGCCTTGGAGCCCAGCCACGGGCTTTGTCCTGGATGGATTTTTTCCTGCCCTTTTTCCTCTTCTTTGTTGCACTGTGTATGTTCTAAGAAACCATTTCAGATAAATGTTTCAGCACCACTGCTGTTTTTTTTTTTTTTTTTTTTTTTTCCTTTTGGCTCCTGTGTTATTTCAGTATTACCCAGCCTTGTCATCCTAAAATTGCCTTGTCAGAATCCAGAACCCACAAATTAGCATTTAAGGTCTTTCAGTCTATTGGAGCCCCTAGTTCAGTCCGTTCTGGCCCGTGTTGTGCTGTCAAAACATCGATAATGCTGCCTGTGACGCGCTACTGTACAGATTAATTTGTTTGGTTCAGTTGAGGTAAGTCAAACTGCTGAAAACATGACATAAGTGAATATTATTCTTGTTTTCAGGGTTTTTTCCTGACCGTGTCCCCGGAGTCGATCCTGAAGGTGGCGAAGCACGCTTCAGATAACAACAAAATCTTCTGCATGAACCTCTCAGCGCCTTTCATCAGCCAGTTCTTTAAAGAGCCCTTGATGAAGGTCATGCCTTATGTCGACATCTTGTTTGGCAACGAGACGGTAAGTGAAACGAGACGTGTGCACGCTCGCCTGTGCAGACGTTCTGTTCGCTAACACGTTGTTCTGATTAAGATGTGCAGGACATGTTTCTGTGTATGCTTATATTTATCTCCACAAAATACTCCATATTTTCAGTTTTTATTTTTTTAGTGGGATAATAACCCTGTGAATTTCAATATAGCCACTAGCACCAGGCCTGACCACCACTTTGGTATCTGAACAGCTCTTAGATGGATTGGCAATAAATTAAACATAAATATAATATAAATAAATATGATAATGCTAATGCTCATTATACCTGCTAGGCATGTTAGCATCGTCACAATTCATCTTCGTACCAGCCCTAATATTCCCAGTCAGGATTTAGGTTTTCTTCCAAAAAATCAAGGCTGCTATCAGCTAATTGGCATTAAATGCGTGTGCAGATGCAAAACCCAGAACTAGATGCAGATTAAATACTTCGGATATATATATTTTCTAGCATTAATGCAATAAATTCAAAGGATGGAGTAGTCTTGGTGGAGGTATGTAGTTTAACGTTACATCCTCTCACCTTGTTTAAGGCATCAATCAAAATGCCATGTCCACTGTTTCTTTCCACTCATTGCTCTCATTCCTCCTCAGAATCCATTTAACTTCTCACTTATCACTGCCCCATAAAGAGATGAATAAGAATTAGCCCAGTAATCATTCATCTCAATCGGGTCACCATTTCATGCCGGTTGATCCATTGATTTTTCGCAGCTCTGTGGAAGTGAGTAGCTGGTTGGAGGTCAAGCTGTGGTCACAGACCGTGGTGCTGCTGGGAAGTATCCTCTAACAGGCCAGCTGAGCTTGACTCGGAGGCACCGCCTGGACAAACTGCACCTTTGGGGGGGGGGGGGGGCGGGGTGGATAATCACTGGACTGAGCTTGCCTCCCCACTGCTAAAGCTACTAAACAGAGCCCTGTCTTCGGGTTAGAGATGGGGTCCACAGACCAGGACAGAACTGGAAGACGCTGCTCAGCATTGGAGGATTTATTGCTGTTGCTGACTTCAGCATTTTCCTCCTCTCTTTCCTCTCCCAACATAAGACCTCCCTTTTACATATGCACCTCTCTCTCTTGCTCCCTAATTGCTGTGAGCAACGATTCTGTCTCCAGCACCACGGTGTACATTTTGCAAGCGTTATGTATTTTCGGGTGGGTGGTACTGTAACTGTTTGCTTAAGAAGTTTGCTCACACCTCCAGTCATTACAGTTTAATGACTCTGGATAATTGCAATGCATGTTTGTTGAGGGAGATTATCTTTTGGAGTCTCTGTCAGGGCTTGCTCTCCGGAATTGAACCCGGCTAAGACCGCCAGACTCAGAGATTCAGTGGGAAACAGAGCAGATATTCACTGCTCAGCTGCCTCAAGCAGTGAGGTCTTCTAGGGTCTATATAGGACTAATGCCTGTCCAGAGTGTTTTGACTCCTTTTGGCCTTCCTCTGTGTTGGCTGCTGGGAGGGGGGAAGCGGGGAATGACTGCTCATACAGTCGAGCCCTAGACCTCCCATTGTGCACAAGCCAGACAAGGTTGGCGGTCATGCAGTGGTGCATGGTGAGTGACAGGCAGCAGGGCTGGCTCGCCCATCCAGCCCCCCTGGCCGTCCTCTCGCCCCAACTTCCACCCCCCAAAGTGATGGATCAGCCTCAGCCCATGATGCTTTCATAACAAGTCAGTGACAGTCAGGATCATGCAGACTGACTCCTATAGCCCAGCAGAATGTGCCATAAGGGAGGGCTAATGTGTCTGCCTGTCTCTGCCTTCCTCTCCCACACTTACTGAGTCACGATACAGAGCTGCGCACACTTGGGGAAATATGTTTTAAGGCAGCTGCGAGATCTCATGTTTTGAAAGCGACTAATAATAATTTTGGGCAAGATTGAAGGTTTTGAGAATCGAGTGCTGCATTATTTGTCATGACTGGGATCTCATTTCAGTCAGATCACAATTCCCCTTTGATCGTTTGAAACAGTCGTGCAACACTGCAGACTCCAAAAAATGTCAATAGCCTCTGTTTCCCTCTGTTTCTTCTCTTGTTTTTGCCTGCTTGTGATGTTGAAATGTGTCTGTGTTTCTGACTGAGTCTACCCTTGGTAATTCTGCTGTAACTCGATCCTGCTGGTACTTGTTTGAAACCTGGCATCAGCAGGCCCTCCCTGGCCTATCGGCAGCCTCCTACTTATATAACAGTCTCCCATCCATCCTGTAATTACTGCCTTTTTGGGGCATAGTGTAGTGTCTGTTCCTTCACTGGTGGGGGGGTGGACAGGCTAGCGACGCCGTTTCTGCGTTGCCAGGGCCTCTGAGATGGTGCCGACGGAGGCACATAGACATCAAACGCTACTTCACTTAATTGGCAAACATGTCGTGTGATAACCTGGGAACAGCACAGGCCTAATTGAGTCCTCCTGTGCTGTCCTCCTCTGACTACCTGACATGGAACCCAGGGCATTACATTTCCCTCCATTTAATGGCTGCAGTTAATTAGGCCCGAATGAGGGAATCATTACCGCTGGAAAAACCACATGCCAGTGGATTCGCCGATAAAATTAGCCACAATTTGCTTTTGCTATTTGAGCATAAGAGATAAACCACACAATGGGGGGAAAGGATTGGACCATTACTGGCAGATTTGCATTGTGGAATTTTAGACATATCATAGACAAATGGAACGATTAATCAAGACTGAATTAATCACCCTGACTGATGTTTTTTTAAGCCGAGATTCGTGGCTTTCTCAATTTAGATCATTTCATGTGCTTGGGCTCTTCTTTTTTTTATGTGTGCAAATGGTTTAAAAATGTGCTTCCTTAATAAAACGGTACCGCAGATGAGGAGCTTAGTTTTTTTCCCCCCACAGTCAATACCCAACAACCTCCTCGCTCCTCTGCCATTAACATTATATACCACCCCCGTACAGGAGCCCTTCATGCCTTCCATTGCTGTCCAATGCGTTCTGCAGCTCCACACTCAGAGGGAGCTTATTTTTATGGGTCCCAGCCCCGTCTTCCAAACGAGAGACAGCCATTGTAATTGAATACTCAATAGGTGAGCCATTTAACAAAAGTGGAAATGGCATTCGGCTATGTATTAATGTGCTTTGCTGAGGCGAAAGGAGCCATCATCATTTCAATGTTCAAGCTGTTTTAAAAGAGCATTTAGCCTGCCATCTCTCCAGGCCATGAGAGCAAAATGACACGGATTTCTTCCTCCTCTGTACTTTGTGTGAATGTTCCTCGCCTAATATTTTGTATGGTTATCTCGCTTATTTTCCCATCCATCCCTCAGCGCCTCTCCCTGATCTAGGTGGAGGGATACAAGCAGCTCTACAGAAGGTTACTGTCATGAAAAGCCCCTCAGGCGTTTTGGCTCTCAGCCCTATTTTTCTCCATCTGCATGCAGTGTGTGTGAGGTGGTGGGGGCTCTAATGATTTTTCCAGGACAGGCTGAAGTGGGTGCACAAGTATATATATGTATGCGTGTCTGCGTGTTTGTGTGGTTGGAAAAAAAAGAGGCAGGCGGAGGAGATGCATGGGCAATATGGCGTCATTCCTTAACATCTCTCCAGATTCGTCATTTGGCTTTGTTTGTTTGATAGACTGCTTGGAAGCGTTATCTCTGTGGCGAGGCCCGTGGCTGTTTATCGCCACGGTGACGTATGCGGGCCGATGGAAGTGCATGCTCTCTGCTGTCAGTATGTGTGGATGATGGCAGGTTCACTAAAGGCCCCTTAGGGTATGAGGGGTGTTCTCGCACAAAAAAGGAGGAAAAAAAAGAATAGGAGAAAGAATTTCCCCTTGACAGCTCACCCACAGCGGACTCGAGACGTACTTCTCAACAGTAGCTTGGGGAAAATATCCTGTCTCACTGCCTAAAACAAAGAGATGTGAGAGCCAGATTAGCGTATTACCGAAACAGCTTTCCTTTTAGGCTCTTCCCTCTCCCCCTCCTGTCAGAGCTGTCTGCAGAGAACGGGCAAGAACATGAGACATTAACCTCCATGTGTTTATTCACAAGACCCCACAGGCCAACTGGGAGGATGAACACAGAACCATCTCTAAAGCTAGCGAAGCGGAACAATCACAATGTGTCATTGGAGGAAAAGACATGAAGTATTAGCTGCTGCTCTCCTTTGTGTCTTTCACAGCTGAATTTTAATTGAATGTGCTATTTCTGTGATGAGTCACATGCCTTCCGTTCAGCGCCAGAGTACATTGACCTTCAGTGTGACGTACAGTCAGCGAGTTGTGTGATGAGTCACAGCGCACATTAGCCGTGATGATTCGCTAAATGTAAAAGCTGCCGTCTTTATTTTCGTTCGCTTTATTTATTTTTGGTTTTTGCTGAATTCGAAAACAGGATGAGAAAAAAAAAAGAGCACTTTAAGCCACATAAATTTTTTACATTTTTTATCTTCAATCACTCCATAGTTGAACTTCTCACAGCTCATAATCATGTGACAAGGAGTTGCAAGTTAACACTGCTTGTCTTGGACTATGTAAATTTTGCTGACGTTAAATTTCCTGGATTGTAGTTGCTTTAGCCTCACGAATCCAAATATAGATGTCACACATATACCACAAACCCATGTAACATCTTTTCAGTTCTTTTCCACTCAGCCAATCATTGCATTACAACCCAGGACCTTCTCACCCTTTTTATTTGTATTGCTCTTTAATTTTATTTCACAAAATGCAAACAAAACTACTACTACTGCTACTACACTTTGGGCTCAAAGCTCAATGAAATAAGAATCCTTACAACAAGAGAGTGCAATTATGGCTTAAAACTGACTTTAAACACTAAAAGCATTAAGATAGCAGTTTAACTAGTTCAGCCTTGCAAAAATATTTTTCGGCACATCGTGTAAACAGGCCGGATGAAATATACAGGACTGCACAACAGCAGCTGTACTGAAAATTCATTACAGTTCAACATTTTTGGGGTGTTTTTTTGGGACAATGTTGACACACACACTACTCAGAGTCGATCTGCGACCAACCACTGAATTACATCTGCATCCGCCAATCTGACTGAGAGCGAGTGGAAGAAGTTCTCGGCTGCGCTGCAATTTTAGCATAGTGGCCTCAATGAGAGGTGCAAGTCACATGACATCCACTGAACCAAACATGTCTTCCCATGCACAATCGTTACAAAAGAAATAGCAGCAAAATCAGTCAATTTTCTGAATATCGCAAACACTCCAAAATGACTATGTGTATCTGCAGCCACAGTTTTAGCCTTTCGGTCCAATAACACATTTTGCCCCCTTGGATAATGGTATCCAGTCAACCAACAGCAGGGAACAACTAACAAGGCTTCTTGTGAGGTGTTTACTTCTTGTTTTATTCATGTGACGAAATAATGAAAAAGTTTGACATGCAACTCACTAATATCATTAATGCGGCAATCTCTACCTAAAGGATGCTCGTACATTAGCTAACATTAGCATCTGTCAGCTCTTGAGGCTGTAGTAGTAAAAGTGTGTTAATTAGAGAAATAGTGCGTTTTATTGTGAACTTTTTTCATTTGTAGTTGGAAGATTGCGTTATTTCCTTCAAAGGTTACACAGTCTCACCTCAAAGGGCCACAAGCCAGAAATGTTAGGCAGCACTTTGCGAGATCAAAGTGAAGTGTCGCCACATCACACTGCAGCTGCTACAATCAAACCACCAGCCCGTTCCTGTGTGCGCACTGGCAGTGAGAGGATTCCGCACAGAAGAAGAACGAGCGCTCCAACATTCCTCTGTTTTTCCTGGCCTGTCTGTTTGCGAGTCATGGTACTTTGGGAGCCAGCATGGCTCCACCAGAGGAGTCCGACTAACCACTGTAATTGTGCTGTGCCGAAGCCGCCCTCCCCAACCCTGGGATTGAACCATGAAATATTCGAAAATGCCGGGGTTAAGAGAGGGGGGTCTTTGGCAGTGCATCGTGAAATGTGAGACCACAGAGCATCTTTAACAAGGAGGCGGATAGAGAGCCGGCCAGCCTGCCAGTCGGGCAGCCGGGGCACGAGGTGGAGTCCTCTGAAGGAGAATAATTATGGATGTAAGAGGAGATATTGCGCTGGGAGCAGATCAATAGTGCCCACGTTCTGCTGGCGCTGAGACCAGTGTATTTCTGTCACAGCAGGAGAGAGTGCAGGATATCAGCTTGTTGCTGGAGGGACTCGCAGAAGTTTGAACACCGGCGGGCTTCCCAGATAGCCTTACAACCCTCATTCCTGCCCGCCACCCCACCCCAACACCCCCCAAACCACTGCTGCTTGGCGTTTGGCTGCTTGCTCTCCACCCATCTCCAATCCTCTTATCCACACAGAGTTGGCGGGAGGACTGGCCTTTGTCTTCTCATGATTGTATTCCCACAGTCCGGGCGATACAGTCATGTTTTCCAGTGTCATTTGGAGGTCTCCCCTATTCTCCTCATGGTTAGAAAATTCTGGATAAGAAAACAACAAAGACATAATCAACAAGCATAATCTACTCACCGGTAATACCAAATTAATTTGCCCCATGCAATGAATAATGAAATTCATGGGTTCATTTCAGAAGTGTTGCCTCGCTCAATCTGCATGTTGCTCCGACTTGAACTGAATTAAATGATAGTTTTTCTGATTTGTCGTGTGTTTTTTTTCGTCATGCCAGGTATTTGTTTCTCAGAAGAGCCGAACAGTTGTTTCCCTCCCCCTGCAGCCATCGCATGTTAGCACTGTGCATATATGTGAAGTGATTTAGCCTCCGTGTCGACGGGCCCCTGCCCTCGGTACAGCTTTTCATCTGGCAAATGGCCATCTTATGCCACATCAACAGATAACACACTGGACATCATCTCAATTTTTGTATGGCCAATTTATTCAGACAAAGCTCTCATGCCCCTTGTGCACACAAATGGTTTGAATTATTCTGAGAGCTTTTTTTTTTTTTTCCCCTCCCTGGGTTTTCATTGTCTGTAGCATGCAAGTCCCTCCAGAGCAGATCTTTGTTTCTCATTAGGGGGTAAATAGAGCAGGCCAAATGCTCATATGTTTATTATACACAGGAGGACATGGTCACTGTTCTCAACAGTTCACAGCAGAAAAAAAGCCGTTTGCTTTCTTGACCTTTGTTTGCAGCAGCTGCAACCAAATGTCTGTTGAATTTACTGGATAATAAGCTGCGAGAAAGTGATGGACTGCGATGGCGTTGAGTTCAACCTCATCAAAAGTTTTCCTAGCGCACTTTTCAACAAAGACGGCTTTTACCCGCAGAGAAAAATAAATGCAGAATCATAATCAACATTCACAAGTCATTATTTGAAGCAGAGTTTACACATATCGAACATGCATGCATATATTCATTCAAAACCTAAAGCAGACTGGAGAGTGGCCAGACTGGATTACACAAACGTGACAGAAGCGACGAACAGCGAAGGAATGCAAGGTTTTCAGCTTATTTTATTTCTCCGTAACTTTAAATATTTGATAGGAAATAAACAACAATCGCTGTTAAAGTTAAGAAGAACATCTTAAAACTCAAAAGGTTCATCAGGACCATGTGGGTGTGCTTTGATCAGGTTTGACTTACTCACTGACTCACAACATAAGCAAACAACTCAAAATGTTGTTGACTCTTATATTGTTCCTCTCTGACGGGTGCACGGAAAATGTGGCATCACCTTTTTCTTCCCACTTAGGAGAAGAGAGGAGAGCACAGGCAAAACACCAATGCAATAAATCTTTCATGTGAAATAAGGTGCATTGTTAAGAAAACAAGTTTTCAAGGCCTTCAGCAGCCGGTTGTAACTAGAGGGCATTTAGAGAACTTCAACTCCACGAGTGCTAAACAGTTCCCTAACTTGCCGTTGCACCCAAACACATTATTTCTACCACTGAAATCTTACGAGTGATGTATTGACCCTGAAAATTTGCCCCAAAGAGCTGGTATCAAGATTGCAATTCAGTTGCTTTCATATGCATGACTAAGAAACAGTAATCTCCGAACTGTGGAAGTCCTGAATCCTGAAAAATTCAATCAGGTGGACCTTGACTGAACAAACTTCCACATAATCAATAAAACTTGCCAAAGCAAAAGCAAAACTTCACTTGAGAACAATGCGAGTTCTCAGTTGTGTCAGCAGCCATTCAGGTAAATTTAAGGGCCCTAACTGCATTTGCTTGATCACATTTTGACTCCATTGCGGAGTCAAACTATCAAGAGACATGAGATCTGTTGAATCAAGACTATAGTCTCCATAATGTGAATATAAGCAGTTTATGTTGAAAGGTAATGAAGAATCTTTAAAGTCTAATCTCAGCTGCTGCGGTAGCTCTGCTGTCTGAGCAGTCATCCACCAGTTTTGCCTTCATCCGGTGTCGTTCCCTGAGAGATAGCCAGTCTCTGGCAGTCTGACGTTGTGTGCTGACCCCTTGTTAGAGCCCAGAGGTGAGATGTGTGATAGAGGCCCTCAGAGCTGATAAGGCCATCAGGCTGATAACTAACTCCCCCCAGTACAAAGCTGCTACTGCTGCTGCCCCGGCTTCCATTAGCCCCACCGGGCCGGCTGAATGCTCTGCCTGTTCCCTCCTGCTCTATCTGAGGTTACATCCTCTGTTCAGAGCCCCTTATGCAAACCCTGCTTTCCCATGCCGAGATTGCTATCAGCAGAGATATTTATGTACCGCACATGTTTCCGATTGTTTAACCTTTGGACCTGCGCTGTAGGTGCTGCTGCTGTCCCCGTGGGCTTGCTAAGGGACCTCTCTCCTGGCCCTGTAGGCAGACGGAGATAGATGGGAGCAGAGGCTGTTGCTGGAGGTGTGTAATGGACTGGCAGGCAAGGGCACTGTTGAAATTGGTCACATGAAAGCTTAGGTCGAGCCTGTCACTTGCTTTCAAGTTTGGACAGATCTCATCCAAATGGACTCAAAGGGGAAGTGTTCAACCAAATTGTTTTCGTTTTCTTCCTTGATTCTGGCTCAGTTTGCAGTGCTGTCTAATGAATTGGCGAAATTCAACACTAGCGGGTATGCCGGGGAATTTGCACACCATGTATTGCTGTGCGGTAAAACTTCATAGCCCTTCATTTAAACACATTACATCTCCCTAGTGTGTGACATCAAATACTTGTAATCAGTGATCAAGTGTGTGCCCCAAAGGCCAACATGAACAAGAACTAATTTTTATAGTATAGATGTTGGGAATGTCTTAATAAAATTTTGTGGCCCCAATGCGGCTCTGAGTCCTTTAATATCAGATGAGTTACATATGTTTGTGTGTATCGCACAGGGGTGTCACAGAATGATGCTCTTCGGCTGAGTACAGCACCGGCTGCAGAGAGCACACGATCCCGACAACAGACAAGTTTAATTTTGGCCTGCTATCATCACAGAATTAACATTAATTAGCAGCAGCTGATGTGATTCGCTGTCGTTGACGTTTGTCATGTTGGCTGCCACCTGATTGTTTTGTCCAGTGCTCTTTGTAATGATAATCAGCATCAGAGTTCAGCGTATCTGTGCATTTTAGCAACTTCAGTGCCTGAATCCAGAGTCACTCGCAATTTGTCATATTCACACACTCTGATTTTCTCAGGCATGAGAGCGAAACGCTGCACCGTGCAGCCTGGCTGTCGCAAAGAAACTAGCAGGCTTAGCCGGACAAACACAGTAAAATTCAAAGGATCAGATTTTTATTGACTTTAGCTGATATGAATCGTTACAATATGCCCTGAGTACGATCCTGAGGACGTCTCTAATGGTTGTCCTGAATCAGTCCACAGAATCGGGACTGAGCAGTGTAAAGCCCATTGTTTGCATCAGGAGCAGCACCTGCCAAAAGATCCCCATTAAAAACTATAAATGTGCTTCAGTGTTTGTTCATACCTAAGATGACGAGACATCCAAATCTTGTCCAACACAATTAGACTCTATTAGAGTAAAATATTATGCAGACTGTGTTTTGGATCGGATTTGGATTGAGGGCAAAAAACATGATTGAGACATCCCTATTCTCTATGCAGAAGTGACATTACAGTTTACAGCAGTGCATTATATAATGAACATATCCTGAGGCTAGAGGAGAGGTTTGACAGAAGTTGAAAATTAATACCATCTTATACACTGCAGAAGGTACTGAAAAAGTAGATGCCCTATCTCACAACAATACACCATCTGGTGAACAGTGGAAGAAGTTGTATAAAGTACAGGGAGAAATAATGGAGTTATTTTTTAAAAAATCTCATTTTTCCAGCAGGTGCTTTTTTTTTTTATTTTGACTTTTCACAACTTTTTTCACAACATTCGAGAAACACTGATAAGAGGACACATTTAACGTAATGCATTTGGGAGTTAGAGGAAGCCTTAGTTTGAAATCTGGCTAAACTGCCTGTGCGTGGCAGATGTAAGTCTGTCAGTGACAAAAAAAAAAAAAAAAACCCTGCAGATTAATCCCGAAAGATCACACTCGAATGCAAGAAAATAACTAGGTGGAGATGGAACACGGCACTTAATGGTTTGGTAAAAACGATAGTGAAATTCCATCAGTTGTCGTTGAGTAAATTCCCAGAGGTAGTAAAAGCGACTCCTGCTTCTCTGGAGTGTGTTGCTCCTTGTGTGTTTACCCTCATGTTTGTGGCATGTCATGCTTGAGCAGGATTGCTGCATTCTCCTGGGAGCTACAGGAGGGCTCGTGGTGATTTATTCCTACCTAATCTGTCCTGCACGGTAGCAGGCGGCCGCCTTCCCTCCACCCAGCATGAGTGAGGTTCTATCAGCTCGCGTGATCGTATTATCAGCCCACATATCTTTGAGGTGCCAGCTCCCTGTTCAGCAGCACCTGGGCTCATGCTGGGGCCTGACGTCCCAACACCCGGGAGGAGTCATGTTTGTGACCCAGAGGCCAAGTCAAGGGCACCGACAATCCCCGCTGATGCCATCGACTTGATTAGTTATTCGTTGTCCGCCCCCACCCACCGCCCAGTAATGTATGCCGTAGTAATCTGGCTGGAAACGCTTGAGTTGAATGCCAGATGTTGTTTTTACTGGGCGTTAATGGAAGCTGTCTAACTCGCCTCAGTGATGTCTTACGCTTACATGCGGGGAATGAGGAAAATATGTCCTGTGCCATTGTTGTATATATCTGTAAGCAGTGATAATTGGCTGAATTATTTGAGATGTCATGACCCAGTCATGTTCAGTTTAGTTTAAAAGGCTTCCTACCGTAAGTGATTTGTCATTTCCAACTGATGTGTCCAGACCTGATAATTTGTTCTCTTCCAGTTTGCACAGTTTGACGACCAAGCCAGATAGGCATATTTTCCAACCCTACCATGATGTTAAGTCTTCAGTTGTGGAAGTCAGTTCTCCCTTGAATGGTTGAAGGCTTAAGACTCCAATGTCTTTGAAATGAGCTCTTATTGAAGGGCCCAGAAAGGAAGAAGAAAACAAGGGTGTTGTTGTAAATAGCTTGTCAGGGTTATACCCTCCTCAGTGTCTCGCCCCCCCTGCACACACACACACACACACACAATGTCAAATACAATTCAATTTCTGCTTCAGCATCAGCTTAGGCTAACACGGTCAAGCAAATGCCTATTTTCTGAATGGCCCGGGGGAGTTACGCTTTTCAGCTTATCAACTTTTATTAACCTTAGCACAGAGGTTTGCTCTTTGATTTAGATTCTTTGGGAAACACTGAAATTGGATTTTTTTTTTTTTTCAACTCTCACTCCTGCTGTGACATATGCTCAACAACTTGTTACACAGGATAAAAAACTAAATGCTTGCTTTGGTTTGGTGCTTGGAATATTATATGAGGGGAGCCAGTGGCTTGTCTAGTTAGTAATTTCTTTTTTTTCCTCTTACAAGCAAACATGCATGTATTAAATATTATGGCCAATAGGAAATGTCTGTTATAGTAGCAAAGTGGGCAGCGCCATGGATTTAAAAAAGCTAAATAGTGTAAATAGTAAATAGTTTTCTTTAAATGATGATGCAATAAATGATGCAATGTAAAAAGGGTACACTTGTATTGAGCAAATTCCAGAATATATTCGCCTGAGTCTGCAGTTAGCTCACTGTTAGCTCAATTCTCCAATCCATAACTTTACTGCCTTGATTCACTCTCGTGGCTCTCATGGTGTCATGTTCGTTTGCAGCAGGCAGCTGTTTTCAGCGAAAAATAATTTAAAATAATTTTTGATCAATGCTATTAAAATACACTATCGACAAATAAAAAACACAGGAATGAGGGTGAACTATAGCGCTGGCTATAGGCAAAGATATGGAAAGCGCAATATACAGTAAAATGAAACAAAATATAATCAGCATTTAAATGTTTGACCTCTTCTTTTTTTTACCATATTGGAATCAAAACTGGGAATCAATAACAACTGGAATCAATGAACAGAGTCGGAATAGGAATCGATTAAATTGAAATGATACCCAACCCTGCTAAAAACCCAGCGTGCACTACCTGCTCAACACCAAACAGACTCGCACACTGTGACTGACCAACTCATGAGCTGGTAGAGACCAAAAGCAGAGCTAAAGGGAGAGCGTGTGAATATTGGAGTTAACTTCACCAGGCGGACAGAGACAAGGCTCCATATGACTGCTAATGTTGCTGTCCATCCAAGCCTCAGAAGTCCCCTTACTGCAAGTCACCTAACATAATCACTAAGGAAGTGAAAAAAGTTTTTACTTCCAGAACCCTGAATGCCCACTTTGCTCCTTTTTTAGGTAAACAGTGACTGCAGATTGACCAAATTAGCTTCATTAAAAGGAAGAAAATGAAGTCTGTAGCTTCATGTAGAATACCCACATACTGTGGCTGTAAAGACTGTTTATAAACCGGGCCTGTTTGGCCCCTGTCACATACAGTGTCAAGGAAAACAAAGTGTGAAAACTGCCCTTTGCATGAAGTGTGTGTTTTCTCTTTCATTTTGCTTGGCAAGATATTGTAGACTCCCGCCCCCTGACTGGGCTTTGGATTATTAGCTTAAGCTCTCTAAAAATATCCCTTTGACTGTTTAAGCCTCTGACAGCAGCAACATCTCACACTTTCTGATAGCTTTATACTAACTATGGCTGCAGAGGGCTCATGCACTCAGCCCGCCTTGTTATCTTTTACCTTGTTTGCCCGAGGAGAAGGAGGAGAACTTGCCGGCCCCGAAATCTGCTACAGTCCTCTCTCCTTCGGAATCAGACTCGGAGCGGATCATCAAAGGCGAGCGTGCAATCACAGCAATCTCCGAACAAGCGAGATGCTTTTTTGAGCACGAGAGGATTTTGCCCAGATGTCACTCGAAGCACTTGTCATTGTTGCGACAGCTGTAGGAGCACATGGACTGTCATTTGAAAAGCGTCTACCGCAACGTACCAAAACAGCACACGTCAAATGTGAAACATGCACAGCCTGGAACATTTTTGAATATTAATGCTGTAAGCCCCTTAAGAAATTGTGACTTTTATTTCCTATCTTTTCAGTTTTATTGGCTTGCCTATGTAGTCCCAGTAATTGCATATTTACCAGCATGCAGTATTTATCATACCAATATATGTATTAGGTTTAGCTGAGCTTATAGTACCAAATATTTTTGATGTTGGCATTCATAAGAGCTCACAGAAATTAATAAATTCCTGAAAGGGAGTACACTGTACACATGTGGCTCATAGACATCGCTTCAATTATCTTTTCTTCTAACACCCACGCTCTCTCGAAAGGCTTTTCTCACAAATATTATAGCTGCTAACTAGAGAGAGACGGAGGGTGAGATGGAGGCATGTGCCGCTCAACAGCACCATTGTTATCCCATCCTTCATTCATGTGTCTCTTTTAAATGCTTTGAGATGAAATATCACTGTTTTGACAAGACGTTTTCCAAGCTGCTTGTGTCCCTGCGAGAAGCCTCATGCTGGTCGGTGATGGAACGTTCCTGAGGAGAAAAGTCAATATGTGGTTGTAAATAAATGAAAACAAATGTGAGACCTAAGCCCTCGGTGGATTGAAAAGGCAATGGGAGGAGAAAGGACTACTCACCTTTACGCATTATAAAACTTCTTCTTGGCTACAGAAGCTAATTGACTAGCCTCTCAACCTCTGTGTGTGTGTGTGTGTGTGTGTGTATGTGTGTGCGTGTTGGGGGGGGTTTGATGAATTGACATATTGCTGGCGCTGTGATGTTGATCCAAGGCAGAGAGCCGTGAGGCTTTCCTCCTGGGCCCAGTAACCTTATTGTTTCATGTCATCTCCTCCCCTTCTGTTTGAGGACCAGGTTGTCAACCTCTCCCCAAGGTCACGCAAACACCAGCCCCCCTTCTGCAGATAATTGGATTATTTAGAATCATAGCATCAACTTACTGCGCCGTCTGGGGTCAAAAGTGAATTTAGTGCACAAGGTTGCCTGTCACAATTTGTGGCATCGTTCTGAACTGACGAGCAACAGCTTCTGTCACCAGTTAAAGGATCATACCAGTGGTTGTTCGTGTTCTGGCCTATTTACTACAAATCACAAATTGGACATCACAGCCATATTGCAAACCCTGCTGATGCAGATTTTTGGATGTATTTTCCCTAGTAGTCCAAGTATCCTTTGGTTTCCATCCATTTCTGAACAATGTGAAATCGATTTGCAGACTCTGAAATTTGTCCCAATAACACTGAAACACTGAAAAGTATGATATATAGATTTGTTTTGTTGTTTTTTATAACTTACATATATAGGCAGTTTAGTGGAACATTTCGATGAAAGTTTTCATTCCTAGCAGCCATTGATTTCCACTCATTTAATATCGATATAAAAATCAAACATTGAAAATCAAATTGAAAACTCTTGAAATTTGGAACTCTTAAATCAAACTGTAATGCAGTTTAATTAAAGATGAATTCAAGAATTTGACACTGCTTTACAACACAACAAGAAAGTGAAAAATGCAAATAATGCAGGCGTGCCCAGTATGATTGAAAAGTTTCAAGAGAATTTCTAATATTGTATGGAAATGATCAGAAACCAATGACATCCGTAATACCTTAAACTTGACATGATTTATTCGAATTAGACAACTATAACAGGTTTAAGAGTTCACCATCCAATTCTTCTGCGATATATTAATAAATGAAAATCAATGGCTGCCTGAAGAGTGGGGGGAAAAAAATCTCGAAATCTAAATCTACAGCATATATTTGAAAAAGTTAAGTGTCAGTGCTGCTTGAATTGTAGTTAAGAGGCAAAAGCTTCCATAAACACTGGTATGGGCCCTTAAAGTGCACCTGTTACAAGAATAGGTGTTGAATGCCTGCAGTGTTGGGGAATCCCACATACCAGCACATATTCATGGTTTCAGTGGTGGTTTCATGGCTGGAGGCTGACATGGCGTTATCTCATGCAGCCGTGGTAAGATGAGATGAAGTGGGGCAATAGATTAAATGGGTGGGCTGCATGCCTATTAAATCAGGAGTTGGCAGAGCAACACTAACTCAGGTTACTTATTTTCAAGTGACATGGCTGCACATGTGAGGAGCGGAGGCAAGCGAGATGTCTTTACTTCACGTCTGGAGTGTGACATTCTGCTCTGTTTTTGACTCTGTAATTAACTGCTCATTTGTGTGTGTGTGTGTGTGTGTGTGTGTTTCCTTTTCTAGGAGGCGGCCACATTTGCCAAAGAGCTGGGCTTTGAGGTGAGTTGACCAGCAATTGCACACTAAACAGATTCTAAAGGTTTGTTTTTGCTGATAATGAAGTTCTTTTTGGACAGTGATTGATGTGCTATTATACTCTCCAGGCCTTGCAGCAGTTGCTATGGAAACCTGGCAGTCGTCATGGTTTCTTTGTTCAGCCAGCTCTCTGTTATGACGCACTCTGCTAGGTCTGCACCCAACATCGCCTACAGATGTTATTTATTGAATTTTGAAAAGCCTCTTGGGAAGCTGAGAAGTTGGGCATGGTTTCAAGCCTTTCTCTGCAGGCTTGGTGCTCATCAGGTTGCCTGGTTAAAAAGCCTCCTCATTATCTTCATTGCACTCAGGGATGATACTGTATGTCTTCCCTTCACTGCTTTAGCATCACACCACACTGAAACACACTGTAGTCTTTTAATAACCAAATTACAGCCACCTGTGGTTTTGGATTATGGAAATGAAAATTACAGTGCTTGTTACCCCATAGAATATGCACTATGTGTTTTGAAGTGGGGCTGCCTCTTCAGTGTAAAATGAATGTTCCCTTGGTCTAGATTTTGCTTGTATTTTGCATATTCCTCGCGCTGCTTCTTAAATGTGAAATCAAAAACACAAATGGCCGGTGTATGTGAGATTTTGAAATGCGCTCAGGTATTTTGAGTGCCTTCTCTCTTTCATAGGTAGCGCTGCCTTGAATATGGCTCTGCACTGTGTGAATAATTGTCATCCAGAATCACTAACGGTGTGATCAACGTGACTGGAATAGAAATGCAATCCTGATGGCAGTGACAGGTTTAAGAGAGGAGAAGGGATGAAGGCAGGGGAAAATGGGGGGGGGGGGGGGGTAGCAGTGATGGAGGGGCCTCACATCAGAAAAAAAAATGCACAAAGGGCAAAGTGTAGACTCTCCTAGTAGTTACAATTCTTTGACATTTTCCATGTCAACCTGATTTGCCAGAACACTCTGCGAAATTGCATTGGATGAATGTGATTTCTCAGATAACATCAGTGGTGTGTACTGTACTAAGGACATTTCTAGATGGTTCACAGTTGTCCTTTTTTTTCTCTTGCCACTTTCTGATGGCAATTTCACTTGGCCCCATACTGTACTTGTACACAATTCGTATGTATGTATATATATATATATATATATATATATATAAGGATATTCATCAAAAATCACATACGATAATCAGAAACCATGACTTTCAAGATGAATTACAGATCTTGGAAACAATAGTTTTTCAAACGCCTTAGCACAAGTCTTTTCCAAGGTTTTCAGCTATATCCTATGGCTTTCAACAGCAGAAAGAGTTAGCTCAGTTGTTATGGAGATTGTTAAAGGATGGTCGCATCCAACCACCAGTTATCATGTAACCAAATGAACCCTCTCCATGACTAGGGCTGTGTGATCTGACAATATTTATCATGTGACGAAAAGATAGAAAAATTGTGTCATATTGTGCTTTAGTGTTCATTTTATTGTGTCGCAAATCACGCTCTTGACAGCAATATTGTTCGTCATTCTGGACAACACTTTGCGCTGTTTTGGCACGACATTGATGCAAGCAGGAACTTCTAGGTGCTTCACAAAGCCAGCTGGACTTGTTTGAGGATCTAGAAGACGTTTCGCCTGTTATCCAAGGGCATCTTCAGTTCTAACTGACCGGTGGGGAGTCCCAGCCATTTATCCTCCTGTAGGGTTGTTGACCTACCTGGTAATCATTTGAGTCGTTGGGTTCACATGAGTCATGGTGTGAATGGGTGTTAATGGGTGAGTCGTGGTGTGAATGAGTGTTAAGCCACATGGGGAGAGATCTCAGGGCTGCATTGATAAGTGGTGTCATAGACCACCACCTACTCTTTTCAGTTCCAGTTTGACATGGATGGCTTCTTTCTCTTCTCTTTCAAACCATGTTCTTCCCTGGCAAAAATATGTACATTATTGTCCTCAAATAACTGTCCCTTTCCCTGAAGATGTAGACGGGCTGCTGAGTCTTGACCTGAGGTGTCGCTCCTGTGTTGTGCTTACGAAACAGTTGTTTTATTTCCCCAATATACAAGTTGGTGTTTTCCTCTCTGCATTGGACTGTGTACACCTCATTGCTCTGCTTGTGCCCAGGTGTTTTGTCCTTGCGGTGGACAAGCTTCTGCCTCAGAGTGTTGCTGGGCTTGAAGTGCACAGAGATGTGGTGTTTGTTGAAAGTCATCCTGAGTTTCTCAGATAGTCCTGCAATTTAAGGGATGACAATATTGTTCTGTTTATGGTCCTTTTTCTTCTCTTCATGTTCTGTGTCTTTTCGTGGTCTTTATGGAGGCCCAGTTTGGGTAACCATACGTACTAAGCTTCTGTCCTTGTGGCCACGTTCTGACCTTGATGGTGTAGGTTTCTGAAGACGCCCAGCTTATGCTCCAGTGGGTGGTGAGACTCAAAGAGCGAAAATGTGATCTGTGTGTAGGTTTTCTGTAAACCTCGATGTTAAGTCTTTTTTTCATCTTCAATGTGTACTGTGCAATCCAAAAAGGCCAGACCACAAGGACAACCCATTCAAACCATGACTCACCCTTTAACACCCATTGACTCATGTGACCCTAACAAACACATGATGGCTGGGTGGTTCAACGTTCCTGCAAGAGGATAAATGCCTGGGACTCCCCACCAGTCAGTTAGAACTGAAGAAGCCTATTAGGTGAGAGGCGAAACGTCTTTGAGATCATCAGGCAAGTCCAGTTGCCTTTGTAAAGCACTTAGAAGTACCATGACCTGGATGAGTGAAAATCTTCACAGACATGCAAACAGGAGAAGGACTCCGACCAGCCGGGACAAAACCATGAGGTCGTACCTAAAAGAGGGGCTGCTTCTGTTCATTGAATTTACAGAAATTGTGCTGTATTGTATTATACATCGTTATCTGGATAGAAAAAGACCTATATCGGGATATGAGATTTTGGTCATACTGCACAGCCCTACCCAACTGAGCAAATTCCATCCTGTGAGGAAGGTGAGATGTGGCTGAAGGCTCTGGAACATTTCCAGTAAGTAGATCTTGTGCTGAGAATTTTTTTTTTTGCCAAACTCAAATGTTAAATGTTAAATTCACTTAACTTTCCTCCACTAATTAGTATGCATTCTATCAACCAAAATTACATGTGTACACACTAGCCATCATTCATAATCAGTCATTCATTTTTACAGCAGGCTTTTGTGAAGTGATAGCACGGTTTAATTAAATTTGATTGTAGCATAAGCTAATAAACAAAAACTGAGAATTAAGATTCACTTGTAGCGCAAACATGATTCAAAAGTTATTCTGTCAAATTTACACTAAACATCTAAAAAACAAGTAATTAGTGCATTCAAGATTGAATCTCCTCTTTAGAGGCCAGTGGAGTTCATTTAAACTCTCTTAAAGTCCAGTCAGTTCTATAATTGGATGCTGTTGTAGCTGCTGCCCAGTCTTCAATACCTGACCCAAAAACACTGCATGATGCACTTTTAATGTATTCTGAGACATTGTTATCACATTACGGATGACAAATAAAAATGACAGCGGCACTTCTTCAGTGTAAATACAAGACAGAACACTTGTCCTCTCCAAAACAGCAATCAGCAGATGTGAACACAGTCGCCTGATTGTGATCTGTTTCCTTTAAATGCTCAAGGAACTATGTGCATCGCAGCTCTAATTGAATCTCTCCCTGGCTGTGTTTCTCAAACAGCCTGCAATGGAGATGATCATTGCCTCACTGGCTTCAACACAAAAAACACATTTTAGCACCATTGTAAAACTCGGTTTGTTGATTCATGCCCGATCAATTGCCGCACAGTTGAAACTATTGCCATTTGTCAGCAGTCAACTCAGTTGACCATATCATTTGTCAGTTCATTTGTTTTGCACTCACGTTATTTTTCTGCGTTCTTTTGCCGTAGGAACTTGACAGGTAAGTTTTTCTGCCAGGCAAAACGGAGGAAGTTGTCTGCGTGTGATAATGTGTGTTTATGTGTGTGTAGCCTGCTCAACAGCCATGATGCTTACCCTACCACCTCTGGCCCTTAGAACCTTTTAGCTCCTAAACCTGAGTAGAGCGCTTTTTTTTATGTCAGCGAACATAAAACCGAAGGGTGACAATGTGCCGAAGCCTTGTGCGGTTTTGCATTCAGTGTCTGGAGGAGTGCTTGTGGTTACATCCAGTCACAGTGACAAATTGCCTTTTTTTTTTTTTTGCCATCGCCTGCTAACAGCCTCTGTATTAACCTCACCATTAGCACTTACTTAGAGTGTTACACCCATTTTTCCTCAGCCAAGGGTCTCCCTGGACCTCTCAGGGCTGATTAAAGGACATTTGGGAAGCATTTAGAGGTGTAAAAGCTCATTGGTTTGAGTGAGCCAGTGTGGCTGCTTGTATTGGAGCCTATCTCTCTGATTACTCCCATAACCACAGTATTTGCTCGCCCTGAAGGTGCTCGAGTGTTAGCTTTGATACAGATGCTAGAGGCGTCTACGACCCTTAATGCTAGCTCCTCAGTGTGCTGTATTACGGAAAAGCAGAGTCCACCCCGCTGCGAGGCGGCGATAAAGACATTCCACCTGCTCATAGTACATCATGATGAGTTAATAATAAAGTAGCACTGACAGGTGTGGGTTTTTTTATCCCTCTCATGATCAAAGGCAAGCACTCCGGAGAGTTCTGTCGTCTCCAGGCGAGAATATCCATTCTGTGCAGATGCTGAGGAGAGATGGCCTGTTTCAGGAAGAGAATGATACAGTACACGCACCACCTATCCCTTCAGCTCGCAGAAGTAGCTTTATCTGACAACAGCGTATCTTCACACGCCTATTTTCATCTCACTTAGGGAATATGACATTCTAATATTTTACAGCTCTCCTGTAACTGCATGGAAACATCATTGAGCAGTCCTATTGATCTTTCTCGAAGTGGTTTCATAGCCCATCTGGTTTCATTATCACTTGATCCGTCTGCCAGCATTGGAAAAATCTGACCTCTCTCAGTCGCACTTGTGATCTTTGATTAACTCCTGAGAAATTGCTCTTCATGATGCATTCATTCAGCTTCACACACTCACCCAGCGGTCCGGTGTTTTTGCAGACAGATGACATTGCGGAGATTGCAAAGAAAACCCAAAACCTCCCCAAGGACAACACGAAGAGGCAACGAGTGGTGGTCTTCACCCAGGGCAAGGATGACACTGTTGCAACTGTCGGTAGGCCAATTTTGTTTTCTGGTCTTTATCCGTTCATTTACTCACATTTCCACTAAAGTACCACTCGAAACCACCCCAACGCTGGCCCCTTTCGGACATCTTTACCCTTCACTTAAACCTCATATCTCAAAGCTGCAGAGCGCAGCCTTAAATAGATGGTAGATTGCTGACTGAAGAGAGTCGAATGCTATCAGTAATTTCTTTGAAGTTAACCTGCAATATTGACACCAGATGTTGAAAAAAAGAATGCTTGCACTACATTCTGTCATTTCAGAGCATAAAAGAAATGTGGGGGATGCAGAGAGCAGGCATTGATTTGTGAAGTACTTCTAACTTTGTCTTGGACAGACTCCAGGCCAGTCCTCAGCAATTTTTAATGCTGCAACTCTCACATCCTGCCCTTTTTTTTCCCTGCAAAATGCTGGCATAGTGACCTTGAAGAGAGGCTTGACAATGTTGGTCCACAAATCAATCCAGCTTCCTTTGATTCAGGGCGTATTTGTTAGTTGGACATTAAAAGGCAGTGTCATCACAACTGAGCAGGGGTTGCAGGTTTAAGCGGTGTGGGGAGAGACGATAGTTTCCGATTACTGCTGGGAGCCTTTGCCTTTGTTTAGAGCCACAGGGTGTCTCTCCTCGTTGCCCTTGCAGCTCAGACTAGTCGTGCGCGGGGAGAGATGGCCTCAGGTAAAGACTCCAACATATCACTCATCACTGGGGACTGCAGAGAAGCACAGCTATAGCAGGACTGTTAGCACTGCAGGACACTGCCTTCACATGTGTCCAATGTCCTCAATTTCATACTGCTGGCAAGAGGATTTACGGGCTGAAGCGACAGTATGTCACTGGTGGCATTATTAAAGAATCAATAATTAATCTTGTTGGTAATGTTTTCTATTGTGATTTGTGTTTTAATTGTCTCAAGAGACTAGTGTGGCATAATAAAAGGTGAGAGTGGCTGTAATCAATGTTTTTATATTAAGAAATGGATAAGATAACTGTGGGATATCAAAGGGGACGTGATTAACAGAATGATACAATACCCGACTCTGTGGTTGTTTGCGTCTTTTAGCTGATTTTTTGGTTTAATGGCCGGTAACCTTACTGTTTTGGTTCACAGTCATCAGTGTTGTTAACAGCCACAGCAGGCAGCTGTTATCAGCAATAAAGCTATGATAAACCCACTATAGACACAGTCAGCGACTAGATGGTGGAGCATTTAGCAGCTACATATCCAGACATCTCCCTCAGAAGCTGGTGGAGAACAAAAACAGAGCATTAAGGGATGGCGAATATTGTAAACTGATGCGCACAAACAAAACCCTAAATTAATGCTAATGTTGCTTTGTCTCTTGGATGTGTAACGAAGATGTCACTGTGGTATCTACTCTGTGCATGATGCGGTTATATCACACTTTTAATGAGAACAGTGTGTCATAACGTGCCAAATATATGCAAAGTAACATATAAAAAATCACTTAGTGTAGCCACTGTTCTGCTCCTAAGGGCAACACAGTGGCCGCATTCATTTTCAAAGCAGAATTCCTGGAAGTACGTTCCCTTTCATGAGAATTCGAAAAGAAATCTTTAAGCAGGAGCCCGACAGTTAAACAGAACAAGAATCCATCCATTGTGCTGGAGGTGATGGATAATTCCTGCCTGCTCCTCTCATTGCTCCTGCATGAAGACAGAGCCGCGCGCCGCTGTGAACTTTATATAAAATACATGATGAATGCGGGCGGGATGAAAGACAATGTGTTTCAGATGTCATCTACAAAGGCAAACATGATAAATGTCATTGACTGTGCTATCATTGCAGTGGAGCAGTTACAGTAGTCGGTGCAGCAGAATCGGTGTGTGTGTGTGTGTGTGTGTGTGTGTGAGAACATCGCTATTCATGCCAGCCAAATAAATGTCAATGTAAAAAGAGAATTAAAGATTTTCATTTCCCAGAGGCGGCGCTCTAATAAACTTGATCTCTCATTTTGTTTGCAATTTGTCCTCCTGTCAGGATTTGATCATTTGCCAGCCTCTGCATGTCATGTTAAACCATTTTATAGTGATTAAGGATGGGAGAATGCCTTCCCCCGTGGTATAATTCTCCAAAAAGAGATGTCAATTTGTTATTGTTCTCTTTTTTTCCCCCCCTGCCCTTCATTTGGAGCCTTTCATCACGCCACCGCTTCAAACGTGCCTTTTAAGAGCTGGGAGCAGGGGAAATGGCCCTTTATTTAGCTGCCACTGACACTGCTGAACTACACTGGGCTTTTGCTTATACACCCATTAAAGCAGTAATTAAGATCATTGTGCCCTGAACCTTAACGGTGAGGAGATCTAATAAACGATCATTCAGCGGGGGTCGCCGCTCTAATCGCTGATAAGGACTTGATAAAGCCTGACTCGGCTCCTCGCGGAGTTTTAGGGCTCTCGAGGGGGCCGAGCAGGCAGATTTCGACTTGGAAAAAAAAAAACCCTGATCTATACATGTTAATCACATAAGGTGGAGTGAGCAATGAATGCTGACTGCACGGCAGAAGGCTTTCTTTAAAGCAGGTTTATTTGTCAGGCTCTCCAAAGTTCCAGCAGATGAAGCGTTGCAGAATTACTGACAGGTCGACTTGAATAGTCTCTTTAAAAAGCAGGATGTTTATGGTCTATACTTCGTGATAGACTAAATCAATTAACATTCAGCGCTGTGAGAAAGACCGCCTCCCTTTTCCCTTGGCATCTCACGTTGAAATGTTTTCTTTCATGTCTCCCTGAAAGGATATTGGTTGGCGATGATCTTTTTGCCTGTGGTTACAGTAATTACAGGCATATGCATTTTTTTTTTTCTAACTCAATTGTGAACAAAGATGCTGGTTATGATAGGGAAACAGATTGAATGTCAACTTGCTCCTAACCTGTCGCGTTTGCCAAGAGCGGGACGTTGTTTTCCTCTCCGAGGCTCGGAGTTTGGCCGGGAAGCAAAAGGAAACGTTCCAGAAGAAGAAGTAGTATTCTCGGGGAAGTTTCTCACATAAAGATGTTGTACTTCAACTCCGTTCGGGCCTTTAGTTCGTGCCTTTCAGCTAAATATGCGTGTGTACTTTCCAGTCACTTAGCAGCTCATCATTTAAAATGATGTATTAATCGTTTTTGCTCGCGAAGATGATACAGTGCGACAGGATCAAAGTTAATTTTAATGACCTGCCAACTATTTGATCTACCTGCTTTCTGTCAAAGCAACAATAGTGAGCGCTGGAACACAATCAAATGAAGCGTGTAATAATTTCAGTCGGAGTCAGAACATCGCTCCATATGCTCATTTTCCAATAAAGCCGAGGTCGTCTTATTTGCATGTACAGTCGCTCTTTTTTTTTTTTTTTCTTTTTTTTTTTTTAACAGGAGAGCATTTTCTCAGTCAGTGTTGTGCTGTGAATTGGCATTGTTAAAAAGAAT
The DNA here is from genome assembly GCF_017976325.1 of Chelmon rostratus. Taxonomy (NCBI): domain Eukaryota; kingdom Metazoa; phylum Chordata; class Actinopteri; order Chaetodontiformes; family Chaetodontidae; genus Chelmon; species Chelmon rostratus. The sequence continues at coordinate 9,174,506 of NC_055678.1, read as the reverse complement.
AGCCAATAATAAAGGGCTTAATTGATACTCATTTCAAAGAGACGCCTGTTGAAAGAATTTCTTAAGTTTAATCACCACCATTCAAGAGTTGTAATGAGGGAATTATGAAGAGCGAATTAACAAAAGCACACAATTATAGCTTACTCGAAGGAAGTATTTGAGTTCCTTCAAATTTTTTCTCACAGTTTTTTTTTCCCCTCTCTCTCTCTCTCTGTTGCAGTTTACCTGTCAAAGCACAGCCACACTACACTCCCACATATTCACCACCAGTCTGCTGCTTCACTCATTTTGTCAAACCACACTCTAGGAACGAGAATATGTTAGTGTTAAAGTACAGTTAAAAAGTACCGCGGAGTTACAGAGATTGAAAATAATGTTGCCGATCTCATTACAGTGAAATGTGAAATGATTTCAGCAAAGTGATGTTTTCAGACGTTCTACAAGCCAGTAACAACAGAGCATTTTGGCAGGAGATGTTTTTTTTTTTTTTATGCCACTGTTGCCAATTGGATCTCTGCTGCAGACGGCCGGGGAATTGTTGGACTGTAACCTGAGTTAACATGTCAGTCAAATTTAATAATTTGCATCAATGAGGTTATGTGAACTTTCCCCCAGCAGCAGAGTACAAGCTCTGGCCGTGACGGGAGAAGGAACAGAATTATTGGATGTCTGTTGTGCCATGCTTCTAGAAAGAGTTCTCGGAAAGTTCTGTACGCCGTCAACAACATCACGCCGCCCACAATGAACCGATCAGTTGGAAATGTTAAAGAGTTCATCTCTCAGGGGCTGAAATTCAACTTCACATCTTCACATCTACATGTTTTATGAAAATAACGATTTTTTTTTTTTTAAACATGTATTGTCAGGAACCAAATTTCAAGGTGCACGCTCAAATGCTTATGTGTACCTGCTGAGCAGAGTTTTTTTGTGATGTGATTTGTGGCCAAAATTAATGAGTATGCACGTGCTTTTCAAAGAAAGTTGCATTAAATTTGTCCATGTTGATGTGATTTTATAGGAAGTTGCAGTCATTGCAAGTCTGCAGCCATGCTAGCTGCTCTGCGAGCTTTGAGCTAACTCCAGCATGCTAACATGCTCACAGTGACTATGCCAACATGTTGATGTTTAGCAAGTAATGTGTTAGCATGCTAGCACTTGCTAGTTAACACTAAACACAAAGTGCAGCTGAGACTGATGGGAATTTATTTAGTTTTGCGAGTCATAAACCAAAGTATTTTTCACCTAATCATGGCGCTAGAGCATCACGTTAATAGGAAGGAAGAAATACGTACTAGTTTGGTGGAAAAATGGTATATATGGCAATTTCCTGGAAGTACTGGTTGAATGAAATAAAACTAAACAAAGAGATGAAAAAGACAAAAAACACCCTAATGCATGTTCGAGTGCAACTATCCAATTCTCAGTGAATTTAAAGCATTTTAACTCGAGGCCAATTCCAGAAATCTTAATTAATTAATGCCACAACATAGCAATAGGTGTAACAGATTCAGCTTTGTTCAGTGAATTCTGACACCTCTGGATTTAGTGTTATCACAAAGATGAGCATCACTTTATGTGAGAAGTTACCTGGTTGCCAATTTCTAATCAGACCTGACACCCACACTGGAGAGAGTAACCATTTTTTTAACAACCACAGGTTACACAGGTATTCATGCTGGATTTCTTCAGGTCCAACGAACAGCCGAATGCCTGCTGAACAAGTGCAGCAGCTTCAGATTTTAAAGCATCCGCCTTTAAAACCGCAAAGTGCGCCGCATAAACACAACCACATCTAACGACTCGAGTTCCTTAACTGTGGAGCGGCTGACAAAGTGTAATTTATTGTTAGCACATTTTCCTTTGCGGTTAATCGTTTCAAGAGGGCGGAGGATTCTTCATCTGTGGCATTAATTAAGCAAAGTCGTTATGCTGCTAATTAGCTGATCCTAAAAGGATTCTTGTCTTGTTGTAATGTATTATCAAAGTGACAATCACCTGCTTTCCTTTTGAAGAGAAAATGTGTATTATTAAATTATTTAAATACAATATACAATTATTAAAACAGTCGCTATATCTGATCCATCTTCAGTCGCTGACCTGGAATAGAGTCACTCTCTGCTCCGTTAGATGTCACTTTCAACCACAACTTGATGGAGTTTTCACAGTTGGTGTGTTACAGTCCTTTCCTTGACTTCATGTGTTGAGCATATGCTCGGCGGCAGGTTGCGTATCTTTTGCCCTGTAGGACAAGGACAGCAATGTATTCAAAAATTAATAAGGTGGGGTGTCTTCTGTGCGGCGCAGATATTCTGTGAGCCGTTGTTAGATTAGCAGGGAGCCTCATTAAACAACTTTTTTGTAGTTTTTTTCCCCTCATGTTCTTAAACTCCGACCTTTTTTTTCTCAATAAGAGGTCTGTCAGCCTCCTCGTGTTCCTTTTATCCACATGTCAGTCTTTTGTCTCCTGCACCTTTTTGAAGGTTCACGTCGGCACCAGAGCCCTCGGATCGTTTGAAGATTGTGTGTGTGGTTTAGATTGTTCTGACATAAGTTGCTGATTTAATGTCACTCTACACCTCCAGACTTTGTCATCTGGTAGATTTTTGTTTCTTTTTTTCCCCCTCTCCTTCAAACTGGAAGTCCCTTTGAAGTGCATATGCTACTGATAATTGAAGCAATATAATCCACTGAAGATAATAAAGAGACCCTCATTTAATGGATTCCGTTTTTAGCTGAAACAGCTTACAGTGACTGTTTATCAGAGCGCTCACCTAAAGCATTAGAGAGGTTGAGAATTTTTGCATTTGATCATCTGTTGCTTCTGGAAAATTGATTTAAGCCACTGCAGGACATTGCAGTGTTTTAGTTACAGGAGTATCCCCTGTTTTAAAGGCAGAATTAGACGGTTGCAGTTTGTAAACACAACATTCATAGCTTCCTCTGGGTTGTGTGCTTGCGATCTGCCGATCTGGATCTGCGCGCCATTATTGGCCGGGGGCTACACACCCACTGCCCAAAGGTTGACACCCAGAAATGGCCCAAACACAGCAGAATAAGAAAATAAGGGCAGAGGGCAGTGTCTCCCACACACGAGTCGGTCATAAGTGATGAGTGAGAGGGATTAGCCTGTGCATTGTTTCTTAGGACAATCCTACTCATTCTGCCTTTAACATCTAATTTACCTTAAACAATAGTTAAATAATCCCTTTGTCCATTGACAAAAAAGAACAATTTTCAGATTTTTTTTTTCATTTATGATGCAAAAATGCAAAAACAGTCACTCAATACAGCTTCTCAAATGCTAGGGTTTGCTGCTTTTCTCTGTTTTAAATCTTAAATAAATGAAACATATTTAGGTTTTGGACAGCTGATTGGACAAAACAGTTTGAAGAAGTCACTGATGGCTCTGGGAACTTAATGGGCATTATTAACAATTTCTGACATTTGATAGGCTGTGTAGGGTTTATCCACAAATATATTAACTAGACCATACTTATAAAGCTGTTGCTTTGAGCTAAATGCTAACACCAGCATGCTAACATGCTCACAATGACAATGCTAAAATGCTAATGTTTATCATGTATAATGTTTACTATGTTCACCATCTTAGTTTAGCGTGTTGGCATGTTAACATTTGCTAATTAGCATTAAACACGATGTACAGCTGAGGCTGATAGGAGTGTTATTTGTTTCGCAGGTATTTGGTCATAAAGCTAAGTGAACAAATTTTGTAACGTTTTGAAATTCAACCCTTGCATGGTTCTTAGCTTCCCAAACTTCACAAAGTGTTAGCATATATTCAGCTTTGGTGACCATAATGATGCTGTTTCCTGTCCTATTATGGCTAGACTAGACTAGCTTTGAGTTCTTTAATGGTTGCTCAGCACTAATTATGTAGTACACGTCTCGTAAGTCATAATCTTCTTTTTTACATGCTATTAATAAAACTACGCCATGCTGAAGTGCTAAAAAACAATACCCAACTTTGTCCAATTATAACAAAGCCTTGCTGTGTGACGTGACCCATGAATTCTTTAATATCAAGTCACAATCAAAGAAATAAGCCAAATCTTGGTTGGTTGGTGTTCAGCTCTAATTAACAGCCCTCCGTTGTCTTGACCACAGGTGAGAGGGTGACCATGTTTCCTGTTGTGGACATCGACCAGAACGATATCGTGGACACTAACGGAGCGGGAGACGCCTTCGTGGGAGGTACGGCATGAAAATCATCTTCTGCGCAGCTTGATTTCTGTGTACATTCCCAATTAACCTTTGATACCGGCCAGCTATGTCACATAGTTATGTCTCCAGATTATATGAGCGTGACATTTAGCCTGCTGTTTTTACTCTGTATGAGCTGATCCTTGCACCACATTAAACAGTCATCATTTGGGTCCTGTTGAGGATGAAACAGCATTGTCCCCTTTTGCAGGAACCATTAGCACCTGGCTCACATTAATGCTAACTGCTCCCAAAACAACTTCGGAGGTGATGCATGGTTACAGGTTGACCTCTGCTCTTCTGTCTACCCAGGATTCCTCTTTGCGTTGGTCCAAGAGCGCGCGCTGGAGGAGTGCATCCGGGCCGGACACTACGCCGCCAACGTCATCATCAGACGGGTCGGATGCACCTTCCCAGAGAAGCCAGACTTTCACTGATGCAACCAAGCACCGCATATTTGTCTTTTCCACAAGATACTTGTATATGTATGCTTCAGGATTTTCTGTACAATTTTGCTATTTACAATAACTGACTACATGGGACTAAGTGCTGCAGCTTGAATATTTAATCAAGCTCCAATGAGCAACTCAGATGTCTTAATACAATTCAAACAACGTACCAGTAGCAAATGTTTGAATGATATGGTTATGTTTAAAGGAGCATTCTGCTGAAAATACATCTTTTTTAGCAAACTGTAGGCCTGAAAGTTGGGGAAAAAAATGTCAGAATGTGTCACTGCGCGTGGAAACTTCTCCAATCTTGATCCATATGCTCTGTATGTTTCAAACTCTCAGGACCTCCACAAGACAGCTACACTCCAGTTCTTTGTCCCAGTACTGCTTCCTGCTCCGAAGCCTTGCTGGAAGTAGCGTATTTAGTGATTTATTTGCACAGCGACGATAGTTTGGATCACGCTGAAGAACTGGATCCGCGGTGGAGAAGTGAATTATCCTGCAGGATAGGTTTGAAAAGTTTCTACGGACATAGAAAAGTGCCTCTGAAAAGTTTATTGTTAAATACTTCATGAAGAACGTCATCTGTAGTCCGCTTCCAGTTACAATCGATTCTCACGGTGACCCAGAGTCATGGCCAAAAAACTTATTTAAACGTCCGGAGAAACTTCTCAAATCACTCCTGCTGCACAATCCACTTTTATTCGCCGTCGATCCTCACGCTGACTATTTTCCAAGCAATTATGGGTTTGCCAATAAATTGCTAATTACACTACTTCCATTGGATCCTCTGAGCTATGAGCTGGCAGTAGTGCGACACAGAAGTGGTGTGTTTAGTAGCGTAAACTATGAGTGCCACACTTCACGAAGCAGCAGGCTACAAACTTTTTAGAGCCTTTTTCAAGCCTGCAGGGGATGAGAGTTGTGATACTTAGACACTATAGAATATAGTACATTTTCGGCTGAGTGTTCCTTTAATATTCTGCTGTCATGCTGCAGAATTTGTGGATGAGGTGGTTTCAAAAGTGACAGTTTTAACAGGATAAAATTGGAAACTTTGTTGTTGGGTTTTTTTTTGTTGTTGTTGTTGTTGTTGTTACACAAATAAAACTGAATATCAAACCCATATTATCAAGATACTCCGATACCAAAGCCAAGTCAAGCTCGACGTATAAGATTTGTTTTACCAGCAGTTGAAGTTATACCAGACAGTGTTTCTGTATTTCAGCATTATTTAATCAGCCAGAGGCTCCCTCATGCTAATCACTTTTGGACAGCTCAACACCCTCCATTATGGAGGGGACTCGGGGGCGGGGGACCAGGACCAGCCTGGTGCCCTGGCTCCGCTCAGTCCCCCCACACTCGCGCCTGTCGGGTCCTAACCGGACTCTCGGGGTCTGGAGCTGCACTGCAGGGCTACAGGAGATCATTTTTCTCAGTTAAGGGATTAGTGGTTGCTCTTCTTGGCGATCATTAGAGGGACCTGAAAATTAGGCTGATCCTTCGTGCCCAGCTGTGCTGTCGCTGGGGGTTGGAGACGAGGATCAGAGGGAGGCCCCTCCCCTGTCGCCCCCCGCTCCCGCTGATTGTGGGCCAGCAGAAGTGTTGGGCAGTGTCTCAAGTGTTTTGTGGAAAACAATTCAACACTCATCTGTTCCACAAAGAAGTGTGATTGAGAATAACATTTTTTGGTTCCCCTAGAACAACCTGTTACATCATATTTTCTTTTATTTTCTCCGAGCATGTCAGAAGGAATCCGGTTTTTACACTCCCCGCACAAGAGCTCTGTTTTCCGTAATGAGGCATAGTTTATGCATTTATGCTAATTGGGGGCGTCTAGGTGAAAACATTCTCCAGCCAAAATGTTATTAACAACTTTGAGACACTTTTTTTTTCATCAGCATTTTTTAAGGTTTCACACAGATGCGCTTTGAAAAGGACCACATTTCTGATTGGGCAAGATCACACTCCATGGCAGCTGGTTCATTTGCCTCTCAAGATGACAGATGGCAAAACACAAACACAAAAAGAGGGAGCCATGATCAAGTAATGAGAATGCCTGCCACAATAAGGAAACTACTAAATGTACTTTTCTCACTCTTCCTTGTAAACTTTTGCTTTGCTGCTCAATGAATGCAAAGGCTGGAAGAGAACAAACACTAAATCTGTGCATTTAATTTACTTTTCGCAGTACCTACGCTATCTGTTTTGTAAGCTAGTGAGCCCAAGGCATTTTGAAAACGTTTAATGCCGGTTTTATTGTGTCGCAGCAATCTGCAAAATCTCTTTTCATGTACTGCTTTGAGTTAAATACGCTGTTAACAACTTTGAATTAGGGAGAGGAAAAACTTATATTTGCCTACAAAAATGAGTTTACGACCGGAATATATTTTTTCTGAATGCAGGCAAAGGAGTAAGTGGGGCCCTGGCCAGTGTTTTGCCCCGCAGATGGGCAGCAGTGTTTGTGAACACCAGTGTGGCAGTTGGCAGGGATTGAGGAGGGGGATGGGCAGATTGCAATGGCACATGCTCCAATTCAAATTATCCCTGGACCCATGCAGCAGTGGAGGACCTGCTGGGGCCCAGGGTGGCATTCATTATAACCAGACACAGGCAGGTTTGGTCAGCGCCTCCATCGTGACACCAGCCCTAAACGCGTCCCCCATTATTCACATTTCACCTGCTCGAACAACATCTTAAAACAGCGCCTCAGTGAAATAGTATTTTATTTGCACGTATTTACCCCAAATTATCAGTGAGTGGATTTAAATAAATGTCAAGAACTGAACGACAATCAGACACTGAGTGATATCAACACTGTAAATGTGTACAGGTAAATGAAAAACCAGGCCATCAAGGTAATAAGAAGAGCACCTGAAGAAGATGGTGACAGAATAACAAGACACGTGAATTAAATGAATGCAAATTACACATGCAGTGTCTTTTTATAAGGGTTAAATGTTTTCATCTGAGATCCCTTTAAAGCTGCCTGTGCAGTACAGCATGTGTTTATAATCTGATGGGAAGTTAGCAATTATCTCTCTAATTACATCTGTATTACTGCATGAAAAATGAGCTTTCTGGCATTTCTAATGCGCTAAAGAGTTGGTGAATGAGCGAGGGGAGCGCAAATCTAAAGACTTGACAATTTAATGATCTACGTTATTGCTACCAACTATTGCTCTTCCTTAGGCATGCTGAAGTTAATTAGCAGATTAGGGTGTTAGTGTATGATATCCCAAACTGCCCTGGGTACCGTTGGCCAGTGCGAGATTTAGCTCGTTTTTCAAAATAAAAGACTTGAGATTTGTGTGTTTGTGTCAAAATCAATCACATTTGAGCTTCTATCTACAAGCACATCAGTGGAAGTTAAAAGTGCCCATAGGGAATAAATGTTAATAGGGGTGTTATGACATGAAAGTGCAATGTACCCTGCCGAGACTAATCCAGTAATATATATATATATATATATATGAAGTGTAAAAATGTTTCTCTTGGCTCATCACTGGACATGTTGATGGAGAGGAGGAGGAGGGGGGGAAGTGAAATTGACAATATCATTGTAGGAGCGCACTAAAGGGGCGACGGTCCGCTCCACTACACTGAAGTAGGGATGTCTACAGTGGAAGAAGAAGAAGGGGGAGGGTACCACTTTGTCACAGGCTGCTATGTAGATTAACCTTTCAATTAGTTGTTATCAGGTCCTCTCCATGTCTCGGCGCGAGCTTTTCAGCCTTCGTTTTAAGAGATCAAATCCCACCAAATCGCTCGGATATGTCGCTGTACATTTATCCTTCGACGTTTCCCCGATAATGAAGAGGAGTATCCGAGGGGGGGAAAACTTGAAGAGGTAAACTACCAGCAAATATTTACGGTAGCCTGTGCCCTCGTTCTTTTTTTTTCCATACTAGTTATATGTTCATCCTTGCATGAAACTTGCTCGTTAATTTGTTGTGCCTTCTCGCCCACGGCGGCGGCAGCTCGCATAGGTAGGTCTGTTTGTGTAACATGTAACAAAAAAAACCCAAGGAGGCTGCGTATCATTTCCTAATAAAATATGGAAAGCGAGAGCGGAGCTGAAGCTGAGAAATGGGAGCTAAAGAAACCAGCGATACATAATTGAGAAGCAGTGATGAAGGAGCTGCTCTCCCAGCAGTCGTGTTAACTTGTATTCCCCCCTGAACGCCTCTTTTCTCTCCGGGGCTCACTATTTTCCCTCATTGGAGATATTTGATAGTTAATGGTGATAAAGAGGTCATGCCATCCTTGCACAGCGCAGCACAGGACGTTAATAATTCCGCTGGCAGACGCGGAGCGAGCGGAAAACCTACTTTTTAGCTCTGCGGATCGTTTATTTATCGCCTCCAATTTCACGTCACGTAGTTTTAATGTTAAATATCAGGAGAATTACGGCTCCTCTCGGGGAAATAATGAAAAGGGAGGAAGATAAAGAGGAGGGGGAAAGGCGATAGCTTAGACACAGTTTAGCCTGCAGGAGTCTTCAATATGCTACCTGGAATTGATATAATATGAAATGTGTTCCACTTTAAATCGGCGCTTGTGCCTTTGCAGGTTTTATGCAAAGAAATGATAGATTTAACAAACAGCCAATTAAAGTCCAAAATGTTCCAAATCACTTTCAAGTGTAACCAACTGTTTCAAGGAGGAATCTAAGTAAAGGTGGGCCGGTGTTAAACGCTTAGCAAATGAGGTTAAATATTCATCTCATTTGATTGTTACTCAGCCAGTTTATGTCCGTTATAGTGTATTTATAACTTATTAACGTGCTATCGCCGCGGTTGGAGCTTTAAGTTCGGATATAATGAGTGTTGGAGGTAAATGATATCAAATTCATCACTGAAGGCACCTTAAGAGGCGGGTCAATTGAGTGAAGTGACAGATCATACAGCCAGTGCCGTGCCTCTTAGAGTGAGCTCATACATAAAGATTGACATGTGCTTTATCAAACCAGAAATCGGATCTTGTCTTTACAGCCAATATTGAAGTTGCTAGGGAGGGCACATTAGTGTAGGTAAGGTTTAATGAGACTCCATTGGATTGTAATCAGCGTCATGTCGGATTCATGTAAACTACAACATTGTAACAAAATGGCGACTGTTTAGGTGACATCAGTAATGCTGGCAACACTGTCATTTATCTGCTCAACTCAGCGGAACACAACTCTGGGTTTGTTACGTAGTTATTACCGGTTTCTTCCTTCGGGAAACGGCTCGGTGGTTATTTGAAGACGTGCCTCGAGCGTCTAACGGCAGCTGTCAGGAAGTGAGCATTGATTATACATCTGTCATTAACGCTCGCGCCGATCGGTTTGTCGTTGCGGACGTCGAGCTGTCAAAAGTCGCGTGCGGACAACTAACGGTTAAACTTTACGTACGATCTCCTTTTTGTGCTTTTAGTCAGCTCTTGCGTGTTAGACTGTGACATGTTACGGTGACATTTTGGAAATTACGTGCTGCAGAAATAAATATGAACTTGTAAGTGTTTTTTCTTCTTCTGCTCTCACGTCGACAAGGAATCTGAAACCGAAAATATTTATCCGTCGAGGAGACTATTTATACTTTCCCAGAAGTGGGTAGAAGTTTCCAGCTAACGTTACCTGACATTGTGTGAAAACTTGTTACTTTCACAAAATAGTCTCTTTGGAAATGGACATCTGGTTTGCAGCGTGGATTATGGTGTCAGACTATGGATTAAGTCACTCGAATTTCTTTAGCAACCATGACAGCCCCTGCATCTGTTTTTATCCATCTGTTTCTCATGTTGTAACACATCTTAAAGTCCTGCATTCCTCTAGCTTAGCCTCTACATCCAGCATGCTATAAGCTAGTTTCAGGCTGTGAATGAGAGGAAAACACTAGAAATTACAGTGGAGGTTGTAATTTGAAAATGTATCTGATCTGTGTGTGTGTTTTTCTTTTTCCATTTAGATTTGATCTGGGATTAAATAATTAAAGCTCCAGGTCAGCCGGTAACAACCATTGTGGAATTTACTCGTGCCAACTTTTCCTCAAGCTCAATGTCAAATATCCAGGATTGAGAAGAAATATGTGGATGCCGGCGTGGAGCGTAACTTTTTGACCTTATTAAGGATGTGGATGTATCCAGTGTTCTGCAGCAGAAAGGGGGAATCTGTATGGATCACATTTTTGTGAGTCTAATTGTTCAACCATGGTAAAACTTGCAAACCCTTTGTACACGGAGTGGATTCTCGAAGCAATACAGAAAATCAAAAGGCAAAAGCAGAGGCCCTCAGAGGAGAGAATTTGTCATGCGGTGGCCACATCGCATGGACTGGACAAGAAGACCGTCCTTGAGCAGTTGGAATTAAGTGTTCATGATGGCTCTATTCTCAAGGTTACAAATAAGGGGAGCGCCTCCTACAAGGACCCAGGATATCCCGGGAGAGTTGGATCAATCCCGCCTGCAAATGTATCTGTGCCATCAAAGGAATCTATATGGAATTCAAGTGATCTGCGCCATATTGATTGGAATAAAATACTTAAGAGGGCCATCGAGGGCCTGGATGATACCCATGGCTCCTCACTAAAGAACATCGAGAGGTATCTGAGGAACCAGGATGACCTCTCAAACATTGTTGATAACCCTGCTTTCCGGCAGAGGTTACGGCTGGCGGCCAAGCGGTCAGTTAACAACGGCAGGTTGTTAAAAAATGGGCCCCGGTATAAGATCAGCCATGGCAGTGCGGAGGGAAGGGGCTCCAGGTGTCCGAGTGCTTCCCCCTTGGTCCTGTCATCAGTGACACTCCTCCCCCATGAGCGAGACCAGGTACACACACCTTGGCCTCTGCATTGTCACTCTTTTCACCCCATGCTTATCCCTGTGGACTTTGGTCTGACATATGCTGCTTTCACCCTAATAGAACATCCCAATGACCACAGTAGTAAAATTCCAGCCAAAATATTCTCGTTATTAATTTTTTAGATATTAGTGTTATTGATTTCAAACTCTTACCCAGCTCTAACATGTAGTAAAACTTTGTCTTTTGAAAACTAAGGACTTTTTTGGGAACTTACACGGTGGCATTTCCATTATATCATTACCAAGGAGGGCCCAGAAAGTTTGGGCCACCGCTGAGCAGAATTTGCTTGATAGGGATTTTATGATTGTGGTCTTAATTTGTGGCACTCTATCATGGCAGGTCAGAAACAACGCCATCTAGAGTGTGTCCTTTTGGGGCTGTGTTGCTTTTGGTCTCCATAATAAGAGCGCTTGGATAATCAGAAAGTCATGCTGACAGTGTGTGGTAGGCAGTCTGCTGTAGGCTTCCCACAGGTTATGTAACTCTAGCCTAATGACCTTAGGGGATGTGGCTGGCTGTCTTGTGAGTAGCAAAGCATAAGTGAACAGATTTGGGATATTTTATTGGTAATTTACAAGAGCATGAGCATAAACTAATCTTTTTTTTAAGTGCTGAGAAATGGAAGCTGAGGTATGTGTGGTAGGACAGAATATTCTCAGACTGCAGGCAGCTATTATGACCTTTGTGCTAACTGAGATGGCCCAGAGAGGAAATAAAACCATATAAACAAACTTCCAGGTTGCATTGTTTCTGCTGCTTTTGGCACCTCAGGGGTGGTTTATAGTTTGCACAGATTGTGTCTCTATTACTGGTACTTAGCTATAACACACACTGCAGACAAATGTCTGCAAAATGACAACATTTTTCTAATTGCATCACAATTTTAAGACGCTGTCAGGCACAGTCAAGTGTTTCATGGAAAATAGTTTTCATTGTGTGGGCCTAAAATGCAGTGTACAGTCATCTCGATAGTTGCGAAGGCTTTTTGCAGATCATGTGTTGAGGCTTATCAAGACGAAGTGCGGTCTAATAGTTTATGCACAAGTTATGCAGCTGAAGTGGCTAGCAGCATCAGGCTATAGAAATGTCACCCTGCTCCCCACCAGTTTCACAGTGAATAATCAGGAAGCGACACCTTGATACTGCAGCCACAACTGTGACTGTGTCTGTGGTCAGGCCAAAAGTGAAACTGAGAACTGTTTAGAGACACAGTGTCCTGCAATGGTTCTCATAGCTGAGGAGGGCCTGCTGTTTTCCATTTGGAACATTTCAACCTATTGCTCCCGGCCTGATGACATCACCTAGACCAGTCCAGGTTTACCGTCCACTTCAAAGGATGAGACAGCTCTGCCTGTTCAGTTGTTGAAGAACGAGTGTGTGTGTTGAGAATAAGAGATACTTTGAGGTAAAAAAGAGCAGAGTTTATGAGATTCTGAAGAGACTCTGGCAGGAACAAAGGCAAGGAATGAGAGTTTTTCTTTTTTTTTTTTCCTGCTGCGTTATGCAACCACTTGAGCTCTCTCTCTCTCTCTACCAGCAGTTTTCTAATAGGACCCCACCCCCTCACTCAGGACAGCCTGCTCTTTTTGAAGCAGCATAATTTCCTGTAATGTACTTAATTTAGAATCCCCAAGTAAATCATCAGCATCTCTTCAGCTGTGTTTGTTTCTCTATTTTCGCATTTTGGTGCTGTGCAGATTGCAAATTGCTATTGGTTTTAATCACCAGGCCTCAGAATATTCCTGATGGAAATTAATTCTCCAGTTCCTGGATTAGACTTCATAGCTCAGTCAGTGGAGACTATGTTATGAAGTGAAGACTTATTAAAAAAAATACTTGCCTATCAGCTTGGAGCATTTCATCAGCAGTATGCACAGGCTGCATATCAGCACTGATGTCTTATTAATTTCAAGTTCTTTACATTCATTCTCTTGCTTGTATCTATAATTCTCTTGCAGAAATCATATTTATGATGTTTCGTAGCCCCAAATCAGAGTTTTAGGGCCTTTAAGAAAATTGTTTACTCAGGGATTTCATTTAGCCTTTGCAGGCAACATAATAAACATGACACACATGCACTTTATGTGCATGAACAAGAAGTAATAACTCACTGAGGCCTTACTTTCGAATGCCTTTGGCTCTGTCTTTTAGCAGTGATAACATAGAATAGCTTGTGATCGAGGACAGAAGCCAACATTTCTTCATTATGTTTTCATTATTGATTAATCTTTTCAATTATTCATTTAGTCTATATAATGTCTAAAAATAGTTTGAAAAAAGCACTCATCACAAGGTCTAAGAACCAAAGGTCTCATCTTCGATTTGGTTCGGTTGTCTGATCAACAGTCTAAAACCCAGTGATATTCAATTTACAATGATATTTAAACAGAGAAGTCATCACATTTGGGAAGCTGAAAACAGAGAATGTTTGGCATTTTAGCCTGATAAATAACCTGAACCATTAGTACAGTTCTCAGAGTTGTTGCCATTAAATTTTGTCTGCACTTATTTGTGTTTCAGCACCAGTTCTGTGCATTTGAATTATGAAGAATACAAATAACAAGCCCCTTTCAGCAAGATTGTTCACAGTTGCAGACCTGATCGCCTTGAATCTGAGCAAAATATATTCTGTTTCTCTTTCATAGCAAGAGGCAGTATGAAAATCACTGATTACCTCTGAGCCACCGTGCTATGTCGTACAGGTGCAGCCTCATCACGCAGCAGCATTTCAGTGTTTTTATGTCCAAAATCTCAGCTGTGTGAGCAGCAGTCAGCTCTTAATGCCAGTGCCTGCTTTCAAATATTGACCTGGCAGGTTGGAAAATAGAGTAATCATTGATGTGGCAGTAAACTGCTTCCCTTCACCGTAACAAGTAATTGATACAACAACCAGGAACAATGACCAAATCCCAACTGTGTCCTTGATGCATTTGCCCCTGGGGTTCATGTGGATGGTGTGGCAGGTTAAAAGAATGCTCCTGTCTTGTGTTTGTTGACATATGAAAGAAAAAAAACAAAACATCTCCCCGGGTCAGGAGGAGGTCATGACCAATAGAGATTTGGAGGTCGCAAATTTTGTCGAGGTCAGGATGCTGATCTGCGTCATAGAAACCAGGATCTTATTATGGGCATCCCCAGAGATCCCTTCTAAGGTCCAGTCAATTGATGAGGCCTTAGTGTGTAAACTGACGATGAGGTGGGTTATTTATGGTCACACCCTGTGAGTGTTATTTTCTGTTAAGAACTTCCTCTCAAGCAGGGAAAAGAGGCAGCAGTTTGTTTGATGCTCCTCTAGAGGCTTGTGTATATGATCTCATATTTTAAGGGACACCTTGTGAAAGCCATATTACGTCAGTCTGAGTTTAGTCTGGTCATGATTTCAGCCTGAGATTGGTTAAGTTTTGACTGGCTGCTTTATGAAGAGATGACACTAAGTCCTCTGCAGTTTTCCTCTGTGAAGTCAGCCTCTCTTCATTGTGAGTGATCAATGGGGAAATCCTCTTAAACCTTGAGCTCATATTTTACTTCTTCTGAACTTAACCGTAAGCCCTTAAATTAGTGTTTGTTCTGAGACTTGCAACATTTACAGTGGATCATGGCAGTAACAATGAGAGCCTGTTTTATTATTGAGGTAATTTGATTACATGCTGGTTAATCCTTTCAGACTGGAGTGCAAGCTTTAAGAATTGGATTAAGCCCTTAAACTATGATTACTAAGATCACTTACCCATTCAGATGTAATGGATAAAGGAGGTGGATCTCAAACGAAGTGTATCTCGGAGGATGAGATTCATTTATTATTAATTTCTAGTCTGTGAGAAGTCAACTCTTTTTTTCCATTCTCTGAGCTTATGCTTCTAGTTCATATTTTTCCAGCTATTTCATTAAATCACAACCTGCTTTTATGTCCTGCTTTAACCAACAATATGTCTACAGTGATCTCAAAAATCCTGAGAGGATAAAATGTCCAAAAACAAACAGGCTTTTAGGCACTTCATACACAGTCTGTGCCCGTTTCTGTTTTTTAAACAGTTTGTCTCTGTTTGTGTTCCCACCCAGCTCCGGGTTGACCCCATCCCAATATGCAGTTTCTGTCTTGGAACGAAAGAGTCAAATCGGGACAAGCGGCCAGAAGAGCTGCTGTCCTGTGCAGACTGTGGGAGCAGTGGTAAGTGGCCTTGTGTAACGCTTCAGTTTTTGGATGTTCTCACAAGCTATGACATACTGTAGTCTGGACAAAACTGTTGAATGTCTATGTTAGCAAAGGCTTACAATAAAAATTGGGAGGAATAGAGGTGGGAGATATGATTAATATTTTCATCACAATATTTAGAAGAACAGTTATAACAATATATATTCTATGCATCATGATATTGCATATATATGCAAAATCCCATGTAAAATAACATCCTCTATCAAGGAGTATTTAATGGTTATTTTATCATATAGTGCATTTTCTAGAAATTCACTTGGCCAAATATTTATCTAACTAAATAAAAATGTTTATTATTTTCCTGAAATACGAGGAAAATACGAGAAAAATAATTTTACTCGACCACAGTGATCCTACAAATCCAGTATTTTCATAAGGCATTCCCTCCCATTGATTTGCAGAATTGCTTACTATCACCTTATACAACCAGAGATATCAAAGCTACCTTGGTATAAAGGCTATAAAAATCTGTGATTGTTGGCTGATTTCTTACACCTCACAATACACAGTGTACAATAATATCACCCAGCAGTTCTCAGCATTGGTTTGGCAGATGTCACATTCTTGCTCCACATTTTTCACTTCCCTTTAAGGGATTTAATGGAAGAACAATGTTCAAATTGAGTGGCTGGAGGGATCCAAATTGCTTGCAACCCTCAGTGGGCTCAAGAAGGGCAGATGCTCCATAAGTGGCTGTTAGAATCTGAAATCACAAGTCATTTTCCCTCAATTCAGATTCTTCTTATAGAGCACACCAGGCACACTGGATCAAAGATCAACCCTTTTCCTGCTGCAGATTGGTGGCATTTCCTTTACTGTTCTTTTGTTCCAGACAAAACTGCTAAACCCCCATAAAATTACCTCTGCCAAGGAGTCATTTATGTTTGAACAATTATTTTAAATGCCGTAAGGAATTGTTCTCCTGGTGACATTTTTATAGCTCAAATTTGACTAAGTAGCGTCGAGGTGGTTTTCATTAACCGCTCGTAGTGTACACAAATTGTGCTCTCACTGTAAAACAGCTGTTTTACAATCATGAGAGGGAGCCGGGTGAGGGAGAAGGCAAGCTTTTACATGACTTTCATGGATCGGCTTCCATTAGAATGAGTGCTGCAACTGTTTCTGCCTCATTAAGATCAAATTATCTGTAATTAGCGGCTCAGA
This sequence comes from Chelmon rostratus, assembly GCF_017976325.1. NCBI lineage: Eukaryota > Metazoa > Chordata > Actinopteri > Chaetodontiformes > Chaetodontidae > Chelmon > Chelmon rostratus. The sequence goes on along the minus strand of NC_055678.1, from coordinate 9,157,615 downwards.
TGTTTGATCATACTGTTTTTAGACACAACTTGTGGCAGGGGGGAAAAGTGTTGCGGACATACAGGCACACCATTGTTTTTGATGAGATAATATGTTAATATTTAACCTTACTGCGTGAATAAATAGAAAGCCTCATCTCTGGCGCTGTGATGCAGTCAACGCTGGTAAAAGTGTGGCTGGCTAACATGCATTTTCCATTGCTTTTGAAGGGCATCCATCATGTCTGAAGTTTTCCCCAGAATTAACCTCAAATGTGAAGAGATTACGATGGCAGTGTATTGAATGCAAAACCTGCAGCTCCTGTAGAATACAGGGGAAAAATGCTGTAAGTATAATATTGCATACATCTTAACACACACCATTTTCAGTGTTGTTGGCTTGGAGGTAGATCTCATTTTGTGCATCCCTGAGGATTTGTTGGTTTTCCCTCAGATTTGTAAAAAGCCCCTTGTGCACGACTGGGCTTATTTTCCCAAAAAATGACAGGGGGGGTGTTACATGTATGCAACAGGGGCATCCCTTACACATGCCTGCTGTTCCCTTTCAGGATGAGATGCTATTCTGCGATTCATGTGATCGGGGCTTTCACATGGAATGCTGCGACCCGCCGCTTTCAAGAATGCCAAAAGGTGAGGTGTTTACACTGTCTGGCTTCTCTGTTTCTCTCTCTGCTGTCATTTCAAAGCCTTTTCTTCACAGACGGCCGTATGGGGCTGTCAGTCAGCACAGAGAGGCAGCGGTGGCTTATTAGAAGCTTTGCATGCATATCAAATTATTTCAGCATCCCTGGGGAGATTTGCTATCTCTGGATTACAGTACTGACCCTACATTGAGGCTTGTAATGATGGTGCACGTACCATAGTGGGACATTTGGCAGGCAATTCATACAAGTCACATAGCTTTGCTCAGCAATCTGACATGAAGTCTATTTCACTGGACAGAGAATTGACCCAATGTTTTTCTTATGGATTTTCGCTTTGTGCTGAGTAATTGATTGTCATTGTGAGCTGGTGGGATTCTCGCCAGCTCTCGGTATTAAAGGAAATGTTTCCAATGAATGTACTGTATGTCCTCTGAATTGATGAACCCACCCAAACGGTACTCTCTGTGTTTGGACACCCTCCAGGAACCTGGATCTGCCAAGTCTGCAGGCCGAAGGAGAATGGGAAGAAACTGCTGCAAAAGAAAGCCGATCAGATCAAACGTCGATATGCAAAGCCAATCGGAAGGCCGAGAAATAAGTTTAAACAAAGAATGTAAGTGTGAAATAATCTAAATGTTAGCACTTTATTAAAGGGAAGTTCCATTTTGGTCATAATAACATTGGATTCATTGTATTCCAAGTTAATTGCTAACGGGGCATTTTTAAGTAGTACCTCAACGTGTACCTCAAAATTGTTTTTAAGGACTGTACGTGAGTAAATGTTGTTGCATTCCACTTCTGGCAGTGAGATCTATGTTTTTCTTTTCTTGGCAGGTCTGTAACCAGTGGTGACGGCTCCATGGTAGCACTTGGAGGAAGGGGGTCACCTGGTAGGGGTCAAAAGATTACCGTCTGTTCCACACCTTCATCTGGTCATGCTGCATCTGTGAAGGACGCCAGAGACAGATTGGCTGTTGCAGACCCCTGTTGTGCGGTCGACGCCACCCAATTCACCACTTCCACCCCCACCACCACTCCCCCCCTCACGCCCACCTCCACCCCAGCTACACTCACCGTAAACAAGAAAACCAAAGGGCTTATCGATGGGCTTTCCAAATTCTTTACCCCTTCCCCCGTGGGCCGTCGCTCGCGAGCTGTTGCCGTAGAGTCACCCGCCAAACAGTTAAGCTCTAGAGACAAGGGTCCTCCCAAACTGTCCAAGCCACCAGAGCCATTTGCCTTTGCTGCTGACGCCACTCAAAAGATAACCCCCTCGTCCGCTGCACTTCCTCCCGCTCCCACGTTGCCGGGACTTAGCCCCCCTTCGCAGGTGTCCAGCAGCTCCACCTCTGCTAACTCACCCCAGAGCTCCTCCAGCCAGTCTAGTGTTCCTTCCCTGAGTAGCCTCTGCAATAGCAGCCAACTTAAGGGACTATTTGACGGACTCTCTCACATTTATACTACTCAGGGACAGTCGCGGAAAAAGAGACTACCTTGCTACGCACCGCCTAAGCGCATGCACCCTAAGCAGGATTCACCCCATGCGTCCAAAACGGGGCCCCAGCGCCTTGGAAAGAATGAGTTTAATAAAAATAGGTTACACTCCACATCTGCTGGGCCGGGCCGACCCAGAGGACACCCATTTAAGATTGTCAGTCATTTCAAACGTAACCCCTTCCTTAAAAAGCACAGGACACTAGGCAGGCTGAGGTATAAAGTGAGCCCTCAGAAGGGAGCCCCCTCACCAGGAAAGGGAGACTTGACAGACGGAAGAATTAAGCCTGAGAATAATCATGGTAAGCAAGGCTCGAAACTCCAGCCAAGACCTGCGTCTCCACACCTTTAAGCTTCTTCTTTATTTTTTTAAAGCTTGACACTCGCAGTTATTTTTTTTTTCCAGACTAGAGCTAATCTTTTCTTTGAGAAGACACCCTCAACATTCTAACAGACTACTAATCTTCTGCCTAATTTGAATTCTTTTAGTTTCTTAACCCAGTTTCGTTGCGTTTTGACTTGGCTGCGGAGTTTACGTGGCTTCCATCCTCTCGCCCGTTGGCTTTTGTCATAGTGCATGGCCCACTAACTCCCTCATGTTGCTCCTTGCTCTGTCCTTGACCCTCTGCAGTAGTGCACACATTGTGATCACTACCTAGTAGAGGCTGTAGTCACATCAGCACTCTTCCTCATCCCACCCTCACTCTTGAAATCTCTGTCTCCACTCAACCTCACTTCCAGCGGTCATTAGACACATACAACCCAGTGATTCACCCACCCAAGTTGACTCAGAGCTGACATGATGATTATAGCCAGAAGTTCAGTAACCCTTACATTTCACTGTCTTCAGGAGTGGAGTCACACTTAAAAAAAAATAACACGGTAAAAAGAAAAACAAATGGATATATGTTTTAAGCAGTTCTAAACAATATACTGCACAAACACTACTTACCCCAACAGCACATTTCTATAAATATGTTAATGACACATCACGTCCACTTGTAATGGGTTTTTGTTTTGGTGGTTAAGTCATGGTGTTGATGTCTTTCATAAAATTACTGCCTGCTTTCCAACATCAGTTGCTTTTCATGTCGACACTCGCTCCCTTCACTGCATCTGCTTCTTCATTCATGGGAAACTGTCTTGGTGGATGACTAAGCACATGAAAGCAGTTACGCAATTAGAGTGATTTAGTTTCACTTCATTACATTAGGGATTTTCATATAAACATGCAAAGATGATACATTATGAAATTCCTCAGAGACACGGCCTCAAACAGGCTCAGCAGAAGTACTCACAGAGTAAACACATTTGCATAGAATGCATTTATGAGATTATTCAGCCTCGGCTGCTTCAAACAGGCCGGTGTTGATGTGCTGTCTGATGTGTTGATGTCGTGTTATTGTGCCTGTAACAGGCCACAACGGGGAGCTGCGCGTGAAGCAGGAGGCCAGAGCCGAGTTTGCGGCCATGTCCAGAGACCACGTCACGGAAGAGGACATTGAGACGTTCATGCATGTGCAAGAGCTCGCTGTGCAGGTGAGAAGACTGGGAGAGGGCTAAACATCTCAAACATCAACTGGAATTTTACATTGTTATTTGGTTATTTTTATTGACATTTTCAAGTTAAATAAGGGTGGCTGACATGGACAGCTTGGATAGGAACAAGGTCTTTTAGTGACAAGGAATTTGCATCTTATATCTATATATACATCTTTATATTATATATATAGAGAGAGAGGAGACAGGACCATGAGTTTGTGGTCTCAGTTTGGCTTTCCCAAATGTTTGCTAACTGTTCCTCACCCTCAATGATGTGTTAAGGATAGACGCACATGAGAAGGACAAAATTTACATATTGAAAGGTATCTCAGTACTACCTTGATTTAAAATATGTGTTCAATGTACCATGGGACAAATTTAAACTCTAGTTCATCCCAGTTTGTTTTGCATTGCTATTCAGAAATGGAGTGGATCAGAAGCTAACCAAATGTCAGCAGGGACTTAAAGATTATATAAAGTATTTAAGATCTTACTGGTGACAGATTTTGGTCAGATTTCATCTATATTTCATTTAGCCATGAGAACTGTGAACCACAATCTTGATTTGAGAATCTGTAAGATTCAATTATGTGGGTCACCACATGTATCCATTTGCTTGTATTCGATCTTTTCACAGAGAACCGGATCTCTGATGAACACAGACTCCATGCGATGCCCTGCCATCATTGAATTTGGGAAGTATGAGATTCAAACCTGGTACTCATCGCCTTACCCGCCTGAGTATTCAAGGTAATGCTGCTTTTACGTGACAAATAATGCTGCTGTCTTTGTTACTGGAGGTGCATTTTATTTAAATGTTTATTTCAGTGTCGCTGAAGCACAAACCACAGCTCCCCCTTTTGTCTCTGTCAGATTACAAAAGCTTTATCTGTGCGAGTTCTGTCTGAAGTACATGAGAAGCAAAAACATTCTCCAGAGACACACAAAGAAGTGTGGCTGGTTCCACCCGCCAGCCAATGAAATCTACAGAAAGGACGACCTTTCCGTATTTGAGGTCAGCCTCCCTTTACAGCAATAAAGCAATAACTGTATGCTGCATGAGATTCCACTGAATGGGTTCTGGGAGGAGGAGGGAAAAAATGGGAACTGTTTGAATAGTGTCCTCTTGCTCTTTTTATTCCGTGTTTAGGTTGATGGAAATGTCAGCAAACTATTCTGCCAAAACCTCTGCCTGTTAGCCAAGCTTTTCCTGGATCACAAGACCTTGTATTATGATGTGGAGCCTTTCCTCTTCTACATACTTACAAAGAATGATGAGAAAGGCTGTCATCTTGTGGGCTATTTCTCCAAGGTAAGAATTACAGAGTGATTATATGGGAAATGAAGGAATACCGCACATCATTTTTGAATGGTGATGCTGATACAGTAAGACCTCACTGTTATTTGTCCGTTCTTGTAACATGAATTTATCTTATTCACAGTGGACAATGAATCGATTAATCAATTAGTCAAGCAAAAAAGCCAAATATTTATTGGTTCAGGCTTCAAAAGTTTAACCATTTGCTGCTTTTGTGTGTTTGACACCATTGTAATTTGAGTAGATAAATTTTTGGACTTTGAAAAAATTACTCTGAAGATGAGATGCACATTTTTCTCCTTTAATCATTGGCTGTTATTATTATTGACGATTATGACATTTTATAAATTAAAGGATTAATAGTCAAAACATAATTGACAGATTAACCAACAAAAAGATAATTATCATTTGTTGGAGCCATAATTCAGAACAGTGAAACTTTTCAGTGAAAGCTCATTACCCTGTGTCTGTGGCGTGCACGTGCACAGCTTTAGACAAGGACAATGGCAGGTGCAGTAAATTGCCAGCTTCAGCAGAGCTCTGACATACTTGATCTGTTTCTCCTTCCCTCAGGAAAAGCTTTGCCAGCAGAAGTACAATGTCTCCTGCATAATGATCATGCCTCAGTACCAAAGGCAAGGATTTGGAAGGTTCCTTATTGATTTCAGTAAGTTCCTTAATGCTTTTTTAGAACACTGAACTGAGTTTTTTTTTTCTTTCATTGGTCTTTACAAACGCTTTCAGATTAAGGGGTGAATTTGTAGCTTGTGGCAAGGTGCTGTTATTTGGTTAAGGCTTTGAAGTAGCCTAATCAAGAGCATTCATGTACGGTGCTTAGGCAATCACAGAAGATTAGGAGTGAGAAACATAACGTTCTGACTGCATACATTATTTGATGGCCAGTAGTATTTCATCCAAGCTTCGCCTGAATAGCTTTTCATATAAAAAGCCCCCATTTCTCTCCTTGACTTGTGACGAGGCGTAGATACCGCGTTATGTTTTAGACCAGTAAATGCAACACATACAATATTTAAAGCTTTGCGGTCCACTTACGAAAACAGTTGCTGCCTTGAGTGGATTTCTGTGTTTAGGCAGGCAGTTTTTTTTGTCATTAAAGGCGTTTTATTGTTTTCAAGAGTTGTCTCGTTGCCGAGTTTGTGTGTGATGAAGAGAAGGAAAAGGAGCGAGTGTGGGGTGGGCGGGCGGTAATGGAGCATTTGATTTCCTGTTCACTTTGGGAGCCATTGAGACACAGAGATGCAAGAGGATCTGTGATATTGAGAGTGTGCTGATAACAAAGACAGGGATTAAGGGAGATTGAACACAGCTGAGTTCTGAGCTCTTTGAAGGCTTTATTGGAAAATGTAGCTTTGGAGCTGGAAGTTGTTTAGATTAAGATTTTCTGTTATATTGGATTGTATTAGAGGAACACTTTGTCTCAGGTAGCTCTGCGAGCAGAGCATTAGGGGGTGCCTGCGTGAAAAATGTTTTCTTTCAAATCATAATTCAAAGGACGCAGAGTAGCTCTTTTGTATTCGTTTATTAATGATAATATACTTGTAAAATGACAGAGAATGAAATATGGCTTTTTTCAATTAATTTATTTGAATATTCATTGCTAAGTGTTTGTTATCACAGGCTCCTCTTCTCAGCTTTAGTAATGAATATTGTCATGATTACTGGAATATTATGTGTTCACTGTTTGGTGATTAGATTTGCTTGTTTGGTTTTCAGTAGTGGGTGCACATTAAAAGGCATTAATTAATTTCATGCCGCTCGTAATGGATGACCCTTGACAGGGCCGCTATAAAACTAATTACACACAGATACATATTAGTATTAGGTTTTTTTCTTGTTCGTTATCTCTCCTAAGTGCAGTCTCTTGTGAGCAATGACATCCAGCTGCTTCTCTGTTTCGCTCTGTCGCTTTGTTTCCTCTTTACTCCCCTCTTTCAACCTCCTTTGTTGCCCTTGCCAGCATGTATCATAGCTTCTGACAGAGGTTGAAGGAGAGGAAAACTGATTGCCTCGCTTCCCTTTATACTATTTGAAGGTGAAATCCCAAACCAGGGTTTGGTGTCACATCCTTACATGAATATGTAATCCATAAGGGAGGGGGTGTAGTGACTGAATTGCAATCTGAAATAACCCAGCAGCAGCCTCTAGCTTGACTAAAGCATTTTGTTTGTGTTTGAATCTTGTCTTTTTAGGTTACCTTCTCACCAGGCAAGAAGGACAAGCCGGCTCCCCGGAGAAACCGCTGTCAGATCTGGGTCGCTTATCCTACCTGGCATATTGGAAAAGTGTCATACTGGAGTACCTTTATAAGCACCCAGATAAACACATCAGTGTTAAAGGAATAAGCAGGGCCACTGGGATGTGTCCACATGACATCGCCGCTACTCTCCAGCAGCTCGGCATGATTGACAGACAGGATGGCAGGTCAGTTCCGCAGCCGCAGTCTCCTTCAGCCTGTGCTGCCGCTTCTGTATGCTGTCTGACTTATCCAGGCCAGCGGGTATTTTTAACAGCATATCCATTAATGCTGCTGAATATTGACAGAAGTAAGTCAGGTTAAGCACCCCCAAGGACATGGAGCACCTGCTGTCCCAAGGAGCCCGTCTTTGTGCTCGTATTTAACCACACATCACCTTCTGTCTACCTTCTGTCTACCCTGGCTGGTGCTTCACTATTTTGTGCACGTGAACTCATGGGCCTTTCTCACTGTGACCTAGGATCGTGTTGATCAGAAGAGAGCGATTGATTCAAAGGCACATGGAAAGCCTGAGGGCTAACCCACGCCGGAATGAGGTGGACCCCGATGCCCTGTGCTGGACGCCTTCCACGACTCTCAGTGCCGTCCTGTCTGAGGAGGAGAGGGAGGCAGAGATGGATGTAGGTTTTCTTGTTTAATCAGGACACAGTAGTTATTTGTTTACACTTCCCTACAATGCTATTATTGGATGTTTGTTGGATTAGCTGGAGAGTTCAAATAGAGGCCATTAAGCGGAAAAGCATTCTCACTGTCAGCAGGCATCTAATGTTGTGCAAAATTGCCCTAAATCAGTTCACTACATAATTGATAGTGCTGAATATTCCATGAAATGCAATCTTTCCACGGTTGTTTAACGGAAATGTTTCCTCCATGACGGGCAGACATCCAATCAGGACGCTGTTCTTATTATCAGGAGAAACCTGCAGTGATTCATTTGTCATGATGTTAATTCCAATCTCTTGTTTTCCCATTAGCCTCATTGCTCAGATGTTGGAGCCGTGCGTGCGCCTTTCCCAGAGATAATGCGTCTTGTCTGTTTAATTACCAGGCTGAGCGGCTGAAGGAGCAGGCCAGTTGCTGGGAGAAGGAGGAGAGAGAGGGCTACATGATGACTCACAGTAGCAGGCAACCTCTCACAAAGGTCCACTGCAAGGTTCCCTACAGGACCTACGAACGCCGCCCTGCACTGTCCTGGACTAGGCGCATCCAGCAGTCAGAGGAAGTGAGTGATGACGAAGCTGATGATGACGACGACGACGACGACGATGATGACTCCGATGGTTCACCACCCATCCTAACAAAAGCCCATGCAATGCTCGCAGCAAAGAGAAAGGTGACTTTTATTGTTTGTTGATGAATCATGCTCCTCTTACAAGTCAGCTGTTTTCCCTAGTGGAATTATCTCATTGATTATCTGGAGTTTTATTCTAGGACAAAGTGGAATTGAATGTATATCATTAGGTATTTTCCTTCATTAGGGACCATGTTGTGTACTCTGGTGAGATGGAAAGGTTTGATAAATATTCATGAATTCAGTGGAGGGTTCAGTGGCTTCCTCCTGTCATCTGGAGCCTCCCTGTGTGCCTGCAGCTGTAGATAATAGATTGTGTTTTCACTGCTGGTGTCGAGACTGTGCAGGCTAAACCTTGTACTATTGTCAGTGGTCATGGTTAATTTACTGCCCTCCTCTATGCTTCTCACATCTGTTCTGTTTATATGGCACTGCCCCCTTGTGCTGGAGATAATATTACAGCCGGGTGCATGATGTCAGGGAGACCTTTTCAACAAAAACATTGTGGCAACCAGGAAAGAACGACGCTGGCTGTTGGAGTTTATTTAGTGCATTAGTTACAGTATTGATTTCACATTCTTCTTGTGGAGGATTTCGGAGAAGAGAGCGGTTGAGTCGTAGGCAGCCTGTGGGAAACAACTGGAGAATGTAAAATATAGACTGTGGTTTCTGCTTACTCTGCCTGTCTCATTTGTGGTTTTCCACACCAGGCTGCATCGCTCAAACATTTAGTCTCACAGTGTGGTTTTAACATTTTACATTTAGCACAAAAGCCTGAATGACTTCCTGCTATATCCTCATGGAGGTCATCCACCTAGTGCCCTAGTTTTCAGTCTTTACAAAGCGACTGTATTCTGATTGGAGGTTTTATTCTGTTTTCACTGGTTCTCCTTTTATTTGTGTTTCAGAGAAACATTGTGCTCAAGAAGAGAGGGCGTAAAAGGAAGAGAATAAACAGCAGTGTTACAACAGAAACCATCTCTGAGACAACTGAGGTGCTGAACGAGCCGTTCGATAACTCAGAGGATGAGCGTCCTATGCCCCTGCTGGAGCGCACCTGCAGAGTGGGCGAGATGGAGGAAGAAGAAGAGGAGGAGGAGCAGGAGGACAAGACTCCGATAACACCAATGAAACGCCGGAGAGGTCGCCCGAGGCTGGAGAAAAATGCACAGAAAGACAATCTTGAACACTGGAATGAAGGTATTTGCATCTCGACTGTCGTAAAAATACTCCATAAAACATCACTTCTCAAAAAATAGTTGAACAGGTGATTGTTCTCTCTCTCTGACCAAAGGGTATTTTATTTTTATTTTTTGTCTCAGCAGCTGACATCCTCTCTAAGAGACCCAGCAGACCACGTCCAGTGAAACGGAAGAAAGGCTGGCCGAAAGGAGTGAAACGTGGCCCTCCTAAATGGAGGCTAAAGAATGAACGAAAGATGGGCTTCAAGCTCAATCTCTACACACCCCCTGAAACCCCAATGGAGGCAGAGCAGCACCATATTCAGACTGAAGAAGCGAAAGGGGAACCAGACCAGGATACTGTCAGTGCAGACGAGGGCAGCAAAGCAGGCAGAGGCTCGGCTAGTCCAGATATAACGCTAGAGAGGCTCCCCTCTGAGCCCTCGAGTCCCGCTGACCATGGCTCCCAGAAGTCGAGCTCCCCTGAAGGATCGCCAGTGGCTTCTCCAGTATGCTCACCTGCTGCCTCTCCTAGTGCCATGTCCCCAAGGCCTGAGGACAGAGCTGATTCCCCAGGACCACCTGAAGATGACCACAGAGACCAAGAGAGTGAACACGGGCAGGACTCCCCAGCCAAAGATGTGGAACACAGCACAGTGGGTGCTGTTTCACTGGAGAATGACAATGAGGAAGATGAGGAGGAGGATGAGCAGAGAACTCAAATTGAGGATCAGGATGCAGATGATGAAGATGACAGTCACAACAAGACAGCAGAACCTGAGAGCAGCAAAGTAGATTTGGAACAGAGTTCGAAAGAAATACCCGATTGCACCCCACCTTTTTTAGATCCAAAAGAAGACAATGACTCTGAGTTGAGTCAGCAGGTTTCTACAGTACCATGTCGTGAAGAGGAACCAGCTACTGCTGCAGAAAGCATCCAGGAGGCAGTGACAGAAACGACAGTAGCAGCAACACCACCACCTGAAGCAGTAGCAGTCGCTTCAGTAGCAGCTGTAGACTCTGATAACCCTGTAGACTCTGAGTCAGAGGAAGAGAGCACGCCCAGTCCATGTCCGGATCACCCACCTCCTCTGCCTGCAGAGAGGCCAACACTTAGTCCCGTGGTGAGGGAGGATCCTCCAATCTGCACAGAGATTGACTCAGAGACAGCCCAAGCTGTTCAGTCCCTGACGCAGGAGACTGAGCGGGAGAATGTTTTCCAGGACTGCGTGGAGAGCCAGGAGCCCTGCAGAAGCCTGCAGACCTACGCCCACGTGGCCCAGAGCCCCCAGCTCACCTCGCTGGATGACTGCCCCCAGTCAGACCACAGCAGTCCCCTCTCCTCCGCACAGTCCCATCCCAGCCAGTCGGTACGCTCTGTTAACAGCCCGGCTGTCTCCATCTTGGAGAGCGGCTACACTCAGATCAGCCCCGACCACAGTGCCATCTCAGTGCCCTCGCTCCACAACATGGAGACGAGCCCCATGATGGATGTGCCGTCGGTGTCGGATCACTCGCAGCAGGTGGTGGACAGTGGCTTCAGCGATCTGGGTAGCATCGAGAGTACCACAGAGAATTACGAGAACCCCAGCAGCTACGACTCCACCATGGGGGGCAGCATCTGTGGGGCAGGCCCCTCCCAGAACAGCTGCTCCTATGGCAGCATCCCCCCTAGTGGCCTGGCCCAGAGCAGCTGTGCCGTGAGCCAGCAAATGGCTGCCGTCAACCCCGGCAGCTGCGGGATGATTCAGCAGAACAGCCTCAGCTCGCCGCCGCACTGCAACGTCAAGTCGCCGCAGGGCTGCGTGGTGGTGGAAAGGCCTCCCAGCAACAGCCAGCATAGCCAGCACAGTCAACACAGCCAGCGCAGCCAGCACAGCCAACACAGTCAACACAACTCTCACAGCAGGCACGGCCCACACAATCAGCACAGCCAACACAATCAGCACGGTCCACACAATCAGCTAAGCCAGCACAGTCAACACAATCCCCACAACCAGCATAGTCACCACCACAATCACCACCTGCAGCACAATCAGCTCAGCCAGCACAATCAGCACGCTCAGCATAGCCTTCACAATCAACACAGTCAGCATAGCCAGCAGCAGCCCATGGCACAGTGCGCCATACCCACCAACTTCACCACCACCATGCAGCTGGCCGACATTCCCGAATCTGGCAACCCCAACTTCGCCCTCTATGAGAGGATCAACCACCAGGGGGAGTATGGCAGCGGGCATTACTCTCAGTCGTCTGGCCTCAGTCTGGCCAAGCTGCAGCAGTTCACCAACACGTTCATAGACCACCCTCACTCGCTGCCTTTCAACCACTCGGCCTCACACCCCATCACATCTTATGCAAACACCCCTTCACTGTCATCTCAGCACTCCAGCCTGGTCTCCCTGTCCCAGACCCCACATCGAGTCCCCAACCCACAGGTGCAGGCCACCATGACCCCACCCCCGAATCTCAGCTCCCCACCACCCATGATGCTACAGCGCAACATGGGCATCACGCCCTCGCAGCGGATCCAGCCCCAAATGGCCTCCAAGAGTCACATCTCTGCACGCTCCAAGTCGGCCCCGCTGTCACATCACCAGCAGCAGATGTACGCCCAGCCGCCACAGACTGTGGCCATGCAGGCGCCATCCAGGACGCTGGCCGCCATGCCGCGCATGAACATGAGCGTGAACATCATGCCGGCACCAGGGTACAATGTCGGCTCCATGAACATGCCCTCCCTCAATGCCATGAATAGCTACAGCATGAGCCAGCCCATGATGAACAGTGGCTACCATGGCAACCATGCCTATATGAACCAGTCACCCCAGTACTCTATGCAGATGGGAATGATGGGAACACAGCCATACCCCCAGCAGCCCATGCAGGCTCCACCACATGGCAACATGGTGTACACTCCAGCTGGTCACCATGGTTACATGAACACAGGCATGTCCAAGCAGTCCCTGAAAGGGCCTTTCATCAGGCGGTAACTCTCCGCAGGACTGAGCTGTTTCTTCTCACGTGCATTTTGCTGTTTAGAGATGCACTGATCTGGCCTTTTTGTTTTTCTTCTTTTGGTGTCTTTTTGTTATTGTTTATTACTTAAAAACCAGCAGCAGCACTTGGAAAGAATGCAAAAATTTTCATCAGTGAGTAAACTTTGAAGCTAATGTTAAAAAGTATTTTTGTTTCTCCAAATGGGAAGCCTTACATCATTACGATGAAAATCTATTTAATTAGTGTTAGTGTCTCTGATGTGTCTTTAGAGCAGGCGGGTTCAGAGCTCAGAGGTAGAGATTTCATCAGTGGTCTTGCAGTCGTGTAGCAGCCTCAAATGAAGCCATTTAATGTGCCTGCTACAAGTGGAGTTAGTGGCTGTTTGAACCTGTTCAGTGTACCTGTCTAACAGTGCTGACAATTAGTTTGTACTATACTCATGCCTTTGTATATTTAAATTATTGTACTTATTTTGTAAAGTGACAACTAGCATGCTTCAGTCTCTGTTAGTGACAGTGCATTGAGTAGTACTGTACAAGTGTTGTGCTTAATAGCAAGCCATTTTAAAGATATTTGGCCTTTATTAGGTTTCCCTCCACAGGGAGAAAGATGAAACTATATTTTGTTAATTCTAATAATGTAAAAAAATGTAAACTTAGTTCTGTTTCCTGTTCGGTTTGAGAGGTTTTATTGCTATGTATGTATAATTCTGAAGTCTTTTGTAACAGATCTCCTTGAGGCAGCTTTCTGTTTAATAAAGCAGACTGATTTCTGTCAAAATAACAAAGCATATCTCAGTGTTTGTACCCTGAAAATTCTAAAACATTTCAAAATGTCCAGAAGTGTGGCAGAATTTAAAAGAACTAAATGATTATAACGATGAATAACAATAAAGAAAAATATAAATTTAGTCCAAAGTTGATATTTTACATAATGCCTTTAAAGCTACGTTTTCATTCCATCTGTAGATTTGTTTTCTATCTTTATAAAATGTTGGATTTATATTTTACCGAAGTGTAGAAGAATAGAGCCTGTGAATAGACCAAACTAAGCTAATGGATTGCATGTAAAACGCAACTTGTACTTGTGTTTTTGTTTATATTGCTCTTTTGTAGCCTTTGTACCTGTACAGAGTTGCTGGTAAGAACAGGGGGGAAATACCTGGCTATGTGCACAAAAATCGGACAGAATGACATTCTTGTATTTATGACTTTTCTCCTTTTGTCAGTTACTTAAAATGCTGTACATTTTAGCATAAGAATAAATTATGATTGACCATGTACTTGATTGTTCTCCTTTTAATTTGAAGCGTTTACTAGCCCGAGGCGTGTCGCAGAATGAAAATGCAGTGATCGATTTTGAATTTGTGGTCAGGCAGGCAGCTGTTTCCTCTGCAGAAAAGTATTTTAAAATATAAAGAAGTAAAAAAGGGAAGTTGACTTGGACGTGACTGCTCAGAGGCTTGATCCACTTGAGCTTTCACCCCTCCAAACCTGATATGAAAACATAAAACTTTATCATCTCAAGATTTTACCTGGTAAAGTCCCATAATATAAAAAACAAAACGGGACATCAGACAGGTCTTGCACGGTCACACACATTGAATATTTAATTATTAGACCTCTGCGTTGAAAGGAAGTGGTGTTCAAATGCAGTGTAATTTTCATGGACAGCATTCATTTTAGACATGTAGAATGACATGAGACTTGGAGTTATGTCACACCACTTGGGACTTGACTGGGACTTGTCTTAGTTCACTTGAGACTCAACTTGAGTTGGTCTCCATTGACTTGAGGCTCGACCTGAGGCTCAACTTGCCGCACGAGTCGTTCAATCAGCTCTGCTCTGTCGACTCTTCCCTTTTCTCCAGGAGGTGCATGTCCAGCTCCCTTAGCTGCTTCAGGAAGCCCCAGTTGGGGATGATCCGCCTGCGTTTTTTCACGTGCTCGATGGCGTCGACCACCGTCATGTTCTCACAGATCATAAGGTAGGCGAGGAAGAGCGTGGCAGACCGACTCCTTCCCATCACACAGTGCACCAGCAGTTTATCTGGAGAACCACACAATCATGGAAAAGCTTCATAACACGCTTTAACCCAAACCACAAAAAAAATATTTTTCACTTTCCTAGAAGTGGTATCTAACCATGCAGAAAGTTTTGGCTCAGGGATACCCATGACTGAGATTTCTGCCACCAGATTTAATTTGTGGTCCTCGAAGAATAGAACGTTTCCCGAAACAATGTCTTGGATGATCCACAGACCTCACAGTCCCTTTAAAGATCATGATGGTGAGTTTTTCATTTTTTTGATCTTCAGAAATTAAAACTCCCTCATGCCAGGAGAGGGTGGTGGCTGATGTTACAGGGGCGAATATCTCAAAAATCTGGCGCCTACAACCAAACCTTTTTTGCCACCGACCCAGTACGATGAATTAAATTTCAACTGTGGTTCTCAAAGGATTGAAAAGACTTCAGTGTTTTTGAGGATCGCAAATGATCATCACACTGCACACTCGGGTGGCAGTACACGTGAACGTCTCAAGTCACAAGTACTAAAACAAACATCAAGATTCCACTAAATCCTTTATGCGATGTGGCTGAAATGACCCTTTAACTACGTGTTGTCTTACTGTGAGGATTGCGCAGTGTTTCTTCTATAAACCCGGCCGCAGAGAAGAAATACTGGCTGAGGTCAAAGGTTGCCACGTCTTCTGCCACCACGCCATAGTAGACAATGTCCATGTTGCTGTAGTAACCAGCTCCGGTGTCTACGTTGTTCCACGTCCCCTCTGCCGCATTCAAGATGTGCGTAATCCCCAACCTCTTCAGATTATACTTGTCCTTTGCAGTCTGCCTGCAAGAAGCCAGTGTGAACATTATTTTAATCCACTGTCGTTTTATTCAGTTTGGTAATACTTTTTTACTTACTCGTCCCCGATGTAGACATTAGGCCAGACCTCGTTGACATGAGTATAAGCCACACTCCCACGGTTGAGGATTTTCTCCAGCTCATAGCCCCCAGGTGTGACATATTCATCCACTGGACTGGATTCCTCTGCTGCCTTTGTAACATTTATCTTGGTGCCAGTCTTTGACTTGTGAGAAGCCATTTTCTCACTGTGGCTTCCTTTCACACATGATTTATTAGCTTAAGGGCAAAAAAGAAATACCACACTCGCTTTTTCTTTCCCCCCCTTCCACTTTTTTCCCTCTGCACTCATGAAAAAGTACGGCTTTGCTTTTCGTTTTGTTTTGTTTTCACATGCATCTCCAACACCACTCACCGGGAGTCTGAAGTCGTCCGTCTTCCTGCTTGAAAATTTCGTTTTCATCATTCTGGCAGCTTGTTGTGAAGCAGTCCTTAAAGGCAGAACACGGTGAGGTTTAATTCTGGCAGGCTCAAGTCGGGGCACAGATTGTATAACCGCTCTGTGACGGGCATCAAATGCGGAGGATATTTTTAGGGCTGTGATGTGGCTGGCCCCTGACCTTAGCTGCCGCGTTCCTCGCCTGTGGGGAAAACTTCCACCCAGCCAGTCCCTGCCATCCACTTCTAAACACACAACTTTAATCTCCGCTGCTGGCAGGAAGCCGTGCTTATCCAAACTTTGCACTTGCCAAAGGATGCCCATATTCACTGGAGTGAACAGGACACTCGGAGCTTTTGCTCAGCCGTATGAGCGAATCCTTGAAATTGTGTCAGTCTCTCTTAGCCTTTCTGCACATCTTCAGACGCTGGGAGAAACCGTGTAAGCGCTGCCTCACAACACCCGTTAAGGATGTTCTGCATTTTCTGGAGCCTCTCCGGGGCCAAAAGAGAGCTGAAATGTGTCAGACTGTTAGACAGATGAGGTTTTTCACAGGATGGCACATGTCTTTGATTCCCCGTTATATGATATGCATGGTCCATTCAGTGATCTAAATGCAAGCCCCCAAAGTGAGAGTGTGATGATGACTGTGTTGCAGAATGGCTGGATGAAGCTGCTAACATGTCAGACAGAGTTTTCACACCATCAGACTCCTTTATTTTTCCCTCATATCTTCATACTCTGCCATCATTCATTCTGACAGTGAAATCATTAAACCTGTGATATCCAATTCCTTTTATTTTGACAGCATCTCTCTCCCTCTTTCTCCCAGTGTGCTCTGGAGAGCATCTCTTATTAAGATGGCTTCAGCGTTTCATCTCTTTTCAAAGTCTGACCTGAATCTGTATACACACACTCAGAACCATGCTGGCATATTTTTATCATCTTGTATCAAGCCTCTTTAGACATCACAGTTTTAACTGTACGACGGCGGATCGCAGCAGTTAAGACACAGTATTTTGAGAAATGTGAATATATAAGTGGAGCATTGTTTATTTATAGGAATACGCTGTCTTCGTGTTGTTCGAGTGCAGCAGGGGTTTTGGCAGTTGTGCTACATTTGTTTTAATGGCCCCTGTGAAGCGCATTGATTGTGCTGTGTATTTGACATAAGCTTAAAGGGCCACACCAGCGTGTCTGTATGTTTCAGCTCCTTGACTGCAAATCATGCACACTTCACATTATTGCTGTTTTTAAATGTTTCCGGTGCATTCCTTCTGACACTGCAGACAGCCTCTGGTTTCAGATTTCATTTCTGGTTAAAACCACTTCACGACAGAGCTCTTTAGAATTTTCTAATTCAAGTCAAGCCACGGGTCAATCAAGACAAGTCCTAGCCAAGTCAGAAGTCCAGGTCCACGTCTAGACACAAGTTCTTTTAGGCGAGTCAGAGTAAGGTCAAAAGCAAAACAGGTCAGAGTCAAGTCTCAAATAATACAAGTCCAAACCATGTGCAAAGTTTTTTATGACAAGTCCAAATTATGTCAAGTAATTTGAAACAAGTCCCAGTCAAGACAAGTAATTGAAGACTAGTTCCAGTCAAGTCACAACTTATAAAAGACAAGTGCTAGCCAAGTCTGAGGTCCAGCGCAGAAAGTCCTAAGACTCGCCCAAGGCAAGTCATTCAAGACAAGTCAAGGCAAGTTCAAGTAGTGTCTTAAGTAATCTGAAACAAGCCCAAGTCAAGACAAGAGTAACTTTAGACAAGTCCAAGTTGAGTCACGAGTAAATCAAGACAAGTCAAAGTCGTGTCTCAAATAATGCAAGACGAGTCCAACTCATGTCTTAAGCAATTTGAGACAAGTCCAACTTAAGACACAAGTAATTCAAGACTAGTTGAAGTCAAGTCACAAGTAACTTGAGATGAGTCCAAGCCAGGATACAAGTCATTCCCGACAAGTCTAAAGTCTAAAGTGACACAGCATTTGAACGTTTTCCTCCTCTACACACGGCTGAGATAAATTCCTTTCAAGCACAGCCACAATATTAAAATGCAGATATTCAAGCTGTGTGACTGCGTGAGGCCTGTTGTTTATCTTCAGCAGAACATCTCAAGTCAGTCAGGTCTCACAGCGAAGCGAAAGTCAACTATCAAGTCCTCATTTCTGTTCGTCAGGCTCATGTTTGAAGTCAGCCCTCATTAACAGGCTCAGGAAACATGCTTTAGTTTTCTAATCTACAGAGAATATCAAGTCTGCTTTTCTTTTTGTCAGTTATATTATTGTTATGCAAAGTTAGTGCGATAGTCCTCGTTGGAGGGAATTCACCCCCAGTGCTCTATTTCTCCATGTCTCTTCCTCTGCAGGGCCAAGGAAGAGTCCAGGTGACAGAGCTGATCCAGAAAGCCGACATTTGGAAGAATGTTCCTGCGCCCGCAGACGGCCTCCACAGCCTCCACGACGGTGAGTCTCTCTTTGATCATGAGGAAGGCCAGAACCAGAGCGGCCGAGCGGCTGATTCCTCGCGCACAGTGGACGAGCACCTTACCTGCTCGGACAAGAGGAAGGGTCGCGTTAAAAATCAGCTCCGTCTGTACAAGGCCTGCCATCTGTAGCTTATACAGCTAAATAACTGTCAGGATGTTAGTGTTTCCTCCTATAAGACAGCTAGATTTCATAAACTCAATATAACAAAGCTGGGATGAAAACAAACTGATAAGACTACAAATACAAATTATATATTCATTCCTCCTTTAATTGTTCTTCTTATAGATTTTGGTGCAAAATGCAAAAATAGATTATCTTATATAAACAAATACAATTCAAATACAATTAAGTTAAAGAAATTTAAATAAAATGGCTGAATCATGAAAATAAAGAGCAAAGTCTGGAGTCTCCAAAGGCTTCAGTTGGCCATAAACCCCAATTAAAACTCACTTTTTACGGCGGTTTAGCTTTAATGGATAATATTAATTTTAACTAAGCAATAAAATGTGCATTTTTTTGGTCATCATTTTTCAGACCTAGTTCATATTTCAGTCAAATTTTCAGCTTTAACCACTCATCTTGTCTCATTTTTATACCACAGTGTACTCTGCGATGCTGTGCAGTATTATTACACCCCAGGCCCAGCGTGTGCCTTTTGTTTTCTGCGGCTCAAACGGGTTCGTACCTTCCTGACTCAGAGCGCCATCAATGAAATCAGCCGTCTCGGCGAAGAACGGGCGCAAGTCGAAATCCTTGCGGTCTGGTGCCTCGACCCCATGATACTGTATGTTGGTGTCTTTGTAGAACCGTGGCCCGGTGTCAATGTGCTGGGGGCCATCTGCAGCATTCACCACATGTGTTATCCCCAGATCCGCCAACAGGGGTTTGCGCTGAGCCGTCGCCCTGTGAACGACACAAGAGGTGACGCGAGGAACGCAGTGGATTCCTCTCACCAGCTCTGTGAGCATGTGTGTGAAAATGCATCACTTGTGACTCAAACGTACGGATTTCATATTTATCCAATCAGTTGGCCAAACAGAGGACTTGTTTGTGGCGACAGTTTCTCAATCGGATCAGCATATTGCAGCGGGGCCCTGAAGTGAGAATGTCACTTACGCGTCTCCGATGTAGAGGTTGGGCCAGACCTCGTTGACAGCTCCGGTGGGGCGTCTGTTCTTCAGCAGAAGGCCGAGCAGATCGCAGGTGGGCGGTGTTTGATACTCTGGCTCCTCCTCTGGGCTCATGTCTTTTCACTTTGGTGTTGTCGTATAATTATCACAAATTATATTCAACTCAGCACGTAGACAGCTGTTAGATAAATTCCTCAAATGCTTGCTGTTCCTGGGTGGCAAACTCGAGAAGTTATCGCTGCTCTCCTGCTAGTTTCTCCTCCTGAAGGAAAAGGAGCTGCAGTCAACTCTAACCTTATTAGTACAGTTTGCTCTGTTTTCCATCTGAGCAGAGAATCAGTGTTGTTTCGAGGCTGCGCCCCCCTGGAATGAGACAGCTGAAGATGCCAGAGTCTGGGTGGACTATTTATTCCTCAGACGAGTGTGACAGAAGCCAGGCTGCCCGTGTGGTGACAACTTCAACTCGGCTACTCCGCAGCCACAGCAGTGTTTACAGTTGTAATGGTGGAAGTGATTCAAAGCATGGTGAGGAATTACTGTCAGGTTGCCACATGGAGTCCATCGAAACCGCTCCACCTATTAATTTGTAATATAGAGAATTTAAAGGATAATGCTGCTGTTTTTTTACCTTTTCAATTTTAACAAGAAATCATCTAAAGAGACTAACAACAAAGAATTTATTTTAGTTGCATGAATTCAGCCACTGCATAACATTACCATACAAAAACTATGAGAAGCACAGAAAACATTTTATATTTGGTGAAATATTTTGTCATTATGATGGACGTGCGTGTGGACGCTGTACTTAATTCTGAAACCACTCAGACACATTTCAGATTTTTGGAGAGTAACCCCAAGTCAGACAAACATCACTGCAAGAGGAGTAAACATTGTTTGATGACAATCTCACCTTGAGGTTCATTTAGTAGTTGCTCCTTTTGTACCCAATCATGATGCTATCACCTGTTACCAATCAACCTGTTTACCTGTGGAATGATCCAAACAGGTGTTTTTAGAGCGTTCCTCAACTTTCCCAGTCTTTAGTTGCTCCTGTCCCACTTTCTTTGAAACGTGTTGCTGCATCAAATTCAGAATCAGCAGATATTTACAAAAATCACTGAAGTTGAACATTAGATATATTGTCTTTGTACTGTTTTTATTTGAGTGAATGTCAAACAGGATCAGCAAAGCGGCACATTCTGTTAGCATCCCGACTTTATTGGAATCAGGTTGTAGCGTGCAGAAATGAAAGTGGTATCCTCTCATTTATCTCGCAGCAGGAAAGCCAGTGAGTGCAGATCCCAAAATGTTGAACTGTTCCTTTTAGGGATTTGTCAAACGTTGAGAAAACAGCAGATGACAAGACAACAACACTGCAAAGCCCATTTAGTAGCTGCTCTTTCTTAATAGCTGTTGTGTTTATTGTAAAGAAGTATATGTCACCCAGTGCAACGTCATGGCTCAGACAATTCTTTTTTTAGGATAAAGTCATTGTTTGTTGTGATCTTCAAATAATATTTATTCATTGCAATAAAAAGCCTTTAATGGAGTATAAGTCACTTTAAATTCTTAACAAAAAATAGAATTTAATCATACAAAGAAAAGATAATCTACACTCATATCATCGTTGTAATATCTACTCAAAACACAGATACTGGCAGGAGGAAGCAATATAATCCAGATTTATAGCCTGATAGATTTTATCTCAAGTCCGCCTGTTGACACTGCAGCTCCTCGATGATCCCTGATAGTGCAGCTCCTTGTCCAGCTGTCGCAACTGCTCCAGGAAACCATCGTTAGGGCAGATGTTCCTGTTGGCGCTGACAGCTTTGATCGCGTCCACCAGCGTCATGTTCTCGTGGATCATCAGGTAGGCCAGAACCAAGGTGGACGAGCGGCTGAGACCCATCGCGCAGTGGACAAACACCTTACCTGCCAATCAGCGGAAGACAAAACCTCACTTCCTGCATGTCAGAGCACAGCTCAGCCATCCTCTACCAGCTCCTTTTCTGTGTTTACAAGCACGCAATGACTGGATTATTGTGGTGAACTTTATTCTGGTGTCTAATTTGTTACTCCTCTGTGGATTAAAAACCATGCACATCACAGAGAGGAGTGCTTCTAACTCCTGACTAAAAGTTTCCAACAATGTTGCAACAAATGTTTCTACACACGGTAATCCCTGGTTCCTTATCGGGCCTGAGGATTAGGGGGCATAGGAGCGCGTAATTGAACTGTCTTGGCGTCTGTGTATTTCTGCCGGGGATTACTGTAGGCCCCGCCACACACTGGAGCCCCCGATCAGCCAGCGTGTGAATGAGGAGGCCTCATATTATTACTGTCATGTCAGATACCGGCTTCACTTTGCATAACAGGCCAGGCAGGCACAGGCCACAAACATAATTGTGTAATTTCCATGTCCAATAAAAGTGTTGCTTACAAATTACCAGGGCAATCCATTTAAAACCAATTTTCCTGGCCGAGGTCTGAGCTTATGAGAAGATTACCGTGGGGGAAAGATATTAGCTTGATATTATGTTTAGTGTTTGATTTGCATTTTAATGACTAATACAACTGGGGGGTGGGGGGCATAATGGGAATTGACTGACAAATGTTTCTGTTTCTTTGCCTTGCAGAAACAAAAAAAAAAAAAAAACATCCTCCCAGAGTTAAGTGATGAGAAGTACCTTGAGCACGGTGAGGGCTGCTCACCTGTGGGCGAGCTCAAAGCGTTCTTGATGAAACTGGCGGCCGAATAAAAGAAGGGACTCAGGTTAAAGGACGGCATGTCGAAAGCTTCCACTCCATGATAAGTGATGTTGGTGTCTCGGTAGAAGCTGGGCCCTGTGTTCACGTTGAACTTCCCGTCAGCGGCGTTAAGCACATGGGTGATGTGGTGAGCCTGGAGAGCCCTCTTGTCTTTGGCTGCATACCTAAAAAGAAAAAAAGCATAATTATCTGTCCGGTGCAGATTAGTCGTTCCTATGAGAGCAGTTCATGATTGTAAACAACACATATGACCACTGCACAATAAGGAATGCTTATAAATTAATAAGTGGTTGTCATATTTAGCATTAATAAAACATTTACTAATGCCTTATAGATAATTAATAAGCTGTATGATGCATTAATTAGAAGAGCTTTTATGTTGCCAAGTTGTGGACCCACTTTATAAGTTATATTGGTTTAGATAGATTTTTAAGGCTCTAAAACCCAAATAACAACAACCAATAAATAATTCATTGGCGCAACTTTCCTTCACAGAAATAATACATGTATAACAGTTGACAGTTGCTGCTTCTAGAGAGACCAGTTGCTGTTTAATTTTTTAAACGCTACTTTAAACAGCACAAATGAAATTTATTTCAGCTCCGTCGTATTTGCATGTCAACGGAAACCCAATTATCTTTACGTGGGCAGCTGAAACATTCGGCTAGCTGTTGTCTGTTTGGGCGGACCAGCTCTGCATCTCCTGGAAACAGTTTGTATTTAGCACGTTGGCTCGCTAGCATGTTCACATGCTAGTGCTACATCCATTGCTAATTTGTGTGAAGTTAGGACTTTAATGTGCTGATGTTTAGCATATAGCTTAATGTTTGTTATTGTGTTAGCATACATAGGGTTAGCATAGTACCATGGTAATGTTTAGCATATAGCCTAATGTTTATGTTAATATGTTAGCATATGTAGGGTTAGTGCAGTACCATGCAAATGTTTAACATATAGCCAAATGTTTATGTTAATATGTTAGCATATGTAGGGTTAGTGCAGTACCGTGCTAATGTTTAGCATATTTGTCTGACAAATGCTGAAAACTTGAGGGCTTCATTAGGAAATTTCATTTGTTTACACGTGGGTTCAAAACCTGGCAACCCAAAAGTGCTGTAGCACTTAGCATTGATTTGAATTCTGGCCTGATTCATTGGTGACAAGGCATGGAGTTAGAAAGTTTTTTTTCTGTTCTGGTCTCACATGTCTCCAATATAGATTCTGGGCTGAACTTCATCCAGATGGCTGCTGGTCCCTTTCTTTGTCCACATCAGCCTCTGGAGCTCTGAAGCCGGGGGGGTCTCGTACCTGCCGTCTGCCCCCTCAGGGCTCGCCAAGCAGCTGAGGCCTCTGGGCATGTCTGGATGCTCCACTTCTGCTTTTACAACCTGTCGAATAGAAGTACCACATGATATTCCAGCAGAGTTTAACCAGCGGGTCTGCTGAACCAACAGAACTTGTCGGTGCTATGACATTTGGAGCACAATGAGTGCTAAGGAGTCATTAAAAGGGTCGGAAATGTTGTTTTCTTCACCTTGCTCATCCACAGTTTAAGACAGGAAATGCGGATACAGTTTCAGGCATGTTCCTGTAAATGCTGAACAATTGAACATGATTTCTAATTGGCTTTACTGAATTAAGAGCCTCACTTTAGTTACCACTGAAAGAGAAATGCAGTAGTGAGGACTGCTAATTCGGACATCAGGTATACAGGCCTGTAGCCTTTAAATTTATACATATGCCAATAAATGCACTCCACACAGGCAAAGGACCACAAGAACACATAAGTACAAGATGACCTTATGATGCTCTCATTATTTTATCTACAGTTCAGTAGCACTTGGTGGGTTTATTTTTCTCCAGAGATACAGAAAATTGGTATTCAAGGCCTGTAAACATCAGCTTTTCATTTCCTGCAGGCAAGTCTAACCTGTGCATTTACAATTTATACACTGGGCTGTAGAGAGACTTACACTATGGGTACTGTATACATTAGCATCCATTTAGGCAGCTGTGTGATTCTGCTCCAGGCTGAGGACGTACGAACGATGTGTATGCATTGTTATAGTAAAGAAACCGATGGCGGCTCAGCTTCTTATTTGCATTCTGCTGGTGTGTGGAGACATAATGTGGCATTCGGGGTTCGGAGACTTATTGTCGTGTCCACGGGGATGAGTCATTGAGACCAAATCTGTTTCAGTGACCTTTTGTTAAGCTGCCGTGGCATATGGAGGTGCACTCAAACATCATGATGCCTTTATCCGTCTCTGCATGTGCATGGTTGCATGTGTGCCACTCAGAGCATGTGCATGCAAGAGGAGCTGCGTCTGACCCGGCATATGTTCCATGCATATGAGTCTGTGAGTCATGAAGGCAGAGTAAAGTGTGTCTTTGCACAAGTACAACATGTGCCCAGAGTACCTGGAGGCTCTTCTTTCTCTTCATTGATCTATAAGTACAACCCTTCCCTCCCTCCCACCGTTAGGGCAGAGAACTGATTTCCCTGGTGCACATGTTGAGCTGCAGCGCTGCTTTCATAGCCTCCCCCCTTAGGCTAACCTGTCCTTCCTGCTCTACTTCTGTGTAATTAAAGATGCTATGTATGGGAAAGTGCCCACGGTTAACATGGAGGGCAAATAAAAATGGCTTTTTACCTCCTCTGGGCCTTTTCCTGGTGGTTTTATGAATTACACTTCTCTCTTTAGCCTTTTGGATGTGGCTGGGATTTGTGAGCAAATTAATAAACGGACAAAATGTGGTAATCCATCAGGCAATGCAGAATCATCACAGTGAATACTCATTTCTAAAAGTGCTTTAGAAACATGTTTACCTTGCAAACAAAGGTATACAGTACAATAAATCCATACACTGTAGTTTATAGACACTGTACACACTAATAAATATTTTCCACTATGGACCTCTATCTGCAATAAATTCGTAAGAACACATTGTTAGTAGACACTTGCCTTGGCTGGAAACGTTGCTTTTCAAGGTCTCTCTGTTCAAGCGCTACATGTAGGTCGACAGCACAACTGTCTGCGTTCTCCTTGGTAATCTACCCTGCAACCTTTTTTGCTATTTTAACATCTGAATCTCAGCCCAAAATAATTCTGGCATCATCTTCTGCATTCCTTAAAGGTTACCCGAGCTGCCAGCGCAGGAGGGAGGATAGGACACGGCTTTTTTCAATAGCAAGAGAATTAGATCAGTGTTGCTGCACTTGAGCTTAAATCTGACACAGTCTTTGCTGAGATTCCTCTCTACAGCGAGGTGTGTTTAAATCAGCACCCGGACATTTGGTCAAGTCAGGAGTTTCTGATCTCTCTTGCTTTATGTGTGGATCATTTAGTGAATGAGAGCACATGAGCCGATATAAGGTTTATCTCAATAGATTTCAACACAGCATCAGAAAAAAAACACTTGCAATATAGACATATCTTGGCTAAAGCATTGAAATAATATGTTGAAAAGAATTACTTAAAGAAGAACATATGTACAAACAATGCGAACATTTTTTTTTTATCATTCTGCAAAACTTTCTTTCATATTTCTTGTATCCAAATAAAATAGGCAAGGATAAAACCATTATATTGAAATTGGAAGTCTAATACAACTCCTGCATATAATTCAGTGTATTTTTCCACATGCTGCTGTTTTATTCCATAATATTCGGAGGACTTATTCAAAATGAACTGGTGAAGATTCAAATGTGTGTTTGTGTGCATGTGTGTGTGTGATATAGTGAGTTTGAGAGATAATGATTTATGCCAGGTTGGAATCACTGCTGTCAAACTATATTTCAGATGAATCTGTGTATCTTTTTGTGTTTGACATTTCTAATGTTTCTGCAGATGACATTCAAAAGAGCTGGAAACCTTTGATGCACAGTGCAGGGTTGATCAGCTCAAACCAGCTTGATGAATACACCAAAGGAGCTTCACACTGTGAGCACTGATCGGTGCAGAGACAGACGCTGTGGTTGATTCCCATTTTGTTGGCTCGAAGAAACGTGTCCTGTCTCTCCTGAGTCCTCGACAGAGTTTAGAAAAATTATGCGTTGTGAAACATTTTCCATAAAACATTTGGTCCATTCTGCTGTAAAACAAAGTGGGGTGCTGAAGAAAAAAAAACAACTCTCGTCTTACATGAATGAGAAGTAAAGACTTAACTGAAAAACATGAAAAGCCCTAAAATCTTCTTATTGTTAGTGTTCATTGTTCAATTTTGACTTTACGTTACATTAAGTTTTAATTTGTTCTGCAAACAACCCGTCTTTTTGTTAAGACATTCTTAACACTACTACCTCCAAAAAGATAAAAAAGCCTAAAAAGTCTATGGTAACAATGCAATGCTGTCTTCCATCCTGAGGCCAAAAATGTAAAGCTTGGCCTCATGGTGGCGCCAGAGGAAAGGCCATGTTGTAGCTACTTTAATTATTGCCACACCTCACAGCCATGGATGTATCATAAAATTATAAGATTAAAAAATATAAGCTCTTATACTGTATCCACGGGCTCAGCTGCTCTTCGTTTCTTCAGCTTTCGTGCTGTATCAGCCTCAACTGTACTTTGGCTCAGTTGTGCAGTGAGATAAATGCTAGCATGTGCTAGCGTGTTCACATGCTTTTTTACATGCTTGCTAACGACTAGTGTACCGGATGCTAACATGCTGCTCGAATATAGCATTAACAATAGGATGTCAGCATGCTAGCAACATGCTAATTTGCTAATGTTTAGCATGTCATCTTTAGTATGTTAGGGTGTTAACATGGATGCAGCCTAACGTGTTGCCGGGTTAACGTGCCTGCAACCATCATGTTTCCATGTTAACAATTAGCTTACTGGACATTAACATGCCATTAGAATCTAACTTATACAATAACATATCAGCTTGCTAACAACATATTGATTTGCTGATGTTTAACATATAACCTTTAGTATGTTAGCATGTTAACATAGGTGTAGCCTAACATGTTCTAGTGTGTTAACATGCCTACAACTATCATGCTTCCTTGCATGTTAACAGCAAGCTTAGTGGATGGTGACATTCTGCTAGAATTTTACTTTTACAATTGCATGTCACTATGCTAACAACATGTTACTTTGCTAATATTCAGCATGTGTATGTTAGCGTGTCTACATGGGTGTAGCCTACTTGCCATGTATCATGCTCATGTTTAGCATGTGTATGTTAACGTGTTTACATGGGTGTAGCCTAACATGTGCTCGCGTGTTAACATGCCTACAACTATCATGCTTCCTTGCATGTTAACAGCAAGCTTAGTGGATGGTGACATTCTGCTAGAATTTTACTTTTACAATAGCATGTCACTATGCTAACAACATGTTAATTTGCTAATGTTCAGCATATGTACGTTAGGGTGTTAACATGGGTGTAGCCTACATGCCATGTTAACATGCTAATGTTTAGCAAGATGGTGTAACATGCGAATATTAAGCATAACACGAAGAAGGCAAAATGTGCTGCAACTTTGCAGCAGTTATCAATGTTAATGTTAAATTAGTGTCATAAGTTATTTAATTATGTTATTTAACAATCTATTAAAAATCTGAGGGCTGATATAAATGCATTATGTGTTCAGTTTTCCCCTTCTTTTTTCTTGTTATAATAGCATGAAAAATTAGTGTGAATCTCAAAGGATAATTAAACTTGACAAACAACAAACAAATTTCACGACAGTCCATTAGCTGTAGGGATATTTCACCAGGAGCAACAGACAGACAGGCATCACCATCCCTAGAAACCACGCTCCTGTGGCTAAGAAGTGTACTTAGTACTTCTTGTGATCACAGGATCACACATGTTTTCTTTTTTCTCGTCAGCTGCAAATCCAGATCAAGCAGCAAAGCCAGGAAATTCCTGTTGGGGTAGATGGCTCTCTTCTGGATCAATTTCTGCAAAGCGTGTTTGAGCGGGAGGTGACGGTAGATCATGAGGTATGCTAACACCAAAGTCGATGAGCGGCTCATTCCCATGATGCAGTGCACCAGAACTTTCCCTGCAGAACAGACAGGACGGAGGGGAAGGGGATGTGACGGAAGGATTAGCGAGAGGCCTCAGTCTTATTAATATCATACATGGCTGCCCGTCTCACGCTGTGGCCTTTCTTTTTTCCTGCTGTGAGCTAAAAATAGTTCCCACAATTCATTGCCTTTGTTCATTTAAGGTCCCTTTGCAGACTGGGCCTGACTGTCTCTTTAATCCCAACTCGTCCTCTGCTTGATAGCTTCTCCGAAAAGAGCCATGGTCACATTATAGACTTAAATTCTGCAAGGTAAGACCCTTATTATTACTGCTGGCTGCAAATACACTTAAATACCATTACAAGGTGGGTTACATTGTGGTGACATTGAAAGGACGGCATGATGGGAGAATTTGAGTAGGTGGGTTTATTAAGGATTAAAGGAGTGACATAAAAGATGTGCAGAAATGAAAAAAACTACCATATTTTTTTGCAGCAAATTACTCAGCCTAGCTACCGATTGATATAGTTAGAGCTCACTGTTCAGAAATATGATAATTCTTGTGAAAATGAAGCATCGAGGACTCTTACCATCAGGTGACTTCAGAGCTTTATGAATGAAATCAGCTGCAGGCTGGAAGTAAACATCCAGATCAAAGTATGTTGAGTCATCTGCTGGAATGCCACAATACACAAAGCCGTTGCCATAAAAGCTTTGGTTCCCTATGCTGCCTCGCTTGGAGTGTGCAGCGTTTAATACATGAGTTATACCTAACTTCAGCAAGGCAGCCTTGTTTTGGGCTACTGCCCTAGCAAGACAAAGAGACAGAAAGAGGTTCAAGACATATGTGAATGCTGAGCATCGCAGCACAGAGTAGAACAACACAATTATTTGTAAAAGAGTACAAGTAACAGGTTTCACGTTTCCATACAGGGCAAACTCACTAAGTCAGGTTTAATTTGAAATAAAATGCATACTTACACATTCCCGATGTATATTTTTGGCCAGACCTCGTCAACTTCATTCAGATGTAGTTTACACGAGTCCAAAACCTTCTGCAGATCCTTCACGGTCAGATATTCTTTCCTCTTGTCTTTCAGGGCTGACATTTTAAGTCCAAATGCCCCGTCTTGGATCGATTACTGGTCCAAATGTTTGTTATATCAAAGCGGTTCCCGTCAGCTCCGGCTCAGGATGATCTGTGCGAGCAGGTGTTTATCTGCTGTCACTGGACAGCTACCCAATTTAGTGCTTAACCTAGCGTGTAGTCTTACTCGTGCAGAGGGCAGAACAACAAACAGAGCAGCCCGGGCTCTGCTTTTCACACCGCTGAGGGACTCTAATTTAATAAGCCTCAAACAGAGATGAACCATTTCATAAAACAGTGATAATTAGATGTAATTAAGGACAGAATGTTTAAGTATTGCTTATGATGACAGAAAGTCCAATGTGATGCAGCATTCATGGAATGGAAATGCTGAAACAGCTTCATGTGGCTACTTTACTGCTCTGACACGGATGTCTTGTGAAAGCAAATTGGCTGAAAAGGAGTTAAAAACCAAGCTTTGCCGTTGGCTGCACATGACAACAAACAGCCCTCACACTGCTGCAAATGTCTCTTTTAACCCTCCTGTTATGCTGCAGGTCAATTTCACCCGTTTCAGCTTTTTAAGTGGAAGAAAAACATAATTAACCTCTCTTTTAAGGCATGAAATGTAATGACTTCTCTTCATTCAGGGTCATGTGTGTGTACGTAAAACGTGGATGCGGTGGTGTGTTGTGAAAAGTCAGTACTGATGTTGTGCACAAAATCAGTCAATAAAGGTCTGCGGGTCATTCTGACCTGGAGACAGTTATCGATTGATTATTTAAAGTGCTGCTTCTGCTTATTGATCAATGTACGGTAGCGTATGTGGTGGGAACAAATCCCACCTGATATGTCTGTAATACTTATACTTATAAAAAAGATCCATACCTGCTGCTTAATGTGTGATTCTGGTGCGATCCAGATGCAGCTTTAGTTTGACAAACTGTAGTCATGTACGTTCCTGTGTGGGAAGAGCCTGGGTTCATCATGTGTGGATAAGCCTTGTGTGTGAGAAGCTGTTTTCTAAGCATTTTAAGCACTTTTCTGAGAGAGACACTTAATAGTGAGGTTTACCAGGCAAGAAGAATGATGTTTTACTTAGAAGAGCTCATGTAAGAGATGTTTCTGGGTTATGGGCTTAAATACTTTACAAATTAGCAAGTGTGCACAACAAGAACACCAGTTGTTTTTTGTCTTAAGAACCTGATGGGTTGCAGCCATGATTTTAGAAATACTGAAGTCACGAGTACAAATTCTTCCCCAGTGCAACTCAACACACCAACGATTTTAGAGAGTTTAGACAAGGTGGCAAATAACCCCAAAATGAATTTGATGATGTTTTTCCTGAGAATTAAAACTTCAGTGATAAAATTTCACAACATATTTATTCATTCAAGAGTTAAATTATGTTTTAGATAAATTTTAAAACATACACATGAAGTTGTTGTGTCCCAACATTTCACCCTGTTTTAAAGCATTTACTATTAATGCACATGCACCTCCATCATTCACAGGTGTGTTGCATGCTAGTCATAGGTGCTTCATAGGTTGTCATTAATAATCACTTTAAAATGTCCTAAACTCTAACTACAACTGCATTATTCTGTTATAAACCACCTATTGACTGTTTATAAATGGTAATTCAAGGGATTGAATCAAAATAAAGTGGTACCAACATGACCTAATACAGAACAAAAAGAGCAATATGTAACAAATGAAATAAAGAAATTTGAAAGTTAATTATGATGCTTTTTGTGAAAGTGTGCAGCAGGGTCGCAATTGTTTTTCAACATAATGCAAAGGCTAAATAAGTCATTTCGTCTCGCGTTCAGTCTTAAAATTGATTCTGCCTAAGGATGTGTTGATTACACTGATCTCCTATGAATATAAGGGTCAATATCCTGTGAACAGGCAGCATGATTCACATCAGGCACAGCACCAGAGTTAATGAAAATACATTTGATTCAATACCTTTGTTGAAACAAACTGATTAAAGTCAACGTACACTATCTCCTTCCACTGGCAGTTGCTGAATCCTTCATTTATCTTGAGGAAAACAGGCGTTTGAGGTTCTGTAAATTAGAAAATCTATAAGGTGCAGGGGATTACTCAGGATGTCTTGCACAGTTTCATATCCAAAGCACGAAGCTGTTTGAGGAAGCCTCTGTTTGGGAAAATCCACCTGTGCTCTTTGACCTTATTGATGGCCTCTAGTAGGGTGTGATGGTGGTGGATCATTAGGTAGGCCAGGACGAGGGAGGCAGATCTGCTCACTCCAACAGCACAGTGGACAAAACCCGAGCTGGTCAAGAAGAAGAAAAAGATTACAATGAGCATAAAGCATGAGATGATACTGGGATTTTATTGTGGATAAGATGATGGGCGTGCAGAGAGGCCTGCACAGTCTGAGATAAAACTGAGTGACAATAAAGCAACACGATGGGTATTTACCACCTGCTGTGTCAAGTGCACTCTGAATGTACTCAGCAGCGGGAAAGAAGTAGCGAGAGAGGTCAAAGGATGGTGAGTCATCAGCAGGCACTCCATAATAATCCACAGTGGAGCCGTAGAAGTCACGACTCCCCTGACAGTGCATCCTCCCATGAGCCACATTCACAACATGAGTGATTCCCATCTTCCATAGACTGTAGCGATCATTGGCCACTGACCTGTGGACAAAGGAAACAGGAGGATTATGATTAAAAAAAAACACAGAAAGAAACAATCTGGGATTATTTTTATTTTACCGTCAAGAGAAATGTCACTTACATGTCGCCAATGAATAGGTTAGGCCAGACTTCATCCACATGATTGCCAAACCTTTTTCCTCCATACAAAACCTTCACTAAGTCTTTAACAGAAGGAGTGGCAGGGGAAACTGCGTTGCTGTCGTGTAGATTGTTCATAGTTGACTGCATGAACATTTATAGTTACCTGCATAACAAAATGCTACTCTGAAAAAACCCATTTGTATGATTTTCTTCTCCCAACATTTATTTTCAAACTCTGTTGAGCCTTTACTACAACCATGTTGGTATTGACAGGGACAGGTGTCCCTGTTCTAAAATTAATTCGGTGACCCATATTCTAAATGTCAGCCTCACACCTCCAAATTTTTATGAAGCACATTTTATGTTCAGCTACGATTTCTAATTTTGTGGCTTTTAGCTGCCCAAGGAATTACTTGCTTTTCCTCTTCACAGCCACAATACTGTAGAATTAAACACGCTGCAGTATCCACGTTTCACCAGTAGGTGTCAACGTTGGCCAGCTGGAGCCAAACCACATGAAGCGGATCTTTTTTACGTGCGCAGCTAATCCAGACATTACCGCATTCTGTTGTCAACAAATGCTAACCAGCGCGAAGCCAAGGCGAAATGATTTCCAGCAAGCCCTTGTTATTTCAGCAAATGCTAATACGATTTCTCCAGATTCTTGTGAGATGCCTTTTAGTTAGCTAGCTGCATAAACAAGTTTCTGTGTCGTCCTCTGTTACATCTCAGTCCGGGTGAGTGGGGGTAATGCGCACGCATTGATCAAGGCTAATAAGTAGCTTGCTAGCTAACGCTAGCTAGAGCAGAATTAGCCTGCTGGGGCAGGGTTGTTGTGATAGAAGAAAGGATGCTTTCGCTTGTTTTCGTGTCAGCCTCAGACATGCTTTCGATTGCGTGCACCGTCAACTGCCAGGCCGGCTAGTTATCTTGAAAGACGTGAATAGTATTAGCTCCTGGCCCCACCTTAGTGATAGCCGGTGATGTGGATTATTGCAGGTAGCTGTTTTAAATGGACAAGTTCCTGTCCGCCTGTAGCTACAGTGCCACAATATGTAATCCCTTAACAGATAGAATGCTAACGTTGTATGAATGTCTTTACAATCGTTGGATCAGACTACAAAGATTATTCTTTTCAGTGTGTAGGATAGTGTCAGCTACAAATAAGATTGGGGATAATAACAAACATGTCTTTATCCATGTCAGTCTCCTCAGTCTTAAAGTCAGTATCTGGCCTGGGGAATTTGTCTGCTCCTTCACCTAAATTTTTAGGTGTGGTTTCCATTGTGTAAACTTATCTGAGCAAACTCTGGCCAGAGTCTTGCCTCACATAGTTGCTCAAGTTGTGAATGCTCAGCCTCCCTTTGTAGCTCAGAGATCATCTTAAGCTTGTTCATCACTTATGATTTTGTCATAAAGTGAAGTTATATTCTGTCTATGCAACAGTCCACTATGTGGGTGGTTTAGAATGTGTATTGCTGATTCAGTAGATATGAAGAGTGCCTACTTCTTATGATTCCTTTGTTTGCTGGTGAGGAAGTCAGTACGGAACAGACAGTAAGGGAGAGTCCAGTTGTTAGAGTTGCACTTAATTTTTTTTTATGTGCTTGTCTT
Organism: Chelmon rostratus; assembly: GCF_017976325.1. Taxonomy (NCBI): domain Eukaryota; kingdom Metazoa; phylum Chordata; class Actinopteri; order Chaetodontiformes; family Chaetodontidae; genus Chelmon; species Chelmon rostratus. Next base: position 9,123,722 of record NC_055678.1, on the reverse strand, counting down.
CAGCCTTCAGAGCGAGGAGGAAATGACACAGCTGAGTGTCCGTCGCTGGACGCCCAAACACGTCGCCAAGTGGCTGAAGGAAGAGGGCTTCTGTGACTATGTGGACCTGCTGTGCAACAAGCACCGACTGGACGGCACCAGTCTGCTCGCCCTCAGCGAGTATGACCTCCGCTCGCCACCTCTGGAGCTCAAGGTGCTGGGGGACATCAAACGGCTGATGGTGTCCATCCGCAAACTCCAGAAACAGAACTTAGACGTGTTGGAGGAGCTCGGATTGCCGTTTGATGGCCACTCTCCTACAGGCTCCGGAGGCAGTTTGGACTGGCTGTGTAATGGAGACTCAGGCAGGGATTGTGATAGCACTGACACAGCACCAGTGGGAGAGGAGTATCACCAGTACACTAATGGGAAGTACAAGCAGCAGACGAGGCGCCTGGATCCAGAGTATTGGAAAACAGTGCTCAGCTCCATCTATGTGGTGTTTGTGTTTGGGTTCACGTCCTTTGTCATGGTTATAGTGCATGAGAGGGTGCCTGACATGCGCACATACCCTCCACTGCCAGATATTTTCCTCGACAGGTGAGTGTGTGACAGCTAAGGCACTCTTCAGCCTTCTTTTCTGACCTGGGGCATTGGGTAGCCTTCAAAAAAACAACAAAAACAGTCAGCTGTGAAATTCCAAAGAGACAGTACAACAAAAATATACATTTTCGGAACATCACACCAGATGGTGGACATTATAATTGCCCTACTTCCTTGTAGCATGTTTCTATTATTGTCCTCACATATTCCTGATGGGCTAGCTTTGGTTCAAAGAGATCTTTGAGTGTTTTCTAAAGCGACCTACTTTGTAATGTGGCCCGTTGTTTATGACCAGCCTTGAACTTTTCATGGAATTTTTTAGTTTACTGGGAAATGTAATTTCACGGAAATGCTTGTTAGGGTTTTTTTTTTGTGTTTTAGGATCAGTATTTTCGACACCTGACCGCTAACATCTTTCTTTTCTTTTTTTTCGTTCAAACAGTGTGCCTAGAATACCGTGGGCCTTTGCCATGGCTGAAGCATGTGGAGTAATCCTCTGTAATATCTGGTTGCTGGTTCTGCTGCTCCACAAGCACAGGTAGAGTCTTTCACGTCAGTTGCCACTGCAGGGACTGTGCTGTAGGATACACGGGTTAACTGTTTCTCCCGACTTGTAGGTCCATCCTTTTGCGACGCATGTGCAGCCTCATGGGGACGGTGTTCATGCTGCGCTGTATTACAATGTTTGTCACTTCCCTCTCTGTGCCAGGACAGCACCTGCAATGCTCAGGAAAGGTAACATGATGCATTTCTTGTATATCAGGTCTGAAACACTACATCCTGTTTTTGAAAGGTTACAGTACTGACAATTTCAGTTCTCCTCTCCTTCTAGATCTATGGTGACATGTGGGCCAAACTGCAGCGAGCTGTCGCTATCTGGAGCGGTTTTGGGATGACCCTGACAGGAGTTCATACATGTGGTGACTACATGTTCAGCGGCCACACTGTGGTCCTTACCATGCTCAACTTCTTTGTCACAGAGTGTGAGTAGTCTCAGTCTGAGGTCACTTTTGTTTTACATTAAGTGGAAAACAGAACCAGCTTTATACTTCAAAAGCCCCTTAAACTTTATATGTTAAAGGCCTAGTGTGTAGGATTTAGAGGCGTGTAGTGACCCTCCCTTACTGTGGCCAAGAAAAACACAGAAGACATTTAACAATTTTGATCAGATTTCAGTCACATTCATTCATGAAAATTATGGGAACTTAATTACAATTTTTTGACATTAGAGTAGTAAATCATGAGGAAGACATATAGAGGAAGAAACGGTGTAACCATATTTAGCAATGTTGTCCCATTGTCGCCATCCAGTGTCCTTCACTGGTATTACAACTGAAATGAAAACTAGCCTTCCTCAGTCCCACCTGGATAGAAGTAGTAGATTTTTGGATGGTGCACTAAAACTCCAAACACCAACAACAGCACCAACAATCAATACTGCTGAATGTGTCCTCAACTGTTTTTTCTCATTAAACAGACACTCCACGAAGCTGGAACTTCATTCACACATTGTCCTGGGTCCTGAATCTCTTTGGCATCTTCTTCATCCTGGCTGCACATGAACACTACTCCATTGACGTGTTCATAGCGTTCTACATCACTACCAGACTCTTCCTGTACTACCACACTCTGGCCAACACCCGGGCCTACCAGCAGAGTCGACGAGCTCGCATCTGGTTCCCCATGTTCTCCTTCTTTGAGTGCAATGTGAACGGGCCGGTCCCCAACGAGTACTGCTGGCCCTTCTCGAGACCTGCGGTGATGAGAAGGCTGATTGGATAATGAGCAGCATCAGTCAGACACTTCTTAGCTTGTGCTGTTTCTGTGTCTGCTTTGTCAAGTTGCCAACTGAGGCGGTGTGTGTGTTATCTTCATCAACAAAGACAACTGATGTGATCCTGTTAGCACTGAGGCCTGATGGGATACACAGAGCCATACGTTCTTATATTCTGAGACCCGCTTCCCCTGTCACCATTTTTAGGCGGATAGAACAAAAACCACAAAACCCTACATTCATTCGTTTGAAAAAGTGAACACAGTGGAGATACCGTGCCTCCGCGTTGGTTGCTTATTTTCCTCTAAAGTGATACCATTTTATGTAGCATGAAATGCATTTGTTAGTACCTCACAACTTCAAAACATACCTGTCTGTTAGAGTATTTGGTTAGCACACGATAGAAAGAAGCCACATCAAAAAATTCTCAGGCAGTGTACCCAGCAACCACAATTTCATTTTAAAGTTTGGATTCTTGACTGAAAGTTTCGTCTTACCTCCCACTGTGGAATTTATCAAAACATAAGACTATGGACCACTGTTAAAGCAATATATAAATTCTACATTTCATACAGTATTGAGAAACACATCTGTCTTTTTCATTCCGTGAGATTATGCTTACATTTTGACAGTATTACTAAATGTTGACAGAGTAATTCATGGATCACTGAAACAAACAGTACAACAGATCTTTGTTGATATTGTTCACTTATTTCTGCCTTTTCCCTACCAGACCTAGAAAAGATGCAGTGAAGGAAATTATCTAAATATTATTAGCCAAAAAAAATGGAGTCAAAGATCTTTTTTTCCACCTGTCTTAAGTATAATTCCATTTGCCAATTACCTTGAGTGTTACAAAAGATTTCTCTGTGTAGAAATGTCCCAAATCTTTCATGTTTACTGTTGGATAGTTGTATAGTGCTTTTTTAAAAATCATCATAGCGTGTAAATGACCAGACTTGTGTAGGATTTGAGCTTTCCCTGATGATAATCTTTAACATTAAACTGTAGTAATAGTTCTTCAAAAGGACTCTTAAATTTGTATGTATTTTGTTTATATTAATTTATTTAATTTTGTAAATGTCAATAGGTATTTTTATATTTCATATACGGTGTTATAGCAACATGCACATGGAAAAATATGTTTACAGTTGCTCTTAACTATGTATTTGTTTGAAACACAATGTGCTTTTTAAGTGTAATGTTGATTTCAGGTTGGCCTCTGCATTTCATCGAGTGAAACTTGCCACATGTTGTCATTGATTTGGTCATTACAGCATGTTCAAAACATGATTATTCTGAAAGGAGTTGACAGACTGCAACACATCCTTTCATTGTGGAATGATGCTGCTGTGTACATGTCCTCCTGCAAAGCCACATTACTCGTTTCATGTCTCGTTCAGTCATTTCCATCAATAAAGAGCTGAAATCGAAGACCAGATATTTTGTATTTTTCTCACTCATTACACAGCTACATAAGGAATGTCTATTATAGTTTGATATTATAGAAATTGTCGAAAGCTAAAAACAGCAAGCGTCGAATGGTAATGGACATGTAAATACTTGAGAAATGTTGTGTCAGTAATGAAGTAATTTAAGTTTCTGGAAGGTTGTTTTGGCCAACTAATTGTCATATATTGTCTTTTGAGAAGCAAAAATAATGTGCACATTCTGTGAAAGTTTTACAAGGAATTTATACTCTGTTTTAATAGTAATAATAATTCTCAACTTTATTTGTATAGTACTGTCATACAAGAAATGCAGTTCAAAGTGCTTTACAACAAAGAAATCACATACACCAAGTACTTCACATAAAAAGACTTAATGAACATAAAAACGGATATAAAATTATATAAAATATGAAAGAGAATAAAACTCACTATTAATTAAAAGATGATTATTAAGATTTCGTTTTTCTATGTAATAGTTTAATTTAGGTCCACATAATATAAGATAGTTACATAAGAGCTATGGCCTGACACCGTGGCAAACTTTGGCCAGATTTGACAGTAATTAACTGATGATTAATTCAGAAAATATGAAAAATACTAAAACTACTAAGTACACTGTCATTTTTGTTTCATCATAGTAATAAGTAAAAGGTAAGCCACATTAGCGTATTGGTTACTATGGCGATTTAGAGGGCTTTCACATGCCGGTGTACTGGTGTCACACGTTTGACACGGCAAATATTGACTTTCACAAATAACAACAATTACATATAATGCTGCCAAACCGTATAGCAAATACCTAACCAACTGACTAAGAATTACGGAATTGTCATCTCGCTCCGATTTCACACAGGCACACAGTAAACAGCTAAACTTCGGGTCCTGCGGCGCCGAGGTCAGGAGGGTGTTTGTTGCGGTGTCTCCTCCATATCGTCCTACACCGGTCCCTGCCGCCTTTCCTGCCTCACAAGTTCACAGCAACATCACCAACAACACTAATACTCGGTAAGTGGATGGCCGTGTAATAACTGGGGTTGTTCATAATGTATTTTGTTGAAATGTCAGCAAGATGGTTATCAAGCATCCCATTTGCTAGCTAGAAAACGCCCCATACCATTCTCATGTGTTCAAACTCCTTCAAAATAACGTTACTGAAGCAGGCACCGGTCACAGTATAATATTTCTTATCACTGGCAGAGTTTCGTACCTCTTTGAATAGTACAAAGGCCGATTGAGCAATCTTCAATTGCGTATGCATCTAATTACCAGAAAATCCTTCTAATTTCAGATAAGTTTCAGCATTATTCCCCATTTTATACAAAATGCTATTCTACAAACGGCTGCTTTGATAATTATATTCATGCAGAAATGATGGCAGTGGTGAAGAGAAAGAGACATATTTAATGGTATTTTGCCAGGTGTGCTGTTGCTGGTTACTGTAAGCAGACAGTCTCAGACAAGCCTCTAACCTTGACAGTGAGGAGGCGTGACATCAGAATCTGAGAGTCATGGAGACCGTGTGACTCAAGTGCTGCAGGTGTCTGACAAGACAAATGTCTTAAGAACCAAGCAGTTTATAACTATTCAATAGAATACATGTAGGCTTCTTCACACTGCAAGAAATACAATTCTGGTGAGGAAATACTGTCCTCATATTTTTTCCACCATTATTGTTTTAGTTGTTAGCCCATAAATAAGCAATTTTAAGTAAATTGAGTATAAAAGTAGTACATTGTAATAGATTTAAGTTGGCTATAATGCGCAAATTCCCAGAAAAGATCCTGAGGACATGATCTCAGCATCCTCATTGGTAGTTACAGCCCTGGTTTTAGTTAAACTTCAAAATTCTTGTTCTTTTAAAGACTTCACCGGTTTGCAGCTGCATATTGTTCTCACTTTTCTGTACACATGCTTACTTTCAATCAACAAGTGCACTTACGGTCCTTTTGTCACCATTTACACTCTCTGAAATGTCCTTTTTCTGACAGCAAAATGGCAGTTCCTCCAGCATATGCAGACCTTGGAAAATCAGCAAAGGACATCTTCAATAAGGGATATGGTAACTGGAAGCAAGCTAAAAGGCAGTTTTATAAGTGTGTATTTATTGCCCCTCAGAGGACAGGCCGGCTGTTTGAAATGCACCACCCAGCTCAGAAAGTAGTCCCTCACTGTCCTTGTCCTTGCAGGTTTTGGGCTGGTTAAGCTTGATGTGAAGACAAAGTCTTCAAGCGGAGTGGTGAGTTCAGCTGTTACTATAAATATACATAGTGCATTGCAGGTATTATCAGTTGATTTTTGGTTATCACAGGTATAATGATATTATAGGTTGGCTGAAAGTAGCAAATGCAGCACAGAAATGCCTAATACATTTTCTAGGTATTTCAGAAACATAGTTTATCCATCAGAGAGCACAGAAAAGTTTATTTTTCAGCTGTAAAATTCTGTGTTCAGTACATATCATATGTCACAATCCATTTTTAATAACCAACTTTTAGTTCATATTATGTGTTTATGTTTAGAAATACGTTTCGGATGATAGAAGATTAGAAAAAAAAATCTACTAACTGTGTATTAGTGTCTGTATTTTACTATATTTACTCCATCTCAACTGTAGTGTACTGTAGTGATCGTGGATAAACTTCTACAACCTGCTGTGCTGTTTCCAGGACAGGTATAATTAATTTCCTCTTGTATTCACTTCAGGAGTTTAAAACGTCCGGCTCATCCAACGTAGACACCAGCAAGGTCACCGGAACCCTGGAGACCAAGTACAAGTGGGCTGAGTATGGGCTGACATTCACAGAGAAGTGGACCACAGAAAACACACTCGGAACAGAAATTTGTGTTGAGGATCAGGTAAATTGAAAACTCTGCTATGTTGCTGATCATCTGACAAATTAAACAGCTATAAATTAAATGTGACTGATGAAATAATCTTCTTTAGATCACCAAAGGGCTGAAACTTACTTTTGACACGACATTTTCACCAAATACTGGGTAAGTTACAGTTTGTATCTTAATCATAAAATCATGACTTGCAATCATTGCATCAAGAACGTCCTTCAAACTTCACTTAATTTTCTTTTATTTCACAGCAAGAAGAGTGGCAAGGTCAAGACGGCTTATAAAAGGGAATACCTTAATGCCGGCGTGGATGTAGATTTAGATTTTGCTGGTCCTACAATCCATGGAGCAGCTGTAGCCGGCTACGAGGGCTGGCTGGCTGGCTACCAGATGACCTTTGACACAGCCAAATCCAAGATGACCCAGAGCAACTTTGCCGTTGGTTACAAGACCGGGGACTTCCAGCTCCACACCAATGTGTACGTTTGGGGAAGAGCAAATATTTGAACTAAGCAATATGAGTGACTTAACTGTACAGTAACAAAAAGCTTTTCAAAGGACTCACTGATCTTTGACCATGTGGTATTTTGGTCAGGTAAAACTGTTTAAGGAATACTGACATGCAGGTGATAGTGCACTTTTTTCTCTCTTAGGAATGATGGTTCAGAGTTTGGTGGATCCATTTACCAGAAGGTAAACGACAAACTGGAGACTGCTGTGAATCTTGCCTGGACAGCAGGCAGCAACGGCACTCGCTTTGGCATTGCTGCAAAATACCAGTTAGACTCTAGTGCCTCCATATCAGTAAGTATCTTTCTTTACCTCCCCAAAGCAAGTTATGTTTCCTCTCCTGTTTGCCAGCGGGTGTCTTAAACATGTGTTAACAGTTCAGTGAAAATGTATTTGGAAGGAACAATTGACTGATGTTTGTGTGGATTTTTAACATTTCGATTGGACATTTTTTATTTACACTTTTTTCTCATGGACTATTTTTTACTTACTGATATTTTAAGTACATACAGTAAATCACATGATAAATATAGTGTGCATAAGGGCTCTCATCCAACGTAGACACCAGCAAGGTCACCGGAACCCTGGAGACCTGTTGTGTGCATAAGGGCCAGAGCCCTTATGCACACAACAGAAGGCAGCAGCTCAGTCTGTCAAAATTAAAGCAGCGAGCAGCAACGCTGCTTCACAAAGGGGGGCAAAGTCACTCTAGCTAGTTCAGTTCTGTTTAAAGGAGTTGTGAGATCAATCACACACTTGTTTTATCATCACAAAGCCTGCAGCATTTCAATAACTGCACACTCTCCAGACAGTTTAATTAGGATTGCTCAGTTAAAGAGTTATGACTGAATCAATATTGCACTTCAGATTTTGGCTCATACTTGCCCCTCGAGCACGCACACCAAAACCGCTGTCATTCTGTTTGTTCTGTTTTGGAATTTTTGGCGCCTCCTATGGGTTAGGCAGGGAATGCTTTTGTAGCCCTATTCCTAAACACACCCTGAAAACGTGTATCAGGATTTCCGATGACTGGACAAATCATCAACAATTTATGCCCATTTTCTTGCTAAGCTCTGGCTGATTTATAATAGAAACGTGTATCTCAGCCCTGCAATGCTGTATGCTGATTTTGGTGTTGATACAGTAAAAATCCAACATGGTCTTTTCATATTATTGTTTCTCAAAAAATTCAGGATGGCAGAAAATCCACTTTTTTGGTCCTTTTTGTAAAGCACATTGAGCTCAACCTGTGTGTCAAATGTCAAGTTGATCAGACTTATGGTGTGAGGGTTGTGGCCTTTCCAGAATAGAATTTTTGGGCCTTAATTACAGCGCCACCATCTGACCGATTGTTTAGCATTACAGGTAGTACTATATACACTCTTGGAATGCCGGTGTAATGATTTAATGCGTATTCTCCAGGCCAAGGTTAATAATGCCAGCTTGGTAGGAATTGGATACACCCAGACACTGCGGCCTGGTAAGAACTATCTGTAGTCTAATATACAATTTAAAACATCTACAAACACATTGGGCCTCTTTTTCAGTAACTTATACTATATATTTGTATTTCAGGTATGAAACTACTCCTCTCTGCACTGGTGGATGGGAAGAATATCAATGCTGGTGGTCACAAACTTGGTCTGGGCCTGGAGCTGGAGGCATGAGGGTCTGCTCCACCAGTCCATAGGAGGAATAGGAATATCAGCTGAATCTAACCCTGAGTGTTCCTGTCTGGTCAGCAACAGATATTTTCAAGCCAAAACAAAAACGAAGCCCAGTTCTTAAGCACTGTTAAGATGGAAACCTTTCCACCAGCCTCCTTTTATTGTGGTCACAGTAACCAGTCATGTTTTAATCACATATATTTATAAATCAGCCACTCCTTATGCCAATTTATCCTCTATAATGGTAGAAAAACCCTCTGCTGAGTGCACGATGTCCTGGAATGGTTTCACAAATCAAAACCTTGTTATTTTGCTGAAGTGTGATAACGTAGAATGTAAATCTGAGCTGTTATTTTGCACAGTAGAATATATCTTTATTTAAGCTCTTTCTCCCTTGTTTTATTTGCACACTTTATTTGTATTTTGGTAGTGATGCACTGCCTGTTGGAAGTTACTCCAACAAAATATGCTTATCAAGGTCGAAGCCAACCTTTTGGCTGCTCTTCACTTATCTTTCTAGAGAGGCTTAATTGTGCTGTGTGATGAGTTTGAGCACCTGCTTCTAAGCTGCAAGACAATGCTAAATGGATTTTCCTTTCCTCAGTGTGACTCGAGTGAAAGAGTACGTGAGTGAATCATCCACTTTTCTTCCCATTTTTGAGAACTGTGACACTAATCAGGAAGCAGTTTGTGTGTTGGCGTGTGTCTAACCTTTGCAATAAAGTCCTGAAACCAACTATCATCCTGTCCTGTAATTTGACAATAATACATAATTAGCATGGTATAAGTTTGGTAAAATAATGATTCACTACAAAAACAAAGGTGTGTACAGTTGTTTTTTTTTAATCAAAGTCAATCACTATTTTATTCAAATGCAGCACTTTGTCTCATAACAGTAAAATGAACTATGATTAAGTTTTTCACTGATGTAATTAAACTGGATTGAAAATTACTTAAAAATACAGCGTTCTATAATTTTCAGAATGACATCTGAAACTTCTGTCAGACACTTTGTCTTATAGTTTGATCGCCAGTGTGACCCCATCTCCCACTGTGAGCATGCTCAGGTTGATTCGAGTGTCTCGGTGCAACTTCTTGTTCAGCTTGTCAATGGCCACGGTGTCTTGGTCGTCAGGGGCTGGATTGATGACCTTTCCACCCCAGAGGACCTGTAAAACCAGAAAAAAACACCACAAGTTTAGAGATTTAGATGATTTAGAAGTACCCTATTACAAGAAGTCATACTTAAATGTCTGTCTTGGCTGAAGCCCTTACATTGTCGACAGCAATGATACCCCCTTTCCTCAACAGTTGCAGGGACTTTTCGTAGTAGCTGTCATAGTTAACTTTGTCTGCGTCAATGAAGACAAAGTCGAACGTTTCAGCCTGGCTAGCAGACAACAAATCATCTGAAAGAAACAACCCGAAACAGAAAGGTAAATTATACTACAGGTTATACATAACAAGCCCATCTCATTTAACTGTATTACTCAACATTGATCTTCTTCTGGTCAGCAGTATTCACTGAAAGACAGATTCTTAATCAGTATTCACTGAAAGACAGATTCTTAATAGCTAAGAAAGTGAAATAAGTTGACTAAAATTGTCCATAGTTTTTACCCATTAATCAAGAAAATCACAACATGTTTCTCCTTTTTGCTCATCTAAAAATCTTAGAGAGTGTAAAATGTTGTCTTTGAGGAAAACATAATTTCATGATTTTAAAAACAAACGGTTCCACTTTACAGTAATTTTATGAATCCTCCATGCAAGTTTCTAACCGTAAAGCAAATTCAAATATTTCATGATAAGATCTGATGGAATTAGTGTTATTTTGATCGTAAAAGCTTAATTATATACATGAAATTATTAGTAACAAATTAGAAGCATTCAACTGATTCTGTATACTGGTTAGTAAAGTAAGTTAGAAACGTGTCATTATTGAAAATAAATAATAATAATTAAAAAAAAATTGAGGCCACGTGATCCCGGTGACTTCTTCGACGATTTGTGCGCGTGACGTCACTTACGTTTTCACGGTTACGCCGACGTTTAGCGTTTGATTCAAGAAGAAAAAACTTTTAAAACTGACCGAAATTGGTAAACACGTTTGTGTATTCGGCAAATTCAGAAAGAAATCACACTTCCGTTTTTTTTATAAACTGTGTGAAGGATGAAGAGAAGCGCTGCAACTGGACCTCTTTGACAGGACAACTGGAATCCAGGTACCAAAACTTGTCCAATGTTAGCCGTTAGCTGCCATTATCTGTATTCAGGTAGCTAGCTTATATTAGCTATATTTTTGGGTAACGTTACTGCCGCGGCGTCTGTTTCTGTGTTACTTAGCATCTGAAAAGCCACGCTCAGTGGGTTTAGCTAAATCACAGCTGATCCAAGGCGTCTGAGGTGTCTCTAAATCTTAATTAACATGAATTACTGACTCTGAATAGATGTGCAGTGACCATAGTTTCTTATATTCCTATGAAAAACCTAACCCTAACCCTAACACATCTTGGAGTCCAAGTTACTAAAGATAGGAAATCCAAGACTGCAATTCAATTACTGAAAGACCAAAAAGGTTGCCAACCACTAGTTACAATTCATTTTCCATTAGAAGAGGTTTGTTTTTCTCTTAATAGAGGTGTGAAGTCCAAAATAAGGGCTTTGTTTCAGGACAACATGTTTTCTGTTCCTACAGTAACATTTTGTTGGAGTTTGGTCCTTAGCACTAAAGTGCCTTCCAACAAACAAGGTAAAGGAAGTTTCACATAATTTGATCCATAGACTTCATCCAGTGTTTTGTTCAGTTCTCGTCATGGCTTTAAACCCCACCAGGAGCCGGTAACGTTTGTGCTTCTACCATGCGTAAGTAGGCTGCATAGTTAAATGGTTTCTTTTTTGTCAGTTTTAATTGTGTTTATTGATATATGATCAGGGAGTATTAGGGATGCACGATAATTATCGGGTCGATAACAGGAAATTATGATGTCATTCCGATAAGTCCGATATCATGACGAACAGCCCCGATAACGTATGTGTTTTTGTCAGCACGGCAGTGCCTCGCTCCCACTATGAGACCCGAATGGCCTGCAGTGAATGCTGCATTCAAGTGACGTTAGCATAATCAGAAAAACTCTTTGTTTTTCTGATTTGTTATTGAGCTTGGTACATTAAAGGATAACTTATTGATGATTTGTTATTGAGCTTGGTACATTAAAGGATAACTTTCATTTTTTTACAACCTGGACTTTATTTGTGGCATTAAATGCGACCATTTAGACACCGAGACAACTTTGGTGGCATTTGGAGTCGTTTTGAAGAAATTAGCCCCAGAGGAGCGGCGCGTATATCCGTATAATGCGAGTAATCGGGGCATCCGTGAGTAGCCTCTATAAACGCATAATCTGCGGCGAAACTCGTTCATATTCCAATATTTTGTTGTGATATGCTGGCGCTATTCCCCTCTGAGCCCGTGGTGGCATGTTATCAATATACAGCGTCTCGAGGAAACTACCTCTAACGTGGATGATGTCATTTTCGAGCGACGCGCGCTGCGAGCAACCAGACACAACACGGCTAATTGCGGCAGTCGGCTAGTTTAGCTGTAGTTTGCGACTGTTATTTTTCACAAAATGGATGAATATTTTTCCGACTCTGAGGTGGTGGACGATGACTTTGTTTACGATGGACGTCCTTACCGTTTTGAGCTAGAGTACATGGACGAGGAGCTCGTTGAAAGGAGGATGCGGAGGCAGAGAGAGGAACAGCTGGCCAAACAACAAACGCGTATCTCCTGGCCGCAAGTCCCACTCTGAGCAACAGAGGCATTCCTTCTCTGTTGTCATCGATGAACATTGTCCACAAGAACACAAGTTGCCGTTTTCTCGTGGACGCGCAGCCGTTTGTTGTTGTTTTGGCCAGCTGTCACAGTGTGTGATGTCACAGTGTGTGATGTCACAGTGTATGATGTCACTGTGTGTGATGTCAGTGTGTGATGTCAGTGTGTGATGTCACCGTGTCATGTCACTGACATCACCATGTGTAGTCTCGAGAAAACTACCTCTAACGTGGATGATGTAATTTTCGAGCGACGCGCGCTGCGAGCAACCAGACACAACACGGCTAACTCTGCGGCGGTCGGCTAGTTTAGCTGTAGTTTGAGACTGTTACATGTGATGTCAGTGTGTGGTGTCAGTGTGTGATGTCAGTGTGTGATGTCACTGTGTTATCTCTGATGTCACTGTGTGATGTCACACTGATGTCAGTGTGTGATGTCACTGTGTTATCTCAGATGTCACTGTGTGATGTCAGTGTGTGATGTCACAGTGTGATGTCACTGTGTGATGTCACTGTGTGATGTCACTGTGTTATCTCTGATGTCACTGTGTGATGTCACACTGATGTCAGTGTGTGATGTCACTGTGTTATCTCTGATGTCACTGTGTGATGTCACACTGTGATGTCAGTGTGTGATGTCACTGTGTGATGTCACTGTGTGATGTCACACTGTGATGTCACACTGTGATGTCAGTGTGTGATGTCACAGTGTGATGTCACTGTGTGATGTCATTGTGTGATGTCACACTGTGACGTCACACTGTGATGTCAGTGTGTGATGTCACACTGTGATGTCACACTGTGATGTCACTGTGATGGTCATTTCTAATTATATCATTCTGAGATATGCAATCCATCGTTTGGAGGGATGCACGATAATTATCAGGCCGATAACAAGAAATTATGATGTCACTGTGTGATGTCACACTGATGTCAGTGCGTGATGTCACTGTGTTATCTCTGATGTCACTGTGTGATGTCACACTGTGATGTCAGTGTGTGATGTCAGTGTGTGATGTCAGTGTGTGATGTCACACTGTGATGTCACTGTGTGATGTCACACTGTGATGTCACTGTGATGGTCATTTCTAATTATATCATTCTGAGATATTTAAATCATCGTTTGTAGGGATGCACGATAATTATCAGGCCGATAACAAGAAATTATGACGTCATTCCGATAAGTCCGATATCATCACGAATAGCCCAGATAACATATAACATATGTTTTTGTCAGCACGGCAGTGCCTCGCTCCCACCATGAGACCCGAATGGCCTGCAGTGAGTGCTGCGTTCATGTGACGTTGGCATAATCAGAAAAACTCTCTCACTGGGAAAAATCAAGAATACCCCCACATGCCAGAAAACAACTCGTTAACTCGGTCATAATTTTGCTAGTTGCTGACTTGAATTAATATTCGCAGTATTTTTCCACATGTTACACACAAAAAATAGAAACATGAACTGAAATAGGCCGAAAGAACGACTGTCGAACGAGGGAATGTACGTTACACCTTGAATGCAGCATGCGGCACAGCGTGCTAATGAAAACAGAGTTCAGACTTCTTCAAAGTTTCCAAAGAAGATATTCCAATATTCCAATATTTTGTTGTGATATGCTGGCGCTATTCCCCTCTGAGCCCGTGGTGGCATGTTATCAATATACAGCGTCTCGAGGAAACTACCTCTAACGTGGATGATGTCATTTTCGAGCGACGCGCGCTGCGAGCAACCAGACACAACACGGCTAACTGCGGCGGTCGGCTAGTTTAGCTGTAGTTTGCGACTGTTATTTTTCACAAAATGGATGAATATTTTTCCGACTCTGAGGTGGTGGACGATGACTTTGTTTACGATGGACGTCCTTACCGTTTTGAGCTAGAGTACACGGACGAGGAGCTCGTTGAAAGGAGGATGCGGAGGCAGAGAGAGGAACAGCTGGCCAAACAACAAACGCGTATCTCCTGGCCGCAAGTCCCACTCTGAGCAACAGAGGCATTCCTTCTCTGTTGTCATCGATGAACATTGTCCACAAGAACACCACCAGTTGCCGTTTTCTCGTGGACGCGCAGCCGTTTGTTGTTGTTTTGGCCAGCTGTCACAGTGTGTGATGTCACAGTGTGTGATGTCACTGTTTGTGATGTCAGTGTGTGATGTCACCGTGTCATGTCACAGCGTGTCATGTCACTGACATCACCATGTGTAGTCTCGAGAAAACTACCTCTAACGTGGATGATGTAATTTTTGAGCGACGCGCGCTGCGAGCAACCAGACACAACACGGCTAACTCTGCGGCGGTCGGCTAGTTTAGCTGTAGTTTGCGACTGTTACATGTGATGTCAGTGTGTGATGTCAGTGTGTGATGTCACTGTGTTATCTCTGATGTCAGTGCGTGTTGTCACTGTGTTATCTCTGATGTCACTGTGTGATGTCACACTGTGATGTCACAGTGTGATGTCACTGTGTGATGTCACTGTGTGATGTCACTGTGTGATGTCACACTGATGTCAGTGCGTGATGTCACTGTGTTATCTCTGATGTCACTGTGTGATGTCACACTGTGATGTCACTGTGTGATGTCACACTGTGATGTCACTGTGATGGTCATTTCTAATTATATCATTCTGAGATATGTAATTCATCGTTTGGAGGGATGCACGATAATTATCAGGCCGATAACAAGAAATTATGATGTCACTGTGTTATCTCTGATGTCACTGTGTGATGTCACACTGATGTCAGTGCGTGATGTCACTGTGTTATCTCTGATGTCACTGTGTGATGTCACACTGTGATGTCAGTGTGTGATGTCACAGTTTGATGTCACTGTGTGATGTCAGTGTGTGATGTCATTGTGTGATGTCACAGTGTGATGTCACTGTGTGATGTCACTGTGTGATGTCACACTGTGATGTCACTGTGATGGTCATTTCTAATTATATCATTCTGAGATATTTAAATCATCGTTTGTAGGGATGCACGATAATTATCAGGCCGATAACAAGAAATTATGACGTCATTCCGATAAGTCCGATATCATCACGAATAGCCCAGATAACATATAACATATGTTTTTGTCAGCACGGCAGTGCCTCGCTCCCACTATGAGACCCGAATGGCCTGCAGTGAGTGCTGCGTTCATGTGACGTTGGCATAATCAGACAAACTCTCTCACTGGGAAAAATCAAGAATACCCCCACATGCCAGAAAACAACTCGTTAACTCGGTCATAATTTTGCTAGTTGCTGACTTGAATTAATATTCGCAGTATTTTTCCACATGTTACACACAAAAAATAGAAACATGAACTGAAATAGGCCGAAAGAACGACTGTCGAACGAGGGAATGTACGTTACACCTTGAATGCAGCATGCGGCACAGCGTGCTAATGAAAACAGAGTTCAGACTTCTTCAAAGTTTCCAAAGAAGATTGTCATATTCCAATATTTTTGTTGATATGCTGGCGCTATTCCCCTCTGAGCCCGTGGTGGCATGTTATCAATATACAGCGTCTCGAGGAAACTACCTCTAACGTGGATGATGTCATTTTCGAGCGACGCGCGCTGCGAGCAACCAGACACAACACGGCTAACTGCGGCGGTCGGCTAGTTTAGCTGTAGTTTGCGACTGTTATTTTTCACAAAATGGATGAATATTTTTCCGACTCTGAGGTGGTGGACGATGACTTTGTTTACGATGGACGTCCTTACCGTTTTGAGCTAGAGTACACGGACGAGGAGCTCGTTGAAAGGAGGATGCGGAGGCAGAGAGAGGAACAGCTGGCCAAACAACAAACGCGTATCTCCTGGCCGCAAGTCCCACTCTGAGCAACAGAGGCATTCCTTCTCTGTTGTCATCGATGAACATTGTCCACAAGAACACCACCAGTTGCCGTTTTCTCGTGGACGCGCAGCCGTTTGTTGTTGTTTTGGCCAGCTGTCACAGTGTGTGATGTCACAGTGTGTGACGTCACTGTGTGTGATGTCAGTGTGTGATGACAGCGTGTCATGTCACTGACATCACCATGTGTAGTCTCTAGAAAACTACCTCTAACGTGGATGATGTAATTTTCGAGCGACGCGCGCTGCCAGCAACCAGGCACAACACGGCTAACTCTGCGGCGGTCGGCTAGTTTAGCTGTAGTTTGCGACTGTTTCGTGTGATGTCCCTGTGTGATGTCAGTGTGTGATGTCACTGTGTGATCTCTGATGTCACTGTGTGATGTCACACTGATGTCAGTGCGTGATGTCACTGTGTTATCTCTGATGTCACTGTGTGATGTCACACTGTGGTGATGTCAGTGTGTGATGTCACAGTGTGATGTCACTGTGTGATGTCACACTGATGTCAGTGCGTGATGTCACTGTGTTATCTCTGATGTCAGTGTGTGATGTCACACTGTGATGTCAGTGTGTGATGTCACTGTGTGATGTCACTGTGTGATGTCATTTTGTGATGTCACTGTGTGATGTCACTGTGTGATGTCACACTGATGTCAGTGTGTGATGTCACTGTGTGATGTCACACTGTGATGTCACTGTGATGGTCATTTCTAATTACATCATTCTGAGATATGTAATTCATCGTTTGGAGGAATGCACGATAATTATCAGGCCGATAACAAGAAATCATGATGTCACTGTGTTATCTCTGATGTCACTGTGTGATGTCACACTGATGTCACTGCGTGATGTCACTGTGTTATCTCTGATGTCATTGTGTGATGTCAGTGTGTGATGTCAGTGTGTGATGTCACTGTGTGATGTCACTGTGTGATGTCAGTGTGTGATGTCAGTGTGTGATGTCACTGTGTGATGTCACTGTGTGATGTCACACTGTGATGTCAGTGTGTGATGTCACACTGTGATGTCACACTGTGATGTCACTGATGGTCATTTCTAATTATATCATTCTGAGATATGTAATTCATCGTTTGGAGGGATGCACGATAATTATCAGGCCGATAACAAGAAATTATGATGTCACTGTGTTATCTCTGATGTCACTGTGTGATGTCACACTGATGTCCGTGCGTGATGTCACTGTGTTATCTCTGATGTCACTGTGTGATGTCACACTGTGATGTCAGTGTGTGATGTCACAGTTTGATGTCACTGTGTGATGTCAGTGTGTGATGTCAGTGTGTAATGTCACATTGTGATGTCACTGTGTGATGTCACAGTGATGGTCATTTCTAATTATATCACTCTGAGATATTTAAATCATCGTTTGTAGGGATGCACGATAATTATCAGGCCGATAACAAGAAATTATGACGTCATTCCGATAAGTCCGATATCATCACGAATAGCCCAGATAACATATATGTTTTTGTCAGCACGGCAGTGCCTCGCTCCCACTATGAGACCCGAATGGCCTGCAGTGAGTGCTGCGTTCATGTGACGTTGGCATAATCAGACAAACTCTCTCACTGGGAAAAATCAAGAATACCCCCACATGCCAGAAAACAACTCGTTAACTCGGTCATAATTTTGCTAGTTGCTGACTTGAATTAATATTCGCAGTATTTTTCCACATGTTACACACAAAAAATAGAAACATGAACTTAAATAGGCTGAAAGAACGACTGTCGAACGAGGGAATGTACGTTACACCTTGAATGCAGCATGCAGCACAGTGTGCTAATGAAAACAGAGTTCAGACTTCTTCAAAGTTTCCAAAGAAGATTGTTCGCTGGTTATTCATAACAAATCCAAGCGAGTTCCACTAGGAGCGAGGAATTGCACGAGCTTTAATACCTGATCAGTCACCTGAAACATAACCACCGCTTTGACGGAGTTTGGAAAGCTTATGAGGACGCCAAGCCTGCTAAAGACGCTAACGTTAGCAAGGCAGCCGCAAAGAAGCCACCGGGACTTACGCGAAGGCGAGGCTTTCGAAAAGTCCAAGAAATTTGCCAAAGATTCAGGTTCAGGCTCAGGTTATTGAAGATTTAATCATGGACGTGATGGTGCTTGACTTACTATGGACTGCCCTTCTTCAGTTTGTCTACATAGATAAGTCGAAGTAAGGGATCATGTATCTTCCTTCAGGATGACATAGAAGCCCGATGCGACGCTTCTCCGTAGGAAACTGCTCACTATACATTATCCCGCTTAGAACACGGCTTATTACTACAGCATTCAATAGTGTGACACAAAATACTGAGCAAAACATATTTTATTGATTTAAAATGAGTCTACTCTTGCCTGTCACCGCTCTCACTGCGCAGCGGCTCTGAAAGTAAACACGTACGTTGCGTAGCAACCGCCTCTCACTGTGCGCAGACCGGCAGGCAGGAAAACTTATTTCTTTACAAATATTCAGCGAAATCATGTCAAATGTGGAGAAGTGATGGGATATCCCAGACCTGAGAGAGACGTAGCTGGAGACAGAGTTTGG
Organism: Chelmon rostratus; assembly: GCF_017976325.1. Classification (NCBI taxonomy): domain Eukaryota; kingdom Metazoa; phylum Chordata; class Actinopteri; order Chaetodontiformes; family Chaetodontidae; genus Chelmon; species Chelmon rostratus. Next base: position 9,104,655 of record NC_055678.1, on the reverse strand, counting down.
TTTACCGCTATTTTTTCGGACTGATGGATAAAAGTCCTGCATCAGCTGATTTCTGCTTTCAGCGTCAGACATTAAAAAAATCTGACTCCAGTTTTGTCTCCACTAAGCAGTCTTTTAGCAGACCGATCGTCCATGCTGTGTTTCTCTTGGTGTTTTTTTCGTGTCTGTCGGCTTCAGTCTGGTCAATCTCTGCGTCCTCAAGTCTTTTGTGTCTTAATATCGCTCCTCCTGTTGGTCCAGCGTTGTTTTTTACTTTTCTCGTCTTTTTTGCTGGGGACATCATTCTCCAGCCAAGTGTTTGGTCCTCTCCAAACAAATTAAAAATAATGTACGGAAAATGCTCCATATTTTGCCTCTCAAATCAGCTGGCGATGTGTTATTGAGCTTGGCCAGTGCATTAATTTTCTATGTATATTTTTTTTTGTAAACTTCTGGAATACACTTTTTCAGTTTGTAATCCTGATGCATGTATTTGCATCATTTTAAGGGGCCTTTATTTTTTATATCAGTAAGTAATGCACCTTATTTAAATTGGTGTGAGATATCAAATAGGTTTGTTTAATAGCTTTAAGAACATGTTTGAGAGGCTTACCAATAGTTTTTCTTTGAAAAAATAAATATCTCTTCATTTAAAGAGTCAAAACTGTTTTTGGTTTTGTTAGTGGTATTGATGTCATGATGTTAGGTATATGTGTGTGTTATCGGTTATCGGTATCGGCATTTAGGAGCTGAAAGTTATCGGTTATCGGTATCGGTTTTAAAAAACAGTTATCGTGCATCCCTAGGGAGTTTGCATTGGGTGCCTTATTTTGAAAAGTGACCAAATTCTTTATGTCATTCTGGTGTCTTGACTTCCTGCCTGGTTCGATCTGAGCAGAGCGGAAAGCCGCCTCTGGGATGCTTCTGAAACACTCTGTGGCACTTATGGTGGTGTATTTATCAACACATGGTTGCTGTGTTTTCGGTCTGTTAGAAATTTGACCCTATAGTTTGCTCCTACACTGAACTTTAACCTCATCTTAACCATGTGTGCAAGAGATTTTAACAAACATACCCACTTAATACCTTAAACCTCAGCTAAGGTAATGAAAGAGCAACAGCCCTAGGGAGAATAGAGAAGTCATGGATGTACACACAAGCCTTCTGGAATGACTTGTCACTGTTACATCACTGTCACTGAAATTGTACATCCCCTGTCAAATTTTGAACAGTAAATTAAGACATGCATTACTGTACCTAGAGTTTTCAATGCTGGCTGTATGCGTAGATCAATTTTATGCTCGACTCCAGCCTGTAAACATAAAGAAACAAGAATATTTTCTAAAAAAGTGCAGCAGTTTTGTTGTCTGACAACAGATGGGAAACAACGTATGAAGTGGTTGTGCAAACAGGATGTTGTTTACAATAACCCAGTCTTGCTATTGTCTGGATAAAATAAGATGAAGTGATATCAGCCTGGATGTATCTGACTATGTACATATTGTACACAAGATGCGTGTCAGGCCTATTCAATATATTCACGTTGCCAATGAGTACAAGAATGTATATGTGAAAGCATGTCACAAGATTTTGTATGAAATTAAATCTTAATCCAGTAATGAGCAGAATTCAAAATACTGTTTGCACGGAAACATTGAGAAGGAGGTGGAAGTCTGCAGTTATTGACTTTGACCAATCAAAATAAAGGTCTGAAGGTGGTGTAACTAACTTGTATAATCAGACTCTCATAGGACAACTAATGATAACATTTCTCGATGAATTAGTTGATTAGTTGCTTGATAAATCATTCATTCTGTGTCACAAAATAGTATACAATGGAAACCAAATTTCTACTTGTTTTGTCTGAATAACAGTCCAAAACCCAAAGATATTGAAACTTGCATTGACAGAAGACAGAGAAACCAGCAGATCCTGATATATAAGAGGCTGGAAACTGCAAATCTTGGTCATTTTTGCCTGATAAATGACTTAAGTGATTAATTGATGATCAAAATTGTTGTTGATTCATCCAAACTACCTTTTCTTTTCAGACAGGATTATCAAAAGAGTCATCGAAAAGATTAAACCCTAAGGAAAAGATTAAGACTGACACCGAAGCCCATTCCACATGAAGGCACACAGACTTGCATCAAACAGAAATGCAGTACGTCTATTACCTGTGATGTATGAAATCCTCTGCACTGATCAGCACTTTGTAACAAAACAGCAGCATTATGATATGATATCAATACAGTGGTTTGACAAATAATAAAACATTGGTGTACATGGTACCTCTTTCCAGAAGGGTTTGCCAATGTTGGTGTACTCTTCACTGATGTCACATGCCACCAAAACTCCATCATCAGGCAAAGCCAGTGCCATGTTCAGCGTGTTGTAACCTGTGTATACTCCTGCAGCGAGATGACACTAAAATCAGAATGACGAATGACAATAGAAGATGCAAAATGGACACTTAAAACAACATTCTGTTTTTGCAAACTGACAAAACATGAAAGCATCAAGATGAAAAACATAAAACATCTATGGTGTAATGATGCATCAAGATCTATAAATAAATAAATGGTCTGAGTCAAAAATATAGCAGAGTAAAAAGAGACATACTGTATATATGACACTTAATACTATATTATGTTAATATTATATACTGTTTTATTACATTATATGTACTTTATTTCTGTTATATTATTATGTTAATACAGACAAACACTAAGTATACTTTATCATGTTATATATTAATCTGGTTTATTTTTTACTTTCTCTGTCTATCTTTTCTTATTTCTGTCCTTGTGCTATTGCAACAATCAAATCTTTCCTCTGGCAAACAAACAGAAAAACAAAACAAATAAAAGCTTATCTTATAAGCAAACATACAAGTACCAAAAAAAAACAAAAAACGCCTAATGCAGTAGCCTTCAAAGTCATGCTACAACTAAAACTGACACCATGTAGCCACTGTAAGTCTAAATAAGTCGGTTTCCACTGCTTAACATTTAACCAGCTTCTTTATAAAATTTGGGCTTTAAGGAACAGTCAAAATATTCAGCCAAAAACAATAATTGAAAAGAAGTATATTCTACCACTTGATACACTTAAAATAGGTAAACCACTGAGCATGAATAAGGTGGGTGTGCATATTAAAGCAGATTTTAGAGCACCCAGGTTACCACAGGACTCATTTGTTTCTATCTTAACTGATTTTATTCTGGTTTTTATTGCTTATTGGTTTTGATTGTCATCCTAATGCTCTTCTTAGCTACTTTATGTATAAAACATGTTGAACTGCCTGTGTTTGAAATGCTATATAAATCATATCTTACGCCTATGCGCCGAAAATCCGGAACAAGCTAATTCCTCCTAGTTGCCTGTGTGCATGTGAATGTACTCTGTGTCTGAACAGGGTAAGGATTGTGGCAGGTGTGCACGCATCAGAGACGAGATGTAATGTCAAGTCTGAGGCCCTTACCAATCTCTAATGCTTTCTTGGCTTTTATTAGTCTTGCCAGGTTGGCCATGAGCTGCGACTGCTCACAAGCGACCATCATGATGCTCCAGGAGTCTTCCATTGTCCTCTGAATGCAATAGGCGGAAATTACATTGTGAAAAGTGATTACATGTTGTGACATTCAGACATTGAATGTATAATTGTGCCAGAGCACAGCAATATTCCAGACACCAAGATATTCTTACCAGTCTGAGGCTTTTCAGGACCGGATGCTCCCTCATGGAGTGATTGAGGACGTACTGCAACAGAGGGTTGTCTTTTCCCCCGCAGTGACTTTTGGAGATGCTCATTGTGGAAGATTTTTTTTTCCCTGAGGGTGAACATTAAACCATGGAACAATTATAAGGATCTTAAGAGCATGATGATGCCATGGGACCTACCATCCATTTCCTATACATCTTATAGGAAACTGAAGTCTGGTCTACTTAATGTACAGTAGTTATTTGAATTAGATATAACTTAAATGACCTCAGTGGGGAAAATGCAATTATTGCACCAGCAGCAACAGATCCAGATAAAGAAATGAATACTGGAAATGGTTAGACTATATAGCTTGACATCTTGAGGGCAATGAAATGAATTAGTCTAGTCAAACACAATCTCATGATATCTGTGTCCCGACATTTCTGGTTGGCGCATGCACCAGATGGTTTCTAATATTCAGCTGCCATACGTTTTTTCAAAGGCTTTGCAGTTTTGTAATGAGGGTCAATAGCAGTAGTGGGTGTTTGATTGTGCAACTGTGTAAACACGAGGCAGTGTCTCTTGAAAATAGATTATATGACACTGAAATGAGGTGAAAAATAGGATTCACATGACCTTGCAAGCCTTTTTAGTCCAACTTTTAATAAATACTTTCTTTTCTATCCATGCCTACCCTGGTAATTCGCAGGATTTAATGCTTAACTGGTGTATGATGTAATCATGGCTGTGAAGAAAAGGTGCTTTGACGTAGCACTACCTCAAATTTGGGACACTGTGCAGCTTACGTTTGTTTCATTAAAACCTGTTGAATATGGAAAAATGGAAATGCAGCATATTAATGTCATATAGACAAAACCTAAAGGATGATTCTCTAATTCTCAATTGTAATACACTATAATCAATGTAATCAATAATCCAACATGTACCATCTTAAAAAAAACTGTTTAGGACATATGAAAACTAGTGATTTTATTTGTTTCCCCTATATCCAGAACACATAAGCCCAGATGTGCACTGAAAACTGCTGCACTTTGGCACAGTCCTAGATTTCCACTCAGACCTTAAAGGCGGTTTTAAACCCTGTATGCCTTTGGGAAACTTTTATTCTACTTGTGCAAAAATTAATTAACAGTTCCACAAAGAGCTTTCCCTCGTCTGTGCAGAGTCTCCAGTCTGAATATATATCATTTAGTTAGACAAAACAAACGTGATGTGCCCTTCACTGATTTAAGTGAGCCGACACACACCTTACTACAGACAGGTTGCCTTGGTGGAATGTAAAGCTTTAAAGTCTCACGCCTCTAACACTTTCGCTCTTACCAAAGAAATAGCCGGCGACAAAAACAACTCCCAGTGTGATGGATCCAGCCAGAGCCTCTTTGGAGATATTACGAACAGACATACCGGTACCTTTAACGATTTCACTGTGACCCCACACGATTTAACAGCCCCAGATCACGCTCTTCCGCGTTGGCTGAGCATTGTGCCGTAATGCTGCGAATAGAGGCGACGCTCCGATCCGATTACAGCGATGTGACCAGCACGGTAAACGTCTGTTAGGTGTACATCGGCATCGTACGTGTCGGGCCACGACTATCGAATCAATGCAGCTGTGTTTGTCAGGAACGTAGCCAGGAAAATATAAAATATACGATTCCAACTATGGCCAGTTACGCGGAACATGTGATAAAAGTCGAATGAACTCGATAACCCCTCTAAACTAGACGGACCCCTTCTAAGGAAACATGTTGCAGGGCTTAGGCGTGAGCCATGAAGTGAAACCTTTATGCAGCTGCAAATCGCTACATGAAGGAAACGACTCACCACAAAGTTGCGTCTTGATGAAGATGATGGTCTTCGGAGAGAGCGAGCGGATGAATTCTTGCCTAAACGAGCGTTTGAAATGCGGTCAGTCATGTAGAAGTAATGACGGTCATATGACCTGCAGCAGCCCTCATGATAGGGTTGTAAAACAGACGCCCACTGTTACGAATCACTGCTGCTCCTGTGATGGAAACATGAAAGATAATACAACGGACATTTGACTGAACGCTGTTGGTCGTTTTATTCAAATCCTTTGCTTGAATAAAGCATCAATGCCACCTTATGAATGTATTCTGTTGCAAGTAAAAGTCCTGTGTAGTGCAGAAATATCATCAGCAAACTGTACTTAAAGTATCAAAAGTGAAAGTGCCTTCAATGCAGAATGGTACCGTTTACACGTTTGTTATTATACACAGTATAATACATCATTGGATTAGATGAATTAACATGTACACAGCATGCATCTGAAGTCTGGAAAGTAACTCATAACAGCTGTCAGATTGATGCAGAGGGGCAGAAAGTATAAAAGTTGCATAAAAAGTGCAATATCTAAATTTGTACTCAAGTAGAGTACAGTAAATTTCTATCACTACTTAAGATTATAGACAGTTAAAAGTATGCCATAAGTCACTGTGAAATTATTAATGCTTAGTTCCAAAGCAGGACAGTGTGACATGACTGAAAAAAATACAATTATAATAAATACTTACTTAATTACTGTTTATTTTCTTAATTAGCAAACACTGTTAGAAAAGCTTTGTGTTTTAAATCCAATTTAACTGCAGCAGCACTGTGGCACCCTCACTGCCCGAATCCAGATAATGATCAGACTAAATGAATAGTTTCTATGCAACTTAGCAGTCTGTCATGAATAGATAATGGCGGTTAGAGTTAGGGTTATTTGGCCATCTGCAGCTCTCATGATAGCTCATTGTAACAGACACATGCACGTCCTTTCCAAGCCCCTTTAGTAAAGAGATTTCGTGTCACAGTAAGATGATGTCACAGACTCAGTTCAATAACTAGTCATGTAACATAATGTCTTTGTGAAACCACCAGAAAATACAAAGTTATTTTTTAGGCAAAATTACCAAAAAATCCTTGATTCCAACTTCTCCAGTGTGAAGATTGTATGTGCTTTTTTTGTTTTGTATCATTGTAAACTGAATATCTTTGGGTTTGGACTGTTGATCTTACAAAACAAGACTTTTGAACATGTCTCCTTGGACTCCTTTTTCATGTTTTTCTCTCATTTTATAGATTAAATACTCAATTGATTAGTAAATAAAATTACTACATAATTTCTGTTTCAGTTTTAAATAGAAACGCACACTCTCACTGTGTCCCTGGGTATGAAAACCCAGTAGGCTTGTAAACGTATGGTTTATTCTCAGGGGGATACGGTTGGTAACTTGGCATATTTGCATTTTGTACATATAATGTAAACAGTTAGCATTGACTGTGCACATTTTCACAGGACGCTATTGTAAGGTATTTGGAACTGTTTTCAAATATGATAAAATAAACACAGTAACATTAATGTTATTAGAAGTAGGTAATAAACAATGTACTCGACATATAGAAAATAAAAATGAAATTAAATGAAAAATAATGTGAAGTTAACATGAGACTCTTCCTTCTTGGATGAATGAAAACAAATTAAACATATCCAGCCATTATCTTTGTGTAACCCTAAAGACCTCTAAAACAGGTGTTTGTACAGAGAAGGCCAGTGTTGTCATGGCAATGAAGCTTAGCTACGTCCTCAGTGTTAACAAATGGTTCATCTGCACTTTGCTGGTTACTAGTTGTGAAGGCATTATGTTATTGTTTCACATCTTGAACCATAAATTACAGTAAATATATAATATATTTCTTCAATAATGTTGTGCATGAGACAGTTTGGTTTGTGTGTATATTTGGCATTTCTGGTTGATACGCATTTATTGCAAGAAGCACTCCACTAAATGAATTTCTGCATCCCCAAAAAGTACCAGTCATTTATAATGATGGCTTTATAACCATCTGTTTTATCATTAATGATCTTCACACCAGACACAGTTGCAGATTCTTTTTACTGAAAGATGTTGTGGAGATTTATACAGAGAGATACAATGTCACAATAATACTGAAGAGACTATTAAAAAAAGCTAATACGGTTAACGCATTTGCCAGTCCTGCAGAAAAGAAACAGGAGTGTGTTTAATTCTATGTGAGTGTCCATAACTGCATATTTCATTATTTTTCTTTCATTGTTAGTTTTGACTTTGTAGATCTTGCGTGAGATAGTAGTACTGATGGACTGAAGAAAATGGTTTGGGATTTGACTGATAGCTGCATTTATTTCTGCTAGAAATAGTTATTTAGACCAAAGTGTCGATATATAATATCAAATATATTTTTAAACTGCTTTTAGACCATCTAGTGACACTAAAACTTTATATTGAAAGACAGACTCACTCTTTACAGAAATATTCCATAAGGTGCATTATGTGTGGTGGTTATTAATTAACAGAAAATGGAACTAGTGAGGGACTTCCATTATTGATCAGTATGATTGACCATTAATACCATCGAGTATTAGCTTGAACTTTGAGAGACTGATTGAAACCTTATCACTGTATGATAACAAAAACTCTTAGGAAGACATTTTCCAAAGTGCTTTAGTGATCAGTTAAATTTTAAAATCAAGTCTAAAACTAACAGGCAGCCCGATGAAAGGATAACTGTAATGTGCTTCTGATTTCTGGCACCTGTTAAAATCTTTGCTGCTGTATTTTAAAATAGTTGTAAAGAGAAGAGAGAAAAAAAATGTGCAATAATTTAGCCGTGATGAAATAAAAGCATGAAAGATTGTTTCAAGGTTTTTGGCAGACACAAACACAAAAGTCTTAATCTCAGAAATTTTCCTCAGTTGAAAAAAAAAAAAAAGCATTGCTGCATGACAGATTTGTTACGGCTGTTCAGAGTGAGGTTGCTGTCAAATAAAACACCAAAGATTCTACACTGTGGAGTAACAAGATGAGTCCTTTTAGAGTTGAGCTGAAGGAAATTTTGAGTCACCCATTTATGAATGTTCTCGAGAGAGTTTATTAGTCAGTCTCACTTTCATTGAAGTTATTGGGCTCACAGGCAGATACCTGGGTATCTGCTTGTATAAAGATGGAAACTAATGTTGTGTGATCTTATGAGATGTCCCAATGGCAGCATGTAAATGGTATACAGAACTGGGCCAAACACTGAACCTTGCGGAACTCCACAAAGCAGTCTACAGGTGGAAGACCTAGATTCAGCAATGCCAACACAGAAAGTCCTGTCTGTTAATTATGACTTAATCCCCACCAGGGCCATGTCATTGCTCTCAACAAGAGGATGGTGTTATAAAGTATGTCAAAGTTTGAAGAATGTCAAGAGGGCAGGAGGAGGCGCACATTTTGTTGACAGATTCTAACAGTGTAGTTTGAGAGACAGGGTTGAAGAGAGTGAAGCATGTATTTGGCCGAGCGGGGAAACAAACTGAGGAGGGATCTATGGATGAGGTAATACTCTGTGGAGTGAGGCATAATTTTTCATTAAAAAAGTTTAAAAACTCATTGCTGGTTTCAGGAGTAACATCTACAGAAGGGGAGGCATCAGTAGCACAGTTTACAATGTTAAAAAGCACCTTGGGATTCAAACTGTTTGAGTCAATAAGATTGGAATATTGGAGTGTATAGAGTTTTTTTTTAACCTCTGCATTAAAGCGCTTCATCAGGGTTTCAGTGTCCTCATGGGGGCCAGGGAGCTTAGAGGCCTTTCACTGACAGTCTGCTTTATGACATCTACATTTTAGAGTATGAATGCTTTCGTTCATGCCGGGCTGGGGTGTGTGTTTATGTTTCCAGATCTTTAATGGTGCGATGGAATTGCAGGTAATATTTAAATGTGTTAGCTGCTCATCCACTGGTGATGGGAGCTCAGTCTCATATAGTGTTAAAGGCTTTATAAAAAGTATTATAAAGGTAGAATTAAAAACTCTCAACTTTATCTGTAACTGCTCAAATAAGAAGGTAAAACCAAATTAAAACATACGGTACAATAGAGATCAGAGCATGTCAAATCAGATAATGTAAGACTATAAGAAAGAAGAAAGATCAAGCATACGGCCCTGACAATGAGTGGGCCCAGCTAGTGAGAGAGATGAATTAAAAGAATCAATCAGGGATAAAAACTCAGCATTTGGACTGTTAATTGAACTACAAACACATTAAATGGACAGTAATGAAGTTGAAGTTGGAGTAATATTGGTGTTCATACAGAAGGGGGCAGTATTGTCAAGACAATGAAGCTCACCACTGATGCTACACATGTTGGCTTTGCCCCTAGTAAACAATTAAATTTGCAATTTGCAAGTTGCATTTTTTTAAATACTGAGGATGGGAAGAAATAGTTTGGTGTCAGACTGTTCTGATAAATGCACGAGAATAGCACCTGATATGATATGACCTTCAACTGAAATGACTAAGCAAAATTAAGAGGTATATTTGTGCTAGGCAAACAATGATACCATGTGTTAGTGATAAGAAAAAGGTTGTTTTAGGTGGTAAAGACAGGCCAAAACTAATGACTAACAGAAAAATAATCCTTAAAATGCCTTAATTATTCCAAAACTTACGTACAACCCTAAATAATAACTCAGGGTCACATGAATCTCTTAATGAATTCCTCATACTTTCCTTAATCTGCACGTCAATAAACTTACTGAACAAAGTTTTAAAATCTTTAATCGTTTATATTGTGTAAGAACAAACTCAGGAGTATTAACAGCATTTGGAGCTACACTTTGTTTTTCTCCATAAACTTATTCCATGTACATTTCATTTTAATTCTTTTTTTATTGTGGAAGTTTAAGGGTTCCAGTGCCCCAGTGTACGTGCAGCACTCTGCCAAAATTATCGCATGCTTTGTGGAGGCAATGTAGTCACTTTCCCATTTCCTTTATTTGTTTTGCAGATGCAGATAGAAATGTCTCCACTAGAGGGGGAAAACAAGCCTTATTTTTATGAGTGCTGCATACTAGAAAACAGTATAAAAATCAAAATAGTCTAATATTTCTAAACAATGATAGAGAAGCTGTATGAAATACAAATGGCTCCAAATCCAGTGTATGTGAAGGCCACAATGGTAGCACAGGTTCCTATGTGATGCTGTCAGTGTGTAGAGGGGAGTATTCATCCTCACAGAGAGTAAGATTGGGACCAAGTGTTGTTTTCTAGATTACTCCTCCTTGTACCCGCTCTACCTCACGGATAGCTTGCTACCTGATGCTCTCTCTGCTCACTGATCTCCAGTTCACAGGCAGCCCTGGCTGCTGGCCTGCTGCTGCTGCTTCCTGACAGAGTCCGGACAGCAGGGGAGGGCAGAGTGTTCCTCCAGGGGTGGCTGGGACGCTTCCAGCTGGTCTGCTGAGGTGTGGAGCTTGCCTCGGGGTAAGCCTCTCATGTGAGTAAACACCATAACAATCCAGCAGAGAGACACGCTCCCCGGGTTGGGGAATTTTCTGGTGTGCCAGAACAATGTCTGACACTGTTGTGGTGATTGAATTTTATAGGCCGGCCTGACTCGAGTCTACTGTCTGTGAGATGAAGTGTTTTATGATGCCGGGATGATTAATGTGCTCTGAAATGTGAAGGCCTTCTTTGTATGTGTGATGAGGCAATATTCTGTTTTTATCACACATTACAGGAAACGTTATGAGTCTATTATCTTTCTCTACATATCATTTCAGAGCACTCGTTAAGATTTAGATGACGTCTGTATCAACCATCCACATTGTTACTTGCTACTACACTTTGTTACTTAGCAAACATGCCCTACAAATTTTAAATCAGAGCCCGTCAGACTTCTCTGCTCTCACCAGACAATGAAATGTCATGTAAGTCCGCTCCTCTCAACTCTCGAATTTGACTTTGGCAGCAGTCTTTCTCTTTGACTGACAGATGAGCGAGCGATACGACTCCATCAAAAAGTGCAGCCTGACAGTTTGATTTGACAGCCCTCTTCAAACCAAATATACTCCTTGTTCCTGGCACTACATCAACTTGACAAGAAGAAAAGTGGTTAAAAAAAAATAAAAAAGACGTAGATATCTATACTCTGGTATAGATTTCACTATGAAATAATAATAGGAAAAAATGTCCCTATACACAAACCTGCCACCCAGTGCTTAGCTCTCCCGTCATTGTCGGACAAGTGTTGAAATAATTTGTTTGTCTCTTATATTGTTTTAGGGCTGCAACTTATCTCTCCAATATTGATTAATCTATTGATTAATGATTTAAATGAATGCTTTAGTCCATAAAATGTCTGAAAATAGTGACAAATTTGGCTGATTTGCCATTTAGGAAACTTTATTCAGTCAGTCACATCCTATTCATTTATGCCAATTACTGTTTGGGAGGTTTTTTTTGGTTTTGTTTTTTCCTAACCATCAGTCACTATTGATGCATCTGCCCTGCCATGTCATAGCTGCTGTTTGTTACTAGTTAGATTTCAGCTTTATTTTTAATTTAGGTCATTTCTGGAAATTGACTTACAACAAACCGCACAGCTGCATGTATCTCATCCGTGCTTGTTGCCATTTTTGCAGGCTTTTTTATGTTGCTATTTTTCTCGCTCTGGCACAGGAAGATGATGTCCTCATTCTTGATTCTGCCTGCAAAATTCTGATTGGACCATTAATTCTCCAACCAGGGAAAACAGCCATCAGTAAACCACACGACAGACCTATTTGAATTGTTTGAATTGAACAAACCACAGATCTAGGCAGCCGTTCAGAATAGAGCAGAAATGATTAGTCAATTAATGGAGAAGTCCATCTGTTTGGATATTCAATTTTTAAGCAGCAATGGCAAACATGTCTCTGTTCCTGCTTCCCAAATGTGAATATTTTCTGGTTGTCACAGTTTGCTATGATAGTAAACTGAGTATCTATGGGTTTTGGATGTTTGGTCAAGCAGAATAAGACATTTGAAGATTATTTTAAGATGATTAATTGAGTAATCAACAAAGTAAGCAATAGATTTATGAAATAAGAGAATGAAATTAATTGTTAGTTGCAGCCCTAGTTCAGAGGTTTAGTACCAGGTTAGTGAAAATATCCATCAGTTGTTTCCAGAGACCAAGGTTATGTATTCAAATACATCTTTTGTCCAACCAACAATCCAAATACCAGAGATATTCAATTTTCAATCGTATAAAATTGAGAAAATCAGCAAATCTTCACTATTGAAAAGCTGGACAAAGACCATTTTGGCATTAGTGCTTAAAAATTGAATATCCAAACAGATGGACCGTGACTTTACCACTATTACAATATGCAACCTTATATGTATAGAATCTGAACAACTCCCCTCCTTGCACTGTATGGAACTTGTATAGAATATATGATGACAATAATGTTGCTGTAATAATATATAATGCAGTGCTAGAATCTTAATGGACACACCAAAGAACTTTTAAAACCTATGACCTATGGGTAAACATGACCCTTTAATAGCCATTAAACAACATCTTTCGTCAATTATTCATCAATGTGAAATGTTTTCTGCCATTAGCAGGGGGCCTACATGAAGTTGTGATCAAGTCACTAAATATTCTTGTACTTGTGCTGTCATCACTCGAGTGTGTAAATCCTCATCATGGTGATATGCCTACATTCTGCTCTCCCATTTAGCTAATAAAATGCATAGACCTAAATGATTCATGGCAACCATTTACATAATTCATAATTAAATCACAACCCGATGGCTTGGAATTTATTAATAGTGAAAATGCATGTGCCGCCATCGTGATATACTAATTAATATCTTTAGTTATCATTGGCACATTGCTCACTCAGCTGGGGTTTGGTTATGGGGCAGGAATAATGCAATGCAACAACAAATTATCTGTGCATTTAAGTGGGAATGTCTCGGAGTGATTGCCACAATATGCATTTGCCTTAAGAACTTAATGGGGGAATCTGTTTTATCGGGGTTGTCACATGTTCTGGCTAATCATTTTGAACACTGTAAAGATTGGGGCTAATGCATTTCCATCCTCCAGCTCCAGTGTAGGGCTGCAGGGCGTCTCTAATCACGCTGTATGCTTTCCCCACAGTCCACAAAAACACATGCTTTCAGTAACAACTGAAAAACGAAAGCTGAAAACAGCTTTGCTGAGAAAGCGGATGGATTTCTTTTTTCAATTCATTGTAGTTTCTAAGCATTAAGTCGGGTAATTGGCAGAAAATTAAACGACAAATGATTAATTGTTTGACATTTTTGTTGTAAAAATACCAAACATTTGCTGATTCTGGTTTATTAAATGAAGAACCTGATGCTTGTATTTCTTATGTCACTTTAAATTAAAAAAAAAAAAAGTATTTTGGGCTGTTGTTGGACAAAAAAAAGCAATTAAATGTGGCCAACTTGATGGTTTTTTAAAATATTACCGGGCATTTTATGGACTTTTATAGACAATGAATTAATTAAAGGTCAGTTCCCCCAATTTTCAATGCAGCATATCTTCTCACTTACCATCTAGTCATGCAGGCTTGGCTTTGGTTTTATTTTGCCACGGTGATTTTATTTAACTTCATTGCTTTTACATAAAAGATGTTAGGGACTTGCCTCTACGAATTCATAGTGCAGCAGGACAGACAACCCTTAAGACAGCATTCCAATAAAATGGAATAAAATACACGTAATGAATATGAATATAATTCGATAAACAAATTAAAGTACAAAGGTTTAAAAAAGAGCTACAATTCAAGAGCTGAATAGCTTAAATATATAAAAATATGCTAAATATCTGGAATAATTACAAAGAAAGCTAAGCTAAAAACAAAATGTGCTTTGAAGTGTAGTTTACAATTCAAGAGTCAATAGGTTTCAAGATACCCTGGTAGGAGATTTCTGTCCCCACCCTAACTCAGTGAAGGTGAATTGTATAGTAGTTATTGCATAACCTCTGCAAATAAACCCAAAATTATCAGCCTGGTCAGGCACCCACTGTAGAGAACATGTTTTTTGTGTTTTTGGCGAACTGACACTTTAATCAAAGATATAATCAACAGATTTATCAATGAAGGAGATTGTTTTAGTTGCAGCTCAAAGTGGTTGTATGCAGCCTGTAACAACAGTAGATTGCCTGTGTTGGTGTGACCTCATAATGACATCCCACTGTTTTCAGAAACACACGGGTCAGGCTAATGAACTCGTGTCACCAAGCACCTTCCCCTCTTATGAGCTCAATGTATTCTTAGTTTCGACAGTTAATTCAAAACCGAACATCCACTAACGCTCCCCACTGGTGGACAAACAAAGGGGTCCTCTTCAGTAATGGTCCCTGAGGCTTCACCACTATCTATTGATCTGCTGTCACCCAATTTCACCGTGACTTATGCCCTGCTTAATTCCCATTACTGTGCACACTGAAGCCTTATCAGGGAGAACAATAGGCTTGTTGTCACTAAGGGCAAAAATATGAGCGCGCCTGTGACAGTGTGAGCGCAAACTCATGACTTCAACTCCTCAAGCCCCCTCGGTGACCTCTACACTCCTCATGTAGGCCAGTTTGAAGCCCGGCGTTAGAATACTAAACTCAATCTGGACCGTTTGCAGATGAATCAGAAAATTGGATCTCCCTTGTTTCATAAAAACGATCCCCAAAAAACAGAGGGCCAGCTCCTTAGCCATAAAACTGTCGCCGTGATATGTCTCCAGCAATGATGACTCTCAGTTCCTGCATGCCCCCCTCTACAGCTCTTCCACTCGCTAGCTGCTATCTCTTCCTTTCAATTATATGTTTCTCTGCTCTTTTAGACAAAGAGTAATAAAGCTATAAATCATGTATCCGGCAGAAGGTATGGACATTCTGTCTCTGAACTGCTGTTGAAACTGCCATAAACCACCCACAAAGTCAAAGATAAGGATTTACAGTTATTTAACATCATCCTTGTCCCCTAAATCACACTGATAAGAGAATTAAGCGATGGCTATAGGTTCTTTGTCCTCTAGCTATTGATTTTTTTAACAGAGAGGGCCAATGCAATGTTTTCATTGAGCATCCTATTTGCTTTAAGCTTAGGAGTGGAAATTGAGCTATTTGGATTCTTTATCGAACTACAGATTGTGATTAATTTATCCAATAACTGAGCCTTCTTCCTGTTTAATTTCCATTCACAGTGGAAATGTTTTCAAATGTGGAGTTACAAAACATGACAGATGTTGCTAGTAGAAATCTTAGCTAAATGCACAACTGAAAGGCCATGGCAGCAATTGTTTTATATAGCTAAGTACAACTGGATCTTTGTGCCAGTTGTTTTCTGGTAAAGTGCAATTATAATGCTCCTCTACAGACACAAGAAGTGAGTAATGTATCCAGTCTAAAAAGGAGTAATTGTTCCTTCTTGGCCTCTCAAGACAAAACACATGACTTGATTTTCAGGAAGACATCCATCTACAATAGTAATTGGTATTAATATCAAATGCAGCAAATAATCTGCTTGTTAAAGCGCCCATTGTTTCACCAACCCCGGAGTATATGTCCCTCTTAGCGTATACTGTCCCAGTTTGAACAAAGACGTGTTTAGCTTAGCGGAAGTCAGTCACTCGTTTCAGCATGAAAACACTTAGGTCAGTGCCTCAGAGATGGCGAAGTTGTTGCAGCCGCACACATTTAATGATTCAATTGCTGTTTAGCTTCAAGTTCACGACCCTGGAGCTATGATAAATGTCAAGCGCGAGAATGTCCCGCTAACTAGACTTGCCACTGCCAACCAATCATCTTGTTATTGACTGGGAAAGCATAAGGCACTGTAATGTGACGCTAAATGCTGCATTACAGTGTATTTATCTGGGTAGCCATGTGGGCCAGTTGTTCAGTCTGATTAAGTCTTGTCCACTTGGCTCACAGCACTGCTGTCACTTTCTGCTCCGGATCACCCAACAGGCATTAGGGCAGGTCTCTGCTTATGTATCAGTGTTGTCATTGAAGAAACCGATATTCGTTTTGAAATTAGCTATAGTCTGACAGGGTTTGAAAGGGTTTTCTGATCCCAGGTGGTTGGAGAATTTTCTCAGTCTACAGCAGTTGGTCCCAGTCTTCTTTGTCTGATGTTCTCCCATAGCCCTGTCTGATGAGCTCTAGTACCCCTTCATTGATACTAGTTGTCATGTTCCAAATAGGCTCCTCTGAATGGATTTTAACCCGGATGTAATTTATAAAACTGGATTTTATTATGCTAGATTTTCATGCAAGCCATAGTGATTCTGAAATTGTCTTTGTTTAGACTTGCTCGCTTTTTGTCTGTATGTTTCCAGGTCCTTTGGTCAAGTTTGCATTTGAACCTGGGTGACAAAAGCTCGATGGTTCAGCAATTTATCCATCACTTGGAGCTATATATTATATTTTTCCCTTTTTTTCCATGTAAATTACGGCAGGATGGTGGAGTCACTGTTAAAGTACTCTGTTAAAGTGTTAGAATTTCATTTTCTGCATTGAAAATGTCACTGAAGTAGAGAAGTGGAGAGAGTGGTATATAGTAGAGTAGTTTTAGTTCTTGATATACTGCTGAAATACTGATGGATTGTTTGGTTTGTAAAGATACTGAAAATAGTCAAAAATGCCATCAGGATTACACAGAAGCCCAAAGCGACACCTTCACAATGCAACTAAAATAGAGGGAGTCTCTGTACATCTATCCTGCGATAGTTCATCCGTTCGACTTCACACTTGGTGTTTCTGAAGATCCAAAGAAGTGTCAAGTGTGAAGTTGTTTGGATGAGTGTTTCTTGAGAAAGCGAGAAACATCACCCTGCAGAGCCTGAGATCCTCTGCAGGTCTACACCCAGCAGTTTCAGATCCACAGTTTTAGAGGGGTGCATGCACGAGTTTAAATGATAGTCGATGACTATGTTATAGCCTGAGGCATGTAGAGAGAGGGTTAGGGTTTTATGTTTTTTCTTCTTGTACCCACAGTTGAATGTTTGAGCTTCACTGTGTAGAGCGATGTATGTACAGAGTTTAACTTTAGAAGGATGTTTTCTCGTTCATTTGTTGAAAGATTCTCTGTGCTCAATGGAGAAACAGTTTTAAGAGGTCACAGATAGTTCACCATCCTATCCTCGTCCAATATTCAAACCTGAAGCCTTCAATGCACAAACACCGAGAATGGACTTTTCAGTGAAGTAAGAGATCTCCTACGAAATAGTTAAACTTTTGAAATGACAAAAATTTGCATCATCATAGATTCAGGATTTTTATTGAAGGTGAAGGAGTAGATAGATCATTCTAAGGATATCAACAAGCTAATAGAATTTTTTTTGTAGAAAAGCCATATCAGAAACACATTATTGGTCAAAATATAGTGTTTTATATACATCATAAACTTGTCTAGATGGGATATGTAAAGTAACTTCAGCTAGCTAGCTTCTGTGAATAATGTCTGCCTATCCTTTTAACGCCCTGGGAACAAACTATAACTTGAGGTTGCTGGCTAGATTCAGCATGAATCAACGACAAATGATTAATTAATTAATCAATTAATGAATTTTTCTGAAAAGTAATGATATGGCGTTAAAAGATTTCATTCAGTCATTCATTGTTCCCTCTTAGAATTAGGCATCAGTGACAGGTCTTTTCTCCCGCAAATGCTGATTAATTATTTAGGTGTGGCTCATGTTATGGAGATACGTCAAACTCTGTAAAATTGGTGGCGTGTTGTAAGATTACTGTGTAGCTAATTAAGTTTAAAAAAGGAAAAGAAAAACTGGTGGTGCATGCATACGTCTCAAACTCTGGGACTGGGACTGCTGCGCCTAGAACTACTGGGGCTCTGCAAGTCTATGATATTGAGAAAGCTACAAAGAGCAATACTGGAGGCCAAACAAATAGCCGTGTAGGGTTAGGGCACTGCACTGTGAAATTAAAATTATTACAACAATCAAAAACAGAAGCAGCAAATATTCACATTTGTGAATCATAAAATGTTTTTGCATGAAAAATGACAGTGATATTAATGTTAATCAAAATAGTTGCCAATTCTTTTTCTTTAATCAAGTTTATTAATCTACCTCTCCATTATCAATTTAGCTGTACTTGTATATAGTGTTGGATAGTTTCACTTATAACAAAACATCATATTTTATAAGCCCATCATTATTTTTGTGTACACAATATGTGACACGATTAGTAACTAAAGCTGTACAGAGTAAAAGTACACAGCTAAAGTAGGAAGTGGCATGCAAAGAAAAACTCAAGTAAAGTGTAAGTACTTCTAATTTGTACTTGAGTAGGCTTTAGTACCAGGTTTGCGACGATATAAGACTTTCATGGTACAATAACTGTCTTGGAAAATATCATGGTTTCATGGGATCACTGTATACGGTATTGCACAATTAATATCAGATACGATGATGCTAAGGACTTAATATGAAATTTTATTATTAAAGTAATTTCATAAAATATTATGTCCTAACAGACATGAAGCTTGATATAAGCATGAAACGCTAATTTGGTAAAATTCATTTTTCATACTACAGTATAGCGTGAAACTGGTATATCACTGCAAACCTATACAGTACTTGAGTATATGTACTTAGTTACATTCCGCCAGTGCTTCAAACCAGAGAGAAGATCACAGGCAGGCCAACACACAGATGGGTCAGATTAATGAACTTGTGTCCACCCCGCCATTATAAGCTCAGTGCATTCTTAGCTTGGACAGTTAATTGTGTTAATTATGTCTCGGCCATGGAAACATCAGGGTGCAG
The DNA here is from genome assembly GCF_017976325.1 of Chelmon rostratus. Classification (NCBI taxonomy): domain Eukaryota; kingdom Metazoa; phylum Chordata; class Actinopteri; order Chaetodontiformes; family Chaetodontidae; genus Chelmon; species Chelmon rostratus. The sequence continues at coordinate 9,085,329 of NC_055678.1, read as the reverse complement.
GAAAAGAATGCCTTCCACCAAACTTTCAGTCAGTCTCTCTTTATTCTGTCTATCATTTACCCAAACTACAAATATATTCTTAAGATGTCACCCTCCTATAGCTGTTAGCTTGTTTTTGAAATGACATTGTTCATGAAGTATTAGTTGAAAGCAGTTAATTCTGTCTGGGTGTCATCTCCTTTGGCTTGGCCTTGGATTGATGCGATGACAGCAATTAATTAATTTAATTCTATGTATTAAAATAGCGCTGTTTGCATCTGTGGCTAATCAACGTATCTTTCACATAAGAATAAAGTTGTGACATCAAGACACAAGTTTTGGATGAACGTGTCGTTAACTGAGTGTAACATTTGATAAATGAAAAAGGTTAGACTTCAGGTGAAACTAGGGGTCGGTGTTATGGTTGAAATCAGTGTCTCTATTAATAACAGTATTTTAACAGTATAATGACATATGTCACAACATGGAAAAAGTACGCATCACACACAAAGTCATAAAATTGATGTTCAAAGCAGTGAGCTATGATCTGCTGCTATGGAGATAAAACTCTAAACTAAAACTAAACTTAAAAAAACAAGTAAGTTGTTGTGTTTTTGGCTACAATTTGAGATCATTTATTGAATTTTGTTAGATATAAATATGTCATTGCCATACTGTTCCGCTTAAAGTCAATCAACAATAACATCAAGGGAAAAGTTTGTTTTATAGGAATGATTTCAACAAGTCCCAGCACTGACCCACCCCTCTGTGCAATGGGAGGTATTTACGATAGTTTAGAGCTGCTGGTTGGGATAGCGTCACTCTGTCAAGCTGCTGCTCTACCATATATCAGTCCCAGAAAAAGCTAAAGGGGCTCTTCTCTATGTATAGCCCCGCTGAGTTATTTTTTAGCAGGGGGTCATTCAGTTGTGTACACAGACCTCCCAGTTTGTCCATCCTAGTATAGGGCCTGCTGAAGAGGGGTTAAACAGATGGTAAGATCGGACCCGGTGTTATGTCTGGGCCCCAGAGGGCCACGCCCGCACATAATGGAATTTGACCCTCTCAAAAAAATCAGCATAGTATATATATTTTTTGTGATTTATTTCTATCATTATTGTTGTTATTGGATATACATGTGGTTTATCCAGATGTTTCTTCTGTATTCAACTTTCTTGCAGCATTAGTGTATGGAATATCATGTTTTTGTAGTGGGATGGAAAAATTGACTCGGTTTCTGATAATGTAGTCTAAGTAAACCCTCTGCTGGTGATCTGATAGACTGGTTTTGAGTTGTGTGTAACAATGTGAGTGACGTCAGCATCAAGAGTTTTGCTTGTTTTTAAATGAATATGATGCTGCATTTTAGCGACCGTCCGGCTAGCTTGGTTTTAGTATTAGTATTTGTATCTGTGAAAATGGACATAAGAAGGTAGTGTACCAGCATGAAAAGCTCACCTTATGAGCTGGTAGCTCAGCAGGTGCAGCCACACAATATGAAGCAACTGCTAGCTGTTTTGTAGATTCCAGTACTAAAATGGGGACTAGCATTAGCGCTACCATCGAGCTAGCAACCACAGCAGCGACAAGTGCAGCCACCCCCTACCGCCATCGCCTATACCCACTCCTCCACCACCACCACCACCACTACTACCAGGGCCTGGGTCGCTGTTTTCGCACCCAGCAGCTACCTCAGAAGCATATGGCAGTTGTGCAGCTGTTCACAGCCCTTTTCCCAACCCTCATCTTGGAGAATTAAGCAGTGTAATTCCAGATGGCCTAGGGGTGGACAAAACCAAACAGGGACTCCTGGATAGTTTTCCAGTTCAGCTCATCTCAGAGAAGAAACACACTTTTGCCAGTGCATGGTACCAAAACAGACCCTGGCTTGAGTACTCGGTGAAAGGCGAGGCTGCGTACTGTTTCCCTTGTAGACATTTTAGGGCTCATGCATCATCGGATTTAACATTTACAGTAAAAGGCTGTGAGAAGTGTTTTTCCACTTTGAAAAAAGTGTTCACTGAGCAGTGAAGAAGCATGTCACACCTCGGAAAACTTTTAATTCTACTTGATTTTGAGAAAGACCTGACCATGAAACACAAGACAGAGTGGAAAGACAGTTAACTGAAGAGATTCCATGAGTCTGGGAAACGTTGGCTGCAGCTTTATTCGGCCCTGCCTGAGTCACCAAATTGTAGTAAGTAGGCCACAAGCATATTAGTCATATTGTTTGTGTGCAAGTTGTTTTCCTGAATTGTCCTCCAGCTTTAAGACGATTAAAAATGTTGTTTTTTTTCACTGTTTGTTTGCCAATGTCAAGTAATACATATGTGAGGGAGAACGATGGAATGTCGCCTGAGCTGCACGCTGTTGTAGTCTTCCTTGTTGGTGTAGTGCTGTCTATGGTGCTGATGCTGGCATAATGTCGCTGTTTTAGTGGCTTTGTTGTGCACTAGCTTACTTACGCCTCAGACTGTTTGTGTATTAGTTCTGACGTCTGATTGTGGAGTGAGACCAGACGGCTTGTAGCGTACTTCACCATTCTCAAAAAGAATAGGCTGCGCAATCAGGTCACAATTTATTTATATTGACTGAACCAAATTGTCAGTGTCAAGTGTCATTACAATATACAGTCAATGAGCTTATCATATCATGGTAGTCTTCTAACATATAAACCCATGCAATATTGAACTATTCAGTATAATTCTGTTATTGAATTAAAATCCAAAAAAATACTTTGATTATCAGGACCTGCTCATAAAAAGCATACACCTGCCAAGTTACCGTCCATGGTATAATAACTTATTTACCTCCTATCAGCTGGCTGAGCATGTTAACGTTTTCCTGGAGATCTTTTGAAATCTTTTTTTAAACACACTCCTATTTTCGGGTGGCTACATCTCAGCATCCCTCTACAAAATGCTCTTTGAGATGACCACGGCCACTGGTGGTGCTCTGCCTCATTAGTGAACTGTGGGAACAAAAGACTCAGAGTAGAGGAGTCCAAAACCCACATAAATACAGCCAAGCAGGAATTATGCTCAAATGTAAAACTCCCAAACAAATGAGATTGGAAAACTCTCTGGGGCGTCTTCTAAACTTTGCTGCTGTCATCAATCAAGAATATTGCCATGCGAGTCCGTACAGGACTTGGACAAACTGCTTCTTTAAGCATTTCTCCGGGAGGCATAAAAGTGTATTTATGGTCACCACGGGCAGGTATAGAGGAAGATTGGCAAACATGAAAATCAAGTCCTCTCCCGGGTGCCATCTAGCCACGCTCGGCTGTGTTAAATCATAGATGGAAAGAACAACAGTCTGGTGGCACAACAGTCCAGTCTGACAAAGCACTGCCTTGGGTTTGCGTTTTACATTCTCTCCACAGCCCATTATTGGAGTCAATGTTTTGTCTTCATACCTGTTTTCAGCTCTGTAATGAACTTCATCTGTCTTATTCTGCACATCAATGACATGTTCCAGTTTAATGTAACCTACAGTTTATCGTATATTACCCAATGCCAAGATTTAAGGCTGCAGAAGATCCTGTTTCTGCACTTAGCTGATGTGGGATTGATTTCCTTTACGGATATATGAATCACTGGGGTCATTACTGAGTCGGACTCTTTCATTAAATTGAGCTATGTCTCCTGCTTCAACACAAGGCCTTCTGAGAGCCCTCCACCAATAATATACTGTACCTCCGTGGGCTAAAACCACTTTGAAAACAGCAACATGTAAAGTATAGCTTCATTTATCCCACGAATACAGAACATTGATCCTCTGTGGAGAAAATAGGTGACAACATACTCTTGGAGCCTTTAAATAATTCAGATCTATGTGGAGGGATTGTAAATACACTGAAAGTGTGGTTGATAAACGGAGAAGCAAAATCTTGTAGTTATTTGAATGAGTTATATCAAGAGTGGGAGAAAATTATAAATACAACGATACACCAGTGTACTCGTATAAATGCCAGCATATCTTAATGCTTTCCAAAACCCTTTTAATTGGGAGGCTTATAACGGATCACTGCAAGTCGCTCTCACTAGAATATTCCTCACACACACGCGCACACACGCACACGCGGGCAGTATTGACTTTTCAAATAAAAAGACATTAATGTAGATAACGGCGATTTTGAATCCTCATTAGTCACTGGTAATCTAGAAACATGGGCGATATATTAAGAGTGGTGTTCGCGGCGAGTCATTAAAGGAGAAATAAAAGACAAAATAAATCCAATCTTGGAACGCCTGCGATTAATCATGTTGGCCACCACTGGCTGGCTGGCTGCTTAACAGTTTTATTGAGTCATTTATGCTGGTTTCCCTGATAATCCATTTATTCTGAATAATGCCTCCCTTCATGCTCAAAGTGCTGTGTTCAGGTGATACCGCCATAAACTGTATTTTTTTAATCCCTTCCCCCTAGACAAACATATATTGCAACAATTACATGGAATGGCTGACAGAAGAAAAGCAACAATTGCACATTATTCAGGGAGGCTTTTAATGAAAGTGTTAATTAAGTATATTTTCAATTATTCCTGAAGGGGATCACAAACCAAGATAGTATCATGAATAATTTACTGCAGAGGATCTAATTGGAACTATTTTAATGTAATTTTCTCAGCAGAGAGCACTGAATCACTAAACAACATATGCAGAAAGGTTCACTGGTGTCTCTGAAATCGCACGCTGGGCTGTGCTAGCGCCATGTGATGCGAGACAATGGAGCGATAAGCAGTGATTAAGATGTTCTGGTGTACAACACAAGGGAGGAGCCCATGCAGTTGCTGTTGAGCGAAATCCCTCTGTCCAGAATCCTGAAGTGGCTCAGACAGCTGTGCATCTGCACCTCTGGAGGCTGACAACACTCCTAAAATACAGTCAGAACGCCAAGACCCAGATTGGCCCAACTCAACCATGGCACCACCGCCTTGATGTGCAGTGAGAAGCTCCTGTACAGTGTCCAGATACACTGGATCACACAGGACAGCACTTCTGGCAGATGTTTAAGGGCAACATCCTCACATCTGCCTGGAGACTGACTGCTGTGAATCAGCCACAGCTAAACTCCTTAATTAAGTATGTTTGAGATCTCTGAAGGGTCCTGGGGTTTCATCATGAAAGGAGAATACAAACACACAGGGCAGTGTTTCTTCTCTCAAGAGTCTCAGACTGTTTAGTTACCTGCCAGCACCTTTAATACCTGAACTTTGTCCCAAATATATACAGCATGCTGATTCCATACCGTATGTGCTATACTTATTATAATAGTATACTGTGTTAGCAGTTAGTATACAAAAATGTCAACATACATTACCATTTTATACTAACAGGAAATGATACATGCACAGTACGTCTGTATAACTTTGGAGAGCAACTGCCAATTGAACATAATCAAAGACGCAGAAAAATGTTTCCAGCTGTGAACATCTGCATTTTATTTGTGCATGCATTATGCAGAAAAATGTACATCAACAGCACACTCAAAAATTAGGATATTGTAATTTTATTGTATGCATACTAACTATGAATATTATTTATTTTGTCACTTTTGAGGTCTCAACACACTGCATGCTCAATCTCTGCTTAAAATTACAACATAGCAGTGTCCCAGTACTCCCGTTTCTCAGCAGACATTTTGGGTTGTTGTAGGAAAAGCACAGGTGTTACTAATAACATTAATGATGGCTCTGTTCTATTCAAGTGTCGCAGTAAGCCTTGACAGTGTAATGGTGAGCCAGCAAGAACAATACCAGGACCCTGAAAGTGAAGGAGCTAAATGGAACTCTGTCGTCATTGTTTTATATTAGTAACACCTGTGTTTTTCGTCTGTGAAAAGGGCCTATTCCATTTAACATACTAACTGTAAGGTTTACAGTATGTAGTGCATCCACACTGGAAAAGTGACAAAAAAAGTTAGCGTGTACTTAAAAAAAAAACCCACTTGGTTTGAGAATGTACTATTGGTTGACACTACTGTACAACAATGCATTGCACAAAGGAAATGGAGGATCTGCTCGCGGCCGAAACATTTAAAGTAATTGTGAGTGGTGGTGAAACACCTTAGAAACATCTCTTTGTGATGTTTGGAATTTCAAAGCTGTGGTTTGGCTGATGTCTGGTCCATATCTTGTGTTATTTCGTAGTATGTATGGAAATGGAACACAACACTAGCTTAAAGGTGACTGAGTACAGGTTTGCACTCCAAATAGACAAATTAACGATCTGTGGCATGCACATATACATAAAAGTTTGCTATGTTACCCTAAATTCGTATAACTCGGTAGCAATTCAGCCTGTAGGTAGTGTTATATTTACTGCTCTGAAATATGTGGTGTTGGGTAGCTTTTTGCAGGGAAAAATCAAAGGAAGAAAAATCTGACACCTGCAGAGAAAAGAAAAACATAATGAGTACAAAGTTGGGGGACAATAAAGTCTTGCTGACAATGATTTATCTACAAGCGACCTCTGAGAAGTGCTGTTCAAACACACTCGAGCAACAACTGCTCATCACCAAAGATGGCGCCAGAAGCCAAAGAGCTGAACCTTTTTAGTCAGTGGTAGTATAAGAAGTGTTACAAAGCACCCAGAAGTTCGTAAAAATTATACATAAACGATCAAGAAGCACACGGAAAGTAAAAAAGTAAGTGCATGTAGTGGTTCATTAACATGGCAACAACATGGCAACAATCTCTTCATGTTCAATCATGTTTCAAAAATATGCTGGATCAGCGCTTAAAACTAATCACTTGTTCCAACATCCACCAGGTTTCATAGTAATCTGTTCCCTAGCAAACAAAACCAGGGCCATAACCCCTTACCCCTCTAAGTATTTCTAGTAAAAAAAAAAAAAATCACAGCTGCTACTTTTCAAGCCAAACGTGAGCGGTATATTTCCGTTCACCATTAGCAGATTTGTGGTCGTATATTTAGTAATGAGGATTTTGACTGTTCTCAGCGGCGTCTCTGGAGACCGTCTCACAAGGTCTTGACTAAAAGCCTGAAGCCTATCAAGTGTCCCACGCTGCACAAGTCCTAGCACCTGACGACATGGTCCTGCAGGGAGTCTCTGCTGTCACAATAAATCAGAAACAGACAGGATACAGTGTAATCATGCGGGTGTCCCGTTTCACTTGGCCTCCGCCGAACGCTTCAGCAACATCTACGCTGCACGTGGTGACGCACACTGCAACTGTGTACGTCGCCATAACCACAGAGCTTGATGGTTGACTTAAGAGGAATAATCCACGGGTGATAACATACAAAGAGCCGTTGATGGTTTATGTTGCAACTCTTATATTGTACACAGTGTTCTACTGTACTGCCAGTAGCCCTCTATTCTTAAACCTCCCTTGCTTTGATAGTAGATGGAATAAATGGGATGCCTTTGAGGGAAAGTAAGCCTGTTTTATATCTTAACATGTAGCTCATACCTTAGAACTGAGGCGTTACAGACATTTGACGGTGTTTGAAAACAAAGTGTTTCGCTCTGTAACCATATGAAGCCTATACTTCAAAACCAAAGTAAATTGAGATGCCTGAACTATCTGAGCGGGGACCCGTGCTGTGCTTATATCTGAGCTTCTTTTCCTTCATAAAGATGAATCATAACGTCTAATTCTCACAAATTACCCAAACATTATGTAGCTCTCTCATTTCCAACGCTGTTTAATCTGTGTCTGGAGTATTCGCTGTCACTTCATGTTGCAAACACTCCTTTCACTCTGGCAGTTCATTGTCTTTTGATGGGCCATAAAAGGCTCGGTTTGATGGATGATAACTCGGGGCATCTCTCTTTGTTGTGGGATGTGACGACTGAGTGCATGTGAGATGTGAGGAGAAGACGCGGTGTGAATGGGAGATGTCATCGATGTCTTGCGCTGACACCGGGGCCTTAAGCACAGGCTTTGATCTCGGTGAATGATTGCAAAGCAAACACAAATAAAATATTCCAGCGCGTTACAGTTTCCAGTGAGAAAGTTGAATTGTTTTTTCGAACATTTTCCAAGAGGTTTCTCTCTGATTGGCATTTCTAGAGGTAGAAATACCTGCGAACATCAGGCCTCTGTAATGATTTAGAGGCTGACAAATTGGAAAAGGTTTTTCAAGGAAGGTAGAGTACGCTCTGGCTTCTACCTGTATGTAAAACGAGATTTATCAAAAGAGAAGACGGCTCATGTCATTGCCTTCTGATCCAATAAATATTGAGCGCTGTATAGGCCCTGGACTCCCTGCTGACCCTACAACATCTGCTCAGGCACTTACTACTTAATATATTAGCTGTGAGAACAGGGCAGGTGTTTTCAGCTGGAGCCAGAGAACATGAAAAACAGATTGTGCCTCCGGTTCATGCAATTGAATTAAAATGAGTCACCGCCAGCTTTTCTCATAAAATAAAATCTCAAATAATGTTATGGCATGAAGGGCAGGTGGGAACATTTCATAGGTCTGCTTGATGGTGGCAAGAAAACTGAAAAAATAATTGATTGCAGCTCACATAAGGAATCTATTGCAAACTAAAGATTCCTGAGATAAATATATATCAATCAAAACAAAGGCTCGCTTTGCTCTATAAATTGCTTTCCAGTGTATTGCAGCCATTTGTTGTTGTAGTGCAGCTCTCCGTGTCCACATGAGGCTCTTTGTGATTTCACTTTGATGTTTACTTAACCAGATGAGAATAATGTGCTTCATGGCCTTCACATTATAGATTACAAAAAGAATACTTTAAAGGTCTAATCATGATGGTAGTTAAGCTCATGAGCAAACATGTACCAGCTGCAAGCTCTACCTTTTTGGAATTAAAGAAATTAAATATATTTGAAAGCTGACTCATTAAGAGAATCCCCAGGAGGCACTGGGAGAGGCTGACCATACTCATTACAAAACACATGATAAATATGTGCTATTATGTGAGATATGCTGATTGCCTTATTAGTACTGAACTGGGGGGTATTTTTTTTCCTCTGAGAATATAATTTGTGATCTTTAAACGGTCAGTATAAATGTTTTATTATACAGTAAAAAGTTTGTGGAATATTGGCCACATTGTGTAATTGGTTTTAAACATTAAAGGGCCAGTTCACCCAACTTATAAAATAAACATATCTCCTCACTTACCTCAAGTCGTATCTAGTAGACTCATGGAAATCATAAACAAATACATGTGCGTGTATGTGTGTGTTTTTTGACACATCACATGAGCCGAGCTGATAGTGGGTCCTCTCAGATCAACTTTAGTATTAGACATATTGACACAGAGACCTGAGACCCGCTGCAATAGAATGGGAGCCTGCCTGCCCTGATAAGACTGAATACAGTTTGGACTGAGCCTTGCTTGAGTCCTGGATGTGTTTTGGATAACTATGAACCAATGGGACCCATGAAGACCTTCAGCATGTAGCCATGTAGATCGTTTTGGCTGTGTTTGTCCAGATTCAGCTTTTGATACAGTTTATAATCTAAATCTACAGCCATATTAACCTCACTGTGAGGTTGTGCTTTGAGCGAAATGCAAATATCAGCGTGTGTACATGGCCACAGTGTCAGTGCTAAGATGCACTAACGTTTACTGTTCAACATCTTAGTTTGGCATGGTAGCATGCTAAAATGTGCTAATTAGCAATAAACACAAAGAACAGCTTAGGCTGATGCGATTATCACTGCTTTGCAGGTATTTGGTCATAAACCAAAGTATTGGATAAATTGTCACTTTGACCCGAGGGCGATGCTAGAACAAAGGTCATAAGATTGCCGAAGTGATTGCTATTTACCCACATTTAAATCAGGGTGTAAATATGTGTAGCAGATTTCATGGCAATCCATCCAAGGGTTGCTGAGACATTTCACTCAAAACCAAATGTCAGCCTCATGGTGGTGCCAGAAGAAAAGCCAGAGGATCTCCAAAGTCAATAAGATTCACCGTCTGTGAACCATGACGTAACAAATTTTGTGCAAATCCATCCAGTACATGTTGAGATAAATTTCAAGATAGTGAAAACTCTGACCTAGTGGTGGCACTACAGGAAAAGTGAGGGGATCACAAAAGTAGCAGGATCCATCTTTTGGGGGCTTTGAAAGTATTGCCAAATTTCCTGGTGATCAGTGTAACATTTATTGAGATAGTTCAATAAAAGTCAAAAATGTCAACCTGCAGTGGCGGACCAACTGAGAGACTGACATTGCCATCCCTTGGGCCATGCCGCTACCATGGCTGAAAATTGATTCTTACTCTAAATCTTTGCTAGAATGTAGTTCTAAGTGGTTTATACGTAATTCCGGTGAACCAACCCTTTAAATAATGTGACTGTGATTCAAAATAAGACAGGGTTTTACGGGACTCAAGATAAGTCCAGGATAAGTCTCGTGATATTACACATTTTTGTTATTGTCAACAAATCCCAAGAAAAGACCGAAAGTATTTCCTGGGCAGCCACAACCTAATATATCTTATTCCTCCATGCCAGAGATCTTCACTGTAGTCCAAAAAACTTTTAAAAAAGACATTTCTGACCCTCACCGTTGCACTGGAAACTGGAAGACGTGTTCGTTCATTATGATTTTGTTGTAGTTTATTTTGAGTAAATCCCGCATACACCGTCCTGCTGCTGTCAAGTCTCACTAGTTCACCAGATCCTCAGCTAAAAATATTCCCCAACAAATGCGCAATGATCAATAAAATAGTTGGCGCAGAGTTTAGCCATGGGCCAAGTAACAAGCAATTAGTTTTTGGTGCCGAAAAAAATCTTGACATTGTGAAATGGGGCACCTAGGAGCAATTTGACCTGCTCGTTTACTTCCCCTTGACCAATGCACTTACTTTAATGACAAAATCTGGCACTAGTATCCAATTATTGACTATCACTGTGATTATTTTGATGCAGATCTGGATCCTGATGCAATCCAAACATTTCTTCTCATTAAAATATAAAATTAATACAGTTTTTTTTTTTTTGGAGCCTTGAGGGGAGGTACGTGCTCTCTAGTGAGCGCTGTCTAGTTCAACATTGGAGTTCAGAAATCACGAACGCTGCTAAGAATTATTGTGGAGTTGTGCTCACATGTGTGGGAGTAACACAGACTGAAACCACATTTCAGGTCTCCTGTCAGCTGAAAATGAGTAATGTGCTGCAGATCATAGCCTCAGGATAAAGCCGTATCTGAAGCAGTAGTTGAAGGATATCAAAAACCCAGGATACCTCAAATTGACCCCTGTCATTTCCTTCAACAATGTATAAACAATGTATATGCCTTTTTTTTTTTTTTTTTACTCTTTTGTGTCTTTATCTTCCTTATGAGCTCAGCCTTATGTTATACACAGCTATCCTCAGCCATCTGGTTTTCATTTCCTGCGAGGTTCAAGATGGTAGGAGAGTTTTAAAAAAGGAGGCTGAACCGGAGGCTAATGTAGTCAGGATGGAATCTGTCACTCAGTCTATTGCATGTTGATGACTAAGGGCAGTTTCAGCTGTAAGCAGGCTGTGATTTATGGACATGGAGTGAACTCTTGTAAGCAAAAGCCAGCTAGGAGTTCAGAGCAGCAACCGGGTCCTTTTTTGGCCGCGGCTGGCCTGCATTTTCTTTCCATTCATGCCAAAGTATTTCGCACGGCAATTAGCTCCGTCCTCATTTGGGTCTGCAGTCCCACAGGGTTAGCGAAGCCATTTATCATCCTCAGGGCTTGGAACTCCGCAGCTCCGTCTCAGGTAGCCTTTGTAAACAGTCATTGGCCCCGGCTCTTTCCATTCCACCAAATGAGAGGGAGATACAGTAGTTTTGAGGTTCTGCCATCCGTCCATCTGTCGGTTGCTTTGCTTTTTCTCTACAGGTGTGAAGGCAAAAGGGAAATGTCATTTCACATGGCTCATTTGTCATATGGCAACTACATAGTTAGAGTGAATAGAGTGATGACAACATGCCCCCTTGCTTTTTTCGGAGGGTCAACTGCTTTTGGATTTGAAGCATAGTGTGTGGGCAAGACTAAAGAATATTCTGTGCATGGCTAATGAGGAGGACACTCAAACGAAAAGGACTAGACTTTTTTTATAGAACATTAATGACATTAAGTCTTTTAGTGAGCAGAATTTATCGAGTTTTTAATAGCAAACTTGACATTTAACACATGTTTACATAGATACAGATGTAAGATATGTAACGTTGTTAGGCACACATTAGAGAACTAATCATGCTTTATGTTGATCTATGCCTTGAGTTATACTGAAACATAAGTGTTGGCTCTGCTACAAGTATTTATATAGCTTCCAAATGCACTGTGGGGTGTCATTAAAACACATATTTGAGCAGGCACAGCCATAAACATATGCTGAATGCATTTTTTTGTTCTCAGCCGAAACATCTTCAGAGGCAGCCAGGAGAATAATTGAACTACAGTATGTGCATTTTTCTATTTTCCCATCGATCCTTGGAGAGCCATTACTTTACAAAGAGCTTGCCAGCTGATTCTGAATCTATCATTTGTTGAACCGATATATTGCAGTCTCTGTCTGCTACTATGTCTTTATCAATCAGAATTAAGGAATTAGATTAAGCTCTTTGGTTTTCTCCTCCTTAAGTGAAGTCATACTGCAGTGCAGGCCCAGGGGTTACGGGGAGTATCAGAAAGGACTAATTGTCAAGGTTATGTCTCAGCGGATGATTGATGTGGGGCCAGGCTGTTTTTGTCAGCCTGTCAGGTGGCTGGAATGTTTAATGTTCTCATTATTGGTTGCTCTGTTGTGTATATTTCTCTGTCAGCGCTGCTGAGCCATCTGAACTGCCAGAGCACTTCAAAGGCCTGCAGGTCATCCGTCTTCCTCCTGACGCCCTGAATGTTCAGCCTCAGCTGAGTGCTGGTGATTTGTTATGACTTGAGAGCCAGCTGACAGACAGGTCTCCTATAAAAAAACATGCACCCATTTCCCTTTTGTCGTTCAGTGAAAGCATCACTGGTCCTGTAATGAAGGGGGGGCATCTGTCACAGGAGGCTGGCACCTGACAGTTGTGTCATCTCACTAATTTGCAGACAGGGCGACTTGAAGTATTTTGTCTTCTTCTTTGCCTCGGTGTGGATTTTGGTTCTGGTGTCACGTATTCTCACAGGTCACCATCTGTTGTGGAGCGCCACAGGGAACAAAGCTGAAGAGGGACCACTATATTAAGGCAGGTTTTCATATTCATCATTAGTCCAAGGCCTGATATATGTGATGGCACTGAGTAGAGAGCATCATGGGAAGAATGCTGATGGCTGCAAAGCCAGTCATGCAATGAAAAGTGAGAGGTGAGATGCTGAAGACAAGAGGAGGGAGAACAAAATCCAAATCTCAATTCTTTTCCCAGGCCTTTTACAAGATTGATTGTTTTCTGCTGATCTAATTTTGGATCATACAAAAACAGTCCATTTGTCCTAAAGAAAAATGATGTGCCACATGGTGCAGATGGAATTTTTTTTGAGAGCTGAAAAAGATTAAAGAGAAACTCTGCTCCTCAGCCCTAATCACGAGCTGTAGATTACTCTGTCGATTTAACCAGATGGCAGGCCCGATTCTGCAGGCCCTCCTGTATATTAATGAACAGCAGTCTGTTATATTTGACTTAGGTAAGTGAAATGTCCATCACCTGTAATAGTCTGCCAGCTGGCATTATGCATTTTGCACCACTTTGGGTCCACGTGGCATTTTTCATTTGCAACGTTACTCAGAGACCATTTTTGTTCCATGCTATTTTCCATCATTGTCACTGTTCTGGTAAATATATATGTATATATTTTTTTACCAGGAAGAAAAGTCTCCAAGTTGTGTCCACAGCTAATTTCCTCTCATAGGTCAAGGCAATAATTCTGGCACTAAAACTGTCGCGCTGGGCGAAGCGCACAAGTTCGATGGTAACTTGATTAAGTTAGCCTGTCGACATGACTGCAAACACGGCAATACAGTATGTTAACAAACCTAATAATAGGAAGGGGGACATAAAGTGGAGGGGATGGCTGCACAATTTCTGGCCAGTCGCGTGTGTGCTGCAACGAGCCGCTGACCTTAAAGAAAAGCTTGTGTGGTTTATTATTAGGTAGCGTGCAACATAATGTTTTCTTTGACTTCTTCCTCTGCTGGCTCTACAAAAGAATTTTATTCGTGTGTGATTGTATCAGATGTTCGTCTCATTGGCTGCCTGCTCGGTGCATTTAAGACTGGTTTGCTGAAGAAACTGATTGTCTTTGTCTCAGAATGTCAGTCTGAAGGGACTGCAGAAAACTTAAAGAGGCAATGAACACATGTTTGCCAGCCCGAGCACCCAGAAACTCCCTCCATGAATATGCCAAGCCTAATTTTAAACCAACAGCGGGGGAACTTTGGCTGCGTTTCCCAACCAGAGAGCACGAACAGCGCTGAAGCACAATGCCAGTGTGTCATACATTTAAACACTGTTGAATTAAAGGCTGTTTACTGTTCTCAGAGGCCATTCATCTTACTCAACGTTAGTCTGCTGCTTGCAGATTTGTCAGTAAGAGCTTCCACATGCCAAGATGAGGAGGGGAAAAAGTTGGGGTTATCAGAGGAGGGTTTTCATAGCGTGCCTCTTCACTCTGCCTGTAGTTAATTAGCCACCTCCACACAATAAGGCCATAAGTCATTAATCACCCGGACCCAAGCAGAAGTCGGCTCACTGTGAGCAAGACGTTTGGAGACAAAAAGTTTGCCGCCTATGACAGACTTCAAAATGGCCCCTGTCAGTGGTGTGTAAATTACAGGGCATGTTGAGTGCTGAAAGACAAGGGCCCACTGTTTAACTCACTGTTGCTCTTTCCTTTGCTTTGTGTGTTGACAGACTCTCTTCAAGGGAAAATTCCCCTTTTTTCCATTTCCCATTGGCTTGCTCCTAACTCCAAAAGGCCCACTTTATTGTGAGTATACGGAATACGCACACAAGTTATCCACATTAAGATAATCTCGAGCTCACTTCCTTCATTTTATGATGCCTCACCAGATTTGATAGAAGAAGACGAGCTCCAAAGGTCAGCGGCTCAGTGAAACCCAGCTTTAACTTCTCATTCCCACTGTTTACTTTGCTTGTCAAAGGGAGGAAATGATGGAGTGATGATAAATATGGAGCTTGTTTGGAGAAGCAAAAGCCTTTCTCCTGCAAACATAAACCACCGTGTTTCTCTGGATGATGGAAGACACACTTCTCAGCTGATTGAACATGCAAAAGGTCATTGGTTTTCCTTTTTGCTTTCTGAGATCCGCCCGCCTTGCCAGAGTACATAAGCGTTGAGGAAGATTTATTCAAAGCAGCGAAAGTTTATGTAACATTGGGGAACTCCCATGCGTGGATCATTAATATGTCTGACGAAAGGGTGTTAAATTCATTATGTGACCACAACATTTGTAACAAGTGTTGTAAAGCTGGTTGATGTATGAACCCATTTCTAAAAAGTCAGTTTTCATGCACGACTGTGGCCGTTGTTAGGAGGAACATCAGCTCAGCGTGGCGGCGATGATGTCCACCACCTTTAACCATGACATACCACAGACAGTGCAACACATGGCGTGCAGCTGTGCAAAAATGACAATTTTTAACACAGACGTGTCTGCGATGGGCCGCACTGCGCTCATATGTTCCCCCTCAGGTGAAAGGCCATGTGTCTTGCTCTTGCTGCAGTTCAAAGCAGAACAGGTGGGGCCGGCCCTGTGATTCAACATGTAGTCACAAAGCCGTCCAGTGTCTTATGTCCTGACAGTATTTTATGCTCAAACATGTGGCAAAGAGATCCTCTGTTACTGCCTTAAAGATAGATAGACTAACATGCAGGATAGATATATGTGAAGCCCACTGATCTAGTTAATGTAATAAACAGAGACGTAACAATTAACCTCTATCTGTCTGATGCAGCATCTGACCCCGATGACCGCAAGAGCTCCTTCATTAAGATTCACACTGTCTGTGCTCCCACTCTCGCTCCATTGCAAAATGACGAACTGATACAGTACAGTGTTATAAATACTGGCTAGACAGCAGAAAACTCCTGTGGAACAGCTTGTTCATAGACTAAACAGATAAATTGAATTCTTCTTTTGGAGATTATCTTATTTCCCCCTCTTAAAGCAGAAAAAAGCATTTTACAATCCATTGTGCACTATTATAGGTGAATTATCATTAAATACCAGTTACCACAGTCCCATATCTACAGGTAGTTTTCATTTAGAAGGGTTTGCTGTACAAGTTGACAACATATTTAAGGATGTTTTTTCAAGTTGAAGTCAAAGCTAATGACAGCAGGAAATACTGGGTCTTACTGGGGAAGACTGGTAGACACATCTTAACTTTATATCCACTAACACTAGTTTTACCCCCGATTTAGTATCTATAAGCAGTGTATGAACATGTTTTTAACACACAATACTGTAGTTGTGTGCAGATATAGTGACACCTTTTCAAGTGCATATTAATGTATTCATCGACATATACAACAGATCCTGTTTTACGACATTGTCAGTCATTCAGTATCTGTTTTTAAATTAGCCTCCACTTATGGGTACCCTCAGGGTCACTTATTGTTGTAGACACATACATTAATAAACATTTACATCTGCTTACAACTATATTAAAGACAGTTAGGAACAATTATTAAGTGTTTTTGTTCTTCATATAAATGGAAGGGTTAAGGTGAAGTGCTACAGAGACACTAGTCTGAGGGACTTTTAAGCTTTCCTTACTGATATTTTCTATAATTTACAATAGTTTGAATTTCCCTCTGTGTTTAGCGGCTGTTTCATGAAACTGACTCGTCACTATTGTGTTTGTAATTTGCTCTCAGGTCTCTCTTAGAAAAGAGTTCTTGACTTGTACGAGACTTCTGCTATAAAACATATCAATATTATAAAATTTGTCACTTGAATATGTAGTGCTCATAATTAAAAACAGGATTATTACACAAGAAACAACACTATATACTCCGAGACTTGCTAATTAAGTGTTAATTTTCTAGCAATTTAACAAGACTTTCCATCTATAGCTACATTCAAAATAATCCAGCAACTGATGTGATGTTGTAAAATCGAATCTACTGAATAATTTATTGCCTGGTTTCATACATGAGAGGGTGTGTGAATTTATGCTGCAGTGTCACACATCAACTAAATGTTTAGGAATAATGTTCAAAGATCTTAATCGCATTTGTTCACATCGCGTTGATTTGCTGTTTGGAAATGAAAAAAAGAAAAGATGCATCACATATGATCCACACTGGCTTCATGGCTGACTGGTTGCAGTGCTGAGTTGTGGGTTAGGGGCTTTATTACCATCTATCACCGAGCTATGTTTAGGACTCATCTACATGAATGATGGGTGGATCTGATGAATATGACATCTGACCGTTAATGATGGTGATTTTATTGCTGGAGAACAGCCTGATTTACTGAGGATGGATAATGACACTGTTGGCTTGATTTAGTTGACTTGTTTTAAGGAGCTGATTAAATAGTTCGGCCTCGCTTTATTTCATGCTCTCTGCTTCATGGCTTCATTACAGCGATCACAAAAGCTGCGGAAATGTCTCACATCTGGTGTCATTGTAAATCTTTGTTTAGTGAGCTCCTCGCTGATATCAGTAGCTCGTTTGTCTTCGTTAATGAAAGGATAATCCGTGACGTCGTGATTGAGAAGATTCAGCATGTTTTGATGGGCCCAAGAGACAATGCATCTGAACACACGCACGAATGTCGTGTTTCCATCACTGTTGGGGATATTACATAGACTTACATTCATTTACTGGAGCATTACCCTAACCCTAACCCAAGTCTTCACCCTAAACTTCAATGATTTACCTAATGGGGGCTTGCGTTTTGTGCCCATAAGGGAGGCGAGACCCTACAATGTAACTGTAGAAGAAGGTTATGTCCTAGCAACAAGAGTAATGCATGTCCACACACGCACACACACACTGTAGCTATGGCCTGTAAGTGGTTTTCGCTTCTTATCACCACAAGTTAAAAAGGCAAAAACATGCATAACTACTGAAGCTTCACTATGATCTCTTATTAAATATAAACCATGTAAAGGATTTACAGCTATTTAACTTGTTCTCCATCTATAGGCCCTTTGCAAAACCCATTGTCAGCCTCATGGTCACATAAAAACATAAAACACAAAAGCAAAGTTATGAATAATGTGAAGGGTGTGAGATTTCGCCTTGCATGTTCACAGTAAAACTAAATATATATAATCTTTATACAGTCTGCATTTATGTTTGCCACTTCCTCACAAACAAAATTAATAAATTGATAATATATATTTCATAAAAAGCCCACAGTAATCTTTCACAGGCCAAACTAATGCGCCCAAACAAAGATTAATAAGAAAACCCTAAATAAAATATACTTGATTAATTTCTCTTATTTAAGCCCTTTAGTATTTTTGACTTTACTTGACCTTACTCATAATAGCAAATGTCCTTTCTAAAATTAGAAAATGGACTACTGTAAACCGTTTGACAGCTGTTTCAAGCTTTAAAAATGCCACCCAGGTCAAAACCGGCCTCATAAAACGTTTTGCTCCCCACAAGATCAATCAATAACAATCGTGAAGAAGCCGCTGTGATTTTTCCACGTCCATCAGTCTGTCAAATCACTCAGCACCGGCGGCCCTCTCACCCGTCTGAGCGAGGCACAACGTGCGAGACGAGCAGCTGATTCCGTCTACAGAATAAGATCCTTATTACTCACAGTGGTCCCATTTAAATTTGCACAAAAAAAAAAAATGTTTCGATGCACAGCAGGTAAACAGCACATTCATCTCTCCTGTGTAAAATAATGCACATTGAGGCTTTTCAAAGTTATATTATTTTTTTTATTTTAGTCACGCTTGAAGCTATCGCAAATAAATACACTGATCCCCACATGGATCCAGTCCCTGCATGATGTACAATATAAAACTCATTGGGCCTAAATCTGCTTTATAAATGTATAATTTCTTGTCTCTACTGGTATCCTAAGGCCGAGGCTGTTGTCAGTCTTTGTCCATACAAGGCGTACGGGGAGTAATATGCCCCTGTGGCTGCGGGCACCGGCACCGGGGCCCCGGGTGTGGGCAGGGGGCTCTTTGAATAGGGGTGGTAGCGGCTGCTCAGTCCGAGAGGGTGATGGGGGCTCCTGAGGGCCAGCGTGCCGGGGCTGCCTGGGCTGCCGTTTGGAGGCATATGCATGTGACAAGCCATAGCAGCGGCGGCAGCAGCGTTGGCGAGGGAGGACGAGCCCGGGTACCCAGATAACAACTTCTCCGTGCCGGCAAAGGCCGTGTGAGTCCGCAAGTGGCTGAGAAGCTCCTCCGAGGAGGAAAAGCGCTTATCGCATGGTCCGTTAGCAGACACCCAGTTACACACGTGCGGCAGGGGGTCATTGGGCAGCATAAACCCGTAAGGATATAAGGGATGCCCGCTGAAAGACGGGGACGAGGAGTGCACGCCGTGCAACGGGTGCGTCGGGTACATGAGCGGGTATCCAGACTTGAGCGCGGTGGCGGCCGCGGCAGCAGCCGCCGCAGAGTCATGCGCGCAGTTCGCGCTGGACGCACCGGACAAATGGCTTGTGCAGTGGTAGCTCAGGCAGTACGGGTCTCGACACAGACTGGCGGACATTAGAGACGGCGGGGACGCTCCAGCTAGAGGACTCGTTCCCGCTTTACTGCATCCCAGCGAGCTGGCAGCAGCAAACTGCGCACTCAAAAGCTGGCTGCTGGATTTGGTGGGGTCAAGGGTCATTCCGGGAGGGAGGAACGGCTGCGGGTAGCCTGCATAGGCACCCGCTAAACTTCCAGGATAGGAAATACCAGCAGGTGGCAAGGGGAAAACCGTATGACCGGGTTTATATGGGGAAACGGGGGCCACCAGTCCAGAGCCGAGGACGGAGGACGAAGAAGATACAGACGTTGAGTCTGATGTGACAGTTTTGGATCCGGACGTGGTCTCCTGGTGTTGGCTGCCATCAGAGGTAATTCCACTTATCCTGTGGCTGCCATTGCTCTCTGTCGTACTGCTCTTATTGCTATCAGACTCCTTCTTTTCCTCTTTGTCCCCCGCTTTGCCTTCAGCGGGCAGTGGAGAGACTGAGGTGCAGGAGCTGGGGCTGCCTGTCCTGGGGGTGAACGGCTGGCAGGTGGCGCTAGGCACTCGGAAACTGGTTTTATCTCCACTCAGGCTGCTGCTCGAGTCCTTCTTCTCCGACGATTTGGAGTAAGGTTTGAAGCTGGATTTGTCGTCGGCTCCGATGTCGCTCATTTTCAGCGGACCGGATTTGGTCTCCTTGTCACTAGATCCATTTGAGGTCACCGAGGACAGTTTGGAGGAGGACGGCGGGTCCGGTTTGCCGATCTGAGAGCACGTTTGGGCCAGGAGAGCCAGAGGACTTTTCTTGGCATCCAGCTGTGAAACAAAACAAAAACAAAAATAATGAAATTCATAAAACCCCTCGCACATATCATGTTTTATGCTAAAAACGCACATATGGCCGCTCCGCGTATAGTTTACGCATTGCGCATGAACTTATCTCAGCATGAAACTCAAGATAACTCAGCGTTACAGGCATGTAAAGAGGGAACGTACACCGCGCACAGAGGTGGTTTGCATGAGATACAAGATAAGACTGCAACAGCCACGCGTCGAAAACGACATTACAAACACGGGCATCAATTTGCGACAACAAGGTCATTAATTTTCAAGGCGAGTCCAAAAAACGAAGAGCGAAAGATCAAATGAAAATGTCGGAATACAGCTCGAAAATACGTCTAAAAATCACAGCAGGGGAGTATTATTCGATGAAGATTGGACTGCATGAATAAAATATTGTTTGTCATCAATTGCTGACCCAGTGTGTCCACAACATTCATCCAATAATAGCGGGTTGCACGCTTTAGCGTTCAGTGGTTTCACTCTGAAACCACTGAACTGACTTTGTAGTTGGATAAGAGGCGAATTGGTGCCCGTGTGCGCAAACATTTTCACAAGAATCGTGTCGGTGCTTACCTCGATGGGACTGACAGGGGTGGACGGTAAAGGCTGAAGGTACTCCGGGTGTAAAAGGTGTCCTGCCCGTGCCGTGAGCATTTTCAAAACCTTTATGGGAAGACGACTGGCTTGGCGAGAAGGGTCTGCGGGAGAGACGGAGTTGTGCACGGATAGCTGGCTGATCTTCACTGGGCCCTTCTCCCCTGAGGAGCCGCTCTCCCACGCTGGATTCGTGCTATTTCTCAGGACAGAGACCGTGGGCGATGTGATCATGACCCAATTCTCGTGGAAATGGTTGAGAAATACATGTGTAGGGCGAAGAAAGCCAACACTCGAAGCGTCAGATGGTTAAAGCCGTTTCCGGAGATAAAAGAAACAACGTTAAATCCTTAAAAGAGACGCGCAGTGTGTGTGCAGAATCCGTGCGTATCGCGTCCGCGCTGCTTCATCCCCGGTGTCGCTCTGACAGTGTGGCTGCGGGTCCGAGAGCCGACTCGGTTTACGTGAGTGTTGGGCAGGAGAGATCACTCCGCCTCCTCTCCAGCAGCGTCTGAGTTAGTCCGCAGATCACAGCCGCAGCCGCCTCCCAATCAAAAAGAGATCCCGAGGTGATCGGAGGGTCGGCTGAATGTGACGTTTCCTCCTCACACGGGTGTTTATATCACATTTCACCCACTCCGAGCGCTTTTAATTTTGAGTTTTTACATGCGTCTTTGCGTAATTGGCGCTTGGACGCATGCGCCGCCCCTGCACCCTGTGTGGTTTGGGAGACCAGGCCGGCAAGGGGATAAAAATGACCAAAACCTCTTTATGTCAAGACACATTTGAAACCATTTTTATTCCAGACAGCAGAGTCCGAAAAAGATTTTCTAGCGAGACATTTGACAAATTGTCACATCTGGCCAAAATATTGTATGTTTACACTTTTTGCTCAAACTTCAAGGAAGTCATTTTAAGCTAATTTTCTTCTGGTAACTGGACTGCAGTTAACAGTTCGAGCCCATCTGATTGCCTGTTCCGTGCAAGAAATTTGCAAAAGAGGCGTTTGCACGATAGTGACTCATTAATGAATAACTTCTGACTCGTAAAGGCTAGAAGGCTTTTTCTGGTCAGACATTCACTCCAACGTGCACCGATATCCATCGGCATGTTTCACATTTTCTGCGACTTTCTCCTCTCAATCACGCAGCCTGTCATCTGTCACTTCCCTGTCCTGCACGCCAGTTATCTGTCAGCTGTCTAGCAGATTTTTTTTTTGCCTCTTCTCAGTCAGATTCAGGTCAACTATAGTAAAGCGAATCCACGAGAAGTGCAGAGTAGAAGTGATGTATTTCTCCATCACTCCTCCATCATGATTTAGGCCTGTTAGTCTGCCTGCTCTGGTAAAGCTCAAAACTGCGATTTGTTTAATTGGAGATCAGCTCTGAGGCATTTTTACAGAGCCCTAATTCCGCTACAGACATCCATTTAATAGCATGTCATTTTCAAGTGTTTTTTTTTTAATTAAAAATATTCCTCCACATTTCCGCCACATTCAAGCCTAAAAATCTTTCCTTTCATTCCAAAAGCGCTTAAAAAAAGCATCTTGTGGCTGCTATTAATCATGTAAAGCTTCCACATTTCTTCCCATCGAAATAGACCCACTTATCTTATTACTCAATAGCCTATAAATGTCTTGCTGATCAGGCGAAAGTTAAACATATGCAAGTGTTTTTTGATTGATAACAGGGGGGCTGTTTTCGGCAACGGCTGTCAGGCTCTGACACAGCGCTTTGAGTTATTAGGGCAGAGAAGGGCGACCATAAATTTCGAGCGTCAGGCAAAAACTCCTTTATTGTGGACGTGATGGATGGCTCGCCGCGGCAGACACCAAATTCTCGGCTTTATCCTTAAATGGCTGCACATTTTTTCGTCGCCGTAATTCATTACTTTTAAACAGAAAGCCCGAAATCCCCTGCTAGTATATTTCACACAAGGACACGTTTATGAATCACCCGGAGTCCGTGCAAACACAAGCGTTTACAAGCAGGGCTGGGTGCCTCAAAAACAAGCCTCGATCTGGGCCAAACGTTTAAAGATTAATTATTGGGATTTTCATTAAAGGATTCATTCATGTTTTTTTTTTTCTTTAAATGTGCCTCAGAGCTTCCATTGTGCCAGAAATTCAGGTTGTCCGAACTCAAACTTGAGGAAATAAAAAATGAGGGTAAACTGAGATAAGCGTCTTTATTAATCACAATCTATGAGCCGTTAGACACATTTTCAGGAATGAGCCTAAAAAACCCTCTTTTCTATCTTATTTATTTTTTGCAGAGAGTCACCACTGACCATTGGCTGTCCTTATTCTTACCTTTGTCCATGGCCAAAACAATAAACAAAACAAAAATAGTGAACACCAGGCAGGTTGGCAAAAAAACTAGAAATCGTTTCCAGAAGTTTTTTTAGGTCTTGAAAGGACAAAAGTTATATTTTTGCCTCTTAAAGTGTTTTCTTCAATGAGCTAAATTGCTGGGTGAGCTTATCCTCCACCTGCCTCCACCACTATTTTATGTACAGCAGTGAAACAACACCTTAAATGTGTGGTGGGGACAACTTCACAATTTATCACTGGAGTTGATTAAAAATTCACAGTTAAAGGAGCTGCTATAAGACCTGTGTTGTATAATGTATAATTGTGTAATGTCTATTGTATAATTCAGCTCTGCAAGTAGGATGGTTACTAAAGGGTAGATTACACAATTGCATGCATATGATACTGTAGTCCTATCTCTTTTTTAATGCAATTTTGAACTCTTTCGTCAGTTTTAGTTCTATGAAGTGATGATGAACATCATGATGAAGTGTAACACTGATATTTTTGTGAATTCCTTTCTTTTCCAGATGCTTTGGAGGTTCCTGGCAGCCGTGAAAGATTCACCCTAAGAGCATAAAGGTAAGTCACTGCTCCAGTTTTATTATTCTCCTTCCTTTAGACTTGCACATGTACGTTAAAAATATCACAACAGACCTGAAACTATGAGAAAAATGACCAAAACTCAGGTGCAAAAGCCTTTGACATACGCTTTCAAAAAAAGGATACGGCCGATAAATGCAGCATTATAATGTCGAGCAAATGGAATAAGAAATTCCCTCGACATGACATGAAAATTCACCTCGTGGCAGCCGGCGCAGGGCGCGCCGCGTCAGCAGCCAGACAGGCCGACTGGATCTGACAGGTAAAAAGGGGAGATGATGGTTAGAAGGTGCTATTGTTTCATGCCGCTTTCTTGACCTGTCAGGTCCTGGCGCAGAGGCCCAGATCGAGGACCTCCTTGTCACATGCAAACAGTCTTAAAAGGCCGTTATCCAGACTATGGTGATTGCTCCTGTTTAATTGATTTGCTTTGCACTGAGGCCTGTCACATTAATAATGGTTAAGTACAGCCCCAGTGTGTCACCCACAGTGGTGCACGTATCGGGAAATTAACAGCCTTAACTAACCGCTGTCTGCGAGGCAAGAACTGTGTGATCATATGAGATGCAGCAGTTTCATTATGAAACTACGGTGTTTTAAATGCTCTCCTGTCGATGTGCAGCAGCTGTACATTTTCTTCTTTCCCCATTTATATTCTTAAAACCTGCTCCAGTTTGACCTCTTCCTCTAAGTAGCTGTATATACAGCTACATTGTATCCCCATCTCATTATGAGCTACCATCCAGAGTAAAACAGAGAGCTGTGCTGACAAGTAAATGGTGTTGAGTGAATAAGACTCAGATTACGCTCTCCACCACTTCACAGGAGCCTTTGACAGGTTGCAGTAGACATTAAGTCTCTCTGATATTTCCATGACTGACTGACAGCTTGAAATTGCTCCCATCACCTTGATAGCATAGTAATGCACCTTGCATGTGGACTGTCTTTAAAGTGCAGGAAATTAGACTCAAAGTTGAGAGTCGCCTTTCAACCAAATATGACAAGAAAATAGACTGCTTTTCTTCTGCGCCCAGAGAGGGAAAAAAAGGCCCCACAGAAGCTGGCACAGAATAAGAGGTTATAGGAGAAAGTGTCAGGAAGTATTACAGATATTATGTGTTTAAGACAGGACATTTCAGATACTTAGAAGTCATACCCATTCCCCTTGACGACACCCGAGATACCCAGCCCCCCCCCCCCCCCGACCCATCTGTGTCAAATACTGTAGCGTTGACTTCATTTGCAAGAGCTCAACTCGGAGCTGACATGAGGAACTTGCACTATCTTGCCGGAAGTCAGACGACGGGAGCGCAGCATGACGGAGAGAGTTAGAAAAGTTGAGGTGCAGCCAAGATCGCTGCGGTGAAGGGTCTTTTTCACGTTGTCTCCTCAATTAGTTAAAGCTGGTCAGGAGTAGGAAGTAAAGCCTTATGGAGATTATAGGCTGTCGTCCACTTGCCATCAGGTAGGTGAGGATCCTGGCGGGTTGTAGTCATGCTGTAGAGTAGAGTTAACTTCACCTACCCTCCCTGTTAGCACTGGAACCAACGGCTCAATTCAACCTGACAGCTGCCATATTACTGGTTTAGAACTTTGTGGAAACTTCAAGAAGCTCCAGTAAGACCTACTGTACTGTATCTTCTTATCTAGTAGCGTTAGGTAAAAATGGAGTACAATTATGTTGCCTTTGACAAGATCAAAATATGGTATGTGACTTGATCAAGCTAATTTTGAGTAGCGTTTAGCCTCATGTAGTGATTATTTTCATCAGCAGCGATAGAGTTCATTCTTTTTTTGATTAATAGACCAATCTTTTCTCAGAAAAGGCTTAAAATGCCCATCTAGATTTCCCAGAACCCAATTATATGCCTTAAAATTTCTTGTTTTGTCCTACCGACAGTTCCAAAACCCCCCAAAAAGGAAAAAAGCAGCAAATTCTCACATTTGAGTTGATAAATTATCGGTTATCAAAACTGCAACTCTTTCCATGTCTTTATTTCTCTACGTATTGAATCTCTAATGACTTAAAAAGACACCAAACAGTGCATTTGTTTGTGAAGTGTAAAATCGACACTCTCCACATGGACACACACTAGATGCTGATCCCTCACATTTACTTGTCTAGATTTAATTTATGGAGCCTAAGCCGGGGTGAAAATGTACAGGTAGCGTGTTATGACACTGGAAGCACTGTGCAGGTCGGGATGAATGTCTGTGATGGGCAGATTATTCAGACTAAAGTAGGCCTAAAGAATGATCTTGTCACATTTCACAGGCAGGATTAGGGATACGCGGGAGGAGCGCTTCAGTCAGGAATTAGCGTCATGTGGTCGGCTGGAGACAAGCATGCAAGGTATTTGCAGAGACAGGCTTGGACACTTACTGCTCCATTTGTCTACTTAGTGATCAAATACCGAGGTTGATGGTTATTTCTCTGTCGTTTGTGGTTTATGTGATATGTGTTCATCTGTATGTGTTTCCATGTTGTAAAATCGTGTGAATTTCAGAGATCAGAACGCCCTGTGGACATCCACGACCAGGTTCTTTTAGCTTCTCTTTATACATACACCAAATACAATTATACATATAAATGTACAATATACATAGCATGAGATATACAGCACGTGATACCATCTTGACATGTAGCCCATAGCAACACCTACTATATTTGTGGCTTTGCATTTTAAATGGAAGCGAGCGAGAGTGTCTTCAGGCTATCAGAATGAGCTATTACCACGATGATTGAAGAGTGAGGGAGCGCGCGAGCTAAAAGACAAAGTAGAAGAGGCCTGACAAATGAAATCAAACTTCATAAGACCTGCCAGTGGTGTCAGTTGTTATCCATATCTCAAGCGCATTATGGTACTGCAACGCAGCGCACTGCCTTCTCATCTGTCGGCTCAAATTCATCACATTCTCGACTGTTTCTTTTAAGTCACAAGTGTCAGTGTGAAGAGGAGTCTTAATTGACAACTGAGTGGCACAGACGTGGACCGCTGCCTTTATTTTGGTGCCAAGAAGGGCTGTGTTGTTTTGATGAGCTATTATTGGCAGAAGCCAGTAGCAGATAGCAGTCGGCCTGGAAATGGGAAGTGACATCAGACAGAGAGGAGCTTGTCATTGTCTTCAGGCGAGTTCAGTCGCTGCAAGTTAGGAACAGCCTGTTGAAATGTCACTCAGCTGGCTTTCTTATCTTTTGAGAGGAAAAATTCGGGTTGATTTGGTGAAATCTTAGCTGAAATTATTTAGACATTAGCCATCTGGATTTTCAATAGCTAAAACAAGTTGGCGTGGTTTCAAGGAAGATTCTCTCTGGTAAATTAGATTTATTATGTTGAGCATAGAAAGCTATGACGAGCCTCCAGCCTACATATGCAGCACATTTAAGATCTGTAGCCCCAGATTTGCCGCAGTGTGTCTCAAAATATTATTTGTTGAATTTCACTGGAAGTCTGATTCTCTCTCACAGCATTTAGTAAAAGGAAAAAAAAAACATTTTGTTACTCATCTTTAGTGATACCTAGCCATACATTTAGCTTTGATTCTATGCTTTGAGAAGATTTCATGTGGAGTTTTGGGAAAAAATGGCTAGTTTATATACCACACAGTGAATTATGTGAATTATCCTGGCTAACTGAGTTGTTGTTTCTAGAAAGAGATTTTGGTGAATTTCGAAATGTAGCTTCTGTCGCTTTTCCCGTCGGTCAGCCTGTAGATCCATCACTTTGGTCTAGATTGAAATATCTCAACAGCCCTCCTATTGATTGCCATGAAATGAGGGACAAATATTCATGGTCCCCAGAGGATGAATCCTACTGACTTTGAAGATCCCCTGACTTTTCCTCCAGCGCCATCATGAGGTTCACTGGGTTTGAGTAAATTTATTTTTAAACTTATTGAGTTAATTCTCATGAAATTTGGTACACACATTCATGTTCCCCTCAGAATGAATTCTATCCTGAATCGTTGGCGATCCCTCAGCATTTTATCTAGCTCCATCATCAGGTTAAAAATGTATTTGTCCAGTACCTTGGTGCATGACCAAATACCTGCAAAGCTAATGGCCATCAGCTGTACTTTGTGTTTAGTGCTAATCAGCCAATGTTAGCATGCTAACATGCTGCACTAAGACTGTGAGCATGGTAAACATTATACCTGCTTAGCATCAGCATCTTAGCATTGTCATTGTGAGCATGTTAGCCTGCTGATGCTACTATTCTTATGTCTTAGTACAGTCTCATAGAGCTGCTAGCATGGCTGCAGAGTCTCAATGGTACTGAGGTGGAGGCAGAAATCTCAAAACATGGGCAAATAAAACTGAAACTATCTGCATTTGTTGTGGCTAATGTGAGAAAACATATTTACGTGTAATTTGGGTGAACCGTCCTCTTAATGTGATGCTCACCATAACAACTACTGTCGTGCAAACTGTTATTCTTGATACCATAACCAGCACTCTGAGCACATCTGGCATTTCTAACCAGCTCACAGTAAATCAATGAGGCATCTCTAACATGTAGCTGAACAGAAGCACTTCTTAATCACAAGTTCTCCTCTAATATTCACTCAGTTGGAGTACGGTGTAAATAAATAGCTCTTAGCGCAGTGCATCTCACTGTACATTGATCACGAGCATGAGACCCCAGGCAACAATGCACAAAAGAAAAATGGCTTCCTTATTTTCACTCATCCGAGGCTCTGTGCAGCCCTTAATAGACAGAATCAGAATGTCTGCTGTGGTGTTGCAGGCTTTATGAGACCATTACCGCTTTTTATTGTGTATCCCTGGACTAATGGCTTTCTATAGTCCCTCTGATTTACGGCCTGTCAGCTTTGTGGCTGTCCATTAGAATGGGAGGTTTGACATCAAGCCAGTGGTTGAAGTGCCCACTGTTAAAAATAAGGAAGTCATGTCTCGCACATAGACGCCAGGCTCCTAAAACCTCTGTTCCAAAACACATTCATAGCTGCTTGTTTTCCAGACTGTTTTTGACTTTTCATGTGCTGCCCCTTTACTTCATGGGCACTTATATTAAGTCATTTACTGCAGACAAATATTGCACTGTTTCTGAGTGACATGAACGACACATATCTACTGTAGGTAGTAGGAAAAATAAAAGTCTGTCAAACCCATTAACATGCATTAACACTTAACGCAGGAATCATCTGCATTGAACTGTGTTTTTATGGGTGCTTTATTATAGTGCATAAACTGTGGTCCTAGCGCTTAAACACGTCATTAAATATTAGCTTGCCATTCGGATTTTATTTTCAGCTTTGATTTTGTAATGTTTTATGGGTTGGGTGGTGTCCTTTTAGGTAAGTGTGAGTCACTCACACATAGATGAGGTTTACTGGTGTTGACATCAGTTATACCTGGCAAACACCATTCTTTGAAACTTCAAGGATAAGTCAGGTTTACTTCACCTTGGGTTTTATTTTCATAGTTTTAGCCATCATTTCTATTAGTTAGACTAACATCATACTCACCAAAGTAATTAAACGAAGCCAGAAAGTTCAGAAAGTCATACGGATTTTATTGAATATTTTAAACTATGTTTTCACGGGTATTTTTCCCTATAGAGGGAAGACATGGACCAAAGTCCTCCAGCAAGCCTTAAATTACGCTCATTTTGAATAAATGATCAGCATCTAAAACCAACAGGACGGCCCATGATCAGATTTTAAACAAATTCATCTTTTAGCCAAACTTATTTAAACGAGAAAACAAAGGTTAAGGGTAAGTTATGACCCAAACCGTCTGTTGCAAACTTCCATCACAGCTTACAGACTGACTTCCTGTTTCAGCTGTGACCACCTGCCATGCTCATCGTTGTTGTGTGCGCATTTTTCCTGCGCGATGAGGCATCATTACCAACATTTTGAGCGCGTTGACTTTTGGCTTCTCCTGCGAATAAAGTGATTTTGATAATCTGACTAAACCTTTTGTCTGCCTGTCAGTGTTTCTTGGCCAGTCTTAGCCATGTATCTGCCCAAATCTTTGCCATTACTTTGGTGAGTTATCATAACCTGTTTGAGATGACGGCTAAAACAAAAAAACAAACAAAAAAAGACCGAAGTAGTAATCGAGTGGAATTATCCCTTAATGCTACAATTGATGTTTTTTCTTAGAGCAAATATGAATGCAGACAATAGAGATAAGAGCTTATTCACAGCAGATGGTTTGAAGTCACAGCAGGAAAAGCACAGGTGTAACTCATTACATTAACAATGGCTGCAATCCAATTAGGTGTTCGAGTTCAAGGGTCCTGCTATTATACATACTGGCTCACTGACATGGCTTGCCAGGACTCTTGGAATAGAGCCATTATAAAGGTTATTAATGACACCTGTGCTTTTCCTGCTATGACAAGCCAGTATGTGTCCTATGAAAAAGGCTTGTGTGAATGAGATCAGCCTTTAAATTCTAATCAGATCAATATTTCAGTTCTTACCAGATTTGTATGATGATAAGTTCAGACAAATCAGGGGCATTTCCAAAAATCTAAAATGCAAAGGTGAAAATCAGAAATTTACCTGCACCGTGTTATCGTCGCCTGCTAGGATGAGCAGACAAACAGGAAGGAATGTTTAATTTAAAGGGGATCGTAAATGGATCACGATACAAGAAAGCCACCTCAGACTTTTATCTCTGTTGGCTCTTGTATGACCTTTCATACTGCATTTTTTTTATGTACAGCTGGACTAACTTTAAAGCCCGCTGAGTCGCAGAACAGTGCTCTTGCCTCAGATAATCTGTCCTGAATCTTCCATAAACCTCACTTTATTAGCTCATACACAAGGATCATCCATGTGGAATTAGAGCAAAAAAATTTAACCGTGACAATTTAACTTCCTTCAGATGTTCTGAAAGGAAATCAGAACACGCTCTGGAGTCGCTGTGCGTGATGCATAATTAGCGAAATGTTCTCTGAAAACCGCAGATACCTCGTCAATATTTCGCTGTCTTTCCCTAATTGTTCGCGGTGCATCAGAGCCACAGGCGAGGGTTAGGCAGGTGATCCCTGACGGGGGTGGAGCCGGTCCTGCCTCACATAAAATCAATTCTGGCCTTTGGTGTTGGCAAGCCAGCGGGGTTGGGGATGGGTGGGGGGGGGGTGGGGGCAAGGAGGGGGAACACATGTCTGACACCTCCTGACTTTTTCATGAGGTTGTGTTTGAAGTTTTAAACCCCCACAGAGGATTCTTGGGGCGATGAATATAAAAGGGGGTGCAGCTTAAAGCTCAGGCATATTATCATCAATGAAGACCGTTACCCAGTTTGATGAGGAAACTCACATGATTTGATTTTGATGCACCTCAGTAAGAAATTTTAAGACCTGGAAGAATTACCGAGAATACTACAACCTTCAAAAGCTCATTTATTTGAACATCACCGTAATGTTTCCTCACTAATGGCATGTGTTTTCTTTTATGATGGACGTCCTTTCATTAAAAGCTGCTCTTAAGTTGTCCTCGTCTTGAGTGGCGCTGCTCTCGGCCTGTTCACGCGCTGCGGTGGGCACAAAGAAGAGGAGCATGACCTCAAAGCATCTTTTGTTGCAGAGGCAGTGAAGGGTGGTGGCCGTGATTCATGTGATGGGGTGAGGAGGTGTGGTAGGTGCTGAGGAGGGTGGGCCGACAATGACAAGCTTGAGTTGTGCAGCCCTGGTGGTCCCGTCGTTCAGCTGTTTGTGTAATAACTCTACTCCGCCGTTCTCGACAAAACGTTTGATAGTAACATGTTCATCTCCGGCTATGAGCGACTTTGACACTGTGTGATTGAAGTCCTGGCAGATATCTCCACCGCCCTCTTCTGTAGTTAATTACCTCTGCGAAGGAGTAAAATGTTTTCAGTACGATTTGTTTGTTTCCTTATATATCTTTAAAAAAAACAGTTAAAAAACAGCTACAACATGGTTTCTATGAAATTTGGTGTAAACCAAGAAGCAGGTGATACATTTTTGATTAAATAGTTCAAAGATTTTCACAGTTCAACAACTATTTTTCCTGTTGTAAACAAATCTGCTGAAAAGTCCAAAAGCAACAAGCAGTTGATGCTACTAACAAGTACTGTCTGTGTATCCAAAGCCTGATTATAGCTTGCCCGGTTACACTGGGTGACATGTTCTTTCATTACCAAGAACATGTGCACTGTAGTTATATTGAGTCAGTTCCACATATACCATCCTCCTGCTGTAAACAATCACTAGGACACCAAAGGTGTGTTAGTCCGTGTCTGGAAATAGTCCCCAATAAATGCACTACATACTCCTGTTTGGTTAACGTTTGCTAAAAACTACAGTGCCCGGCTGTTTAAATAAACCACTAAACTCTTTCTAAAAATGAAACAATATATTTGTGAGCTACTGTAAAAGGTTTATGTCCAAGTAGGAATCAGTGGGCTTGGGGCTGAGAGCCAAAGACAGGGAAGGGAAGTTGCAAGGTGTTGCTGGTTTTGTTTTTTTCGTGTAATTTGTTGGCACTAACCTGTTTTAGAATAATGCCAGACTCATCCTTTAAGCGTATAAAAAATGTAGAGAATAATTCGGTGTAAGTGTAAGAACTAGCTTCCATCAAGACAGAATTTTGTGCCAGTTTTTTGCCCATGCACCAAATATGATTCATAAGCTAATTCGATGAGTGGATTGAGTGTTTGTTTTTTGTGTTAACTGGTTGCCGTTACCTTGTATGTGTGACCTATTTAACATACATTGTTATAATGAGTCACTGCAATGCATTAACTCACTGTGCAGTTGCAACTGAATCTAGATGACACAATATATAAATACACACAAACTACGTAAGACACACTGTGCAAATTGTGATGGTTTGTCACCTACAACATGTAGAGGTGATGAAGTTTTCACACTTTATTCTTGTACAAATTAGCAATTTCCCCAGACAGCCTGTATTCTGCCACACTGTGTGTATTCAGATGCAAATTAAACATAAAGAAATGTGCATCCACTGAGTACTTTCTTGTACTTTTTCCTAAAGGTGTGTTTTTTTTCAAACTCGCAGTAACTGACACACATTACATTGAACAGTGTTCCGAATCCTACAAAGTGTCATTGGCTGATTTCCTCTAACAGATGCTGGCGCTCGTCTCAGGGAAGTGCAGTGTCCTGGATCTCGTGGCACTGCCATATAACTGCTGTATAAATAGATTCCTATGACAGAGCCATTCATCTCCAGCCATGAACACATCAACATTAAAAGACAGCTCAGCGAGACCTCTGCGCTTGTTAGGGCAGGATCAGCAGTCCAGATGCCCAAGATGTAAACTTGTGAAGGGAAGATTAATTTATCTGTCATCCCTGCCTTTGACAGTCGTTATAAATCTGATTTAGCTGTTGAGCAGGGGCCATGAAGAAGGGCAGTTGGACATTAAGATTTCAAAGGAGTGATATCAAGAGGACTAACTCGTGACTCATGGCCTGCCGCAAACGGGTCAAAAGTTCTTGTGGGATGTGCCGTGTGCGCGGTGTGACGTTTTGTAACTTTGGGGAGAAAAAAGCGCTCGTGCTCATCTCTTCTTCCTTGTGTTCTTTCAAAATGGCGCCATGTGAGGCGCCATAGACAAAAAGCGGCCATAGGGTGTCAAAGGAGCTATTTACTGGTAGATGGATGGGAACAGGCGATATGAGGTGGTCACATCCTGTGACCATCTGCGCGGGAGTCATGGTAGTTATTCAGATCGGACACAGATGCTCGGGCATAACATGAGCCTCTATGCAGATATTTGGACGCATGACAAAAATGTTTAGTGCCACGGTTTGTGGATTCATGACGAGCCGGCGTTTTCCACAGGTTCATTTGTGCTTTTCACTGAATAGCTGCTTTCTTTCATCCATGTGATCTCCCAGTATTTCTCTCTCTGTGAAATTAGCTTCCTCCCCTTTAGAACTTTAGATTTGTCACTGTGAGCTCACAGTTTTTTTAATGTTTTTGTGAAATTACCTTCATCCTCTTCAGAGCTACTAATTTTAAGCCGTCTACAGGCCGTTCACTTCCTTTTTTCTTCACCTAAACCTATAAGAGGGTTCAAGAAACTCTGGGGCATTTGCTGACACTGAAATTACTCTGTGCATAACACACTGCTTTAAGATGCTTAAGATGGGGATAAAATGTCATACCACATTAAACAGCTAAATGACCTGATCACAGCGCTGTGTAGGTGTACCGTGGGTGGGAGGGGCGACACACGATGATGAATCTCTTCCTTTGAAGCCCCTTTCTTTTCAACGCGTCTGTGTTGCTTTCACTCAGATGAAACCACACTCTTTGTGTGGTAAACAAGATGGTTTTGTGACGGGAACAAAGAGTGAATAGAGGTTTTTAAGGGAGTCTATTGTTACTGCACATATGTTTGTCAACTGGAAGGACACTGAATACACTGAGCAGCCCTATTTACTTACATAGTTGTATGATGTAGTCTGCAGTAATTGCACAGAAATTCTTCAGTACAGTACTTGTACTCTATTTGAGCATTTCCATGCCAGACTGCTTTATTTAACACTACATTTCTCAGAGAATAGTGTACTTTTTACTTAAGCTTTTACTATATGACATTAAGACACAAGCTGTACCAGAATTAGTAACCAAGCGTAAGTGCTGCTCAGTACAACTAATTCTTCATACTATGTACATTTTACTGACAGTACTTTTGTACTTTTGCTTAAAATGAGTTGATGTGATGTTTGCTGAACCCCACTTACTCATGTCAGCAAAATCTCACTAGTATCAGCTAGCATTAGCCACCACAAGCTACTGGTCACAACAGACCAAGAGAGGCTGTAGCTGCAAAATACCTGACTGTAATAAAACGGTGACTTTTATTTCTCATTAATTCAACTTTTCCTTTGTAAGCCGAATTTTGTGTGATGTGGTATTTCAAAAGTTCCATAGTCTCGCTTTAAGGTAACCTATTCAGTCGTTCATGTGTGTGGACATATTTTACATGTAGGCTACTTGTAATATAGTAATTTTACATTTAGGCACTGCTACTTCTACTAAAACTACATGGAAATGCCATTTTATGTTGATTTTCGGGCCCTGTGGACAAAAGCAGGAGCCTCGTGTTGTAAAGATCTTGATCTGCCAGCTCGTGCATTTGTTTTGGGAGCGAGTGAAAGAGAGCTGCAACTTATTGTTAACACTGTTTGTCTTTTTAAACAGTTGTGTGCAGGATTCATCGCAATGAGTTCATGTGTGTATTTAAATCTACGTAAGATTAATAACTGTAAAATGACGGCGATGGAACAAACTGAACTTTGTTTGTCAGTTAGGTCACATGAAAGCCTACAGCTAACAGATTCAGATGTTTGGGAAAAGTAGTTTTGTTACGATAGTTATCAACATTCTTCCATATTACATACCTGCCTAGGTGGAGGAGGACAAATACGGGATCGGATCTGAATCTCTTCAAATCCTGCAATTCTCTCCATCTGTTGAATTTATTAGACATGATCACAAAATATAACATCGAAAATAAGATTGCTGGCTAACATGCTACTCATAGTGAAACTTGGGAACATGTAAACATAGGCTCTTCCAGTCTGCATGCTGTAAATCATTTTGTCTGGTTTTGGGGGGAATCTGACCCTGGGGACAGGCATTATAACTCGCCATCTCGCTGATGGTCTCGTTTGTTGATGTAGGTATCAAGAGGCATCAGCATTAAATTGAGACTCTTTCGTAGTGTGTTTAAGCAAATGTTTTGACTGCTCAGTAAACCACTGGTCTGCTGTTTCAAGTCATGACTCATTTTTCATCCTCAGCTCCAGTAATTTATAGTACGAACTGTTAACAAACTAAAATTCAGTGTCTCCTCTCCCTGGTAATTTCCCTTACATTACAATACAAAGTAAGTCATAACATACTGCTGACTTAAGTGAACCTAATTACATTAATGATGGCATCAATTACTCCATTGGTGTGGTTTGGCCACTGTGGTGCATTTTCCCCAGAGCTGTGGCACGGAGGACAGTGGGAATTTTGACATGTCAAAGCATCCAGGGCCAGAAGCAGGATTAATGGCCGCCTGCCTGCATCCAAGGTCCTTCAGCAGTAATTGCAAACAGAATCTGACTGTATGATCTCAGCAGTGGTATGCAACATGCCAAAACAGCCTGCTTTTGACAGATTACCTTCCTGCAGTAATAACTTAAGCACATTCATTCTCTCAAATTAGACATTGCATGCCTCCCACACCACAAAACAGGAGCAATCATTTCTTTCCACCTCCTCTGAATATATATCTTAGTGTATATTTCCCTGCTTTGACAGATCTGAGTTAAAATCAGTTTTTAGTTCACAGAATTGGCTGTTATTGGCCACATCAATACATCTGCAAGTGTTGCAAAATGAAAAGTTTTGAATAGAAGAAATTCATCTCCTGCAGCCTTCCAGTGTAGACCTAATGAAACGCTTTTGGAGAATCACACTACAAAGGTCTTCGGGGCAGTTTCACTGTTTTAGCCGCTCTGCTGTGTTAGCCTCCAGGCCTGTGCAGGAATAAATCCCACTGTGGTTCTCTCTCTTATTCTCTCAGTTGATAGTTTGTGTCCAGCCTCAGGACAGAGGGACTCCTATGTGCTGCTCTGTGGTGGGTTGTGTTCTCTGGAGCAGTTAAAAGCCTGGCAGCTCCACCCCATGACTGTCCAAACACAGTTGACTCTAGGCATCCACATCAAACAGAGCTCTCTTCGAAGCCCATTGGAAAGTTAACCATGGGGTGCTGAGCTTATTTATTTATTTTCCACATATAAAAATGTGCCTGGCTTCAGATTTTTATTTATTTTATTTTTTTTTACATTTTCTTAAAGTCAAATTCCTCCATTAGTGTCTGTAATCGACAGGACAAAGGGGACAGAGCTGTATTTGAAGAGTGGTTTTGACACCGCACCCGGTTCTACTCAGCTCTTCTGGACTAAGTCCCGAGCAAGATTCAGAGCGAGTAACAAGAAAAGACAAGTCAATGAAAGATCCTCTCAGTCGGCTCCTCAGCGGCACTCACAACGGACATGTCGGAGCAAAATTAACTTTGCCTGCTATGTGTGTTTTAGAGCGCACGCACCGCAGTCACTAATTCATCCTGCCTTGAGCTCCTCTGACACTGACGTTTGAGGGTAGATGCTATGTGAAAATGTAAATAAACTTTAGAGGAGCTTCGGGTCAGTGTGGGATGAAATTTATAGTTTTGGCATTTACTCCGCAGTCATCATTCATCCCCCTGTCGAGAGCAGAGGCCTTGATCAGCAGAGCCTCCACTGGCCCTCAGATGACCCGCAGCCTATCTGACCAGCTGTGGTTCAGATGCCTCAGTCTGAGATGTTCGCATTACTGTAATAACTGAGACTATTAACCCCTTCTGCACTACAGGAGCCTCAGCAAGAAGTCATCTCTTTGTCACTGTCTTCTTCCAGTGCTGGCAGAAAATGCATTTAGATCTTTGGGGTACACATTGACGTTAATTTAAACAAACATTATCTTTAGCCTTAATCATATTAAGCTCTTGGTTTTTGCTGTAATTTTGAGATGCCCACTATTGAATGTTGTGACACTATCCCAATACTATGACTCTGGATGATTGTGAGATTTTGCTGTGGACACTTTTTGCAGGGACTATGTCTTCTGTAGTTGTCTCAGGAAAAGTGTAATCAGTGACGTCTGTGCATCATCCAAAGTCATCTCTACATTGTTTCTGCTTGCTGAGTTTTCCAAATTTCATTTTTTAAATCTTGACAATCACAAAATTTAATTCACTTCACTTGTATTGGCACAGTGGCAGAAAACTCAGAGGCTGATATCTCAGTACAGTGGCACATAAAAACAACACTATCTGCATGGCCACTAGAGGTAAGTGACAAAATATCTTTTTTATGATCGGGGTGAACCAACCCTTCAGACTCCAGCCTAGATAATAATGGATTTGGCAGCCGCTCTAAACTCTACAGGGTATGTGCACTATGTAGCAGAATGTACAGCCCAGTAAAAGCCAAATCAAAGTCTAATAATGGGAAGGTGGCCTTCAAGCAAAGTGCCAATTATTTTAAATTGCTCCATTAAAGGCAGCAATCACAACTGTCATGTTAGCATTTGGACATAACGGCTCACTTCTGGCGGTTGGAGTTCATGTGGGTGTAGCTGCAGTGTAATAAACACATGTAGATTTACACAACCCCCTGAAACAAATGAGTTTGTTTGCTGACTGCTTGCCATAACACATAACTGACTGACAACAAGAAAAGCTCGACACTTTCTCACTTCATCTGAGAGAACAAAGCCCCTCGCTGTTTTTCCTCCTTTTAACAGGTGAGTGCTCCAGCTATTAATTTGTGTAGGGCCACCTACTTTAATTGGTCTTAATCTGGAGTGAGTGGCTTTGATCTCTCTGACAGTTTGACTGCATTAGCACGAGTGTGCGGGCTAATCCTTTGCGTAGCTTGTTCTTTTGGCGCAGTCAGAGGCCTGTCCGGCGGTAATATGTCAGCTGAGGGATAAGCCCTCATCAAACAACCAGGTCTAAGCTTCTGGAAAATGGGGGTTGAAGGGCCACCATCATGCTGTGCTTCAAACAAAGATGGAGACGTAAACCAACTCCGGCTTGCAGCTTGGAACCGTTAGATTAAACCTCAAGAGGGACGTTTTCAAGGTTTTTAAGGTTTGTGTCCTTTATGCAAACTTGTTGTCGTGTTCCAGCGTTATAAGTCCTGTGACCGCGCACTTCTTTCTTTATGATAAACACTATTACACGGCCCTCTAACCTCGAGCGAGTCCTGGGTGTTACAATGAACTCTTTATATCCATCATCCCACCACGGTTCACACACACGGCATGCATGATCCACATGTCCAAACAGTGGCTTTATCTTCGCTGTGTCATCTTATTAGGAAGTAACAAGCGTATGAAGTGTTTGTCCTGAACTCGAGTTGAACTCTCATGAATTATGATAACCATCTCGCAGTCAACAATATCTGCTTTCAGGAAAGGAATAGAGAGATAGTGTTTGAGATGGAGAAAACAGCAGCACTTGTGCTTCCCGAGTGATTATATCACACATCATGGCGATTTACTTATCACGACTGGCATATCTTGACTTCAGTGGATCTTTTGTTTTTGTGCTCTGTGATGGAGGAATGTTAGCCGAGCTTTCTTCACGGCTGCATGCGAAAGGGCCAAATACATCAGTAAACGCTAACGCAAAGAGGATCGTTAGAAAGCAGTCGGGTTCACAGAGGATATTATGCTATAAATCAATTTGAGAATCATTGTTTTCTCCACTTTGACTGCCTTTAAAGTTTGTTGATTTTAGCATTTTGGTGAGCGTTGACATTTATTGGGTCTGGTTCTTGTTGGCTGAGAATGTGTTGTTAGGGCTT
This sequence comes from Chelmon rostratus, assembly GCF_017976325.1. Taxonomy (NCBI): domain Eukaryota; kingdom Metazoa; phylum Chordata; class Actinopteri; order Chaetodontiformes; family Chaetodontidae; genus Chelmon; species Chelmon rostratus. The sequence continues at coordinate 9,046,011 of NC_055678.1, read as the reverse complement.
TGAGTGAAGAAAGCAATGACTGTGAATTTTAATTAAAAACTGATTTTTCTCAGTTGTTTCATATTACATTTTACTTTTAAGCCATTGAGCTGAGTTAAATGTGTGTTTTTGAAAATACCTTCATCTGAGCTATGAGCTAGCCACAGAATATGAATATATACTGTGTATATACAGCCTATCTTTATTTATCCTATGTGACAATTTCTACCCACCACAGCATGTTGTTTGTACACTTTGGTTTTTGTGCAGATTTCACAAACATGATGCGATGTAGTGAATGAGTTTAAGAGGGCCTGGAACGTGGATTATTTTATGTTTGGACAAAGCCAGGCTAGATGTTTCCCCCTTCTTCCATTCTTTATGCTAAGTTAAACTGATCACCAGCTGGCTCTAGCTGCATATTTACTGTGCAGATGTGAGACTGGTATCATTCTTCTCATCTCTCTCTCTCAGCAAGAAAGCGTATTTCTCAAAATTGCAAATCCTGCCTTTAATTTTCTCCTTAATTCAGCAAGTTGGCTTTTGTTTGGCTTGTGTTTGTTTTTATGAGAAAAAGCAAAGATTTGTGGAAAAAAAAAATTGTGTGGAAGAGGTATGTCATTTCTTCCCCTCACCTAACTATCATTTTGTGACTCCTCAGATTTATCGCATCATCGTTTAGGGGGTCCCGACCCCCAGTTTGGCAATTGCTGTGTTAACAGACAATCGAAAGAGCTTTGGTTAGCCCACGCAACAGCTAAACTCACGTTCAAAATGTTTGCGTAAACTGGTATGCTTAAAATTTCAATAAAAATACAACAGATTCTGTATAATAAGTATTTTAATGTTTAAAATGTGTAAAACTGCCCCGTCTAAACCTCCTCAGCTTACTGCCTCGACACACTGGAGGCCACCTGCGAGTGGTCATCTGGTTTCTGGCCATTTGGCCGATCTGCCATCCATCAGAAAACAGCAAAAATATTGAGTGCACCAGGGAAACCATTGGAAGGTGACTCGCCAGTCACAGGCACAAGGTAAAGATTAATCAAATGTTATGTGTACTATCACCAGCTGGCAGCACCAGCCTCTAAGCCTTTGAGTGAGTAAGTCCACAGAGAGGCCCGTGGCACAGCTGAGTTTGTCTTGTAAAAGTGCAGCTGTCCAAGACATGACAGCTACAGCATTAGCAGGGCCATTAAGAGGTGTAGAACATTTCCAGGGAAACCATTTGAAAAATGACAACCCCCGGCACTGCTGAGATATTAATTATACGCTGCACCCATGGAAAAAAGCGAAAACAGTTGGTGAGACAAAAGACGCCTTGTTTTCTCACAAGATGCCTTGTTTGTGCATCAAGCATTTAATAAGCAATTTAATAAGTAATAAACAGACGAAGTAAAAAGCGTAAAAATTAAATTCTAACCACTGCCAGTAGCAAACAGTCTAGAAACACGGATGACCGAGGCGATGGCTAATTACCTGTTGGCTCATTTTCCAAAATTAATCAGGAATTCATTGTGAGAATTGGAGCTGATTCCTGAGGAGAGCAACCCTAAATCAGCCTTTTCTTAAACAATTCGCTTGCAGGAAAAAAAATGTAGATGCAAAATTAATTTCTCCTGGGAGTGCTTCAGTGCAGAATTTCAAACCCACTGTAATGTTTGATAATGCTGTCCTAGACTACAATATCTCCAGAATAAATAGCAGGAAGATGCACCATTTGTAAACTAACCTGAACCATGATTTCTCCAACAGAATCATTGCTGCTGTGTGCAAGAGAACTGCCGTTTCAGGACTTTCACTACAAGATGGTAACGGCTTGATTTTGGGTTTGATTTTCCAGTTATTTAAGAAATGGAATCACAATAATAAATTCATCAGACCCCAGGGAAAACAACAGCCAACAACAACAGTCACACCTGACAACACAGGGCTAGAAAACCGAGGTCTCTGTCTTGGTATTGATCTTCCTCTGCCTATTAATTCTGATGATGTCACATGGCGCTCTGGGAGCACTGGAAACATGTAAGGCAAATCAGAACGTGCATGTTAGGCGTAGCTGATAAAAAGGACTTCTCAGGTGCGCAGGCTGTAAAGTTGACATATAGGTTTTGGATAAAAGATGAGTCATTTAGTCATAAATCAGCCTCATAAAGCAACGTTCAGCTTGTTCTGTGATGTTATAAAGGAGGAGATGTAGAGGTCAGGGGGAAGCTGAACTTTTTTTGGCCCTGCGGGGGGGCGGGGGTGAACAGGATATGGACACAGTGTTCCCATCACAGAATAAAGATTACGCCTTTCACATATCTTCATCCCTTTATGCAGAAAGCAGTTTCATAATGACTAAATCTGCCCGTAGTGTTAATTGGGGATTAATTTGCTATGTTTTCAGTAAGCTGAAGGCATTAACAAGGATCCAACAAGGTGCCTCCTAATTAAAACCGCAAGTCCCTGAGAGTGTTATAATTCCCATAAGAATAATCCATTAATTGGTCATAACTAAACCCTGTGTGGAGTTGATTACAGCTATGGTGGTGAGCCTGGTCAGAGCAGTTTAAACTCGAAAACTATTGCATATATAGGAGCTATAGCCTATCCTCTTCCCAAAGGAATGAGAGGGACTGATGATGGCCACATAATGTCTATTCAGAGAGCCTCATAAATAAAGAGCTGCCCCTGAGTGCAAACTATGTTTATTATAGCCGCCTGAACCTCCGTGCCAGCCCTTGGAGTTACTTATGCAGATAAATGCAGCACCATTCATCATCACCTCTATTCATAAATAGCCAATAACTCATCTCTCTCCATATGGAAGATTAGACCTTGGAAATGTGACTTAAGCACAGGAAGTGTTCAGTTCATGAAAAACATGAGTGATCACACACGCAGCCATCTCCCCTTTTGCTCATTATATCTTATTCTACATGTCATTTCCCTGCTCAGCTATCATCTGCGAGGCCCATAAAGAATCGTACGAGAAGCTTCTTGGTGGTATGCTGACTGAGAGCAGATGAGGTGTTTTTTTTTTGAGTGTGTGTGTGTCTGTCTCACTGTAGTGTGCTGGTTTGCAGAGAAGAGGCCACAGAGGTGCATAGACTGATGAGAAGGGATGATATATGTAGCGCCTGTGTCCCAGCTCTCCTCTGGCCCATTGTCATTAATCACGGCCATTAGGCTCCCCCTCCACCGCCGCTCGCCTTGTCTGCGCCCAGCCATCACAGCCTCCCTTTTGTCTCATATCCATAAAGGGAAAGGCCGTATACTTTCACCTCGCCTCCCACTGCAGAGAGACGGGGATGCTAAAAAGGGTGCTAGCATGTGTTCTGGGGTATTAAAAGTTATAATTTATCTCATTATGGCATGGAAAGTGTTTTGTTACCCTGCAGCAGAGGTGTTTTAATTCTGAGGTTTATCCCTCTGCAGGCCCCCGTTTCCATACTGATCCACCACTGTGGTGTGATTTACCGTTTTATCTTAGAAATAAGTAGGATTGTTTTAATCTAAGCACTCACATTATCATCCTGTTGTCTCTGCTAGCTAATCAGCAGTCAGAGTTGCTCTCCTCTCTCCAGCTCGGTCTTCACATCGTTAAGTCCCCCCCCCCCCCATCCTCCATGTCATCAAACCCAAGAGGTCTGATATGATAATATGTGTGAACTGAAATGTGAAAGCAATTCATATCACTTTCCAAGGGCTTTGAATGTTTGATTTGCATAACTAGAGAAAATGATATTAGATGGGCATATTGATTTAATTTCATCCTAGAGCGCTGTTAATTATGGTATCATAAAAGTGTCATCTCTTTATTATCGGGTTCAGAATGGGGGTTGATGGCTGGTGTTGGCGAAGTGCTCGCATTGCTACGGGAAGGCTATCATCATGATATTGTTTAGCATAATTTTACATTATGAGGCTGGGTCACGATATGCCAGAGATACAGCTTTTTATTATTATTATTATCTGTCGATCACACTTCTTTGACTTTTTAAAGGATTATCTGTCCTGACTTTGTTCTTTGATAGCGCATGAATACGTCTTCTGAATGATCTGCTCTGAATGTTTTACATCTGCTTCACTTTGCATGCACCCCTCTCCCCCCCGGGCGCTGGCGTCTTGATATATATTATAACAGTATTACGTGTTTAACATCGTATGACCAAGAAAAGGAGCAAGTTCTTGCTTTCAAGTTGATGACTAACATGTGTCTTGCGTATGGACTTGTGTGTGTTTTCATATCATAAAGCGAGCAATCTGTATGGGATTATGGGATACCTTTCCCTGTATTGCTATGCGTGCATATCCTGCATGCCCAGTGATGGTGACTGGGAGGATGCTGAACAAATGAAGTATCCCCTCCTCTGCTTCCAGCTGAATTCAGATTCCCTGAGTGCAATTTATCTAAATGAACAGTGATCATTATTCTAGATCTACCCCATCCTTAATGCTAGAGCACTATTGAGCAGATATCTCTTTAAACACAGCAAATAGGTGGTCTGGGCTAAGGGAAGGCTGAGTGCATTCATTACTTCTCTTCCCTTCTTTTTTTTCCTTCAACAACACAAAGCAGTGCATAATGTGCAATCTGATAAGTGTTCTCTTACGCGCGCCAGACCCCCCCCCCCACCTTCTTCATCCTATACATCACTGGCCGGCTCAGCTGTGGCTTGCGAGAGGAGAACTCTGGGATTGGTGTGGCTGAAGTTGATGAATAGGCCTGTGAGGGTGAGAAACTCCAGGGCCAAGCTGTAGGTCCATCCCCATGGCATGTGATGCTGATTGGCTTTGTCCTGTGCGGCCGCTCTGGAGAAGCGGACATTAAGATTAAGTGATGCTGTCGTGTCGGGGAGCAGTGCACTGCATCATCCTGGGGAAGAGACAGCTGCGGTGGTTAATCCTTCATCACCAGGGGAGCGCTGCCAGAGCAGAGATATACAGCCAAAGATAACCCTCCATAACTTCTGCTAAAGATCAGAAACTTTGAGTTCGCATCCATCTGTCCTCAATCCTCACTTAAAAATGAGAAATGAGCAGCGGACGTGCTGCAGTCAGTGGAAAACAAATGGAGCAAATAACATCAAGATGAGGTGAATGTTTTAGTGAGAGGTAATCCCTCTCTACCAGTGAGTAGAAACTGGTCATTGTGCAGCACATACTGTAGCTTCTGTGAGTGGAGGAAGAAGAAACGGGGACAAACAAACAGAAACCCATTTACACAGCTCCTGCAATCACTCTCGTGTCAGTGGCTAACGGACAGAAGCGCACTTTATCACACATTCTGGGTTTGGGGAATTCCCAGTAGATGGGAAATCTGGTTTAAACAGAGAAAAAAAGCCACTCAGAGCAGAGCTAAAGTGGTCTGTATTTATGTGTCTGCGCGTGGCGTCAGCATATTTTAGACTGCTGGGTTTGCATGTTTGTTGTTGGTTTGATGTAGCTGTCATGACGTGATGGATGAACATCATCATGTAAAGAGTTAAAAGGAGGGGTCTGAGCTGCAAGAGAAAGCCGACATGTTATATTGCCCGGGATGGCCTGAAAAGACATTACAGCAGGATCAGTCTCTCTCTATCCACGTCACCCTCTCCACTGTCCAAAGCCAGCCTGCTTGAACTTTACCTTTTACATTTTCATACCACTTGCGCTCCCACTTTTCCCGAATATGGTAATTTCCTCGAGGAAAGCCTCAGAGATCCTGTGGGATGATATATTTGGTATGGCGGAAGCATACCTGCAGAGAGCACTTGTGACAGTGACATATTAGTTATGGTGTCTCTTGGAATCTGATAACTTCAAATTTGCCACCTTGTTAAGTTTTGATTTATGTGATACCATTTCACTAAAGTAATTGGCCTGGCCTGTTGTAGAAAATAATCAGCCTCTCCGCAGAACAAATGCTGGGCCATGCTAATGAGGCAGCCCGAGTGCTGAACTGATGCTGCCGACTGACAGTTATTAATGATTGTTATGATATACAGACGAGTCGAGATTGGACTGAGTTGGGTGAAAAAAAGTGACATTTAAAAAATACGGCATATTGGGAAGTACTAATGAAGTAATATACTGCAAGGAAAACAATCATGTGTGTTGTCAAGGCAATGTGTAATTACCCAGCAGCCACCCTGGCTGGCTGTTTGGCAGGCAGGCTGGGGGGAGAGCTGAACAACCTGGCCGGTAATGGATGGAGCTCTGCTGGCAAGGGGCTAAAATGCACTAGGCAGTGACAGAGGTGTACAGATTGATGAATTAATTGGGTCTTTCTTGGGACATAAGGGGAACCGCTGCACCATATGCTCGGCTTGTTACTTTGGAAAGTCTACTGACCCTGAAAGTGAAGCCATCCCACGCAGGGAGCTGTGGCTTTTTTATTGCTCTTTTTCCTAAGGGGCTGAATTGGACACACTGAAGTGAAGTCAACTGCAATTTGTTACAATTTTATAATAGTATACTTTCAGTCGCGCCGGATAGGGCTGTCCAATTATTCAGTATTATTGACTTTAATTGGAATTTTGCTGTGGCGATACCTTATTATGTTATCATTCTATACATTTTTGTTGTCAAATAGTGAATAATTCAGAGGAAGCTGTGGTTAAAACGTACAAAAGCAGCGATTAAACTTTTTGGTTCTGGAAACCGGATCACAGTTCATTGCTTTGAACATCAGTTTCAAAGTTCTTGCACACCAGAAAGTCTTAGGGTCGAGCTGTGCTCAAACGGAACTGGTTCATGAGACACTTTCTCCTACCATGCCGGAAATCAGAAGTGTTCATAGTCCCAAACGGCCACACTTGAATGCGGGGTGAAAAGCCGACTGTCATAGAGAAGCAGGAGAAGCAATACTGCTCAAATATGGGCTTAACACACATTTTCAGACAGTGTGTATAATGATTTCAGTGCGCTGAACAATTTACAAAAACTTAGTTGGCCACAAAACTGAAAATCAGTTTATCAATTAAGTCTTTTATCAAACCAAAAAACAGCTGCTGGCTGCAGCTTCTGAAGGCTGAGGCTGCTTTTCACTGTTTGATGTCGTTGTGAACCAAATATCTTTTGGTTTTGGATGGTTGGTTGGACAAAACAAGCAATTTGAAGGTGTCACTTTGAGCTGTGGGAAATTGTGATGGGCATACTTCATGATTTTCAAACAATTTCATAGACCAATCAAAAAAATGTGATAATTAGTAATCATGAAAAAAGTTGCAGCTCTAATTTTGAGAATCAAGAATACATAAAGAAAAATGGACGAAGCACCAGAACCTGAGATCTTTTTTCTTTGATTCCTCTAAATCAGGCATGAGTCAGAGAAGTTGACCAGAAATAATGGACTTTGCTGGATCCAAACCAAGCACATGAACGGTAGATCAAAGTGTCCCATAAATGACATCACCATCTTCCTGACCGGTCAAACTCTGTCGTCCACCCGCAGCCACTTGCGGAGGTCCGCACATAGTTGCCATTTAATCATGGCGCTGCGACACCCCTCTGTCAAACCTCTCAAACGGTCTTACTTAGTGCTGACTCCCGCTGAGTGAGGATGAAAGTTCTCACAGCTGCTAACTGTCACTGTGGTCTTACTTCAGCAAGTGCCCATTGGCTGCGATCGCTCCCCCTCACTCATCTCCCATCAAGCCGGTGCATTAGGGCCGACTGCCGACCGCATCAGTGGGCCTCCTCGGCCCGCAGAGAGTCCCAGGCCCATCACCACGAATTAAACAAGAGGCTCTGGTAGTGGCGCTGCTTTTGGTGCCACTGAGCATTACACTGACACAAATGCTGAGGATCTTTGTCAGCTATTATTTCAATACATGAGTGTGTGGTGCCTTGTCCATCCCAGTTTCTTTGAAGCTCACATATCCTCCTCCTCCTGCTCGGAAGAATTCCCCTTTGAAGTGAAGGAACAAGCTCTTGGATATCGATAGTTAATTAACCTCATGTTTTCATTTTTGTTCTCTAGGTGTTGCTGTATGTTATCTGAGAGGGTGCACTGCCCGCCAAGGCTGCAGTTTTATGAGGTTATATAAGTCTGATTACAGATCATTTTAATCTGTGTCTGCATCAAAATGACTATAGGCAGTCAACCCAGTACGCACTGATTTGATGATTAGCAGGTCAAAAAGCATGTAGACAAACTGGGCTAAACTTAGTTGAAAGGTGAAAGACAACGGTTGTTTCAACAACATTCAATAGACTATGTTGTCAGTGAGAATAAGTTGAAATATAATCATTTACGCCTAAAAAACAGTAACTTGTCAACAACATTTGGCTTACACTTTTACACATCCCATGACTTGCAAATTAATTTCTGCTTACTGGGAAATGATGCATGTTTTTTTATTTAAGAAAGCTAAGTTGTTAATGAGAAAGCGGTGAAATTTTTCTTAAATCCCTCACCTTGCAAAGTTAAGAGACCTTCCTGGATCTGCATCGAAAACACTTCATTCTTGCCTCATGGCCTGATTTTGCACCAAATTCAATGGAAATCTGCTATCTATCTAACTAACAGGCAAACAAATGGGACTGAAAACATAACCTACTTGATGATGCTAATGAGCTCAGGCCTTCTCTTTAATCAAAACATAGTTTTCATCCTCAAGGCTTCGTCTTCTCGAAACCTCTCGTGGTTTGATATGTCGGAGTGTTTTGTCTTCTGGTGTGACCCTCTTCACTTGAGCTGTTAATCAAGTATCGAACACGTCTTTGCAGCCCTGTTGTTTTGGGACGCCTGAGAAGCCATATACTCTGCACTGCATCCCTTCTCTCCTTCTCTTCCACTGCCCTCGCCCATCTCCCTCTCCCCTCCCTCTGCTCCAGCTTTACACTTATAAGAAGAGACAGGTGAGTTAGTGCGCGCTCAACTTCAAACCGCCGTAATTGTTTTTCATACGGAATGAGAGCCGCGGACTAGACATGGATTGTAGAGGAACAACAGGGCTGATTAGCGAGGGTTAGATTTGCTTGCTGGACCATTTTGACACCTGTCTCCCCGCCTTCCCTGGAAGCTGGACCTGATCCCTCTATACTGTCAGTCACACTGGTGGGCAGAGAAAGAGGAGAGTAGGCGAGATAATGGATTGAATAAGAGTGGGAGACTTTTCCCCCCTCAGTCAGGGCCGTAATCACAGCTTGTCTTGAAAGTCACCATGATGGCGCTATTATACTGTACCCGTGTTATCTACGGCTCATATTCTGGAGACAATAAAGCTTGGGAGCAATTAAGTCCAGTGACTTTTCTATTCCATTACTGTAGTCATTGATGTAATGTTATTTTTAGATGAATTGTGCAGCGTCAGTGAGGTATAAAGTTTCTTGCATTAATACAATCTCATCATACATCACGAGCTATTACAGTGTCTTAACAACATTAATATTAGGCTTATTTAAAAGTACGTTGAATAGCTGCGTGCCCTTATGTTCTGGAAAACTAATGTACAATATTCAAAATATGCATCCCATCTGGCTGCATCTTGTTTACAGAACACAGTGGCAGCTTGGGGTTATTAATCATGTTTGTCTTAATTACCCCGCATAGCTGCTCCATCCCCAACTCCACATTTGACCTTTTTTCTGGATCCTTTCAAACCATTAATCATGCAAAGATCAACGCCAGCCAAATAAGAGTAGATTGCATTGCATTGCCTCAGCTCCTCGTGGAGGCAAACGGTCTACTTGGAAAGTAACTTGTGTATAATTATCTGCAACTATGAACTATCAGCGCAGCTGGTTTTCTTATTCGCCAGTTGCATTTAATAAGAACTTAAGACAAGTTTCTGAGTAGCAGCTAAACTGTCGTCTACTGGAGCAAGAACGTCTTCTTGCTCTGTAAGATAAAGTTGTCTTCGTATGCCTTGCTTGCTAATGTGTCTTGATTTTCTTGAATTAACGAGCGTTGACATTTTCAGAGACAAATAGTTCTTTCTCCAAGTACTGTTCCTGGTTTCTTGCCATATGGCCTGGAGCAGAGTCACTCCTAATCTTAATCTGACAGGTAAATGAGCGTCCGTGTGTGGTCTATCTGTTGACGCGGGACAGTTTAGTCCTGTGGGCTTCAATGTCCTTGCCAGAAAGGCAATACAATTTACTGAAAAGTCTTAACCCAGGCATCTTTTCAGACAATTTTTGTCACCACCAGCCTGAAGAATGAGATACTGCCATCTTTGAACAAATCACAGAGCAGCCACTCAGTATACTGATGAGACATGCATGACAAATAGCAATTAGACGCTTGTTTTTGTTTCAAGAGATGGATTTTAATTGGAAAAATCACATCTGATGACCTGGAAAGGTGATCTGGTGATTTGTTCTGCCGGCGTCGAGTGTTTTGCAGGGAAAGTCGTGTCATTCATCATTCAAGTCAACCAAGCAGTGGCTGTAATTTGCATCACACTGTGCGGCGCTGTGATATGGAGAAGAACTCCCTTTTTCCACTCCTCCTCACCTTCAGTCAGTTAAACAGATGAACTATTGCAGGACAAAGATTAAACAGTAACTGTGGGTGCCACAGCACTATGTGAATGGGGCCTGACAGACATTTTATCAGTAAACCAATTAACATGATTTATGGTCGGGGGTAACCATGAGACTTGCCCATAAATACAAAGGGCTGGCTGAGCAGCTTCTTCTAAAGCGAGATGTTATCAGACTCCTCTCGATTCCGCTTTGCTGGCAAGGAGTCAGCATGCATTTGTAAATGCAGCTACTGTGCATGGAGGGCCTCCCCCCTTACTTTGGGTCAGGAGTTCAAAGCTCAGCCTGGAGAGTTGAAGAGTGGGGCGTGAACTCCTGACCCCCTTAATGTAACAGGGTGAGCAGTGGAAAACCCCTTCTTATCGGACTTCTCCCACCCAGGTGCCTGTTCTCTCCATCCCATGAGATGTACTGTAACATGGCTAAAAAACCTAATTCTAAGCAAAATAATTTGGCTAATAACACATCTTAATGATTGAGGCGCATTATGATTAAGTCTCAATAAGACTGCCCCATCACCATTCAGGAAAGATTTCAATTATTCACTAAATCCAACAAGAAAAACTGAAATAAAACTGACTGAAAGCAGCTGACTCATATCTGCTAAAGGCAAGCTAAAGGTCACATGGTTTACCGCACCAACTCTCTTGTTGTGTGGAATTTTGGCCGTTCCTATGAATGTTTGCTTGGGAAAGATTTAGTAGTTCCTCAAAACATGTTAATTGGGCTCTGTCTTTTTCAAGGTGATGTACTGTTTTAAGTCACGCAGGCGGAGGTCATGAGGTCTCCAACGTGTGCTCGCCTCAGGTCTTTGACGATAAATAAAAGCTGACGCGTGGATTCTGGCGCCACATTTTTTTTTAAGGTCTGCATTAGAATAGATTAGATAGAGATATGTTGGTGTTTGAAAAAAATGTGTAAAATGCTCATCCTGAGTTCTCTGAGCCCAAGGTGACACCCATTAGTGTGATTTTCCATTCTCTGATGAATGCTGTGGGATACGTTTGAAAGCTTTGTCGTAATTGAGCCTAAAAAGTCAAGAATTTTTCATCATAGATCCAAATTGTTCTCTCACGGTCAAGAATGACCTTCGGTGTTAAAGTTATTCAGTTTGCAGTGATGTATCGCTCAGAAAAGCAGTAAATCTGGACGTTAGCTGGCAGCAACTAATGTCTGTCCACCACAACTCAACTAGCTCAGCAACGACCGGATGGATTGTTATGAAATCTGGCACAGACATCAGAGTTCACAGAGGGTGAATCCTACTGACTTTGGCGAGCCCTTAACCTTTCACGTATCGCCGTCATCAGCTCAAAAATTTAATTTCTCTTGTCTTTTGTTTTATGACCAAATACCCTCCAAACTAATGACATCATCTGCTCTACTTTGTGTTTCATGCTTAACATCAGCATGTTAGCATGCAATGTTAGCATTTAGCTCAAACCACTGTTGTGCCAAAGTGGCAGCTAGCCTGACTGTAGACTCATGGGCCTTTTTCATGATTAATTTTCTGTTGATTGACTAATTGATTAGTCAGCTAATTGTTTCAGCACTAATTTAGATAACAGGATAATAAGAACGTTTTTCATAGATTGAGTTTACTTGCTCAGATACACAGTAAACGATGATGTTCCGTCTTTCACCTGTCTTCTCTGCATCACATTTAGTTTTATAAATGATCTGCTTAATAAGTCACTTTCTTGAGATTGAAATTAGCCTTTTGTGCATGTAAGCTGCATATTATGGTGACAGTCCGTGTTATGAGACAGCAATGATGAGCTCCTTATTCCCTCTGAGAGATCAGTGTGATCAAGTACTCACGATTAATCATGGCCGAGTGATTCTATGATTAATGTTTGTACAATCCCTAAAGGAGCTGCGGGACATACTCTCACATCCTTCAGCATGTTTACAATTTTACACCTATTATGAGGCAAGATGGAGAGCTCCATTTACAGTTCACTAACCTTTACGATGGCGGGCTCTCATCTGCATTTTATTTTCTTTTTAACACTTCAACTCATCTACAAATGTCAAAATAAAACAGGCCCATGAAGTGTTCAGGCTCGGCTTTTGAAAGAACAACGCTCTTTGATTTAGTCGAGGGCGTTCCACTCTCATTCCTATTTTTATGAGAGCTTTTAATTTTTATTGAAGGACGGTGCAAAGTAAATGGTTCCTCATCTAAGGAAGATTAAATGGTCTTACACGGTTTACAGAAACACGAGGGCATGAGGGACAAAGGCTTGAAATGAGCTTTACACCACATGTCCTCTAAATAATGTGAGGGGAGGTGGAGGCGCGGAGGGAGACGAGCAGCGAGGAGGATGTGCTTCTCTGCAGACACATGTAAATCAATTTGTATTGATCTGAACAGTACCGCCAGCAGCTCTGCACATTCATTGATTAAACAATTAGATAACTGCTGGATCTATCCAAACAGAAAATTATATTTGATTTGGCTAAAGCCTCACTGTCATATGTGTTCATACTTTGATGTCCCCTGCCCTTCGACCTGTTTATAAGATATATATATTTATGTATCATTTATTAAACTCACAGTGGTGGAAAGTGACATGCAAAAGGTGTATTAACTCAGATATGGTTTTCAGGTACGCTGAGTATTTGAGTTGAATCCATCCATTACTTATTTATTCTTATACTACACAGGGTCGTAGAGATTTGCATTTCATACTTCTACTCCATTACATATCAGTGGAAAATGTTGTACTTTTTACTCCATTACATGATCTGACAACTATATTTACAAGTTACTTCCAGGAAAGAGTAGAATACCAACCAGGCATAGTGAGCGGCTAAAAGCTGTACTCCTGTGTCACTTGGTTTTTAGCACTGTATTAAGACCTTTGTTAGTTTTGTTTATATGGTACATATTCCTAAATGAATCTGTTGTAAAGCAAATATTTTGCCCCAGGGCCCCCAGCAGGGTAATCCAGCCTTGCATTCAGCAGCCCCATCCCACTAAGAATGGTTTTACACCCAAAAAAAGGATTTTATGTCTCCCACTTTTTGAAAAGTTCTTCTAAGTATCACTTGTGTGTAATTGTAGAATGTAAACTTCTCCTCAGATTGTTAAAGTAAAAGCAGGATCTCAGTGTCCTCAATGGGATCTACAGCCGTGCTTACTTCGCAGATTTTGCACAAAAACGCAATATGTTAATGCATCAGTTACAATAATTGTGTAATGCAATAATGCAATGTTCTGAAAGGGGTCAGTCTGCATAATGATGGCATTAACTTCTAATACTTACGTGCTGATAATAGTAATAAACCTTTGCTTGCTAAACATTTTGAATGCATTATCTTTACTTGTAATGGAGTATTTGTACATCGTGGTATTGCTATTTTACCTTAAATATAAATGTTGCAACACTGTAAAGTCATAATGGAGCCATTATAAATCCATCTAATATTGAGAATATCGTAATGTTTATTACCATGGTGATTGCTGAGCAGCATAACATTTTGTGTTTGTATCGCACAATGCCGCACCCTCTCATATTTCTCAGACCTTTGGCTGCTGTGTGTCTTTTTCTTCCACTGTCTTTCAGAGTTTCAGAGGGCCAGTAAACCATGGCGTTCAATTCCCCTGCTCAGGTGTTTTCACTCAGGAATAGGAGTGATGAGCAAACGCTTTCAGACTCAATCCTTGAGCAAAGGGCTGTGCTGACAGGGATTATTATTTATTTGTCATGGTGGATGTAATAAGCTGTAGATACAGGATGGAGGGCCTGTGATTTATTGCTCTGTCGACCGCCACTAGCAGGACGTGCGCTCTAGCGTGCAGGATGAATACCGCACTGTCAGTTCTGTCCATCCGTCACCATCACCTCTCCCCGCCGCTGCCGCTCTCACACACCCTCCCATTTCATGCCACAATACATAAACAATCTTTCATTATTTTGATACCTTCTTCTCCATATTTGTTTTCTGCACATAACGTGGGGCCTCGGTTTTATGTGTCCCATTATTTTGATGCACTAGCTTGAGTCGTACACCTTGGAGTTGTTGTGAAGCGGCTGACGTTTCCGCCATCCTCCGCGTAAACAGAATCAGATCTGCATGTGTTCACATTTCGCTGTTTGCCAGACTCTTGTTTTCACATTTTGAGCAATTGAATTAATGTTCTTCACACAATAATCCTCTTGACTCCAACATTATTTTCATATTTCATAGTTGCAGACGTGCATACAAGTCTCGCTATTGCCAACCAGCACCATCCACTGGGAAGGTTGCACTCCAGATTTAATATGGCCGTATTTTGCTGCTGCTTTTAATGTTATTGAGCCGCATCTCACAGAACGGGTGACTCTCTTGCCTCTCTGTAGGTCATGTAATCTTGTTAAAAGCCTTCATGGTTTTAGGATTATGTTATTGAAATGTCACTTAATTGGATAAACATTTTTCATGCAGTAAACACACTGCGCCCGGTTCTGTTTAGTCGTCGTGGATATTGTTTACACGGCAGGGGGATTTGCGTAAGTGGAACTGACTCTGTAAACAGCGGCTCCCACTAGAGGCTTTATGTGAAAAGCAGGCTGAGAGTGAGGCATCAGGGAAAACACTTAGCCCACATATCAGAGCTGCGGACATGTGCTTGGCGAGAGGGAGCGAGCACGTCGGTGACAGCGCTTAATTAATATGAGGGATTGCCTTTGTGTCCGGGTAAACGACTTGAGCAGGAGCCGCTTTGTTGTTTAAGCCCACTCAGATGAGTGTTTGGTGGGGGATTTTTATGTGTGTGTGCGTGTGAGCGAATGTGTGTGTGGAGTAAGGTGTAATCTGGGAATAACATTACACCCCTGCATAGGAAGCACCAGGCAGCCAAATTTTCATTCCTAGATCAGACTTTGTATCAATCATTCCGCTTTTTCTTTCTTCTGCCCAAACAGTGGCCGCTTCCCTTTCTCTCTCCAGGCCCTCAGATGTCATTTACCACAACTCAGCTTTGGTATCTGTCTTATTTAAAGGCTCATTTTTCCTCAGCAAATTGTTATTTATGGACTTTTGTTTGTTCTCGGGCATCATTACTAACAATACAGTTAATAGCAATCATTTGTTATTCGGCGCTGGTGCTGATTCTTGGGACGGGGGCAGTGAAGTGAGAATACTCATTTGGAGGTTGAGGAAAGTCTTGACAGGGCCCATTTATAACAAGATCATTCTGGAAAGTCCAGCCTATTAATAACCCTCCATCGCAGTCTAATTAGCGCTCCCTGATGTAAACGAGTCTGAATCATGGAGTTGTGTGAATTTCTCCTTTAAAGATCACTGTTGGTGTACATGTTTCTTTGAAATAGCTGAACTGTAGAGGGCCAGATTATAGATTAGATCAACCCTATTCTGTTGAAGTGAATTTGTATTTGTCCATTAAGCTAATCATGTTCTCCTAAACATTTAAACCTCTTCATACACTAAATGCCATCAGGGTCTGTTCACTTAACACCCGCATAACAAATGACTCCTAGACACTCCAATATTGTCAAAAAGTGCATTGCATTCGCGCATTTTCCAAAAGGTTTTAGCCTCATTCACTGGTTCCATGTTGGTTCCAGCTCCACAGTCTTACAGATCAAATATTTTTTATTAATAAAAACGATAATACTGTGATCAAGTAATCTTTGGTTGCTGCCCTACTTAGAATTATGGAAGCTGGATAAAGTTCCGTACTTCAAGGGTTCATAAATGATCCACATATGCAAAGCTGATTCAGCACATTTAGATTTAATAAAATGCTGATGCACATATATGCTAACCACATATCCCATATATGTTTAGATGTTAAGAACTCAAACGTCCACATGGAATAGCTGCCTCCGTCCCGCTCCTCCTCTTCCTCTCTCTCTTCTAACTGCAGTTGACGCGCTGCTTATCAAGCCTTAATTAGTGATGCATTTTCTTCCCGTGATGTCTGCTGATGTATTTGAGAAGAAAAGGCAAATTGAGCTGTAGCCTGACCCGAGAGCCAATCCTTCTTGAAAATGTCCCCCGCTCTTTACCTCCCTGCCTCCCTCAATCTCACCTCATCCTCTCTCTCTCTCTCTCTCTCTCTCTCTCTCTCTCTCTCTCTCTCTCTCTCTCTCTCTCTCTCTCTTTGCGAGGCCAGGAGTGGTCTGGAGAAATGAGGTGCAGCATTAGTGTTTTTTTGCTTGCCTGTGCAATAGAAAACACTGCACGTCAGGGGCCCCGTCAGCAGATCGGGGAGATGCAGATGGGAGGTGAAAAAGCTCCCCGGTGGCAGTCGGGCCCTGCTCGGATGTGATTGCAGCCGCCAGGATGAAGTCAGCACTGACAAAGTGCGCCCATTGATGGATGGACAAAGCCGGGAACTGGATGTGAGAATGGATGGGGCCAGAGTGGGAACTTAACACAGACAAACAAAATGAAAGACAGAGAGGAATTACCTGCTAAAGCATTCCGGCAATACAAATCCCAGAGCAATTTACTTACTGCTAACTGAGCACAGGAGGAGTGTTTGCATCGTACAAGTGCGCCTGGCAGCGGGAATGGCTTTCATTCAGTTGATAGAGGTTCCCTGATTTTACACAATTGTTTTATGATAGCCTGTTTTCCAATATAGTCAGTTTCATACATATTAAGTTCAAGCACACACGCTTCCATAAAGCTGCTTGTGCACACACACATCTGAACATACGCACACACATCCAGACTACAGGCCTGTAACTTGAAGACCCATTCAGTCCCTTTTTTTTGATGAATTGTTCAATTGTTTATCAGTTTTGTTTTTTTATATGTCCAAATTAGAATGATGTTAAACAGGAAGTCCTCACATTTGAGGAGCCAGAACCAGCGAATGTTTGGCATTTAAATGACCTAAAGAATGTAGACATCATCACAGTTGTTTCCCATTTATATTCTGTCAGTCGTCTATTAGTTTCAGCACTATTCCAGACTGCATGGAGGCTGTGTAAAGGAGCTTTAAATCGTCTGTGTGCTCAAGCACAGTTTAATTTGTCCTCCTCAAAGTGGACTGTAAAACACAAGATATTTTAGGTACCTCATGGCCTGAGGAGAACTAATAACCCCTGAAACTCAGGGCCAATAACCTTCCGAAATCCAGGACCTGTGTGGGGGGTAGAAGAGTTTGCTCCCTTGTTGGGGAATGAATTCTCATTACCATTGCACTAGCACTACATTAAATGTCAGTGTTGCTGCTGGATGGGGCCTGGAAGATTAAGACTAATGCTGTTGGCCTCAGGAAGTCCGATTAGAACTATTCTCATTAATCAGAGTCTCCGAGATGGAAGCAATTTAAAGCCCCGGTCCTCTCTGAGCAAGGGGCAGGGCAGCACCCTGTCACTGACGAGGGGCGACGCACTCGCATCCATTCACTATCCCTTCATTACGACCGCCAAGGACATGTGAAGGCCAGCCACCCCTTGATCCTGACTTCCAATTAATTTGACCACTGAAGATCTCCTTTCACTCACAGACTGATTGTCACACTGGATAAATACAACTTGTTTTTAATTTTTCTCTTTGTAGCAGCGAGATGACTTGTGGTTTCGCGCTGCAGCACGCTCATGTTTTCTGTGGCACGAGGCTCACGGTACAGTACCCTTAAGATATTTTAACAAAGTTGAAATTGTCAGTTTTGCAACATTTCTTATTTATTTCTCCTCAGATTAAAAACATTTTTCAAGGCTTTTTAAAGGCCCTGCACACTCACAGGTGTTTTCACCTCTTCTTAGGACTGTTTTTGGGTTTGTGCAGATTTTGTTTGATTGACATCTCTCTGACCATCCTGACGGTTTTGTTGCACATGTTGGGAGAAATTACACCTTCAACATCCTTATTGGTTCCTGAGGTCCGGTAACCTGTAATTCTCAGCGGGGCTCTGCAGAGGTTTGATTAGCCAGAATAAGTGCAAACACGATTTATGTCCGATGGCAACATTCATTGCCTATGTAGGATGGAGTGTGCCCTTTACAGTATGTAAAGGTCGATGGTTGTGCCGACCGGATATTGCAACCTGTCAGTTTAAAAAATTAAAAGCGCTCCATGACGAACGAAAGTGATGTTTCAGTGGTTCTCAACAAAACACATCGTGTGTATCCTCTAACAAGGCCTAATAGATGTAATGAATGGATTTCCATTCTCATAAAACATTTGCAAAACTGACATTTAGAATATTAGAAATCCTGCATTGTTTACATTGATGTTAACAAGCTTATAGTGTGCTTCTTCCTTGCCTTTGTTGGAGCTTTGTGAACAGCCTCTCATATGAACATGTTGCATTGCGCAACAGTTTTTTGTTGCCTGAACTTCGCCATATTGTAGTTGGCATGCTTGACTATTGTAGACGCTGACAATTAAAGAAAATGTTGGTACTGAAAGTTCTAGAATATTCCAGTGTCAGTGGTCTGTCTGGCAATAGGGTTGCGAAATATAATGTATAAACAAAAATTAGCACCTTTTAAGAGTCATAACTGCTCAGATTGAGTCAGCTGTCAGCTCCACAGTGCACACTGTCACATTTCTTTATTGTGACATGTCATCTTATGATTCCTGACTTTGTGTCGGCGTCCAAGGTTATCCGTGCCAGCGTGCTAACAGAAGGCCAAAGAGAAGCTTTGAGTTTTAAACTGGATGCAACCTGTGTTTGGTTCTCAATTAGCGCCTGTCACTGGAGACACGCACGCTGCTGGGCTCAAGCTCTCTGTGACACCCAATAGATGGGCTCCTGCTTTGTAAACCACCGGGGACGGGAGCAGCTCCTTGGTGGGAGTCAATGTATTCTGTAAACAGGGAGGCAAACGGGAGTGAATCTCTCATAAATCTTGTGGTGTAGTGGTATCATTTCCTTCAGGTGACCTTGGCGAGCTTGCAGGACGGGAAGCCTGGGTGGGGAGAGCGAAAAAAAAAACATCCTTTGATATACGGGCAAGTGGAGCGAGGTGTGCCATGAATCACAGCAGCCTGTGATTAGCTGTGAAATCTTACACATGTGGACTCCCTCTTTGCTGTTGCTCATCACCTGGACTTTTAAGCTCTCATCTCTTTTCATCCGGCAACTTCGAAAATAACCTCCATCACGATACCAGCTTGTGGTACGAAAAGGTCGGAGACGGTTAGAAATAATGCTGCTAGATTGCGTCCTCTGTTCGGGCTGCAGAACGGGACCATCAAACACATTTCTCTCCCCCCATTTGTGTTTCAAACAAATACTTATCAACAGGCCATGAAGTAATCAATGAGGATAATCCATCTGGGAGCCTGTCGATATGGTAATGACTCTGTCTCATCGTTATTGCTACACAGCCATAAATCATTCGCTTTACCAGAATGCTTAACAGCTGTTGCAACAATCCCTGTGGTTGTGTGGAATAAAGTGCTGCCTTTTGTGATCAATGCCTCAGCATTGTGCTGCTCGGCACGCTGATTGTTTTCAGATTTCCTGAAAAAGCTGGATGGATTGTATATCAATAAGTCAAGGGGCTCTTACCAAAAGGTAGACTGCAGGTATATCACTCTCACTTAATCAATGCTCCTATTACTCTTTGTTAACGGTGCACTCATACATGCATTCGTGTCAGATATGAATTAGAGGAAGAATCTGTCATCCAAGTGCAAACAAAAAGGTGGCGGCATAACCAACCAGCTGTCACTCTCAAATTGACTGGAAGCTGTTTTAATAGAGAGACTAGCAGAACACATGTATGTATGTGTGGAACAACGTTGCACAGATTATTATTCTTTTTATCGATAAAACTGGGAAAAATTTGTATTAAAGAGAGAGAAACAGTCAAGAAATAGTTCCAGCACATAACCCCCATAAAGCAGCAATGTTACCAATCCGTATGCTAAGCTAAGACAGCTCAGTGCTGGCTGAAGTCTCGTAGTAAACAGACGGACATGAGAGTGGCATCGATCCTCTCCAAAAATGTTCCTTTATAGTCCGGTGCTGTGTGTGCCCAGCCCCCCCCCCCCGACCTCCTGCATATGATAGCACAGTACTTTTACTGGAAAAGATGTCACCAGCAAACGTAATCCAGGCAGCAATTACGTTTCCTTCAAAAGTTATTTAGCAACTCAGTACTATATTGGGTAGGCTAAATTGTGAGTGTGTGTAAGGTGCAGGTGCTGTAGTAAAAAATATTTGTTTTAGAGTTATTTAGTTATGATGCATCATTAACACTGATATTCCAGTCTTTTATTTGGTCAGAGGAATTAGGTAATAGCTGAATTGTCTGCTGACCCCTTGAACTTCCAGCAGATGTGAAATATTTATAAAACGTCGGAGTTCGTGTCCACAGTCGTGTCGTACAGCTCGCACTGGCAAATCTCAGACTCAACTTAATTTATGATGGCCTTGTGCTGCAGAGAGGCAGGAAGGAGTTGCAGACGTAGGCTGAGTGAAGGAAGAAAGACAATTAAAGCTGATAGCACTCGTCCACATGAGTGTCAACAGCAGCCAGGATGGAAGCAATTTATTCATCCAATCATCCAAGTACATGAAGTGCGCCGGTGTTCTGATGCCGCTGCAGTGGGACGCTGGAAAATGTGATAGTTGTTTCCTCCCAATGAATCACTAGAGGCAGGATGCTCGCCGGACGCAAAGTGGATTGTTCAGTGTCCTGATAACAATTTAAATCCTGTTATGGATAATGCCGGGTAATGCCGTCCTGAAAATTGAACATGACACTCAAGCGATTCATTATCTTTGTGTTCTTAACCTTGGATATCGGATTGTTTGTCCAAGCATATCCTTTGGAAGGTGCACTCTTGGTACAAGCGTGCATTTTTCATCGCATGTAGATTGCGGTGGCGAACAAACAGATAAAACCAAGTGCCAAAGACGGACGGGAGATGATGTATGTTGGTTATGGCGAGGGTTGCGCCGAATGACTCCAAAACGCTCTCAGGTGTCACACGAAGCAGGAGATATGCTGTATTTATCTGGGCTGAAACACCACTTGCTTAAGCTGCGAAATCTGTTTAATGTCCGAACAGTTAAATCTTTCACGATGCAGTTCTTCATATCGGAATTTTAGCCATGTGACAGACAGTTTGCAAATGTGAAGCAGCAAATAAATAAATCAACTAGGTTTTTTGAAGCTTTCTTGAACGAACAAAGCCTGTGATCGTTTTCAGCAGGTTACCTCGTTAAACTCCTGCCCTTCGTATGAGTTAGTGAGGAAGCTGTTTTTGACCCATGTGCTCAGGCCTCTCTAACTGCAGCCTCTTTCTGTCCAGCTCCTTTTCCAGGCCCAGCTGCTAACGCCAAAAAAAATCCACAACAAACAGGCCTCCCTGCAGCCCCTCCTCATTGTTGTCGAGAGTTTCCTCCCCCTCTGGTCCTGAGCTGACACCAGGGCCGGCCTTTGGTCTGATTTAAGACCCTGGCCTACTGATGACCCCGTTCTGCTGCCGTCTCCCTCCCCTGCTCTATCTCTGGCTCTAGTTTAGCTTGACTTAGGGAAATGCTTGCTCATTCCCTCCGCCGCTCATTAATCCAGTGAACAATGAAAGGAGCTGAGCACAAACACTGGCGTTTGTAAATCTTTAATGTGGAGCTTTTACTTTTCTGTCCTTTGTTTTACGAGGCCAGGGCTTTTGTCATAAACAGATTTAGAAATTTATTTTGTGTCTAATGCAGCTATACTCTGAGGGAACGGTTTATTGCTTCCAGTGTCTCAGAGTTTCGTTTGCACATTATCTGTTTTCCTGTCACAGGCTGGGAATCATAGCGATCCGGACTTTCCTCCTCTTGACTTTCTGGCATCGGAGTGTGTGTTTGATGATTCATGTGCTCCAAGTGAACGTCATTACTTTAAGACAAATGACCAGCCCTTGACCCTGACACTCGGACTCTTGTTCTAGCTTTTGGACAAAGGTGTGTAGCGTCTAAATTCATAAATATATTATTTATGTGTGCTTAAGTCACTGCTATTGTTGTCTCAGCACATACAAAGGCCAGAGATGTGGCCTTGGGCCAGGCGACAGCACACTTTGTCACAGTTTTTCATTCTCATGCATAATTAAAAAACTTAAATTACGTGCCATGTACAAAATTATAATGCTGCAGGAAACAGACTAAAAAAATTATTTTCTTTTTCACGAGACTGACAGGAAATCAATTAATCCTGATGTATTATTTTATGCTGGACAGGCAGTAGGCTCCAGGAGAGAGGGGATGGAGATTGGCTACAGCTGTTCTCATTGGTGCAGCCATATATTATAGCTGGAGTGTGTGACAGCTTCTGAGGAAAATGGCTGAAGGGTATCAGGCAGGTGACTCGACTGTAAAAAGAATAACACTGTGGGATACAAACTGTTTTCAGACACTGATATAAGATTTGTGGTGGTGAAGAGGCACTTTACTGCCGCGCTGCATGTTCTGTAGGTTTTCCCATATTTTTTCCCAACAACAGCTTTCTGTCACTATTTATGATGAAGCTTTCTGTGCCTCGTGTCATTTTCCGTGTGTGTGCCAGGAGTTGTTTCCCCACACAGCTTCTTGTGCTTAGACCTTATTTTGAATTTGTCTCTCATGAGTTTACACCAAACTGTTTATGTCTCCATCTTTAGGTTTTATGAGATTCTTACACTTGTCAGTTTAATTCAAGTAAAATTAAACATGGGTTTAAAACATTTTTTTTCTCAGATTTGAACATTTTTTCAAACTTGTGCCAATCTTTGTCACTCCATTGTAAAATATCATAATATACAGTCTATAGTAGATAATCTGAACTTCATTAAGAGGTTAATCCCAAATGAATCAAGTTACCTAATTCAGAAACATTTCAGAATTTATAATGATGAGCTCCAGTGTGATTGTGTCCTGCTGAATACTTATTCACTAAAGCAATGAAATAATGCTGAAGAAACATGATTCATCATGTACATGCCAGCATGCATTGGGTTTAATCTCTATAGAAACCTTTACGCCTTTAAATTTGCAAAAAGTAAGATGATGAACGCTTGTGGGTCTGTCCATAAACATATTTCAGGAAGGAAACAGATGTTTTCTCTGATAGAAATAAAAACTGGGCTAACCATGATGACAATAAGCATCTAATTCAACCCCTACCCATGGCACAGATCAACTTCTGAAAACTATGAAATTACCCCCTCCCCAATTAATTATTTCTAAATAACTTATGTAATTGAAAACATATATTTAATAGATGCTGAACTTTGAGGTAACATATAAATGCAACACATTTTGAAGATTTTGTTTATATACCCCTGTATTTCCTGCTCAGTGGTCTGAACTTGTTGTATATAATAAACTAAAAAGGGAATTAATGGTTTGCTTCATCCCGATACCACTGCTTGCTATTTGTACTATGTTTCCCTTGTAATGCAATATCCCCTCTTAACAACATGCAAAAACAGCAGAAACATGATTCAGCGTTTGTTTGCAGAACAAAAATGTATCACTTCCTTTACTGGAAAAAGTGAGTGGAATCCAGGCAGCAGTTGCGTTTCCCATCAAATGCAACTGGCAAAACAAATGAGCCGTATATGAGCGTAATTTCCTGGCGAAAGCTGAAAGTATTTAGGCTGTACATGGAGAGATATTCCTGAAATGAAAGGATTAATTAGCATCCTTAAATATAATCAAACCATTGTTGGCTGAACTTTAAATTATTGTCTCTAGTTCTGCTAACTCACGAGCACTATATTTGTGCATGAATCAATCTGCTAGAAATCTTAAAATAAGGTATCTTCTGCTGACGTGCTCTATCTACATATATTTCCAGGTTGTTCTTCTTGTTTGTGTGATTGAACAGCGGACATCCAGTTTTAAAGAGTAAATGTCTGCCGTCAGATGGAACGGCTCATAATAAATGTGCCAGGTTAACGGTTCGCTTGTTGCACGGCAGCATGCGATTGGTTTATCACCCGCAGTTCTTGGTAATGGACCACGTTTATGAATGAAGGGAGACACAGTCAGTCAGTTCTTGTTTATAGCCAGATGAAGTGTGCATTTACTCAACCCTCTATATCATCGTTGTCAAAATATTGAGCCGTAAATTTAATTTTGCTTCCCTAAAGGCTGTCGAGTCGGTTCGTCACAATTACTGCAAGGCTAAAAACTGAACATATTATTATCCCCTCCTTGGTTGTGATACCTATTAAGGCAGGAATTTGAATTGGAGTTGGCTGTGTGACCATAATGATAATGGGAATTTAGTACTTACTATTCAATTGTGTCAATTCAGGCAGGGCAGACAGATTTTTTCTTCTTCTCTGATTGAAACAAATAGAGGAAATTGCTTTGGCCATGCATTTCAAACTAGCAAAATTTGATTTCTGCTGGATTACGAGCCCACCCACCTGGAGTCAAATTCAAAATTCCTTGTGTGCATGACATGTGAGGTGACACACACCAGATAGCACAATGCAGAGTCCTGCAGAGGTCAGATAACACTCCACCGGTGACGCCATAATACTCACAGCCACAATATCAGCGAGGGTGGAAAAAAATAATAAAAAATTGTGAGCCATCCGGGGAAGTTTTTTCTTCCTCTCTGGGTTAATTCATTGGATGAAACGTTGTGGCACATGATGTCTCATATATCAAAGGCAGGGCATCAGTAATCTTTGCTCAAGGGCATGGATAACAGGCAGATAGACATGTGAATGAGATGAAGGGTGGGGGGGGGGGGGGGGGGGGGGGGGGGGGGGGGTGAGCGACTCATCCCCTTCTGCCATCACCACAGAGAAGATAGAGGAAGATTTATGGGACATCACAGACCACATACTAGCAGGCTGACCATCTTATATGTGAACCTCTCCCTCCTACAACTTCCCTCCATCGTGATTTTTTAAAAACACAACACCCGAGCAAGCAGCCGACTCATAGATCAGGTATTCAAAGACGTAACTGGATTTTTTTTAACGCCGACGACAACCACAGACATCAGACCTCCTTCCCTTTTGACGCTTTGTGCTTTGTTTCCAACCTCAAATCCAAATTTTCAAGAGCCGTGCTGCTGACACCGCCCACCGATGACTGATTGGAGCTCACCTGATTCCAGCTCAATGATTGACGCTGATAAAACCGCATGACTAACTCTATGTTTGGGCTGCCTGACACATATATCCGTCTCACGTTGTTTGGTTGAAATAATCTTAGAACAACCATCAAATTTCTCCAGGGATTTCCAAACAAAGAGCCATAACACAAGCATATCTAATGTTCAGGATATCTGTATTTGTTTTTACACATTAGCAACCCATTGAGGTTCGATAAACACAGATGGTTTGGAGTCTGTCCAGTTTCCAAAAGTACGGCACAAAGCACAATAGCGTTACGCATTATTTAATTACAGTCATCTGTAATGCTGTCACTTTGACTCCACCTTTGTTGCGTGACATGGTGCTGAAATGCTAAACAAGTGTTGCATGCAAAAGCCGTTTGACAGAAATTAGGAGCAGTGATAAGTATACATTTTAATTGAGTGTGATCCCTGAAGTAGCGCTGTTATGGCCTGTCTGACGAGATGTAATCTGATCCACAGTGATAACAATGAGGACAGATAATCACTGAGGTACAAGGCGTCATTTGATGAATTCCCGACTTTCCTGGAAGAGAAGTCGTCACATCTGCAGATCGAAGATGATTTCTGAGGATCACAGCTGGTGCCCTCCCTCGGGACACATTCATGTGTTATCATCAGTCATTACAAAAAGTCTTTATAAATTAAATGTTGAAAGTCCCTTTGGGTGTATCCACGGCAGTGTTCACAGCAGAAATATCTTGGAGTGCTTTCGAATTAGGAATTAAGGTGCTGTTTTTGGTGAGACTACAGGAATGAAACTTTGTTGTTTTGAGCTCTAATACAAGTCTTTATTGCTGTACATTGTCAGGAAGGGTTATTTGGCAGCCAGGCCACCTAAATCAGCACACATATCCTCAGGGAGCAAGAAGAAACCATTGCAGACATTCTGCAGAGTACCCAATAATTCCAGGTAACAATTACAGCACAGGCTCAAGTCCTTCAGCACAGCTTATACTTGTGTCTTTGCTCTTCTTAAACTGTAGACCACAAAAATCATATGGGGTAGCCGATTGCTTAATAGCCTATAATTTAAAAAGGAACTGTTTTTTTTTGCTCTCGTGTTTGTCTGCACACACTCGACATCAGATTCAGTCAATCATGCTGCACTTTGGATGTTCCCTGTAGCAAAGAGACACCATCTTTCACATAACTCTGCTAATTGACCTGTGTGACCGTTGAGAACTGGGTGAATTATAACATCTACGGCGAGTACTCGCTTGTTACATAGCAGTGTAAGGACTCTTGTGAAAGACTATGAACAAATTCAGAAATGCGCACTTTTTTAGTAGTGATGTCGCATTTTCAAGTTGGGCACAAGCATGTCCAGTCTTTTCTTGGGTTACATCCAGTATGGATTATGATATAGATTGCAATCAAAAACAGAAACAGGACTAACAACAACCTCGGTGTGTATCGGGTTTCTTGCCAGGAACTATTGAACTTTTCTTTGACAGGCCATTCAGACTGCAACAGAGGCGAAAGGACAGCGGGCTCAACTTTAAAGCCGGGAAACAAAGTGAGTCTGTCGCGTCTACTTCACATCTGATCCGCCACAGATCCACTGGTTGGTCTTCACATACCTGTCAGGAGCTGTGAGCAGAAGGAGGAAGCGGCTGTGTTCGTCGGGTGATATCCTTCCTCTCCGCAGCGGTGAGGGAGAACGCCCTGCTCACACAAAGGGTAGCCTCACTCCTTCGCACTGTTTATTTTTAGTCATAACATCCACTACAATTGAAAGTATGGGTCAAGGTGAGGCTAGGACACTTGTGAGGAGAGGGTGCCTGAGGAACAACAAACAGATGTTCTTTGATGATAATTGCAGAGAAGGGAAAAGGAGTGTGGAGGGCAGGCTCGTAAAGCACTCACTTGTTGAGGCTGTCCCCCCCTGCCTCCTGCCCCCTCTGAAGCCCTGTGGTGGTATGTTGTTTAGCCCCAGGAGTCAGAGTGGGCCTGCTGGTGCCATTACCCTTACCTCGCCAGAGGTGACATCTGCTCACAGTAGCAGCCACAAATTTGAATGCCAATATCCTCGCCTTGAACCGACCTGGAAAAGCAGGAAAAAAAAAAGTTTGTGTCAGTGAGTGACAATCTTTCTTAACATGAAAGGTTAGGGAGCCACAGCCCTTAATCAAGTGTGGCTGTCAGCAGGCGCCCTGTAAAATGGAGCTGTAAAGACAGGCTGCCAGTGTTACAGCCGATGAGCGCTAGCACTGAATGATTGATTTGTGTAAATCATTTTCTTTTTTGCTCGCTCCCTCTCTTTTATGAGCATCAGTGGCGGTGGAGGATGGTGAGGATACCATCATGGGATTAAGTATAGCTTCTCCAGGCTGTCCTGGTGATTAATGAGCTGCCACAACATTCTCAACTGTCACTAAGAGGAGCATGGGTTCAAACCATGTCTAGACTGATGATACAAAGGATAAAAATCAGTTGTGTCATCATGTCATTAATGTCCTGTAGTTCTGATGTTGATTTAGCAAGTTGCCAATCACCCTCTGGGGATTGTGACGCTCTGGTTATTTGGATTTCTCAATAGCCTCATTTCTGTGTTCTGAGTTGTAGACTTATTGATTTTCTATTAGTTTTAGTGTTTGGGCTAGCATTTAGCTCTAGCACTCTTTTAGATGAGTTTTAATACTTTAGCATTACCTTTGCCACTTGTTTTTATAGACATTTGCATGTGGGGAGGCGAGCCCTGGCATTGAAATGGCCCTGCAAAAGAAAAGGTAACACCTGCTAGCTTGTTTAGGGTCCGACCGTTAGCGACCAGGGAAGGGTTAGGATAACTCATCATTTTCAGCGTGGATCAGCGCTCAGGTTGTTAGCTCCGACTCCCTTTGTCATTATTTTAGAATAGCAGTTTGGGTTAGCATTAGCTTTAGCATTGTATTTTGAATTGCTTGTGTCCCCCTTTCTTGTGTAAGTGATGTTTCTCATCAGTTCTAACCCTTCAACCTTATTCTGTTCTTATTCTTATCTTCAGCATTTATGTCACAGATCTAACATACTCCTGCAAAAAATAGGCAGGATAGCAAAAACTGTGGGCAATGTTGCAAGCAAAGGCAGGAGCTATTTTTGGCCAGCTAGCTACTGTTAGCATCTGGCAAGTTACCAAACACTACATTGACTTAATCCTCAAACCAAGTCTGCTGGTAATATGCTTTTATCATGAAGTTATGCTAACAAGAATAGCCAAAAAATACTTCCTGAATAAGAAGTCAGTCCGACTCTCTTTCTCAAACTGGACTGTAGGGAGTCACGATGTTTTGCAGACCAGAGTTTACTCAAGTTGAATTTTGAAGTGAACTTGGTGGGATCAATGTGCTTCATCTAACACTCACAGTCACCAGCTTCTTCTTCTTCTTCTTCTTTTTTTTTTTTTACACCTTCCAGTGAAGAGATTTGCTGTGTATGGAAGCTGTCTCACTCTTGCTTTTTAATTAGCACTTTTTTTTAAAATCTCAGATATTGATAGAAATGTCGGACTTGTTCTTCAGATCCTCTGGAGATTCTTTATGTCTTGTTTTAGAGATCGTCCCTTGTAATGTCTTCTGACCTTTTGCATTCGACTAGAAAGCTGGGCAGAGCGCTGTGAGGAGAGCAAGAATGAAGGAAATTGAGCCGCTCCACATCTATCTCTCCCCAAGGAGTGTCGTGTTTCTCTTTCCACCATTTATTTGAAAGCTATCATTTCCTGGGATTCATCGCTGAAAAATGGCATTGATTCTCCGGATGATAGATGCTAAGTGTCCTTCTATCGACATGCCTATTGACAGGCCTGTGTAAATTCTGCATCTTATAACCCCTCCGGATAAATGATACACCTTGTGAACAGGGAGGATGTAGCTCAGTCGATTGCTGTGTCTGAGCATCTCCTACAGTGGCGGGTGTCACTTCTGAACAGCGTGATTCATTTTGTCAGAAAACACCTATCAGTCACTGTGCTGAATAATTAAACATAATAAAACTGACAAGAGATAACATCCCTCTGCAAAACATAGGGGCTAAGAAATAGGAATTACTACAGAGGATCATATTCAACTCTGTGGTGCAGCTCGTGTACTGTAGGAAGGTCAAATCTTAATCTAAAGATGTTTTTGAATCTAATATCCCTGTCTGGAAAGTTTGCTGTAGCATTAAAATGACTTATGTAAAGCCTTAAACCTACTGCATGTGCTGTGGAGCAACTCGTTTCTTTACTGCATTGTTTACAAGGGCTATTTTTCTTTGACTCTGCAAGGTTTATTGCATCTTAATCTTACCCTTTTGTAGCACTGCCTGCAAGGACGTTAAATAATGTCCCACTGCCAACCGTTTTCTCCATCTCAATTTGTTTTATAGTAATACACAATTTAACCTTCAGAATAGCATTTGCAGGTTCATAACACTTGGAACAGGTGTAATTTTTCTAACAAACAGAGCTGCAATGTGACCCTATTTATCTCTGTTTCTTATAATGCATTGTATTAATCTGTAGGCCATTCATGACCCATTATTTCAGCAGGACAATAATTCACTCTTATTGTTCTGTCTCGCTACTGAAGAAAATCTTTTTGGTCCAGTTGTGCTTAAGTGTTCCACCATGCAGCTGTTGTGTGGGATCTGTGCGAGTTTGCCTTTCTAGCTTTTTGCACAAGAATCCTTGAACCATCATATGTTATGGAGAGTGAAATGGGATCTCGTGGCTCAGCCACTCGAAAATGTGAATTTCCGGGCTTGATTGATCGCACTGATTTACATTTGAGGCTCTTCTGGTCATTTTCGGAAAACACTGAGAAGTTATCTTTTTTTTTTGTGGAATATTCTATTTCACCAGAGCCAGTCTAAGTAATCAATGCTACGTGATCTCACACAGGAGACACAGTTTTACTTACATCTGTGAGAGATAAAACTAAATTCAGTCATAATTTTATCATTTCATTGAGGCGATTTTCACATTCAAGACTAGAGAAACTGAAGACCTTTCCATCAAGGCTGCAGCTAAAAGCAGGGCTGTGTGATTACTGCAAGTTGAACCTCCCTGACAACGTTTCTTCCCCTTGTTCCGAAGATAAATTAGCAGCTTCTAAATAATGCAGCGAACCCTAATTCTCTTTGATTAGTAGTGAGTTAGATGATGGCGACCCATTGAAATTGGTCATCAGCATAAATAACGAGCGAATGAACTGATAAAATGCAAAGTCCCCGGCCATCATAAATCAAATGGAATCCACTGGCCGTGGAAGCGGGTGGAATTAGAAGTCCATGCTCCTATTAATTATGTTGCCTTGTGAAGGCGACAGCGTGATAAATCAGCGCTGAAAGGCCCTTCACTGGCTGAGCCTGAGGAGTTAGACTGCCTGCAAATTGCTTTGTGTATGCTCCTAATTGTTTCTTAAATAACCCTCCTTTTTGAGGCACGTTGGAAAGGTAGTCTACCAAGAAGGGTCAAGTAAGTCAGAGCCACTGCCTCTCTAAGATAGCATTATGGAGAATCATCTCTCTTCCTCTCTCTCTCTCGCTCCTTCACTCCATGTATATAAATTGGTGTTGGCCACTACGCAGTATGACACAAGTATATAGTGACTTAACATGCATTGCAAAAAAAAACATGAACATAACCTAAATGCTGATTAGTCCAAATAACCAATAACAATAATAAGTGAAATGAAAAAAATCTATCATATAAAACGTATTTTCCTATTATTCTATACATACTATGAATACATAAACACACATGCATGAATACACAGTACATTAGACTAACAGGTGCCTCATTATTACACAGCTGTCTTCTTCTTGAGCCGATTCCTTTTCTCTCTAGCCGCTCACTTTCAATCCCTGCTCAGTGTTGCATTGACTAACTTGAACCAAAACATTGAGCCATTAAAAAAATTGCTCAAGAATTCCATCTTTTGTATCAATTTTTGCTCTGAATCATTGAACTTATTAATAATTACAACAGTATAAAATGTGGGCACAAACCAGCGTTCCTATTTTGGTAAGTTACACATTCACTTTGATTATTTCCCTCTTTGTGTATTCGCCTGTGCTTTGCCAACACAGTTTTACAACTGCTTCTATTATAATTCCTCTCCAACGTCTTATCCTTTATTTGCGTCCCTCTTGTGTAATATTTCCCCAACAAAGGCTTTTTTTGGTGGCCAAATAACATCAAATGGATTAAATTAAATTACTTCAACTTTTGAGGCATGTAATAACGATCAGACCTCTAAGGAGCATGTAATTAATGGGAATACTGATGCAGTCATGAGCTATTGCTCATTAAAGTACAACCAACTATAAAACTCTGCGAATTTGGCCCAGGAAGTTGATTTGTATTTGTTGAACAGCGGGCATCATCTAGCATGAAATGTAGAGTTTCCAGGGTATTTAGCAGGAATATGCAGTGAGGTTAAATTGTGTTTGCTGCCTGAAATGCCAGCGGTCATGCAATGTCATTGTATGGCTTTGTGTCCGTGTCTGCTGTCAGTGTGTGTGATGAAGGGCTCCAGTGCTTTGAGTGCTTTGATCTCCTGACAGCTCTGCAGAGGAAAGTGTGTGTGTGTGTAGCAGGGCAACTACTGAATGTTGACATTATCGACTGCTTTTTCCGATTAACCATTCAGCCTATAAAATGTCAGGAAATAATGATGAACGCCCGTTACAAGTTCCCAAAGACCCAAAGGTGACATGTCAGTGCCCCAGTTTTTATGATTATCAATCAGAAAATTGCAAGTCAGCTGTAAAAACTCAAACTATAATTTGAAGAACTTTCTGATTATTGCAAAATGTGAAAATTCCAGTGAGTAAAAATAACTATAGGAAGCTCTAAGGGAGGAATACTGTTAGTGGGAGGATGTGTTGGTAGTCGCTAGCCTCTACAGACTAGCTAGCCAGGAAGTTGAACTCTTTAATAGGAAAATCTTGTTAAAAGCTATATATAGGCTGCGAGGCAGAGGACCTGGCTAGTAAAAGTGATTGTGACTATGATGATTTTTATTTGAAAAACTAAAGTGATTGGGTTTTTTGGGATGGATTTGAAACAAAAAGATAAAATATCACAAACATTCCAGGAGAATGGTTGAATTTGTAGTCCTTGGTGGACAGACAGGCACAGTTTGACTATTTTGTCTGAATAGCAAATATGTAATAACAAAATTGTAAATTTTATAAGTCTATAAAATAGGGCTCCAACTGATGCTAATTTTCATTATCGTATAATCTGTAATTATTTTGTCAGTTAATCAATTCATCGTTTGGTCTATGAAACGTAGAAAAAAATAGTGACAAATGCTCATTATAGTTCCCCACAGCTCAAGGTGATGT
Organism: Chelmon rostratus; assembly: GCF_017976325.1. Lineage (NCBI taxonomy): Eukaryota > Metazoa > Chordata > Actinopteri > Chaetodontiformes > Chaetodontidae > Chelmon > Chelmon rostratus. The sequence continues at coordinate 9,013,204 of NC_055678.1, read as the reverse complement.
AGTCAAGGCGATCACTCCAAAACCCAAATATATTCAGTTTACGACCAAATATGACAGACAAGCAGCAAATCATCGCTTTTGAGAAGCTGGAACCAGCAAAAGTTTGGCATTTTCTCTTGATAAATGACTGTTAAGGAGATTGATTCCTAATATCGTCAATTCATTTTCTGTTCCGTGTGGTGGTGGGTGCCCTTCTATTGACATTCAGCCCCTGGTAGATGTTTGAGTTTAAATAATGCTCCTGTGCGGTTGGAGGAATAATGGTGTGGACTTCATGACATTGCGTCAGTGCCAAGGTGACTGACTCGAGGACTGATTGCTCCCTCCCTCTCTCTCTGTCCGTCCCCCTTTCTCACCCTGTCAATAAGCGTCCTCTTGTCTGATGGAGTCACATCAGGGCACTGCAGCTGACACCATGGTGTCTTTATTTCCTGCAGCAATCCTTTTACAACACACATCAGTGGTGATTAATACACTGACAGCAGCCAGGAGGTTAACCCCCTGCTGCCAGCCGGCTACTGTTACTGACAAACACACACTACTCACCTTACATACCTAACGACGCCATGCTGCACTTTCCTCTTTAATATATGCTGTGTATAATCAAAGAAGAGAAATGACAGTGCAGGACTTCGGTTGCCTGCCCAGCACTGTACACTTTAGATTTGATTGATGGGAGCAGATCGTACTTGGTATTCCAAAACAGTCTTTTACATTAAACCAAATGGTTGCTCCCACTTGCAGCTGTCTGCACGGTTATTAAATCGGAGGTCTTCCGATTTAAATTTATGGCATCCATTACTCAAGAATTTACATGTCCAGGTGTTGCATCTGTTTGGCTTCAGGTAGGGGTCACTTTGATTTATTAATATCCACGGTTTCATCTGCTAGACAATCACTGACATATTGTCACTTAGGGCAGCTTGTCTCTCTGTCTTTAACAGCTGTGACAACCTGCGTGTTATTATCTCCCTGGCTGATTATTCAGACGCGCAGACCGAACATGTCAGCTTCTGTAGGGCGAGATTACACACAGTACTTAATGCCTGTAATAGCCAATAAACACAACAAATCATAGACTCGAGGCTGAATAAGGATTTTCTCATTACATCTTATCAACACCTGCTTAATTGTTGAACATCTCAGAAATCTCATGATAGAGGAGATAAGTTAGCAGTCTTCGGGAGTGATCGGACCATCTGGGTCATTCAGAGCCATATGTTCGCACTTTGTTATTGTTGCACACTTTGTTTTTTGTTGGCTACAGCCCACACGCTCTGGAGTTTCACAGCTTTTGAGATCCAAGGCGTTGGTGGGTGAAGGAGCTTCAGCATTAGCGCTGGAGCAATTAGTCAATTAATAGATCAGCAGAAAATCAACCACATTTCTGATAATTGGTTAATTGTTGAAGTCTTGTCGAACACTGGCTGGATCTTGCTCTTTTCTTTGTTTTATATATATGTACATTTAATACCTTTTGCTTTGGTTGGACAGAAGAGGCTTTGTGTTGATGCCACCTTGACCTTTTCACTAGCTCTATAGCTTGAACAATTAATTGATTAATATTAGCAATCCTGCAAGATTAATTAAAGTGAAAAGATTCATCAGCTGCAGCCCTCGCTCAAACCCCACAGTAATATGGAATTGTAACCAAACCTTTTGGGATCACTTAACATCTTAATAAACAAGCAGACATTACAGCTGAATTTTAAATGTTGCCTGCTAAAAATTCATGTCAATTTCACGCCTGCTGTTTGCACGAGACCTACAGCAAAACGACCGCTCTAAGTGGCAGACAATCAAGATATAAGCAGGGGAGTACAACCTGGTTTGGCACCAAACATCACTGTCTCCCCGCTCGCAGTGCGTGTCAGCAGGACGGACCACTGAGGGCCATAGGTGGCCCAGTTGTTAGGACTTAGCAAATGTCACGGGCTGAGGGAGAGAGCGTCCCCTCGAGTCCCCCAGATGCTGCTCCCACCTCTCATCATTAACTCTCGCACTGAGATAGTAATTAGGGCTCCTCGCGGCATAAGACAGATTCTGCATCAGACCAAATTTTCTAAGCTGTCATTCTAATTATATAGGCCGGGGCAAGATGGATCAGCTTGGTCGTGTGTTAGTGTTGATGTCAGTTAATCATTGTGACTCGGCCCCAAGTCACAAGGCTGTCTGCTGTGTCCATCTGAAGGTACAAAAGAAAAACAAGAAGTTTGTGGTAGGGGTGGCGATGCTGCTAAATTTTTATACCAACTCTGTGGCTGTCCAAGTGTTGTTTAACTGTTATTAGTTCTATCTCACGGCTCATAGGCTATAGCACAAAGTATATTCCAGTGTGACGGTACAGTGTCATGACTCACAGTAAGAGTTTAGCTGCTCATTTAAGTCTGACTTTAGCCCCCACTCCTCAAGCAACTGGCAAATTCTAACCTTTTCTCACAGTGCAAGCTAGGACATGTTAATTGGATTTGACAAGGGCATATTATGCACAACAAATATGCATAATTCGGCAAAAATGGAACAGAAAATTGGAAATAAAGAACAGAACAAAGTAGATTTACATGGTCGGGTAGTCTGAATGTCTGGTATCATATTCTCTCCTGCCGCCTCCATAAAAAGGCACAGAACTGTAACAATGGGTATCAGTGGAAAGTGCTTTAAAGTTAAAGCTGATGGATGGCTTGTCAAAAAAAATAATTGCACTGGTGGGAAAGTGGGTCTGCGTGCTTAGAGGGGGGAGAGCAGGATCTACAGAGAGGATGATGGGAAGTGACAGTGGTCTGTCAAGACGCAGTGGCTGCCCAGAGTAGTGTGAAGCCCCAGCTAGAAGGTGGCAGAACAGAGCAGGCTGTCAGAGCAGGAAAGTGCCTTTAATACATTGAAATGAAAAGGAATCCGCCTGTCAGACCTGTTCAGCCAGTCGAGGGAGGAAGAAGGAATATGGTGGAATAGGTGTAGACGTGGTAGAGCTGGGAGAAGCCGGCGTGCCACTGGCCTGGCTACAGGTACAAATCATGCAGTCGAATGAGACGGATCGCCAGCCGCCAGTGGCTGCTACCAGTTACAACTGGTTCCCTTTGCTGTGACAATTCATTAATCAGTTTGACAGATCTGGCCTTATTACATGGAATATTTGACACTTGAGCAATTGGATTGTCAACTGCCTCCTATTATAAATGCAATTCAAAGTGATTTTTGGCTCTCTTGTAATTCAAAGAAGCCCGTTATCCTGAAGGAGTCCTGCACCGACCTTGGGTGGCAAGCACTGCTGCTTTAAGCTTAAATGTATGCAGCATTAGTGAATATACATATAAAAGCCTCTGGACAACACACAGCTCAGTCTTCTGCCTGGTCCTCGCCCATGCATGATATAAAAGTGTCAGGCTTTGATTGGAGGAATGATGTATAGACTGACCTAACAAAGGATCAAGTGCCCAGTAAGACAGACAGCTAATAGATAGAGAAGCAAGAGGAGCCTCATTTAGAGAGGAAGGGCTGTTTGTGCTGCCAATATGACAAAGGGGAAGTCGACAGCCATTGATCCATGCTCACGGATGACAGCTTAAAAATTCAGCAATAATCATGACAAATGAGGAGAGGCACCACAGCCAGAAAATTATCAATAATCGGCGGCTGAGAAGAAATGCCAAGGTCAGAGAGAAAAGGCTACTGAAGTTCTGTCTGTGTGTGGACGCTGCCAGGTGATATATTGGTAAAGATAGGAGGAGCAGCCTCTAAAGCGAGCTAGAAGTTATTAATTAAGTTTTGGATCCCACTGGGACGTGAATGTCCCTCAGTATGGATTCTTTTCCGGAGCCCACTGAATGCCAAGGGCAAAGAGACCATTATGTAACAGGCAGTTTCTGGTGGCTTTGATCCCTCACAGGGGAGCTAGTGGATGGATTTGCTGTATCAATAACTCAATCCCTTTTCAAAGGAAACCTGAAGAGGGCTGAGGCATTAGTAGCATCGCGTTTCATGACAGGTCACTGCTGATGTGGGCTCAAGCAGGAGGGATTTACCTATTCATTCATCCAAACGTGCATGGGTTGCGTGTCCCCGTCAGGGTCATGGTTGCAAGCAAAGTAGACCAAGTTTTGTTTTGTTTTTTTTCCACCGAACAACTTTCTCCAGCTATTCCTGGGGTACAGGATCTTCAGGTTATGTAAGGCCAGTTGGAAGATGTAGCACTTCCAGTATATCCTGGATCCGCTCTGGGGCCTCTTCCTAGTGCGGGGAAGCAGGGAATACTAAAGTGAGGAGGCCTCCGTTCTGAGTGCCCAGACAAGCAATGGCTTGATGCAGAGTTTGTCCAGAATTGCTGAACTTCTCACTTTATCTTCTCAAGTGAAACCAGTATCTCACACTATGTCTCTCTCTCAATCACTACCAAAAGCTGGTGAGTGTCGTTCTGATAATTTATGGATAGAGCCTTGCTTTATAGTTCAGCTCTCTTGTTGCCAGCACTGTTTTAAACAAAGCCAAGATTATTGTATAAAAATGCTCTAACCAGTGGCCAATCTATAATCACTTGTGCCAAATACCTTGTGCACAGCTACTACCTCCTAAAGAGGAAATGACCAAGGCTTCAGTCACAGAGATGTGGCCGTGTCACACTCATGCAAACTACTACAGATTAAATGCATGTCAGTGTAGATACAGTATCATTGTCGCCAAACCATACGCTCTCCAGACCAGTGCCCACACTGACCCTTCTTGTTGAAGTGGAACTCAGCTGATTTTGCACATCAGCATCTGTTAGATCATGTGGAGGACTAACAGCATGTGTGGAAAAAAAAAATGCACAAAGCCTTTTGCTGCTCCAGAAAAATCTGATAAATTGCCTCAAGTGTGGTCGGTTGTGGCTGAAGACTACAAATTTGAAAGAAAAAAAAACAAGGTCTTGGAGTGTGGAGTTTGAAAGAAGTGGGGTTACCGGACCTCTGTAGCCCACTCCTCATCCCTGCTTAAAGCCAGCAGCTGGAGGCTACATTAGCTGCTACAAGCAAAGCACACCTGAATCCCTGTCCCAGGCTTCAACAAGGAAGAAGAATGCACGGAATAAAAAAGACTATACCTCTGGTTCCGCTGCATTGATTGAGATTGTCGATCTCGAGTATTTATGACTATTCAAACCCTCCCACCACCCTATACAATCATGTTTCATTTGAATTTATATATTGAGGAAATGTTTTGTGATTAATCTGTTTCTGGTACAGGATGAAACACTGCGACGACGATGATTTAGAGAGCACTTTGAATCAGTCAGCTGTTTGATTAACTGTGTACATACAGAAACTCACAGTGAGTTGCTGGCATCCATCTGAGCAAGCCTCCGTCTCAATGAACGGCTCATCCTCCAACCTACACTGTAGTCATATCTAATTTTCTAAGAAATGCTGCCAAAACCACCATAATAAGTTCTTCATCTTATACACAAGGTGACCCCGCTGACTATATTGTATAGTCATTATCTGTAATGAAGTCAATGGCTTGTTTCGCAGTAGGGGCAATTAATAGTTGCATCATTAGACTTAGCTCTCTTTTCATTTAGGCTTAGCAAGTTGCATAACGCTAATGTCCTTGGTTATTTGCTGCTAAAGAAGAGGGAAAGAGAAGTAAACTCTAAAGCAGTAAAAGGAGTTGCTGACACTGCCCATCAGAGCTCATTCCAGTGAGATGCAAATACAGTAATGCAGCTGCAAATGCACCTTTATTGTATCTTTTTAAATCAACCAAGCGTGTCAGCTGGTCAGCCAAGGTTCAATGGGCCACGAGGTCAAAAAGACAAGAGAATAATTTACTAGCTGTGTCATGCACCTGTGATTGAGTCGTCTTTCTGGCTTCGGGACTTGATTTGTGGCCTCTGTGTGAAAAGTGGCATGTGGCTGTAGGTATGCAGACTTCAGGCGAGGTGCGCTTTCTCGCATCTCTGGTCCAAACTAGCACGCCGCTCATAACAACACGAGATATTAATCCTCAGCTGGTGAAAATGGTCGCGCAGCGAAGAGACAAACCCTTGGTGGAGGTGTGAAACAATTAAGCATCCACAGCAGCTCATGTGTTGAGGTGTGTTTGGCATCTTTACCGGGTCTATAGAATGCTCACATCCATTCACACGGAGTTGTAAATTTTTTAAATACTGTTAGCGTCATAATGTCATACGTCGCCTCAAGAGGGATGATTATTCTGTCATATTATTGCCGCCCAGACGCTGCCCACACACTTCCTTTGCCTTTGCTGTAAGGATAAAGCACAGTTCCTGTTTTTCTGGGACCATCTGTAAGAAAAAACCAGCCCAAGGTAAAAACGATGACTGCAACTTGGCAGAAGATTAAACGGGCCCTCCGCAAAAGCCATTAATAATTCTCATATTTTGGAAACAGACCATACATACAGAATCTGTGGTATTTAATCTCCTCTCTCAGCGAATAAAAAAAAAGGTCAGCCGGGAGGGAGAGACTTTTTTTTTCTTCCCCAGCCCAGAGTGATGGGCCTAGCTTTTCCAAGGCACCCCATTTGTCTGTCAGGGCTGTGAGCACAGCCAGTGATTTACTTTCCATCACATGAAGCTCATGTCCGGTTGATGATACTGCCAGGCGGGATATGGGGAGAATTTGTCACCTGGAGCTTTGACAGGGAGATAATTGCTGATAGTTAGCAGAATAATAGGATATGAGCATTACTAGCCACACAGGGTTTAGGGAATATTTGTTGCTCACACTCCACAGCACATTTTCCCACATCATTTCAAGTATTGACTTTGTTTACACAGAGATAATTTGACCTAATCAGGGTGAAACAGCCAATACATCCACGAAGTATTTAAAAAAGATCTACATGCAAGATTTTTTTCACTGCACGGCTAAAATGTTAGTTATCACGTCAACACTTAAAGCAGATTTAGCATGTGATGTCATTATTTATACAGGTGTCCCAACGATCTGGGTTTTTCTTTGAGCTGTTTGCTTCAGCGGTGATGAAATGTGCAGATGAGAAATGTACTAAAATTGTCTGCGTTTTATTTTTTTAAGGGGGGCAGGACAAGAGTGCCTATTTTCCCCCCAACTTCCAGAAAAACAGAAGCAGATAAGTGAATGAATGAATAGATGAATGCAGACACAAGGCAGGTGTAGCACAGCCTCACGTGTGTTCATGGTCGATAGCAGAATCTTTAAAGAAAATCACAACTAGGTAAATCACAGCGTTGTTCCGATGTGCAGCCTGAAAGTAAAAACATGTGCATGTCATGCACTGACGGCGCCACACATCTTCTTCTATCTGCCTGTGTGTCACGGCGAATATCCACGGGGTCGGGCAAGAACCCTCCGGCCCATCAGCAGGTCTCACACAGCCTCAACACCTCTGCTGAGCAGCATCCACAAACAACAACTCTGCCTGTGGCTACAAACAAGGCAAGGCACATCAGAGCACAATACAAAACCATTTCAAACTCACCGGGAGTTGCGGTCCCCCCTCCCAGTTGAGTCAAAGGTTATTTTTCTCTCATTATTTCTTGGTTGATCCTCGGCTAGTACCAACTCCACTCCTAAGTGCAGCAGTCAGTGAATATGATGCATGCTGTTTTCTTTTTAGAGTTTTGGCTGCTCTGGGTTTTTTATGGATAGGATTTCCAAAATCCTCACATTCCCAGATTGCAGCTGGTCTGAGAGTTCATTTGGGGTCTCCTAATGTTCTGTCTTAGGGCTAATTTGGACATCTTTAAAACCATTCAGCCCAATTAGTTTGAATAAAGAAGCCAAAGTTGAGTATTTATGTTAAGTTGTACTATTGCCCCAAGTGCTTCTAGATTTCCCTTCCTAATAGTATTGGCACCACGTTGGGAGGATAAGCGTTATGTGTTTTACATTCTCTCCAAATATAAGACAATGAAGATCTTTGTTGAAACTTAATTTGACCCAAATGTTGCCAAGATGAACACACAGTTTTCCTTGAGTGACTTACAAAAGAGACAGGTCACATTAGACAGCCGTAATAGATGGAGCAGCAAAAGGAGTGGTGCAGATAAGGGAAAAGTGCCAGAAAACTCAGCTGTGGGGGTTAGGGAATAATCTCTCTATAATAGCCAGTGTTGGGTCAGAGAGCACTCCCGGACCCCCCCGCTGTCTTCCTGTGTGTTAACTAACGCTCACCAGAGTGCTGCCTGAAGTCGGGGCTGGCAGAGCCACAGAGTGGGATCCAAACTCTCAGCAGCTCTGCGACCTGGCTGAACCTCTACCTACCGCCCCTCAGTGGGAGGGGTGGAACTGCTGGAGAAGTCCTCCGAGCCAGCGAGAGGCTGATTTAGGCAGATTTAACCCCCTCCCAGCAAAAATATAACTTTGAAATGAAGCACAAATTATCCCTGTTGGGAGCGCTGTGAAATATTTACTGCTGTTGTTTTCAGTTGGTGTGGTTTTATGTGCCGTTTGTGCATTGGATAGTTAATGGTGTGTATTTTCCACCCGTTTGTTGTACTCCTTTTTTTTTTTCCAAGGATACGTGAAAGGATAAATCTTTCTATCGAGCGAAATCTGAAATTCTTATTGCCTTTCCAAGAGCGTCTTGATGCATGGATGGAAATACTTTATTCTCCTGGGCTCGAGGGCCATTGACATCAGGCTTTTTAAAACAATGATGTGGTTGATATGTTCCAAATGGGAAGGGGTTGCAAGACATGTAGGTCCCACCCAGTAACAGGATTTATCCCTATGACTTGCCTCATTCTAAGTAGGCCTAATGAAGGGGGGGGCTTTAAGAAGACTCCAGCATGCAGCCAGGCATTACCGATTAGGTCAGTGGAACGGCCGCTGGGCTGAGCATGATGGATGACTGGTGGAATGAGTTTCTGCCTAGCGGTATTGTGAAATCTTTTCATTGTCACTGACGGGGCCTATGAAGGGGACTGATAAATGAGGGAGCAAGTGTCAGAAACGCCCTTCTTTGCCCTGCTGCGGCTTTAATATCTCCCCCAGCTAGACAGCAGGGAGTATTGATAAAAGCAAAAGTTTTAAAAATAACCACGGTTGGTGAGAGCCAGGCAGAGCGAGGTGGGGATGATTAAGGCGACCGGCTGCCGGACCAACCCAGGGTTGGTCGCTGTAAACACCAGTCGAGGCCAGTGGCCATGCTGGGAAGAGGGAGACGCTTTTTATGGGGAACGGGTGGTACCTCGGTGACACGCCGCCGTGATGAATGTGTTGCCTCCATCTGGTTTCAGCACATGTAATAAATATCTGGACTCGTGTTTGACCTCTCTCACTTAGCAGACACATCTTTCACATTGGAAACATCCAGGAGGGAATCGCGATTAAGGGTGTGTGGAGAGGAGGCTACAGGACCACTGTTTTTTCAATATCTGGAAGTATTAGTGCAAGTGCACAACAAAACCCAGTGTCCATCTACAGCCATAATGTGTTTGTCTGTTCGCTTCTAAAATGTCATGAAGTAATTGTAGAAGTAGGCAAATCCTCATGTTTGGAACAAGAGAATGTTTATTTTTGCCTATTATTTAAAATGACTTTCCTATGATCAGTACTGTCATCACTCATTTTATGTCAAGCAACCAGCTGTACCCTCAATAGATTAGAATATGTGCAGCAAACAGAGGGAAAGGAATGACAGAAGTAAAACACATGCACAGTTTTTCCTTTATTCCCCCCCCCTTCCTGCAGGTTTGTGGTCTGACCTTGCAGCTTCTGTGCCCCATCCGTCTTGGGCTGTTTAGCCATTTCACTGGATACATACTGCGCAGATTAACACAATTCATCACCACAATCATCCTCGATTCATCACCCTTCCCAATGAATGTTTTGACATCTAGTTAATTTTCTGCTGATGATTTATCAAATTATAATTACCATACTCTGAAGGAGTCATTCATTATGTTGATACATGATAATGATGCCAAAGTGGATTGAATTTTAAGTAAGTTCTGTGTGATTATAGCATATGCATTATTGTGAGTAATGCCTTACAATTTGGTCCCCTCCAGCAGCAGAAAGTCCGGGGACTCTGTTAATGTTGTGACAATAACTGCAGAAACAGGCAGGTTGTTAATTCATTCTTTCACCGCAAATTGTTGTGCGAGGGCACGCAGAGCATTAAAAAGTCAGATTCAGGACTCTAATTTAAGGTGCTTCATGATTAGAGGGTGCACTAATTCAGGCAGGGCTTCGGTTACACTCCTGGGAAGCAAAGACTGGCAATAGTTTCAGGTTTAGCTGCAGTGCTCAGGTACTTTATTAGCAATTCGTTTGTTCATTGAGCCTCGCTGCTATGGCTCAAAAACAATCAATACAGAGACTGGTCAGCTATGCATACCACAAGACACGTAGTTAATCTGTTCATTAATGTTATTGTTTAATTAAAATGTTGATAAGGCTGCTAAGTAGACTGCAGGTAGTGATTATTACGTCATTGATTTATCTGTCTCAGTTCTTTTTGTTTAATCTATTAATCTATAAAATGTGGGAGAACGATGACCACAATGACCACACAAGGCGATGCCTTCAAATTATTTGTGTGTTGTTTAACAAACGTTAAAATTATTCAATATTTGAGAAACTGGATCAGCAACTGTTCAGCATCTTTGCTTAATATAGAATTTGACAGACTGATTTTAGTGTGAGTCATCAGCAAATGGTAATATTGACACCGGGAAGCTTGAAAGTATGATTTTTACTGTCAGTAGTTATCTAGTCTGTCTCACAGGAAGTAAGCTGTTGGTTTAAGTCTGCCATTGGCGGACTATTTCAGGCCACGCTGTTTTACAAGCATGCCACCCAAGACAATTGTGATTCGTTTAAAGATAAACAAACAAGCCAGAGAGTTTTTCCAGAGAGATTAGTAGCAGCAGATTAGTCGAGACTAGCAGTTATCACACTGGGCTTCGCACCTCTTGCCATGCTGGCTAAGTGGAGGTGACTCAGATTGAATTAATATTGTGTGCTGTGTTTGGTAAAGAGCATAATTCTATTGTTTTGTTCAGAACGGCTGCATCCCATTATGCAGGGTGTGTTGCTGGGCAATTAATTTGTACAGTGATCACAGAGAGCATGGGGTCAAGAGGCCATTCCCCTTTCAGTGGTTCACTTCAGTTTGCAGCTTCAGTTCAGGTAGTGATGGTGGCCAGGGGTATGTATCATGGATCTAAATGTGTCAGATAAATGAATGCTCATTGTAAAGAATAATGCTGCATTCACAGCTTGTCAGAAGAATGAGGAAAACTACCCATTGTTTCAAAATGGGAGTTAACCTCACTGTTAGCCAGAAAATGTAGTGAGTTGCTAACACGTTCAGCCAGATATAACCGAACTGAAGGCTATGTAGCTCCTGCAAACAGCAGCATCAGTGTATTCAAGGTAATTGATTTAATTGACCATATACATGAGGATACCTTTGCAGGCGTTTTGGCTGTTCTTTTACACTTCTGCACTTCCTTTAGCCAAATAGGAGAGAAGGTAGACTTCGGAAATTCTCCATATCTCCTTCTCATAATTACAACCAGGAGGCTCGAGCAAATGCTTTGTCCCACGTGGCTGTTCATATTTACAGTCTGCATGATTTAAATGGGGCATGAGGGATAAAGCTGGCTGTTCTCAAAGACACACACTTATTCAAATCTGACTGGAACCAAGGGTATTTCTTTAAACTTTCTTTTGCCTCCTGGACATTTGTCTTCACAGGCTCCTACTTATCAAGAGACTGATTTGGCTGTCCTCTTCCATGCTTCTCTTATATCTCATTGGTGTCCATTTTGTCAGACTAAGTGCTCAAATTGAGCCATTTTGTCTCACTTTAAAATAAACCAACATCTATTATGGTGATCTTTCATTCATAGCTTCTTTACCTCTCACCTCCACCTCCCCCTGCATCCTCTTCCCTCTCATCCCCTGTTTGCCCTGGCCCCCAAGAAATGCCTGGTGGGTAACCTTGTGAGGGCTCGCCTCTCCACTCCAGGCTTGTCAACCCCAATCTGCAGTCATTTGCTGTGAAATGTGCGCCATTGGTCCAGGGCTCTCAAGGTCAGGGCCTGGTAATTGATGTTGCTTATTCATCTGTTTCCTGTGTCTTTTCTCCCTCCTTACACAGCGGCCTTTGTTTGGCTAAATTGTTTGAAGATTTACTGTAGTTCTTAAAGGCCCTGAGAAGTGTCCCCCTGCTGCCTGGCCTCAATGTCCCTGCCTCACTGGGGGCCCAGAACTGATGACACACTGCTGGTCTTGGACAAAGGCCTGTTTTTCTAAGACAAGATGGAGGGAGCATCTCCCCGCATAACAATTGAGGCAAGACTTGCATGAGACTTACAGTCACTCTTGTGTGCTCTAAATCAGGTTTAAAAAGTGCTGTAACAGAAGGATACACTGAGGGGTTGGTTCAGGAACACAAGTGCCACATCCAGTCCAAAATTATATGCATATCAAAATCTCCTTCTCTTCTAAATCTTCTAAATTGGCTTTTCTTTGGCAGGAAATCCTGGCAGACGTACAAAACTAAATCAGAATTTCCAAACGCTGCGAACATCTCTGAAAACTTTGAACATGGGCTGAAGTGAGTCTCCGACAAGCACGTGAAGTATCTGTATCGCCACTCCTCGAGCCTCCGCAGCTCCGCGCGCCCTTGATGGCTGTCACCCAAGGTGCAGATAAACAATGGGCTCATTTGAAAACAAAGAAATGATTATGGGGGGACGTTTAATCCCAGCTTGACATGTCAGCAGGCTGCATGGGCGACAGCTTTCAAGAGAGGCTTTGAAGTGGCAATCTTTTCAGATTCTTGGCTCATTACACAATAAAGAACGCTTCACATGTAGCTGAAGTGGGCTGGGAAATGATGGTTAATGATGTTTATGGGTTCCTTGACTTGCAAGTGAATTTACAAGATTGGCTGTCACGTGGCTAGCCGGTTCTTTTAAAGTAACGGAGAGGTAAGGCAACAGGAAACATCTCAGTCGCTCGGGATGTTTAATCTGTTTTCATATCAGCGCACAAAGCCACAATCAGTGCTACAGTTATCACTGAAAGCCAGTCGAACCGAGAGCGTCACAATTTGAGAAATGCTAGAAAATGACCCAACATCTTATGCTCTCAGTTTCTGGACATATAAATACAATTATAATGTAAACAAAAACATATGCAGTGCTTTATAAACTTGGTCATGATGCAAAATGCTGCCAATTAAAACTTTAAAAAGATAGTTCTTATCCAACTCACACTTCTGTTGTGCGTAACCTTTGCTTGTGGCCAAGCATAGAAAAAAAACACCCTCTTTCTTCCAGATGTGTTGAACTCCTATAATGGCTTCCCATTGGCATTAAGTTGGGCATTTCACCCCTTTATCATCCCCAAACAATAGTCCTAATCTCCTTGATCATGCTCTGTGAACAAGTGGGGAGGAATGTGAATGACGCGCCCACAGTAAACATAGGAAATGCACCTGTGAGGACATTGTGTCGTGGAGGAACTGAAAAAAAAAATGCACACAAGGCAGCTGGAAACCTTTTAATTAGTGCTAATTACCTTAGCAGAGGAACGTCGGGAGGCTTGAAAGGATTTGTGTCAGCGCGTGAGAGATCAAAGATTGAGGCGGTCACGTTTTGTTCTGCTGAGTCAAAAACTAATAAGGAGGGTGATAATGGGGCCCAGGAGAATGACAACCCAGGTGGTGGTGAGTTTAATCCCCCGCTAGAGCCGAGCTCCGGCTAAACAATCAGATGGTTCAATTTTCTGTCATTTTTTTTAAAAGAATCAACTTTTGCACTAATGGAAAAACTTCAGTAAGACATTATACAGGCTGGACTTATGTGGGGAAATGCAAATCAGCCAGTTAGCAGCTAAATGCTCTAAAAGCAAAAAAAACATCACATTAAGGTTTACCTTTAATGATGATAGCAGCTATTTCTGTATTCATTATTCAAGTATAAAATAATTAAACCACTACTAGGATGTCAGGTAAGCCTGTCAGCCAGCAAGTTTCATTTTTATGATTGTATAAGCCAGAGGGTCAGCAAGCTTTTCAGTCGCAACCCATCAACCCAACCCGTGTGATGGTATCTGCAAGTTCCTCTGGAGGTGGGTCAAATCTAGCTTAAAAGTCGGTCCCCTTCACATCCAATTCACCGTCACATTCTTACCTACAGGCAACCTCTGCTGAGCCCCGGTCATTAATCAAAGCGGAGTGCTGTCCTGACCTCAGCCCCTTCCCTTTGAAGTGCTCTGTCCTCTGCAGCATGAGGAAATCATTTGCTGCCTGATTCAATGAGCCATCAGTCGAGCCAGCAGACCTAATGACATGTGAGAATATTAACCTCCTACCACCAAGAGTGCTGCTGCTTGGGAAGCAGTCTATTATTCATCCAAGGTTTTACTCAAACCCTTTCTCGCAGGGCTGCCTCTCTGTTAAACCCTCCTACATAAACGGTAACCATGCAGGGATCCAGTGCTGAGTGCTGAAACTACTCACTCCACTCTTAATAAGAATGACAGGACATTCGATTTTAACGCTACATTTTATTTTACGACAGTCCTGAGCTCTAACAGTCTTGCAAAACAAAATTTGGCATGTATATAACACAACGCTGCCTTTTAAAGGTGCAGTCTATGGTTCAAATGTGAATAACTGGGCCACACCAAGACCAAAAAAGTTGAACAGAAAGGAGCATTCAAATTGGTGGGACTGACACCAGACAAGAAGGAAACCGAAATTACTCATGTTTTCCGATGCTGTTAAATGCTTGTTTACATCATTAATGTGGCAGATACAGAAGTAAAACAGTTAATTTGTATCAGACGACAAACAACAGAATCATTGTCCATCATTAGGACAAACTCTTCAGTCATATATCTGAATTTTATAGTCAATAAAGGTAATTTTTCATGCTACATGTAGCATATAACCCAGTAGAATAGTTTGCAACACAGCACTGTCTTTAAAGTGACCAGCTGTGTTCCAAATATAAATAAAACCAAGACGCACTAGAACCTCTTTTGCTCTAACACTGGTTGATAGAACAAAATCTGCGGTCTATATGACATGTATGTTTATGTGTTCTATGTTTAATAGGGCTGTTAAAGACAAAAGGACACCTACATTTTCAATAATGGCCAGTTGTCAAACACACAAATCACGATTTTCCAGCATTAGACCACTATCTTGAATTATGTGTCTTGGTTTAAGCTCAAATTTATCTGCTAAAACAAACAAGTGTGGGGACTTAACCAACAATGTCATGTCTTTTAAATGAAGGTAAAAAGCCTTATATTTTTACGACCACGCTCCTCCGTGCCATTCATTATAGTTTCCTATCTCGACAGGCAATCTGTACTGAGAAGCATCCAGTCCATTACACACATATGAGGCCCATCACTCCTGCAGTATTGACAAATTCATCAGGCATTTTTCTCTCTGCTCCCTGAGCAGAATTTAGATTTGACTGCCATTTCCAACCCAGAACGGCCTTGTTAGAATACAAACATGACTTCTCCACTCTGGAGCTAGTTGGGAGCTCTTACAGTGATGAGCCATTACCTGTCAGCGGTTAGAGCATGGCCTCGAGTTTACACTGATTTGTCAAGTACAACACAGCGTTGAGTAGAAATGCATCCAGCATTACTCAAGGCATAAAAAGTCAACACTGCTATTTTATTGTGCACTGACAATGAACACTTAAAATAAGATGTGTGCTGCCAATTTACAAGAGGTGGTGCAGTTCAAAATTGTACAATTAATTGTTTAAATGTGCAGGTTTTTGTGGCCACTTGGGGGCAGTGAAAACAAGCTGTGAGCACAATACTGACATATCAACACTTCTTATAAAGCAAACTTGTTCACAAACTGTTGGCTATTTTCTCATCTAGCACATACAGAGCAACATTTTCTTTCATTAGAGTCATGTTTCTGGCCACCTGGCAAATTTAAGTAAGTACTGGCTACTCAATGGCTTTGTCATTCATTTGATGATGGGCAGGTTTTTAGAGCGTTTCAAATGAACCAAAGCATGAATGTTGAGGGCTGGAAAACCATGCTGGATCCATTGTTACTATGAAAATATTGATGATGGCCACTTTAAGTCAGTTATAAAGCAACGTTACCAACCATTAACTGGTTCTAGCCTCTCAAACACACACAAAAAATGTTGCTTTCCTCTGTTTTATATAATTTTCAGTGTTTTTGAACACATCCCCTGAAGCTCTGCAAACCCTTTCACTATTTTCTGACATTTTATAATATATAATACAATGTAATTGATATATTAATAACATATAATATAATAATATAATGTATGAAAACACTAATTAATAAAAACACAGATATACTGATATCATCATGTAATTGTAAACTCAATATTGTTGTTGACAATTGGTCAGACAAAACAAGTAACTTGAAGGCACTGAAGTTGTTGTTGCTGCCCCATTTTAAAGTACTTCAGTTCATGGAAGAGATGGCAACATCAGACCCACATCAGCTGCTCATATACATTATCTGTTCATCACTTTCAAAAATCAAGGCTGTCGTATTCCTTGTCACATACAGTAGTAGAGAAGTCTGGACTGACACAGAGTGGAATCAGTTCTGACAAGTGATAAAAAAGTGTTTTGGCATGTTACGGGCCTTGTAGGCTGGCCTTACTACCCCACGGTCACAGGTTGAGGACATCCGACCTGAAATGCATGCAAACTAATGGCCAACATGACTGACATTTCCACCAATGAGCCCAAAGTGTTCGCCCGTTGTCAGCAGGAGTTTATCAATAGGCATGTCCGCATATGCAGTCGTCTATCGATCCATCCATCTCTGTCCGCCCGTCTCTGCATCACTGTAGCTGTCTGTTGTCATTCAGTGGATTGGCTGTGAGCAGAGATGGCTGCAGGAGCCTCAATTTGCAATCCTTCCACCTTGGGAAAGGGATTTAGAATAACGGCGGCGTCATTTTGTGGCATGCTGTTGAAATCTCACCTGACCTTGCTGTTTTGGATGCACAAAATCCGGTTTTATATTTAGCATTCAGCTTCACGTTTTTAGCACCTTGTTGGAAACATGAAATCCGGATGCTGTGAGGTGTATTCGTGTGATTTCGAGTCTTTGCCATCACTGTTAACATTTTTAATGGATGCGAGGTAGCCAGGCCTCATTTGCACTTTTCTTCCATGGAGACTGACTCGCTGCAGTGAGTGTTTTGGTAACAAGGCCCCAGGTTAATTGCGGCGAGTACCAGAGGCCTTGCCCCTCCAGATAACGCAGAGCTTTAGAGCAGCGAGATGCTTTGTGATTAGAGAAAGGGACCAGGTAGGTGACTGAGGTGAGGATAAAGAAGCCGGATCAGGTCTCTGGGGAGAGAAAGGTGCAAGTCTACGGGGGATAGAGGTAAACAAGATTGTGCCTCTGAGGGAGATAGAAGCTGCTGCCCCCAGGTCATTATTGCCCTTAGAGCAGGAAGTAGAAGGCTCACACACAAAACTCAGTGCTTATCAATGTCCAGGCGATAACAGGGTGACTATTTTGCCCTAAACTGTCAGCCAGTCAAAGCAATCTTTCGTGATGAGCAGACATTCAGAGGCTACGAGGAGTAAGTGAAAATTGAATTAATGAAACGGCAGCATTAATGCAACGAAGGAGCCAGATAATAACTTCATCCCATTTGGCTAATCAGTGTTATTCAGCGCACATCTATGTAAATCATTCTCAGAAATGAATTGGAATGACAGGTTCATTGCCAATATATTATTATTACACCTATAGCGTTAAACCTGGCCCGGGCCGCAGCTCCCATGGCAGTGAATTTAGCTGATTAAATCACTGGGTGCACACAGCAGTGGTGACACGAAAACAACAATTAATAAGCCAACCCCCAGTGCACAGCGGCTCCATTTTAACCAGGCTGCTAATAACATTACGTGGCAAAAATATCCTAATCAGACAGGTGAAAAGGGATTTGGAGGCAATTTGATTTTCGTGTGTATAGCCAGCTGCTATATTTAAGAACTTTATTTGTAGGAATATTCATACAATTTGCTTGATATTGCATGATAACTTGTGCTAAAGAGGCTGCTTGCTTTATGTGCGCTGAAGATAAGAGTTCTGTTTGTGCTGTTTGTTTATCTTGACAGCTTTCTCTCTTTATCTCATACGTATCCTCACTCCCTCATTCCCTCCCACCTTAAACCACCCCCCCTTACACACACACACGCACACACACGCACACACGCAATCACTCACAAAGAATGCACATTAAAAAGGATTTGTTCCTCAAAGAAGGTCGGCATTTGTAAGGCTACTGACAGATTTAAGTGTCAATTAAGTTGATGTACAGTGGGCACATTATCATACAAGGTTGTCAGCCGCGGCCATTTGAGGGAAACAAATACCCGGAGCTTTACACCTTCCATGGCTTGAACTTTGTATGGACCCACAGTTGCAATGAACGTCACAGTCAATCATTTATCCAGTTGGCAAGCTTTCCGGTGGGGAGTGTGAGATCAAGTCATTTTATACAAATAATAACCACAAAAAAATCTGGATTCCAAAATGCTTTGTCATGTTCAGTGACGAGGTCCCATCCCTGGCCTGTTTGGAGGTCTTAAACTCATTACTGGGAGGGGGGAAAATTATACCTCTGCACAAGGATGATGGATGACAAGTTAAATTTGTGTCCAGGGACTGAAGGTGAATGGTGACAGAGGTATTTATCTTGAGAATGGAGGTTGGGGTCAGGCGAGGCTGGGTGCCTTAAGGCACAAGACATTGACAAATTTATCCAGTGGACCCCATTGCTTGGGCCTTTTCTTTGTTTTGAATCCTTGCCACTCGCTAAGTGACCCACATCGCTCATTCTGCCAATGTGTAAAGAATACCCTGCCATGCCAGGCATCCCACCTCTGCTGATGCTTGTAGTTCATTCTCCTGTGAGGCCTAAATCTTTGAATCATTTTGAACCATGTTTGTTTGGGGTATTCAGGAACTTTTCGATTCTGGGTCACTGGGTTAATTTGATTTCTCAAAGTTACAGGGAGCTTCAGAAATACTTCAAGTGAGAAAGTTTTTCTGTTCAGCTCCTTGGCTTGGTCTGATCTGGCGCCATTTAGGTACCACCATACGTATGCTTTTAACATATATTTTTCTGTTTTCTTAATCAAAATTCATTCTTAGAATTTTCCTGCATCATCGTGTTTACTGAGGCAGAGGACTGTGTTTACATGTGCCTGTATGGGGATATGCTCTAGAGAGATGGGGGTGAGCGACAGAGACCTCTAGTGGAGATTGAAGAAGCCTTATGAAGGTTGACAAGGAATCTGTTATATTTCTGCACATCTTATAATGTTACATCCAGTCAGTGTTTGTGAGCAAGTATTCCTTAAGCTGACATTAATGAGACATTTGTATCTATTGACCTCAAAACAACTATGCATTTCAATTGTTTGTACATATTCATTTGTATGTTGTAAGAGCATTTTTACTACAATATTGTGTACAATACACAGCCAATCAGTGCCTTTATTATTTTTTCCACATTTTCCACAGGGGCATGGAGCTTTTTATTATACATATAAGTATGATGAATTGGCTCAATAATATACAGTAAATGTAGCTCTCATGTGAGGAGCCTTTTAAGTCAGTTTTGAATGTTTTGAACTGTCAATATAATTATGATCAAATTAATTACAGTGAATGTAAATACAATATTGCAGTGGTTTCCACAGCACAATCTTTGCAGATTTTAACAGATTTTGCTAAGCAAATGGCTGAAGCTCAGTGTTAAAATGCCACGTGCACGTGCTAAACATGGAACCTCAAAGTGTTCGTGTTTAGTAGAAAAGAAATTATGAGATAAATAATAAGATGGGGAAATGTGTTAAATGCATACTGTAAATGAAACAATATATTGTGAAATAATTTTTGAAATTACTCAAACGCAGCTCATTTTCATTGCAACAGAGATTTACTGAAGCTCATTTCTGTTACCTCCACCAAGGAGGTCCAGTTTGTTTGTTGGTTTGTTTGTCAGCAGGATTACAGAAAAACTACTGGCCCGATTTTCATTAAACTTGGTGGAATGGTGTTGCATGAGCCAAGGAAGAAAATTACATTTTGGAGTGGATCTGAATCGTGATTCAGGGGGGATACACAAATTATTTTTCACTTTTGTTAACATCCCCCTGGCAAAATAAACGGCATACATCTTTAAATCTGGTGGAAATAGAAATATGAGCTCTTCATATCACAATCCACCTTCACGTGTACCAGTAATCCTCTGGGAACTTAAATACACATGCACACAAGCAGCTGCTGACACTCTTACTCACGTCATATCACAAAAGAGTGAAGTATTGGCCTTTTTTCAGCATCAAAATGAAGAACCGGGGGTTAACTGCAGCAAACGTTACCTGCTAAATTCATGGTCGACTCTGCAGACTTTTGATTCTGCGCTGTTCTGTGAAGAGCAGTAAGAAAAAATAAGACTTGCTCTTTGTTCGCTGTAGCCAACAGGAGCTAGCTAGTACTGCTAACACTGGCTCTTCACTTAGATGCAACCTAGCGTAGCTGCTCAGTCAGCTAGGCAGATATCATGTGGAGCCTTGTTAAGCTAAATAAAAGAAGAAGTTGTCTGTGTGCTGTTTAGTTACAGCAGCTGCCTTAAGTTTGTTGATTCAGAATTACTTTGGCCTCGTTGTTGCTAACTGGAGCTAACTGGCTAACTTTGGTAGCGGTCGCTTGTTAGGTTAAGAGAGGCTTGGGTCATGACAACACTGTCACTGTCTTATGAAAAGGCCATTATTGCAATAGTATGAAAGTGAGGTTTAATGATTATTTAAATCATTCCATGTTTTACTTGTAACTTTTTATGCTTTACACAATTAATTCATTTATTTCATAATTACTTTCTCATTTATTGAGTATTGATCACTTTAGGGCTCTACGGGTAAAGAGTTCATTGTGAAGGCATAGCAACCTAGCCAAGGTGAATTTGTATTCCAGCACAATGTGTCTGTGGTTTTGTGTTTTGATACCGAGGGTCTCATTTTCCAATTAGGACAATGTATCAGTGATGGATACAATGTGAAGTGGTCATTTGTTTGTGCTTTGGAAGAAGTTTTCAGAGCCTTTACAATCGCTAACCACTTTACCATGCTTCATCCATCATTTTGTCAACACCCTAATGTTTTGGACCTATACAGCCTCGGCCCAGAGAGGAAAGTAACACAGACAAAGCAGTTGGTTGCTTTCACAACATGCCAAATTTTCAACCTATCTTGTACCTCCCTCCTTTTGTCCGTGACCACCATTTTGAGAGGATTTGTGAATATTGAATGGCAGGAAATGGCTTATGGGCTGAACAATATACGTGTCTGGAGTTCACTGTGTTATTCGAGGCACTGTTCAATAGCGAACACCACATCATAGGCTGTTGTTCTGATGGATATGGACTCATGCGTCTTTTGTTGCGATGACAGATGACTACACACAACATGACAGTTATGTGAAATTGACATTATGTCGTATAGTTTGATAGAGACGCAGCTTTAATGAAAGCTGATGCTATTGACGTCAGGAAACTGCATAATCAGCAGTTAAGGCATGTTGTGCTTCTAAAATGTATTTCCTGCATTGATTTCCTGTCTGAAATAGTGCTGTAAAAGTTAAATTAAATGTTACACCGAAGCATTGATTGTATTTTAAGCAAAACATAAAATGCGTGTTAGCCTTCAAGCAATTACGAGAATTAATTTATACTTACCAGCAAACGCACGGAAATGAATAATGTCATTAAAAAAATATAGAATGACTTACTGTGTCATGTTAATTGACTGTTCAAAGTTTTTGAAAGGTGCCAAGACAGATCTATTCAAACTAAAACACTTCTGAGCCCTTTGTATCCATTAACAACCCTGGGCATTAATATGCTTTCAGACAGCCCTGGATAATGCTACAAGCTTTTTCACCCTGACTTATATTTACTTTCACCAGCCCCCCCCCCCTTAAGTGCTGTTTTTAACAATGCAGACACTATGAATCATTTACCATACAGGAATACCTTAAAGGAATCATTTGCTTTGGAGACATTTGTGGTTGATTTGATGCTGACGAAAGGCATTATCTCCTGAATGGCAGCTCCGCGAGCCCGTCTGATGCAATATTTATTATATGTCACATAGCCGTGCATTAGGACAAGAATGGGCCATTGTTTCTATGTTATAGACAAGTGGCTGACAATGGTTGGGCAGAGGAAGGTCAGGGGTAGTTAGGCCAAAGCAAATATAAACCGACACCCCTATAGTCACTGCACAGTGCATGCATTAAGGCACAATTACATAGTTTTCTTTTTAGATACATATAAAAAATAAATACATTAAAGCTGATTATTAATGATCTGCACTCAGTGGTGGGAGAAGGAGCCTTTACTTAAACAAAAGTAGCAAGACCCAATTGTACAAATACGTGAGTGCTGAAATTAGTTGAAAAATTGATAAGTTGATCTGCAAAGAATTAACCAAAACTTGTTCAATAATCAATTAGTTGTTTTGGTCACGTATCAAGCTGACTTTTTGAATGTGAGGATTTGCTACTTTTCTATGTTTAACATCATTATAAACGGAACGTCTTTGTTTTTTTGACTGTGATTGTAATTTTTCACTGTTTTTTCACATTCTATCGACTAAATGATCATTCCATTAATTCAGATAATCAACAGACTAATTGAAAAAGAAATTGTTAGTTGCAGCTGTGAAGTTCCTGCTATCTAAAATGTAAACTGAAAGAAGAATTATCAACCAAATGTATCCAAGTATGAAGTCAAAGTATTCATTTTGACTGTGTTATATAAACTGCTGGATAGTATATCATATTTTATCAGCAGAAAACCTACAAAATACTGTAAGATGAATGAGTAAAAAGTACAATATGAAAATGAAATGCAGTTGAGTAAAGTTATCAAGTAGCATAAAATGGAAATACTGAAGTAAAGTACAGTATTTGTGTTGGTCTACCACTGCCCGAGCCAAAGCAAAGGCTTGGTGCAGTGGAGTGGGGGTTAACTCTTTTACCTGTAATTCCTCTGATCTTAGTATTTGGTTAATGTACAGATAAGGGCATGAGCGGCACTTTGTTTTTGTATCAGTTTATCTTCCTGGTTTTGTGGTGGGCTTCAGCCGCCTGTACAGTTCATTTGCATATCCTCACTTTGCTCGACTTGCTCGTTTCCATCTCGTTTCCCTCGTCGTATTTTCCCTGCAGTGCATGCACTCTCTCAATGGAGGAGAAACTGCAAGCGGCGAGAAACGATATCAACCGAGCTCAAATATCTTCGAAGAAATCCAGAACGACATGTGAGCAGACCGGCTGTGGGACTGGTCCTGCGTTCTTGCTCAGGCAAATGATCCCTGTAACTTCTAGCGTTCTCATCGGCCTGAGTAATTGAGATGTGTAATAACTGTGACAGAGGGCATTATCTGACCCATTTTCCTTTTCTTCTCACATTGCTTTGTTTATACATGCCTTCCTGTCATAATCCCTTACAAATCTCCAAAGTAAAAGCTCTTTGAAGAAATTGCCTCTTGTAGCGTGATATCCTGAGTAAAGGAGTTCTTTTTAATGACCAGGATCTGACCTCATTTCATATGCATAAGCCTACATCAAAGTAGACAGCATCCGTCCAGTCTGCACAGTATCTTACACTTGACAGTCTTTCACATTGGAGCGACAAAGCACATACATGGAGCTTGTAATTGCTTAATTAGTTTCGGGCCGTGCAGTTTTACCTTGTGTTGACCTTGCATGAGGAGGACCACTGCTCCCCTCAAAGAAACGTATGATTTGATTGATTTCCATTTCCATTTTCTCTGTCATCAGACATTATTAGATGCTAAAAGGCACCTCTAAGGAACTGAGATCTGTGTCTTTGTTCATTGGATTGTGTACCTGAAGTGCTTTTTGAAACCTGCACTTTGATTGTTATAACAATTCATCAAATATGGCTCAAGGGTCATATTTGCTTCTCAGATCTGAATTATTTCCAATCTGTTTGTCAGCCCTCTGACATTGTTTGACTTTGTCCTGACTAATGTTTTCCATTGATGTTAGGAAAATGCAATTTGGTCTTCGCTGCTTCACGCTGCTCCCAAAGATCAGCTGGTAGGGGGATGAAGAAGAAGTGTTGTCTTTAACTTCATATAATCTAGATAAATGTGTCTTGTTCATTGATTTCAGTGAAGTGCACTGACCAATTTGGAGTATTTTATGCGCATTGCCATGTTCAGCAAGTCGAGTAGAAAACTGTCCAAGTTAGCAGTGTACATGTTAATATTACATCATAAGTTACAGACACCAGTTGTAGGACATAAAGGAGAATAGTGCTATATTTGCATTAGCATTATTCTAATAACAAGACTATACAGCCATGCTAGCGGTTCTGTGTCGTATTTCGGCATAATGATACTTTGAGCTAAACGCTAGCATCCGCATGATAGCATGCTCACAATGAAAATGCTAACATGCTGCAGTTTAGAGGCTACGATGTTTACCATGTTCAGCATCTACGCTTAATGTGTTGGCATGCTAAAATTAGCAGTAGACTTAGAGTACAGCTGAGGCTAATGGGAAAGATTTTGGTCAAAAAGTAAAGAGTTATTTGTCCAACCTGTGGGGGAATATAAATGTCTGCCCCAATGGTGGTATAGACAGAAGAGAGGAGATAACAGATTTATTAGACTCAGAGCTGAATGAATTCAGATGCTTTACCAACTTAAAACTGGGTCCAAACTGGAACTGGCTACAACAACCCATTCCTGTGGATGCAATCTTTTGGCTGCACACATCCCCTAAAAGCCCTGCGTAAAGAGCACCCAATGCAAGGCACAGCAGACGTCAAGCAGGCATCAGCTCTACATCCACGTAGCTCTGTGATTTTTAACTGTTGTAGCTCCAATAAATTTGTTTTGAGAGGTTGTACAAGGTTATGCAGCAGAAGCAATAACAGCGGTCTGCAGTCTGTAGTGTGCTGTACTGTAACAAGCTGCGGTGAAAGAACATCGACAGATCTCTGTCAGATATTATTTGTAAATACCTTCAGTGTAAGACAAAGTTTAGACAGTCATATAAATGACACTCTCATCAGAACACGTGTCTTGGATTGGCAGCCTTTCAGCTCTGTCTGACCTGTAATGCTGTGAGCACCACCTGCCAGCTCTGCAGGCGCATTTTTCAGCCATTTGAAGTTAGTTATTGACCTCAGGCTGCACTCTCTGTTCAAACAACAAGCGCACAGTTCAGCACCTCTGCCAGGTACTCTGTCTTTGTGACAGGTCTTTGATGCTTAATCTAAACACCGGTGTTTATCTGACTGGACCTCGATGAGATCATCAGGACAGTGCGTGCGGTTGTTTTGGTTATGATAGCAGCTGGGTGTTAGCCATGTTCACGGCCAGAAGACCACGACGTCATCATCTTCGTTCTCTCTTCGCTGTTTGTCTTTGTCGCCCTTTGTCCTCGCTGCAGTTACACTGCTCACAGTCATTTTTCCTGTGCAACAACTACTGTATGTAAAAATGTATTTGCAGGCTAAATTTCGTGTTCACAAGTTTAAAGACAGATGTATGTCTGATTTCTGAAAAAATATGTATTTATATTTGGTCATATAATTTGATTTTATGTCATGTTTGAAATTCATTGCTATCAGATGTGGTATCACTCGTTAGTGTCACGCATTGATATGAGTCATTTCACAACTAAGAAACCGTATTTTCATGCAGCCAATTTCTGACCGTCTCCGCTCTTTGATGGCAATTTTAATTATGTTTTTTTTTTTTTTTAATGTAATGTTTTTGTATTGTTGCTAAACTGTCCCTCCTTTTCTAGCATCAGTAAATTTAATCTGAATCTCTGCTTTCCCCCACAGCCCAAAGACATGCAGGTCAGGTCATTTGGTAACTCTGCATTGCCTGCACAGTAGATGTGAATGTGCTCGTCTGCGTGTGCTGGCGAGCTGTCTTGGGTGTACCCCTGCGTCTCACCCAATGCATGCTGGGAGAGGCTCCGCAGCGGAATTAGCAGTCATAGAAATATGCAGAACTTTGACTCACAAATTTTTGCCACTGACTGCCATAAAGCTGTCTCAACGAAGTCAGAAACTCAACTCCAAAATCAGGAAACTGCTGTTTAGCTATGATTCTTAAAGTTATTTTGTGGTGAAATAAAAATGCCAGTGAAATGCTCTGTGGGGTGGTTTTAAATCATGAGATGACTGGAGTATATTTAAAGGATAAACTTAAGAAAACATAACTGATATTTAAAGTGTTTGTAGTCCTTCAAAACCATTTGGAGCTCAGGGAACAGATTTCAGGCCATTACACAATGTACACTGACCGCAGCGGTGGTCCACCACTGAGCCCCTTCGTTAGTCATGATAACACCCCAAACACATGTATAACAGAACACCAGCACGTATTAAATCTTTTTTTTTTTTCATCCAGTCAGCAGAATACCTGATGGACTGTTTCCTCTTTACTGAATGTGTGAAAGTTTAGATCCACACCGCAGCTTGAGCCTTTTAATCTCTCCAGCTCCACATGTTGTGACCCAAAGTGCCAGAGGGGAGGGGTGTACTGTATGTCTGGAGGTCACCATTAGGTCACCACTCACAAAAACAAGTGCAATTAGTGCAATGACTCAACTTGTTCGCGTAATTCACACAAAGCTGCACCTCGTAAAGCAGACTGTTAAACTTTAAAGCACATGCGATTACTCATAATTGCTCCAGAAATTGATTTATTAGCTCGGGTGTGAGGCTGTGTGAGCCGGGTGCCATCTGACCTCCAGCTGAATGAATAATCAACAGGCTCCCCGCGCAAGCAGATGTTTGCAAGTGTTGCTGTTTTATCAGGCCTGTAATGTGAACAGGCATGAAACCAGATTAAATTAAATGATGTGAGGACAGACAGCTGTGACACATTTGGACTTTGCTGCTTTCCCCCCCTTTTTGTGGTAATAGCAGCGTATGTTCTCAAACATAAAAGAGGTGCGGGTCCACCTAACACCGTTTTTAATGAATGCGCTAAAACGACGTGGCGAGAGAAGCTGTTGAAACGTTTGTCTGCTTTTCTCCGTTGCCGCTAATAAATCATAAAAGTAAAATAACCCATGGAAACAACAGCTTAACAAACAACAGTAAATCCAAGGCTGTTTTTCCTCTGGCTGATGTTGCGCCACTGGCTGTTTTGTAAGACGTGGCGTTCTTTAGGGACATGAATGATGATCCCTCAGCTTCGACCTTTTTTCTCTAATTGCTGTTTAATTTCTTGCTTTGCTCGTGATTATAATGTGTAGCCAGCTTAATGAAGCACGAATGACTTGTTTATGAACTCCGTGCACTTTCTCTTGCTAGCGTGGAGGAGTATAAGGTTAGTTTATACAGTGAAATACAGCACATGCATTGTTTATTTTAGTAACTTTCTTCTTTCACAGCCTTTCAGACCGTCTCAGGCAGCGCAGAGCAGGAATAATAATGCACACTGCAGCTAGAAAATGGCCTGATTGGTTTCCTTGTCTTTGAGTGTTTCCAGTTCGCAGCTAGTGATACCTTCAGGTGGAGAACGGTTGGTTTGTACATTGAAGTGGCGGTCGTTGTACGTTGTTGTGTCTGCCCCGAGGAGCTGTCGACTCGAGTGCTTTCCTCCAAAACCTGTCACACTTTTCAGGAACAATTAGAGAAAAGAAAGTAAATTGTTCCCAGCCACTTGGATTGCTGTCCTCGCGACATCTGCCACCGCGGTGCGGATGATAGATTCCTCCTTCATTAGCCAGGGGTGTGGGATTACCCAGTGAGAACACATTAATCACCACTTTCTGTGGCAGCCTGAATGCAGTGCGCTTTGTTGGGAAAAAACTTTTTTTTCCCTGACGTGTCACTCTTCTCTTGTGACAGGCCACAATCAATCATGTTGATTGACAGCACTGATAGGTTACACTGTTTACACAATGTGTAATGAAAGATCATGTTACCCACTATTGTTGTTACTGAGACAACTCTTTCGGGCTGGATGTGAATAGACAGAGTGGGTGCTTTGGTACAAACTTGCACAAGCACACACTCGTTTGCCTTCCCTTTCTGTTTCCATCGCAGTGCCCCTCTGTCCTTTTCTCACTTTCTCTTCCTATATACGTCAGAGATTTGAGCAATGTGCATAAAATCTATCCCATGTATGTAATTCTATATTGTAATAGCAATATATATTGTACTGTTTTAAAGTTTGTGGAGAATGAGCTGGGAAATATGCATATTGCGTAGTTCACGGAGCTTATCTGATCTGATGCCTGTTTGTCAGTTCATGTTTGGATGTGACGCTGCTATGGTTATGGCTTGATTAGGTTGAAGCACAGCAATGACTTGGTCAGGCAAAGGGAAGGATTGTGGTTTGGATTAGAATAATTCTTTGGAAAAGGTTAGGGACCCTTTGCCAAGGTTTAAAAAGAACCACT
The DNA here is from genome assembly GCF_017976325.1 of Chelmon rostratus. NCBI lineage: Eukaryota > Metazoa > Chordata > Actinopteri > Chaetodontiformes > Chaetodontidae > Chelmon > Chelmon rostratus. The sequence continues at coordinate 8,984,737 of NC_055678.1, read as the reverse complement.
TCCATATCGAAGTCGGTTGCTTTCTTGACCCCAACTCTTCCCTGTATGAACGGTGCGGCTCGGTAACAACTGCTTTCGCCTTGGCGCCAGACAGGCGGGAGTCATAACTGAAGCAATCGGCAGAGGTCTTAGTCAGACATATTTCATTTAAGGTATTTGCAGAAATGATTGATGCTGTGATTTTTCTTTGTAGAACAGTCTCTCTTAAGATGGACATTTCTGTCAAGGTGTTTAATCACATCGATGGGAAAAATCCTGAATTCCAATATTCCTGCTAAGCAGTTCAGCTTATCGATTTGCAGCATTGCCCACTATACACAGTATAATGCAGCCGTAGATATTGAAGGAATCAATACCACACTAGAAACTGCATACAAAATTCAACATATGCCATTGCCTTGGAAAATACATATTTCTGGTTGGCTTTCAGTTGTCCAGTTGTTGCACCTCCACCATTATTTTAGAATTTCAAGATAGCTTGTCGTGTGTTATTGCTTACATATCGTCCAACCCCCAAATTCAATATACTCAATTCTTGCTCAAAAGTGATCTACGTATTTTCCCAGTATTCCCCCTTAAATCCTATTTCATATTGAGTTTAGTTACCTGCCGAACTTCACAACCAGCCAATCAATAGCCTCACAGTATAATAAAGCAAAAGAGAATTCAATACAAGAATTCATTTTCTCAAGCATGCGTCAGATATGAAGAACAATTACTATAACCTGTCCTCAGTATTGATTAAAAGTCATTTCAACACATTGTGATGCAGAGTTAAGCAGGCGAAGGTTACACATCCTCTTACAAGGTTGTTCTAACAATGCTGTTCCTGAGAAGATGCTCCTGTCCTGGCTGTTTTTCCACCTTTCGTGATGGATGGACACAAATGACCTTTAGTCTTTCTCTGCAGCGTTCCAAAGACAGGGCACAGACTGGACATGTTCTTGTCATAGTCGAAGCCTTCTTTCACTTTCGTGTGTTTTTCTGCCTTTCGGTGTCACCGCTAACATTCACCGTACAGTACTAACAGTGCTTTAATGAGAAATGTATTAAACTTTCAGGAGCTGTAACACCTAAAACACTCATACATCAGTTTAATGTGGACAGGTTGGTAATTGTGCTCCGGAGCAATCAATCAAGATCAGCCCCGTGACTTATAATTAGCCCTTTCAGATTGACGTATTGACCATTTGTATTGAAGTTCTTTGTTATTGGAGGTTTCCCAGCGACCATCTGTCTCTCACTTTTACGACTAATCTGGCCTGTCTACCTGGACGACCTCATATTCACAGATGTTTGCACACATAAACATGCACTTGCTCACGTGTAGGCACCGATGCAGTGTGGCCTCCAGGTGATCCCCTTCCTGAAGACATATTCTGGTCAGAGGAGGTTTAGCGGAGAAGACCTACCAAAATAACTTCTTTACTCTGAACTTCATTGTGCTTTTTAAAAGGACAGAAAAATGTGATTGCCTTACGGTAACTATTGATCAGAAGGAAATAGAGAAAGTAAATGTCCAGGTGTTGTCTCGGATTCCCATTTAAAATTTGAAGCACATATTCAGAAAGTGTCCAAGACGATCAAGACTAATCTTGACTGTTTTAAACTTGCAAGATCTGTTTACCCATAAAGGCTGTCCGGCTGTATATGCAGGTCGTGGCTCTATAACATTTTTCTTATTGTGTGAGCATTTGGTGCCTGGCAGCCTAATCAGCAATGGAAACCATTAGACAAACAAGCCTTAAAAATATTAGATCCAAAGTCAATTAAATGTCAGAGAAAGTTCAGAAAAAGTATAATTTGTCAAGCTTTGAGGATTTTAGAAAGCTCTCTCTGATTTTTAAGTGTGAATGGCCTTGATTTTAAAACATATAAGCAAAGGAGCTGCTGTGAGGAGTTAGTGCAGACTGCAAACCAGGAAAACAACCTTCGGTCAGTCTTCCTTCCCGGTTAAAGGCCCACAGATTTGTAGTCCCGTGCCGTCAGAAATAAAAACATGAACTGATTTTAGAGCTTTCAATGCCAAGGCAAAATGATGGCTCAAGGAAAAGCAAATCTGTGATCTCCTTGTTGTTGTTCTAAAAGTTTTTGTCAGTCATTGTTCTTAATTGTTGTCTTTCAATTATCGTTGTAGTGGCTGCTTGTCTATGTCTGTTTTATTGTTAGGCTCTATAGCTATATTACAGTGTTTTATAATGTTTTTTATTTCTTAAATGCCTAATCAGGGACAGGTCTGCTAATTAACTATGGCTATAAATCATATATACATTGCATTGCTGGCATTTTAATAACATATAAGCTATATAAGCAATGTATGTTAAAGTGTTTTTTCCAAAGTTTGCCATCTTTTTGGTTTTATTTTCCAAGAAATTGCTGCATAATTAAAAACTGAACGTCAGCCGCAGAAAAGTACTTACTGATAGCTATAATATGAAATAAATAGTGGAGAATAAAACTAGTTTAGTATCTCAGGAGCATCAACAACATTTCTGTTGGTAGCCTTTAGTGTGTGCAGGTACTAGCCAACAGATCTGATTAATTTTTCTCAATTAAGTAAACTTTCGTGCTTCCTAGCTCACCGTGTAGTGCTGACGGCGAGCTCCATAAACAGTTTTGCTACTTTGTGATGCTGTAATAATGCACACAGCCTGGGGTCAAGCGCTGCCTGAGGAGACGAGCTCTATGTAAACAAAGTCCTCCTCGCTGTGGGTATAAGGAAATTTGTTGGCAGGGCTCGAGGCTTGACTTTTATTTGACCTTGGTTAGTAAATGTGGTTCTGAATTGGATTAGTTTTATGCGGAAAACTGAGGAGATTTGTGAAATCCTTAAATTTCACTTTGACCATGTTTTTGCAGAAAAATGGGAAGGATCTCTTAAAGATAGCGGGTTCGGTTGATCTTACATTTGCAATTTGCAATTGCAAATTCCTGACTGTTTTTGTTTTTTTCATTGAGGCAAGCATTTTCATGAATATTTTGGTAGTTTTATTTTAGCTCTCAGTAAAACCAGGGGTGTTTTTAAGCTTTAGCAGTCATGTTGAATGACTCATATGGAAATATGCCATTATTTGGCAACGGTGGACATATCTCTTCCTCCTGGGCATCAGAGATAAGGTGTATTATTTTACATCTCTTGAGCGGCAGTGGTGTCTTTCCTTTTCTGGTGTCAAGACTCTATTCACAGAATTTTATACTCCCAATCATTTGATACAGTAAAGTACCTGTCTGACCCAAATGAAGGTGTGATACTTTATGTCCTTCCAGACGTCAGACAGCCATGGAGATTGGTTTGCAGAAATATGATGAGGGGACATAAACCAGCCGAACTCAGTGCCCTTTATGTTTCCAAAAAAAAAACTTTGTGTTCTATAGCTGTTCTACCAAGTGGAACATAAATCCACTGTTCATGGGAATACTATTTGTTCTTAATCTAAATAAAACCTCACAGCTAAACTACCCTTTTCAGTATTCACTCTTTTAGCACTTAATACCTTCGCACACAGAATGAAAGAAAATGGCGCAACAGCTCTAATGAGTCCTCAAACCGGGCACAGACCAGCACCTTTATTGTTGTGCTGCCGGCCGTGCTGGACGGAAAGCTGACTTGCTCTCTCACGTTATGTGCTGCACATCCACCCAGTTAGATTAGAGTCCACGAGACAGAAAGCGACAGTGACCGGGGGAGATTCAAGCTGCGGTGCCGACTGAAATAAAGCCAACTCATTCCCGCCCACATGGCTGCAGGAAGAGACATCAATTCTTACCTGTCATCTTTACCCCAGCACACTGTCTCATTGTGATTATCTCTCAAATACACACAGTGCATAAAAGCTCCAGTAAATCAGATCCTCTTCTTTTACAGGTTGGGCTTTAGCGCTGAAATGAAACTCAATGATCTATAATCGAAACGGTACAATGTCGAGGAGTTCTCTGCCGATACATAGAGAGGATTATATGTATTTGGTAGTTTTGATTAAGCTGAAGATTATCACAGTCAGACCCCTCTCCGGCTCTTTTTGGGTGGTCTCTCAAGACAACTTTCTCTGCTTGACGGCCATTGTGTAATGCCGACAGAGCACAACAGCGAGACATACACTCCTGAGGAGAGAGCCACAAAACGCACTCTGAAGCTTGAAGCTTTTGGCGTCTGCCTCTCTCCTTTAAAGAGACTGTTAAATATGAGTCAGCTGTTGTGCTCGGGACTCCAACAACAGCTTTAATTCCTCTGCCTCCCCCTCCTTTGCTTAAAAGGGGGCTTTGTGCCTGTAGGGCCCCCATCAGTTACCTGCTGACAGGCCGAGCATGACTGATGAGCTGCCCGAGGCGTCCCAGTATACTTTGTCAGCTGCTCATAATTTATACATCTTATCTCCGTCAGAACAAAAGACAGAGCGCGGCTTTATGGAAATGAAAACAGAGACTTGTTTAGACTCCAGCTTGTGGAGTGAAGTGGAGTGATCCTACTGATAGTTGTTTCGCTCTGCAAGCAAGACGAGCTGCCTTGTCTGGCTCTGAGCTCTCCACACCCATTCTGTCTGCCCACACCTTGACTGTGTGTGTGTGTGTGTGTGTGTGTGTGTGTGTGTGTGTGTGTGTGTGTGTGTGTGTGTGTGTGTGTGTGTGTGTGTGCGTGCGTGCGTGTGTGCGTGTGTGTTTTGTGGTGACCCTGAGAGGCCATGTAAGGTTGTTCTGCTTGTGTGTCTGGCTCTAGGTGGCAGAAGACATGAAGCACAGGTTTGCTTATACAGGGTGATATCAGTCGTTTCATTGTTTAGTTTTCGTGCACTTCATTAAATCAGAGTGTAACAAAGCAACATTTTACTGACGTTTAATCAAATTAATCTTAGCATCAGATCCAATCAGAATTAACAGCCAACAGCAGCTCTATATAGCTTTTAGTCTCATTGCTTTTGTTTTCTGGCTGCACGCCTGATTGACTCTCATGATAGATAGTCAGGTAGCTTAGCATAGAGACTGGTGATAGGGTGTAACAGCTAGCCTATCTGTTAAAGATGCCAAAACCAGCAACTCTTTTTTTTTTTACATGATACTTCTCATCATCTCGTTTTACCCATATGGAGCCAGGCTAGCTGTTTCCTCCTACCTCTAGCTTCATGCTAAGCTAAGCTAAGCATGTCCAAACTCCAGCTTCGTACATAAAGACAACTCATAACAGGTCAAGGATAGGTGAAGCAGATACAACATATTCAAAGTACAACTTCAAAAAGCTCTTTTCAACATCCCAATATAAAATGTAAGCAGCTTGTTCAGACGGAATCTATGCTATGCTAACACACACAAAAAAAGGCAAAGTAGCAGCTAAAAAGCTAGATGTTTTTCTTAAGAGCTGGTGGAGACCAAACTGAAGCTAAAAGCTGAGTGAATAACGAACAAAAAAAAAAAAGTCTGCTAGCATATTAGCTGTACTAACTTTATAAACTGGTTGTATCTCAGGCTGCTTGTCCATTTGTTGTTTGTACTGCCTCCAGGTGGTGTAAAACCAGTAATGCAGCTTTGATAACATTCAAAACCTGAAAAACTAAATTAAATCTTACAGTTAATATCTATATTTCCAAGCACAAAGTAACCAGAGATAAATGTGTATGTGCTGTACCACCTTTGGATATTTTGTTTTCTAAGCTATTTAAATCAGCTGGAAATGTCCTAAAATATACATTAGCAATACCTGTGATGGGAGTCAATACATCATAATGAATGGGATATTGATGTGAACCATGTGGAAGACACTGCAGAGAAAAGCAATTTATCACTGCCAATGGAGCACTTCCCAGCTAAGGGTGGATTTCACTCCAAATGCTGTGCTTTGTGATATTGAGAGTGATTCATTCACTTACTCATCCACAACTACTTTGTCAGATTCAAATTGTCCTGCCAACTCTTTTTGTTTTGGTTTTCTCATGGCCTCAAACAGAACGTGGGATATGCACTTACTTGCAGCAATTGACACGGCTGCCAAAACACGCTACTCATCCTGCTTTTGTTTTGCTTTGGTTTTTGTGCCTCGTCAGTAATGAGATACTCTGAGTGCAACTATAATAGCTGGCCTATGGTCTAATTGTTATAATAGGTCTAAAAACAACAGATAATCCTTATCATTGTATGCACAGTCGTAGTTTCACCATAAACACTAATTACCATTTCCTTCACAACGCTCTTTGTTTCTACTTTCATAGAAGTTTTGCAAAATATATTTCGCTTTATGCAACTGCATTTTCTGTGCTCCCTCAGTCTAAGGTGAGTGTGAATAACAAAGACATCACTCTTGCAATAAGAGAGCGAGGCGATGAAGGGCTGCATTATCCAGCTTCCTTTTTTCCCTCCCCTCCAACACTTCTTTTTGCATTTTATCTAAGACAGCTCATTATATGCTACTGGAGTGCTCGTACAGTTTCCTGGTTCAGAGCTGTAACAAGCAAGCCAGCTGCAGCTATCATGCAGAGGAATGAGCAGATATCTAAACTGTTCTGGTGATATCCATATCTTCGTGTGGATTGTATTCGTTGCATTCGGAGCTGGCCGGGCAGTGGATCATTTGCACCCCAGTGACAAGTACATCATCATCCGCCTGTAACCTTAGCTCCGAGAGACGATGCAGGCTTTGTTCTCCGCCAGGCTCACTTGGGGATGTTTGGCAGTGTGCTGATAGATATGATTATCCTTAATGTCAGTGCATAGCACCATCCCTGATAACAGATTCTCTCAGTAGAATCTAGCCTGCTTATCTCGCTGCTGTGTTGTTAGGCAGCGGCTGCCTTTCTGTGCGAGGAGATGCAGTGCAGACATTTCTTTTCTTCTTTTTTTTCAGATTTCATTCAGTTCAAATTCAGGAGAAATGTTTACAGAATTTGTTAATGATAAGCAACAAGTCAAAGCAGAATTATTGAGGCCTTTTGGCATAATTCACCAAGTACAAGACGGATATACAAAATTACAAACGCTGACTCCAAAGTGAGATGGACAAGAGATTAAATGTGCACACACAATAACAATGTCCCAAAGCAAAAACACTAATAAACCTGCAGGTTATTGAACAATACCAATTATTCAGTAATTACTTTGACAGATGCTGAGATTACCTGCTATGAAAACCTAATTTACTTGTATGTTTATCCACTATTAGCAAACAATCAGTTTCATAGCACTAGAGCCAAAATCTACAAATGACAAAAAAATACGTTCCCCATTCCCTTTTGTATCGTATGAATCTGTTGGATATCTATGTACCTATATCCCTAGTGTGAAAGTTTTTTTTAGACCTTTGTTCTGGTATTTCCTTGGAGGCTGATTAAAGGTCCAAGATTTTTTTAATTCCCCTGTAAAATAGTTTGCAGCTGTGTTAGCAGGAGACATCAGACAACCTCACTTGACACTTGTGATGGGGTGGAGGGTGGGTGTTGACATTGTAGTAGTGGTAAAGGGGAAGAGGAGGAGGCCTGAGGGGGAGCAGAGGATCCTGTTCAGCTCCACTCAGCAGCCCGGTGATGAGCCTGCAGGAGAGGACTGTGTCTGCAGATTAGAGCCAGGAGATGAGACAGGGGCCTGGAAGGGGTTGAGAGGGGGGTTGCAGACCTGGGAATGCCAGCTGCCAGACAGTTCGCCATGTGCAACACATGTCTCTCAGCACCTACTGTTACACTATGCAAAGCCCCCTTCACCATTAAGATGACAGAACAGTTCATATCCTGCTCCGGGATGATAGATATGTCATATCTCTGAAAACCCTGTTTGTCTTCCACAGGTGTATGAGCTCTTTTATTCTCCCAGCAGACAGCACACATGGCACTTTTCGACACTCTTTTCCCCGATAGTGATTTGGCATGCAGACGGTATCAAAGGGGAGATCTTTCCCATGCAATTATGGCAGAAAATAAAGGTGATGAGGTGTGTCGCACAAAGGAAAGCATGGGATCAAAAGGGCTGGAATGAAAGCTGATTACAATAAAGGGAGAAGCTTCCACCCACTGAATGCCATGAAGTGAGTGAGTCAGTAGAGTCGGTAAATAAGCAACGAACAGAAGCACTGAGGATGCAATAGCTTTCTTATTTAAATGCTTTCATCTGTTCAAGTTCCCGGAGCCCAGGGTGTCGTCTTCAAATTAATTGTTTGTGTTAACTTAAGTACAATGATCCAAACCAGGGAAAGCATGAAACCTTTTCTTTTTAAATGCAGGAATCAGAGAATGTTTGGAATCTTTAACTGCGCTTTGTTTATGACTAAAAACTAACACTGATTAGCAAATGTTAGCATGCTGACACTAAACTAAGATGGTGAACGTGATAAACACTATTCCTGCTAAACATCAACATGTTAGGATGGTCATTGTGAACATGCTAGTATGCTGATGTTAGCGTGAACAGAAGTGCCACCACTGCCTAAGCACAGCCTCGTAGCCTGGCTGTAGAACACTGACTGTGTAGAAGAAGGTGGTGTAATCTCTGGATCTGAAAACGAAGCCAATGCGGAAGTGTCTTAAACCTGAATTCTTTCTAATGGCCAGCAGGGGGCGACTCTGCTGGTTGAAAAAGAAGTCACATTGTATGTAAGCTTAAGAGGAAATGACTCTACTTATCACTTGATTTATTATCTCGCTACACATTTTTGAGTTTATGGTCTCAATTGCTAGTTTCAAGTGTTCTTCAATACAGCTTGATGTTCATTTTGTAATCTGTGATCACAGTTATAGCAAAATAGGCAGTAAAGTGAGGTATGCTTTAGGGCTTGGCTACCATGATCTGAGAAGTGTCCTCAGGTTCAGATCCAACCCTCGCTTGTCACGGGCTCCACCCTCCACCAAATGTGGCTCCAAAAACCAAGATGGAGACAGCCAGCATGCCGAACCCAAGGCTTCAAAACGATAGTCCACAAACCAGTAGGTGGTATCACAGTGGCTACATCTGCTTCTTTCATCCAGTCTATGCTGTAGACTCTTTGTTTTGTTGTTCGATAAATGACAAATGAAAAGCCCCTTTCAGTTTGAGCATCGTATGCTGAAAAAGAAAAACTTAAATGACTATATTGTTGACAGGTTGCAGCATCAAAGTCAACAAGACAAATTACTCCGAATTTATTGTAACTGGAGGAATTACACAGCATTGTAGCTGTTTGTGAACACTGATGGAATCTGTCTCAGGCGATGGTGAGTAATTTTTCCTGGCTGTCAGAAATAGTGGGTAATTGGTAATGAGTGGCCTCTCACAAAGCCGATTCTGTACTTTTCTTTTTTTTATTGCTAATAATGCATGATTGTTCTCTGTAATCCTCGGCACCATTTCTCTTTCATCTCAACGATGAGATAAAAAAAAGGAGATTTGTTGGCCAGGCAGCCCCATGCCACGCATAGACGGCTCAACTCTCTCAAAGGGATTTATCCACTGTTGTTATGACTAATACTCTGTGGATTACCAGTTAGTGAGAGGTCACCTATCGCTTCTATTTCCTACAAGTGAGACTCGTGGTGCACGAGTTCGTTCCCCTGCCCCGACCCGAGAATTTACCACTCGTCAAAGTGGTGAGTGACAGGGCGGCGTCGACATGCTACTCCAGATCATTTGCCAAAGTCTGACTTAAAAGCTTTCTCCTTTGAACTGAACTCAAACTTGTCACTTTCTGTAATTCAGAGTAGAAATCTGCAGCTGCTGAAATAATGAATTAGGCTGATGGACAGAATTATAGCAGGCTGGCTACCCAGCCGTCCAATGACACCCCGCTGCTCCCAAACGCTGCCAGTGATTTAGCACCTCACCCGGGCAAAATGAGGGAATTGAATTTATTCACAGGGAGGTGGCGGCTAGCACTGACTCATAGTCTTTATGCAGTGGAGCATGTCCCAATTCATCAACAAGCATGTCCTCCCTAAAAGGGCAGAGGAAGTTCATAGTCAGCAAATAGTTACTTATTTATGAGTAAAGATTCAGGGATCTGAAACCCCTGTTAGGTGGTAACAAACTAGCCCAGAAAACCAAATGGAGTCTGTGTTGTGTTAAAAATGAATCTCGTGCCTGATTCATATCCAAATGTGTGTTTTTGAGGATTTATGACTTCTCAGGGTGCTGTCCCCATGGAGTGCCTGGCCTCTAGTAACCTGCTCAGCCTCCCTCTCAAAAATAGTAAAGTCCTTAAAGGGTTGATAGGTTTTCGACTGATGCTTAGCAACAGCATTCCTGTGCCTTAAGTAGCAGTAAGCCCCTCACTGCACCCTTTGATGTGGCTGTCAAGGCAGATTTATTTCCTCTTAACACATTGTCTTCTTGTCCACATACATAAAGGGATGAAAGAGAGTGATGTTTACACTTTTTTTTTTTTTTTTTTTAGGTGTAATTAAATTGTGTTGCTCATGATTTTTCAGGTGATGTGAGACACACATGTTGGCGGATCATCGGGGGAGGTTTGACAAAGCGGCTTAATTTGATTTGACCAGCTGGCATTTGAAAAGTCATGTCAGGCTCTTTCAAGGCCGACGTAATATCTATTGTTCGTGGTGACCGTGGAAATTGAGTTGCAGGTAATGCCTACAGCTTGGTTTCGTACTGTAGTTTCTGTTTTGGGAACAAACATAAAAATTTAGCAACTTTTTATTTTTCTTATCTGCCAAAGTCTCACACAGAAAAGAACATATTTGATTCCTCGAAAGTCGCTGCTGGTTCAGCAGAGTTTTTGCTTTCTTCACACCTGACATTGAAATCCCCACAGTCGTCCTGTAGCGCAAATCATAGCTGTGCACATCACCGCACCTCAAGCTATGCGTTTGCCATTGTCCTAAGCTCCATTTGCCTGAGATCACACAGAACTGTGAGCTTAAGACACTCTGTTTCCAGAATCAGTCAACTGGAGTGGAGCTGGTGGATTCAAAGGTCTGGAAACAGACAGCAGTTATTTTCTCCACCTTTCAGATTACTCACTCGCTACCTGCTAGCTGATATGTGTATATACATGAACGCTAATACAATGCTACCAAGGGCCCCCGCTGTGTGTAAGGCTCCTTGTAAAGCCGCATTTGACGTCTGCTTGGCCTACCTCCATCCTGCTCGTCTCCAGCGGGCTCTGACTAACCCTCCGTGTGTTCTCATCACTCTCACATGGGAATCAGGCAGCTGGAGAAGTGCTTGTTCTTTGTGTTTTTGTCAGACAGCCCACTATGTCCTCAGCCCCATGTCTACGGGGGAGATGTCCGAACGTGGCAAAGCACCAGGAGTTTCCCTGATGGCACCGCATAAGCTGGGTTTCCATCCAAACGTAATGCAAATCTTAACCGACTTTGGAGGGAATCTGCAAGGGGAAATGCGGATGAATGCTCGTTTCCATCGATTACTGTAATGCAGTTATTAGGAGTTGGTTCGTTGAGGTGGAATCTGTGGAAACACCTTCTTCTTCTTCCTCTTCTCAGAGTTAATTGTTCACTTTGTCAGAGGTTCTTCAAAAAAGGTGTTTCTATCTCCCATTAAGCGAAATAACTCTTTTTCCAAAAACCATCCATCCATCAGTCTTTTCTAATGTGATGCTTCAAAATGCACATAAAAATACACTGATGTAAACACAACTGTAGCATCAAACCCTTGTGATTGACTGTTGGCTAAACATCAGAAGGATGCAGCTCAACCTTGCCTGAAACTGTCAGGCGCCAGTTTGGTTTCAGGAATTACCGTACTCAAAGCATGAGATGTAAACATGTTAAAAGGACCTTGAGTAAACAGTTTATTGATTGTTTATTAATCAGTTTTGGGCCATAGGGGGTAGAAAAAGGAGCACTCTCTTCTCCATGCAGCTAGCCGCTGCAGACTCTGTGTTTTGGTGGAGGTCAGAGATTTACGGCAGAAAACACCTGCCTGCTGCTGTTGGAAGTGAGGTTGATGCTGAACCAAACCAGTAAATGTGCCATAAAACAAAACAATGAACTTAAAAAGGCTAAAAATGTGGGTTTGTCCCTGCTAGTTCAGCTACAGAAATCCATTTCATAATGTTGATGCTAAATTTGTTTGACATTTTAAGACTCTCCTCAACTAACTGTCTGTGTTGGGGCTGTTCACATGATTTTTTTTTTTTTTTTCCAAATGAGTCAATCACATAAGAGTAAATGTTTCAGGATGTTATTACCATCCTGAAGACAACCGCAAGTAAAGCCCCTGCATAAGTCGAACAAAAGCTTTTGTCTGCTTTTATTTAATGCGAGTCAAACTCTGGATTCCTAAGTGAAACAGCTATAGGGGGACCGGATGATTCAAAGAGCCCACAGCTGGACGGGGGCCCTGAAACATGCCAAACATAGATATTTACTGAGTCAGAGGTGTTATTGAGCTGTTGTAGCAGTGCCCCCGCTACCTGCTTAGTGACAAGTGTTAACAGGGTTTGATTCTTATCTTAGCGTACAGAGAGCTACTGAAATGATACCGACTCCACTCCATATTTAAACAAAGCATGTGTCTAGTGTTTCGCCCGTCTTCATTGTTTGTACCACAGAATCCTCGTTTGTGGCTCAGGTCATCAGATGCAGTTTGTTATTCACATCGTCTTCTCCTGCTCCCAGGAGCCCCTTCAAGTTTCAAACGCTATCACATATTTTACTGACAGACAATCTTTTCCCAAATCCAAGGCCTTGATATATCGCTGTGAGAATTTCTCTCTCTGCAGAAAAATGGTTTCTTCATTCTCTCTGATAATAACTTTGATCGCTGACAGCAAGTTGAGCCTGGCCTCCTGAATTTCTGTGAAATGTGAGGATGTGCTCTTTGCATGAGAAGTGAGAGAAATACATCTTTTTATTATGACATGATGGGAGCAAGATGAAGACAAGATAGTGTTTTACTGTAACAGTTAAAAGTGAAGGTGTGGTTGTGGTGGTTGGGGGTGCGCTTTCTGACTCAACTGGCAACAAGTGAGTGACGTTCTCATCGTCATGTGGCTTTTCTCTAAAACACGTGTCCTTACCTTGCGAGGCAGCTGGATTTGCGAGATCACAAGATCACGCAAGAATCCATCTCGCCAGGCTTATAGTTCTGCGCTTGTGTCCGAACCACAGCGATTTGGACCAATCGGCTTCGGCGTGGTTCAGGTGTGACGACAGCGAGAAGGTTAGTGCAGCTGCTGCTATCACATCAGTTATATCAGAACTGGAGAGCAAAGAGCAGCGCTGAAGGATTTTCTTCATCCGGTTGGCTTCGGCTCTGCGGCTAGATCACATGTTTCGTTGATCTGATTGGTTGAAGTTAGCCTGTGATAGAAGTATTTTTGAAGGACTAGCAAACACCAGAGGTTGCACGTATCCTTAAGGCCTAATAAATGTGCTGAATGCATTTCCGTCTTCAAGGAAAAAAAAAACCCTTGCTTACATTCATGTCTATCAGCTAGCAGTCTTCTTCTTTGCGGAGTTCAGCATTTGAATTGCTGCATCTTTGGCACCACCACCAAGTGTCTGTTGGCGGGAATGTGTATTGCATCACTTGTGTGCATGTAAACAAACAAACAAACAACATACCTGCTCATCAACGCATTTTTATAGTTCCACTGGAGAAGCGGGAGCAAGCTGTGAACACAAAAACGATGTATTAAGTTGATATGGCAAACTTGTTAGCAAATAGTTACTTATTTTTGCACATTTTGCAGACATTGCAATGTTAGCATTCATTTAAAGTTGTGTCTTTGACCACCTGATGACTATAAGTCCAGCATTCACTCTCTTTTCACTCCCAATTCCCAAAGGACATACACCACCTGGGTGCGAGCTTTGTCTGCCTGCTGTTTGGTACCGGGCAGGTAGCATGCAGGTGGTTTTTAGAGCTTTCTCATGAAAAACACCTCCTGCTGCGACCAAAAATGACACTACAAGAGCGGTGAGAGCGAACCAAAACAGTGAAGCTGCAGGCGGAAAAACCAAAACAATGAGCTGACAGATGCTACAAAGACTCTGTGTAGTTGAGGGGAACTGCAAAATCAGGTGATAATATTCTGGGTTCGTCACGGTTACTGGATGTAACAGAATTTTTAGAGACACTAACAACCTTAAAATATCCTGCGTCACACAGTCAGAACATTTTTAATTCATTTCATTAATTCATATTTCCCTTGGCCTTCTTTCAGGTTTGCCAGTTGGTGTATCTTCATTCTAAAAACCTGCTTCCTTTGCTCCACCGTGGAGCCAAACGAAACAGGTTTAACTCAGCAGAGAGTGCAGCTCTGCCACTGAGAAATGTTTGCTTAACTAAAACTTCAATCAGCGATGATTCACTGCTAAATCTCCAAAGGGACGACAGCAGCAGAAGACAATCTTGTATCTTTCAGTATGATACTTTGGTAAACAACGTGCCTCGGCTCAGCGGGGCTGTCTTCACAGCAGGGCTTTGTTGTAGACCTCGGCATAATAAAAGCTCTTGTTTGGAGATGTGAACGCCTAGTTTTCAGTTTGGACATCCCCAGTAATTTCTCACCACTAACAAAGCTGCCTGCTGCCTTCTGTGCTGAGTGGAGCCTGAGATTTAGATCTAAAGGCCTTATTTGAAAGTGCTGGTCATGCATGCAAACAAGGGGGTGCTATGAAACCATGTCCTTTGTCTGACACACAATAGCATTTCAACCACTGGGGAACAGCTTGGATCTCCATAGAACTGGCAGTACTTTCATGTCAAGTGACACTGAAGGCAATAGAGTGACCAACTTCTCAAAAAGCCTCCACACATTCAGCTCTTATGCTCTCCCTTTCTCTACTCTGGTCTTTCAGAATTGCTGGATTGGGACATTATTTCATATTCTTTTAAAGCGGTGCCAAGCTATTCTCACAGCAGCAGCTTTGATCAAGGCTATGATTTGTAGAGTATGTGCTAACGGCTAAGACTTGACTGGTAGAGCTCACCCCAGCAGGCGGCTACAGTAATCACATGTGTTTAACACAACGAGACAAACAAATGTGGGACATTGTTTCTGTTTCTTTAATGTTTACACGATTCTCCTTCATAGCCAAAGCAACTACTGGCTTTTCATTATGAGACACAAGATTTATTCATAACACCGCCAACACCCTATGAAGAGCTGCTTGTTTTGACACATCAGATGAAACATGTTGGATTCATCACTTTTATATAACGCCCTGACTTCTGTTTCATACAATATTATTTCAATCGCGCTGCAGTTTTCAGGTGTAGGGGTTTGCTTTTCCACCCATTTCTCATTTTAGAGCTAAGAAAAGGAAACCCTCAGGCTGCAGCTGACTATTATTCATTAATCTGCTGGTTACTTTTCCAATTGATCCATTAATAATTTAGTCTAAGCGAAAAATGGCCATCACAATTTCTCTACACATTCAAATTGCTTTTTTTTTGGGGGGGGGGGTCCGATCAACAATCAAACGCACAAACATATTCAATTTTAACTTTGCGCTCAGACCGCTAAGGTTGTAACAAAGTTAAAGGGCTGCGTTCTGGTTTTTCCTATATGAACAGTGCCTTCTCCTAATTAGAGTGATGGGCCACTGAGAGAGAACAGGAAAGATTAGAGGGACAGAAACAGACAGAAAGACAGACAGGCGAAGGTAGATGGAGAGAAACGTAGAGCGGAAACACAACTGTGGGGTTTGTGGTGGGAGGGGTCACGTTGTTTGATCAGCAGACAGGAGGGGAGGTTGAAAAGCCCTTGATGCTGATAGTGGGCAGCGCTTTAAACCCCTGGAGTGATTGACACTTCTGCCACTCCGCTGTGGGCCGAATGCAGGAGGGGGGGGGGTTGCACACAGAGAGGCCTGTTCCTGGCTTTACATTTGCATCCTCTGCCCGTGGGTGGTTGTGTTAATAATATGGCAACTGGGAAGATTAATTGTGGACAAGCAGCAGGATTACGAGGGTCTTTGTGGGAGCAAAGGGAGCACTGGGTGGGAAAGGCCTGTGATCTGTGAGGCTGAGAGGAAATTAGTCAGGGCAGGCTGGAGCTGCCTTTTAACAGCGTACCTAAGGAAATGAAAGCCTTGTGCAAAGAGGATATTGAAATAAGTCGGCAGAAAATTGTTGACATTCTTGAGAGGCTAATATTGTTAATATTCATTGTGCGAACATCCATGCACAAAGAAGACGAAAACGTTGTGGGGGCAAAAATATTTTCTTAAATTAACTTAAACTAAACTTACTAAAAAAGAGACTACACTAACTGAGTCAAATACCTTATTTTCTTAGATTAGGAAACATAATATGGCTCAGTTCACATTATCAACACCAAAATGCGGAAATTAGGCTCAGTTCCTGTCTAGTAGCCAAATAAGAAAAATAACAACACAACAAAGGTAGCTTCAGACCCCTTCAGCCGTGTCTCCTTTTCTGCTGAAGAAGGAAATGAAGGAGCAGGGCAGGAGACTCATGCCACCTGTTGGATTGTCCTCACATAGCAGCACAAACTCAGCCATACTCACCAGCTTCCTGACCCTCATCTGACCCTGTCCTCAGCACGTTTTGTTCAAAACACGTGATTTATTTTATGCTAATCTGGTGCTATTAGATGGTCTAAAGACAGCTTGTTATTAAATAGGTTTTAAGAGAGTATTTTAGAAGTATCAAGATAACGGTGTGCTGTTGGAGAAGCAAAGAGCCCATAATGGCACAAACAGTGCTGTCACAGCTTCAAAAAGCCTTGAAACGTCAATTTTAACCACGCACAAGAGAATTCTCACTTTGCAACCTTCTTGCCTTCATCGATGTTTGGCTGCAGCGCTCATGGCTTTACCATCAGTAATCATTTTAAAAAAAATAGGTAAGCATCTGGACATTCAGGCCTCTTAATTAAAATACTGGTGTTTTTCCAATGTAAGAGAAATCATGAAAAATGGCCTGTCATGGCGAGTTTCTGAAACCAGATGACAAAGCTGGACGGCTGGCGGGGGAGTTTCCAAACAGAAACACCGGGCTTAATAGTCGTTAATTAAATGTAATTGTTCAAAGCAAAACCGTGATGCTCAAATAGCACGGCCGAAACATTCCGTAATTTAAAGGCAGATTGCTATTACCTGCCTATGCTTGATTAATTTCAGACATATTGAGCAATCTCCAGTCAGGAAAATGATCTACAGCTTAATTCCTTTCACTGCAAGTGTGCTCGATGAGGGAAAAACAGCTCGTGCGGAAACAAATGTGCCTTTTTAATAACAATATACTGGGCATGCAAATTCAAGATGTGATGTTGCAGTGTGCTCTTGTCCACCAATGAGCATTACCAGACTTCCAGCATCACTTGCCAGTATCTGGAAAGATATACAGTTGCAAATGTGTGTGTGACATGATGTGCTTTGAAATAAATTCCTAATACACTGAGCCTTTGTGATTTGTGGTCTCAGAGCTCAGCATCTGAGATGTAGTCTTGTATTTCAAGTATGTTTTTAGTTGTGCCAAGATGTTGCACCACTCATTATTTTCCTCGGATTTCTGAAGCGCCATCGTTTATCAGGGAGATTTATTGGCAGATGGACTTCCAGATGTTTTGAGTATCTTTTGCAGCAAGAGCGAGAGAGAATGTTTTAAAAGTTAGGCCAACAGCAGTGCTGTAGACATTTTTATTTTTTAAGAGGAAGCATATGCACTGGATTAGATCTCAATGCGCTGTGTTATCCTGATACTTTGTCCTAATTAAGCTACATCCAAAAACTTTGGTTGATAATTCACAGTGTCTGGCCACCAGCACTCTACGTCAGAGTTACAGTCCTCTTACTTTCTGTCAAGATCATAGAGTTGCTTTATTCACAGACAGAAACAACATGAAAAGGTTTCCAGCCACCCAAATTAAAGAAACAAACAAACATTTTTTTTTAAAAAATGGCTACGACTAACCTGATATCACACCAAACGGTGTAATAGACCTGCCTGTCCACCGTGTCAGTGTCACAATATGTCTCACCTAGACATGAAAAGACCACGCTCTCATTCCGCAGTTAATGTAGCAATAATATATGCAATGTCTGGTTAGACTCAAAATAAAGCTTGCCAAGAAACATTCAGCTAATGGTCGTAGTTTGGTTAGGTTACGGCAAAGATCACAGTTTGGGTTAAAAAAGTAAGTTAGTTACATGCGATAAGTATGTTACGTACGTACATGACATACCCGCCCCGGTCTCCTGTATCTACCAGCATTATTGCCACCTACTGGTACTGTACCTTCATGCACACGTGTACTTTTCATGCCTAGGTGAGGCAAAACACGATACTGACACGCTGCCTTCTCGTGGCTCAGCAGGTGTATTACACCCTTTGTCATGGGGCTGGGCTGATGTTGTTAATAGGGCGTCAAAGTCCTCGTATGCAAGAGGTCAGGGAAGGTGGATGGGACACAAAAACATTGGACTCTCAGATGGGTCGTCGCAGTTTGTGACTTGGTGTTACTTTTTCTTTTTTTTAAGCATGACCACGATCATTTTATAACTTCAACCTCTTGTTTATCATTGTATCCACGACAATGAAACTCCCCTAACATTAACAAAGAATTAATTTGAACCCAAACTGAAAAGTTTCCCTAAACCTAACCAAGTCGTTTTTGTGCCTAAACCTAACCAAACCTACAGCTGCCCCAATTTAACCATACGCTTGTCATATCATGAGATTAATTCATTTTCATCAGGGAAACAGCCAACAAGTCTGTCTTTTTCCAGAAATAATGTCCTGGTTAGATTCTCTTCTATAATCCACAAACCCTCCTATCAACAGTTTTTATTAGAAATTATGCTCTACCAATAGATACTGAAAGAACTGAAAACTGGCCAAAGAGAGTAGGAGACTGTTGCTCAAATGTAATATTTTTAAGCTTCGAGTGCTGAAAATGAAATCCCATTCACTGACCCCAGAGTGAGGCGGTGGCAGCAGTCGTGGTGGATATCTCATATAAAAACCTTAACACTACACATGGCTAGATGTCAGTCGGCGTAAGTGAGAAACATTTTCAATCTTATTTGACATTTCACTGAGAGAGGATACTCGGCTGAGTCATGGGGGTTACAGCCTAACCGACCGCTACATCATACATTATACAGATTTAACTTAAAATTCTCTGGAATTATCACAGCTTTTTCCATTTCAGTACATTTCCATAAGTGCACAGATGACGGCTGTTTAAGTGTGGAGATGGGAGTTAAATAGTGCTGTACTACAGTAATAGAGTTGAGTCCAGTTGTAAAAATAGTCATATTCATGAGAATAAGTGAATGCATATTATATGAATAGACCTCTGAAATGATGAATTGCTGCAAATGAGCAGGGAAAAAACCATCTTAGTGCCTGACACTATTAAACTAAAGTTAACATCTGACCTCTGGGTCTGCTCGCAGATCGCAGCTACTCAAAGTGGCACCGATCACGACCCCTGTGATGAGATTATGAAGCTGCAGGACGGGAACTTGAGGAGAACAGATGTACAGTATCACTTGACTCCGTTTTTTTCTCTTATTTGCCTGTTTGTCTGCGAGGTTGATTTGATTTTTCAATAACTGATCCTAGTTTGAGCAAGCCAGCTTTAAAAAAAAAATAATGCTGATCTGTTTGGAGGTAAATGGCCGCTTTGGAGGAGGCAGAACGAGGGTTCAGTCGTTTAAGAAGAGAAACAGAAACAGTTGTTTGTGTCTGGAGATGCTGAAATAACCTTGGGAGTGGAGATAAGAAGCCACGGGCCCACTTTTGTTGTCGCTAACAAAATGTGACATTTGGGCATTAGAGCTGTTTCAAGTCGGCGTGCGTAAGAAATTTGTATTTGAACAACTGGCTCTTTCCATCTCGTGCCTCGCGAACAAGCAGGAACAGGTTTGGCCCGGTGCTTATAGTGGATGTATCCATAAATTATCATCAGAGAGCCCGCTGCTGTTATTGTACAGCTTCACCCTCGTCGCATTGAGTTTCAGCTCATGTTCCTCCCCTCTCTCCCCTCATATCTCAGCTGCGACTTTGTCATGCAGCCAAGCACGTAATATGCTCTGAGCTCTGTATCATGTCCAATTATAATTAGCTTTGTCAGGCCTGAGCCCTACAACCCTCATGCAGATAATATGATAATACGTCTTCATAACCAAGTGACCTTACATGTGCAATATTTCTCTCCTTCTTCAGATTGCGTGTCAATAAAGTAATGGAGTCTGGGAGGTGGTGGCAGGGGAAAATTTAGATGATTGGGCTCTCAGGTGCAGTGATGTATAACCGTTATTATTCTACCTGTCGGAGTTGTATACACAGCTGGGCGCAGCATGGCGGTGGCCAGGGAGAGAGCCGGGTTTTCAAGGGACGCCTTTGTTAATAAGCCTTTAATCCTTCGTTAAAGCCCGCCGCCGAGGGACACTTTCTCATTTTCGCTCTGTACGTAGAGATTTTGAGCTGAAATAACAAGTCTTATTATGAAAGGGCTGCAGTGTCGTAGATGTGATATTGATGATACGTGTCCCATTGATTTATGTGGATGTCAGTAGGCGTGGACGTGTGACCAATGGTGCAGAAAAGTGAGCGTGCTTGTCAATCAATTAGTCAGTGGACTGAAAATGACTGGACAACATTTGATTATCTGATTTTAAGGTGGAAAAGGAACACCAGATGGAACTGTTGAACTACATAAAAGTGAACAATTTTCATAATCAACTAATTGTTTCAGTTATTCATAGATTAAAAGTCTATATCTTTGGGGTTGGACTGGTGGTTGAGAAAAACAGGCAATTTGAACACATCCCTTTGGGTTATAGGAATTTGTGATGGAATTTTATTCCCAATTTCTTGACACTTTAGACATTAAATCAAATAACTTATTAAAAATACTCTATAGCATAATCAATAATAGCAGCAATCATCTGTTTCAGCCATAAAGCTTTAAAATGTCATATTAGTGAGTCAGTAATTTCCACTGAAGCTCATGGGCACAGACACGTGCAGCCATGCAGACACTTTGCATTTCGGTTGGTAGCGGAGGTCAGCCACAACACGTAGCACGTTGACGTATATGTAATAGCTGTAAGATTCCCATGCGCTGTTGCATTCTCACCCTGCCGTTTGATAGAAGCAACTGGACAAGAGAGACTCTTTTGGAGAAAGTCGGCAGTGAATTCCTGACAGGCCAAGGTTTCACTAACACTGACGCAACGTAATGAGGGAGCCAGAGGTGAGGCCTATCTCAGCACGTCTGTGTGGATTTCCCTGAGTGATTGATGTGTTCCAGTCAAATGAAGCAGTGGGCTGAGTGATATGACACTTGTCTCGCTGTGACACGCGTGTTCGCAGCTAACGGTTATTGGTGTTGATGGGCCCCACTCCACTCAGCCAGCCAGGCACAGTTATTTTGATCCCTTGTTCTTTTATTTCTGTCCCCCCTCTTCCCTGTTTTCTGTCTCCTTGCCACATCAAATCAGAGTTTAGAGATGGAGGCAGGACCCTCAGGTTCTTGCCTATTAAGCATCAGGAGTTGAGAGGAGATGAAAGTAATAATAGGGACCAGACAGCCGGGTGGGCACCTAACATCTCAGGTAGGAAGTGACATTTGGGATTTTTCTGGTGAAAGGAACCCAGGCAGAGCTTATGTGGCTTCAAAATGCATAACTGTCTCTGTTGTCAAGTTGTCAGATAGAAGTCAGTCCCTTATTTTTTTTTATTAAGCAATGGCTTTTGGTATACTCGGCTAAAGAAGGTTTTTCTCTCAGAACATTTCAGCTGTTAATGTTTGGGAAAGCAACCTGCTCAGGGTTCTGTGTTGTACTGTAAACTAGGGATGTGGTGACTGATTATTTTCATTATCAATGAATCCTCCCTTTTTTCATCATTCAGTGAATTCTTGGAAGAAGTTGTCAAGATAAATAATGACAAATGGCCATCAAGAGCCAACAGATCCCAAGGTGACTCCTTCAATTTGATTGTTTAGCTCAAACAACAAAAAAAAATATCCCACAGCTTGAATTTACATGATGAAGACATAAAAAAGCTGCTAATGTTCACATTGGTGGAGGTGTGCCATGCCTTTAGACATGGCGGTGACCGCTGATTGGTCTGACAGTCCACCGCTTTGGTCCAGACTGAAATATCTGTTGGATGGATTGCCATAAAAATCCACTTCAGTTATTCAAGGTTCAGTTTTATTGGTTTTCACAGTGAAATGTAGTTGCAGCGCCCTCCACAGTACGCACATACAGAAAATGTATCAACAATAGTACATGCAGTCACATATATATGTATATATCATCATTAGCTCAAAATCTTACTTCATCCATTATTTTGGTTCACGACCAAATAACTGCAAAACTAATGACATTCCCATGAGCCTCAGCTGTTCTTTGTTCAGTGCTAAGTAGTAAATGTTAGCATGCTAGCAATTACTTCTTGGCAAAACCAAGATGGTTACAATGGTAAACATTAAATCTGCTAAACATCAGCATGTTAGCATCGCTATCGTGAGCATGCTAGAATCAGAATCGGAATCAGTTTTATTGGCCAGGTGTGCGCAGTCAAGGAATCTGACTCGGGTTTGAACATTGCACTCAATCGACGTACCTGCATAGTTAAAAAAAAAAAGGACAGACAGCTCAGCGAGTACAAGCATGCTAATGTTAGCATTTAGCTCAAAGCACCCACTGTGCCTAAGTACAGCTGCACAGAGCTGCTAGCATGGCTCTTACTCTTGTGACTTCATAAATGACGAAACAATAAACGTATGAATTTTTGTTCATTAATTGATCAGTTGACTAATCATTGCTTGCTATCAATTTTACATGAAAGTAATCCACTGGAGTCACATTTTGATAGCAATCTACATTATGGTCTCTATCACTTCAACAAGTTAAACATCCAATAAACATCACGTTCGATGGAGTGTTATCAGCTAATTGATTTATTGTATAATTAGACGTAAGAGCTGGTGTGGAAATGAGTTTAAAGGCATCTTTGCAGGCTGTTATCTTGCTGTCGTGACTCAAACATTTTCGACATCAGATGGCCTGTCTTTCATTTCAGCAACCATGAATCAAACACTGATACCCCTCTAATGGTCTAATGACTAATAATTGGATTAAAGTGGATCCAGATTGATCAGCATGTGATTCTGTAATTACTGTTGCCTTAGTGAGAGCTGCTGCCTAATGTCTGGGAACCCTGAAGTCCTTTTTTTTTTTTTTTTTTTTTTTTTTTTTTTGCCCCCCGGTAGATGGTAGATGTGGGCGACAGTTCCAGTGGTCACAAGATGGTCACCATCAAACACTATCCGCTTCTGGCCTCTGTGACAGCTCTCATTATTGGAGGCCACCGAATAGTTACCAACTGATAAAAGCATATCGCACCACGGAGGAAATTGAATCCTGGAGGACATAAATTCTGACTGCAAGAGCTCATAGTCAGAAGCTAATTTAAGGAAGATTAAATTAATTTCAATGACATCCATTCTATCTTGACGAAGTCGGTACATAACATAATGTAGCTCTGTTGCCTTGAGATAAGAGGATAGTCATTTTAGACTGGGCACAGCAGTAGCTGAGGATCAAGCCCTAATCCCATTGCTGCAACCTTTTTTACAGAACATCATGGAGGATACAGAGTGTCTGACAACCATTATTCAGTAAGGGGATTTTGAAAGTCTTTCAGTTCAGTGTGATAATTTAATTGACTGCTGACCCAAAGCCTCAGGACACAACATGCCTTCATACACAGCCAGCTCGGTTTTCATGTTCACAGTCACATTTCTTATTTACTATGTGGTCTCTAGATGGCTGGATACTATTTCTCAAGAAATCAAGTCGTTGAATGTCTCTGCAGCCGAGGCTTTTACTTTACATCGTACAGGACATTCACCGCTCCTTTTATCGTGGAGAAAAATGTTCATGAGTTGAGTGAATTATGTTCAGTTCAGTCGATTTATCTGGCCATTTGGAGCAGAAAAATTCCACAATAAGCTAACAGACACGCAGCACTAAAATATTATCACCTGACGCAAGTTCTGACGTCCAGTCCGGGCGAGCCTCTGTAACTCGATTCAGCCTCTCATTCAGCTTTTCTTTTCATCTGCCTTTATGAAAGAAACAAGTTGAAACCATTGGGATTTTTAGCAAAATTGAATGATTAATTTGCTAGCGTGCAGCATCCATTTAAATGTACAAGCAGGGTATTGTGGGTACTGTAACTCTTCCATATACAGCACTGATAAAGTCATCATTCCAATATTTAAGCTATAACCTGTGCTTTCGGTGGGCTCCATTGATGTATTAAGAAATAGATTCACCACATTCTGTTGAGCTGGCGGCCTTTAAGCTGCGGTGGGCAAGGGCTTATGGGAAATGGTGTTTAAGGCCATTAAAGACAAGATTGTAACATAAATAACAATATGGATGGCTTTTTTTTTAAGTACCATCCTTATGCAGATATCTGGAGTGAGCCAGCTAACGTGTTATTGATACGGATGTGTTCTAAGGCTTGATTTTTTAGTGATCTGCATTAATGTTGCTGGGGTTTTGAATGAGGTTTATGCAGCGAGTTGCAATGGCTGACATGTTAGTCAAAAAATTTATTTATTTACTTACTTACAAATTCAGCAGAGAGGCACCAACGTTAGCATTTATTTGAAGCTGTGCTTTTGTCTCCACTTGGAAGCTGTTCCTGGCTCTAAAGCTGCTAGTTTTACTGCCTTTGTGTGCTGTCTGGTGCTGGACAGGGTGTGTGCAATGGCTTTATCAGAGTCTGTTTGCTGGAAACAGCGGCCTGCCTATTGGAAACAAGGCTAATGAGCACGGTCTGTACCGTATAGTTTATGTGCTATAAAACCAAAACAATGAGCTAAAAGAGGGTAGACGCTCAGTAGAGCTGGAGTTGGGTGGCAATCCTTTACGGGCTTCGGTGAATGACCCATTTCTCATTGCACATAGTCGTTTGATTCTTTTGTTGATATACAAAAAATAAAAATCATTAGTGGAGCTTTAAGTTTGTGCAGTTTTAGTAGTTAAAGCGTTCTATACTGTAATGTAGGACAAATAGAAAAGACCAGATTCTCTTTTATCCTATAAAAACTCACTACAAATTTCTAAAAAAGTTTAAACTTCACTCCTAGTGATCCTTAGTTTTGCACTGAATCCTCTTTACAACATGAAATCCATTGTATGTTACTGTTTCCAGCATCTAGTTTGCCTTCCACTATGAAAAATGGCCTTTTCTCTCCAGACAGAGTCCTTGTGGTTGAGCTGTCTCAATGGCTAATGAATTACAGACGAACGTTGATGCAAATTAATCTCCCAGAAGTCCCTGGGTAATATGGCAACCATTTAAAACTTTAATCAATAACCCTGAAGTTGAAAGCGTGCAGGCGCTGCACTTGTTTGGTCACAACAAACAGAATGCCGACTGCAGCCTCCTCTAAATCATGGTGACAAGCACAGTCACGCTAAATCACTGGAAGTGAAAAATAAATGTCTGCATAACTTTATCAGCTATGCCTCCATGTTTCCTTTGGGAGCAGGAGGATATCAGCAAAAACAACAGTGGAAATGAATGATTTATCATCTAAACTAATATTTCAGTCCACTCATGTTGGTTGTTTTGGGTAATCTATGATGAAATATGTACTGTATATAAATATTGAGCAGGCCAAAGTAACATTTCATGAAGTAGTACATGCCCTAGTAACGTCTGAATGTCAGTCAGTTTAACTTTGCATTTTAACTTGCCTTGACATATTTTACTGTATATAAACACTTTACTGCTCATCATTACATAACAGTGACATTTCCATTATATTTCAGTCAATCAGTTATTTCAAATTATGGACTTTGTCATTGTTCAAATACAATCTATGGATGAATAACAAGTTTAAACAAATTAGATATTATTTTACAATATTGTTTTCAAAATTATGGCAGAGTACTGATTTATTTATCATTGCAGATGACGAAATATTGGACATAAAATGAAATCCTTGTCATAATTTTAGCTACATAATCTCATAATTCTTCGGCTATGGATAAGCTCTACATTGCTGAAGCTGTCAACAATGGAAATAGTATAATTGCATCATTAATAGATTTCTAACCCTTGCCGAACTCAGTGAAAGAGAACAACAGAGAAAGCTAGCCTCAACGCTAAGTGTCACATCCTTTGGCTGTGCCGCCCTTTGACGCAATAATGACCCTGCGAGGCTAAAAGCTGATTGCAGTATAAAAAATTAATTTATTTCACTGGTGTGTGTGCATGTGTGTGTGTGCGTGTGTGCGTGTGTGCATGCGCCTCTTAAATTGTCAACAGATGCCCACAAATGTCTTCTCTTACACTGACACAATAACATTCTTACCCTCCTCCTCATCTTCCTTGTTCTCATAAATTTGGCCCTGGTCCTCCTCTCCACCTCAGACAGATGATGCGTAGATGCAAGCACTGCATTTCTCCCATCCGTCTCTTCCTCCCACTATCCCTTTCCTGCACTCCATCTCTCAGAACTGTAACCTACAGTCGCCAGCTGTGCAGGGAGCCCCAGAGTGTATTTACGGCGAGCTGCACTTTATCACACGCAGCCGCACAGCTGCCAACTTTACTCGGAGCGCACTCCAGCCTCCCTGCCTCTGGCCATGTTTTTTTTGCGCCGGTGTGATCCCGCACCGCTGCCGCATGCTTCTTTTCTCCCCAGCTGCTGCCCTGCTGGAGAACGTGGGGTGAACTGTTAATGGCCTGTAGAGTGCAAACAGCAGTGCCCGCCACTGCCACTGGGCAGGCTCACAGCACACCTTCCAGTGAAAACACGAAACTAAAACAAACAGCTCCTTTTGGAGTTTTACCAAGGAAATAATTCTTTTATACAGGCTTTAACAGTGCCAAATTTCTGCAAAAGCAATGGTATATTGTTGGTGCATCTTTCTGCTGGCCCCTCGTAGATATTTTGATACAGCATTAAAATATCTCCTCCATGTTTGCCCCTGTAACAGCATAAATTTGTCCTGAGACTGCAGGGGGCCTGGTGATGAGCTGCCTCCTTTCCCGCCGACCTTTAGTCCCCAGGCGGACAGAGTGGAATTCTTTCCCCCCCCTCTCTCTTATAGGGTCTCCAGTGTCCCCCATAGCCTATCAGCACAGAGACATCGCCACCCCCTCCCCCCGCTTAGCATATCAGGAACTGTACATCTTCCGCTGGTGCGGAGCTTTATGCAAGCTGACAGCTCCTCACACTTCAGTGTTCGGATCACCTCAAGTAGCTCAGATATATCGGAAAAAATGAGCACACTTCCCACCGCGGTGACCAAATGTAGATTGACTGAGGGTATCCGCAGGCCGCGGCGCCCCTATCCTCCTGTCCTGACAGAACAGGCCTGCTGGTAACTCTCTACATAAGAGAGAACAGAGTCTGGAGACACATCAGAGAGGAAAGCTGGCTGCAGACAGAAGGGGAGGGGGCAGGTGGTGGTGGTGGTGGTGGTGGAGGGGAGCGGACACTTTGAAGCCGTTGGAGGTGATGTCAAGTTTGCTTAGACTCAAGGATGGTGTTTGAATATGCTGGCCACTAATATGGCACCAGTATCTCTGTCCTCATCTCTGTTTTCTGTCACTATGTACAATCTGGGCTCGTCTCCTCGGCTCCTGACAATGTCCTTTCACATCATGTTATTCCACACTCGGAGCTGCAGTCAGCAAGCCGTCACTCAGCTTCTTTGTCTGAAAGTCAGGCCCGTTTTTGCCGTTAATGTGCTCGGTGCCTGTATAGAAGTGACAGGGAATACGCTATCTGCTTTCCCATCAGGTAATCATTGGCAGTGGAACTGGAATATCACTCACCGCTCGCCTTATTTACACCAGGATGCATCTCTGGTATCTGACAAGTGGCATTTTGTGAAAGACAACAGCCTAACCTGCTCCCCTGCAGGTCTCTTTACATGCAAGAATCCAGGCTTTTGTTTTTTCCAAATATCTATAATGTGTACATCAGCACAGTACACCCATATAATTTCCTGCCCTCTGCAAAAATGCACTCATCCACCAATTTTTCCCGAGCATGTGAATATATTTTCCTCCCCCTGGATTTGTTGTTCATGGTGTGTTTGTGTCAGGTCAGCTCACCACAAAACCTCGCTGCAAAGAAGCCTAAAAATAATACGCCATTTTACATTACATTACTAATTGCGAAGTTTGCGTTAAAGTCATGGCTCAGCAGCACACTCTTTCTCAGCCAGTGGTCCCTTTAAAGCGTATTCAATCGGCCTGTCTAGACTTTGTCCTGAGGCAGAAACATATTTTGAAGGTCAGACCTGAAAAATTGGTCATATCCTGTCTTTTTGTAATGTTAAACAGAGCAGCGTTAGATCACTGTTAATGGATTTCTGTCATGTATAGAATTATGATTTATGCAGTACAAAGTGATTTTCAATTAAAAACGGAATATAATGTCTGTTCATACAGAGCACCATCCTTGCTTTTACAATGCCAGCTCAAAAGCGAAACAGTACTTTTAGTACAAAGGTCGGGTTTTCATTTGTTGAATTTCCACCATTTTTGACTTCATTCAGTCGGTTGTTCACAGAGGATAAAATCAGCCATCACTTTGTGGCCACGGAGCAATCAGACACAGCCCTCCAGTGTCTTCAGCTGACTCTTTTGGCCCTGTCAAGTCCTCCTTCAATCTGGGAGTCTGAGCAGTCGCGTGGAGGTTGACATGATTGCCTTTAAGCAGCCCCTCTTAGCCAGTGACACACAGCTGCAGCCAGGCACCTCTTCTGACAGTAAGAGCACCATGATGGATTGCCTTGCCAAAACTGCTGATCAAAGAAGGTCAAAGTTCAGATGTGTGTCTGGCTGCACGAGGCATGTGCAATCACCAAAGGTGGCTTCTCCTCACACGTCCGAGCGCGAGGCGGAATTTTTATTTCGCTGACGGCCGCTTGATTGAGCTGCCGAGTTATTATGTCATTAATTATTGGGAATTTATCAGATAATAAAAAAGATAAAAAGCTTATGTGTCAAGAATATTTGAGTTTATCGATCCAGAGGGTTCAACTGAGCCTCGGAATCATAATAAAGTACAAGCCTCATGCTTGACACTATGCCAATATTGCAGCAAACACGACTTACTCTTTGACCAGTATTCATGCGCACATTAATACACATAAAACGGCATGTTCGGGCTGCAGAAGCGCTCTGCTGAAAAGAGCAGACATTTAAAAGTTTCTGACATGTGTCGCACTACCATTGAGACACTGCCGCTGATGTAGGTGGAGCTGACAGCGTCCCAGCCGCGGAAGATGGCTCTGGGACATACCAAGTTTGGTATGTGTCAGCTCTCGTTGTTGTCAGGATACGTCCTAAGTGGAGTCGGAATATGTAAACAGCATCATTAAAAAGGGAATTCATGTGCAACATTTTGGGGTGGAGTGACAGGAAAATGTTTTTGATGTTTGCTCTCGCTCACCTCAAAACACTTGTGGGTATAATTATCCAGATACCGTTAACCATTTAAGGAATGGAACATATTACCCAGTGTGCATTTGTCATTTAGGGTGTATTTATTCATCTTATATTTGAGTGACAGAGTAAGAGCCCGGTCATGCAGAAAGGATGGTATCGTCCACATGTGGTGATAACGAGGCCATTCAGTGTTGTACTCGGCTGTGTGTTAAGAAGTAGTTCTCACCTCCGCACAGCTGGCCAATCGCGGCGTGATGTGGGTGTGAACGTCAGATTATCTTTTTCGGAAAGCGACAGAAATTGTCGGAAACATCTCTCCTCAATCCAGTGTCGTCATCCACGAGCGACGCCTTAGATATAAAAAAGTGTTGATTCAAGTGTGTCTGAATGTGCAATAGATAATAACAGAAGCAATCTCACAATTTGGGGTGTGAATTTTTTAACAAAACTTGATTCAGGGGGAAATGAAGCGTCCCTATCTAAAGATCCTGGCTGGGGTGGGAGACTTTTGCGGTTGAGGTGACTAAGGAGTCTTATTTCTGGGCCAGATTCACATTAGTGACATTTATCATTGAGAGGGAAGATGGTATAATTAGCTTGTCAGTCTACTTTAGGCTGAGCTGGCGCTCTTCGTGAAGAAGAATGGACTGCAAGCCCAAGGAGCTGACAGCAAGTCGATAATGTGGCAATTAATGTCATAAATAATTCTAAAGCCAATTATATTAAAATGGACCTCACCCTCTAAAACAGCACTTTATTTCCTATCATTTTATGATGTGTTCTGTATCAAACAGCAGGAGCAGATTTTCTTCTTTATTTCTACATATGGCCGACATATGGCGGGGCCATAATGTGCGGCATAAAAATCAGAAGGGCCATGCAGGAGATTTATTTGTTGATTTAGTTTGCTTTTGACTTATGAATGGCTTTCTTATTGCTGAAGCATCACCTGCGGTAAAAGGCAAATACAAAGTGTAAAACCACTTTTAATCAAAATTATATTGCCTCCATGTTGCGAGCTACATAAAACGTCTTCAGCTCTTAAAGAACGTGAGTAATTTAATGGCAGTAGTGGTTAAATATATCAAATGCTCCTTCTGGCCTTGGGAGGGTCAAGCCCAGTGTGATATATAGAGAAGACTGTGATGGCTGAAGGTCGTGTCAGCTTCTTCTGCATAATGCATGAATCTTGTAACTCTCTCTGACTCCAATCTTCTGAACCTGAACCTTGGGATGAAAATTTTACTAAGTAAATCAGCGAGCATGCTGGCATTTCTATTAACCTCCAGTGTGGAACTGACAGAAACATGAATCACAGTAAATAATATCTTGCAAATTGTAAATCATGTTTACAACTTGGGCTGAGAAGTGATGTTATGGGATAGTGCCATCTGTTTGCTGTTTGTTACTGCTAATTTCTTTGCACGGAAGCAACAGGGAGGGTGTTTTTAATGTGCAATATTACGATTTAGCATAACAGATATGGGAAAACACTGATGGATGATGCTGAACCAAATTATCTTTACTGCAAGCATTCACTTCTCAAACCAACCCTTAAAAAATGTATTCAACATTTCGTATTTTATCAAAACATTTGCACCTAACAACAGATGGTATTTTATTCAAGTAGCAAAAACTCTTATTGTACATATTATATTTTCTTTTTGATGACTGGCATTTCCCACTTCAAAGATGAAAATAGCCAAGAGCTTTGATTTATGCATGCATGGAGTGAAACAAAAGAAAGGGAAATGTTGACCTTTACAGGGAACATAAAGGGTCAGTGCGGCAACTGTGCCTCACGGGCACATTGCCTCCCATTGCCGGCGATCTGTCCTTACAACAGGGATGAAATTCTTATCTTTTGCCGTTTGTTTTCTTCTCCTTTGGTAGAAATGTGAAGAGGCTCAGTGTTTCTCTCTGTGTGCTGGTCACCTCACAGCAACCGTTAAAAAACAGGAACAAATGAAGCCGTGGTGATTGACTGTTGACAGCAAAGTTTTCCTCGATTTAAATCAGATTCGGGGAAACGCTCGAGCAGCAGCGCCGAGAATCTTCACTTTGTTTTAGACACTGCGTGCAAGTCGACAAGCTCCCCTGCCCTCCTTCATTTCTGTATCAAAGGGTAAACTAATGCAAAATGTATATGGCCCTTGGCACAAAAGATGGTGGTGCGGCTCGGTACAGGAAGATCTGTGTGCTAAAAGCTTGAAACATCTGTGTAAACACATGGCCTCTTTCCAACCATGTAGACAATGTTCTCATAGCCTTAAGATAGATGTCCAAGGCAATATACCTTGCCCCGGGGCCATGCTGGAATGGCTTTGAACATCTGAAAAACCTTGAGCTTCAAGCAATATCCACTTTCAATATTCCAGCTTTGCGGGAAAGCAGAAGAAGAATTCAACCCATGGCTTTTATTTGACTCTTTGTTGTTCTAAGAATCCGATCAATCGTACCGGTGCAGAGTGGAAATGTTTTGGACATGATAAAAATACAGCAGTTTTAATGATGCAGCGATATCTTATGGTTGTTTTCACATTTAAAGGATTTTTTTTATTTAACAGTGTTTGGAAAGACGGAGGCAAACGGGACAACAACAGAAAAAAGAGAGGACCTTCTGCCTTTGTTGTTGTTCTTTAATTCTGTTAATAGCCTAAGGTAAAGATTTATCTGCTCTTGTCAATTTACCTCAGCCTCAATATAAAGCACCAAGGTCACTTTTTCCTTGCCTGGCCCACAGGATTAAATTGTCATGTCACTCTAATAGGCAGCACAGGGAATCATTAGTCCAGCTCAGCTGCCTGACTGATAGGCATTTCAGTCCAATCATGGGAGTGTGCCGCCACAGGCCAGCCAGTATTGACACTGTGTCAGGACTGAGAGGGGACGCCTTAATCAGCGAGGACACTCTCAACATTGATTTGACAAGCTGCCGTAATGACCCCCTTGTTTTGGTAAAGGATCACTGTTTATCCAGGCTGGCATTGATGCACTTGGAGTGCCGCATTGTCATGGAAACTATTATCACCAGCCAAGCCTGTGCAGCTGGACAAGAGTTGTGTTCAGAGGGGATCGTGGATGTTTGTGTGTGTGTGTGTGTGTGTGTGTGTACACATGTACACATGCCGGTGTAGCTACATGTAGTGACTCCAGTTTGAAGTTTCACTTTATTCTCAGAGACAGTCAATTAGTTTTTCAGAATAGACGTTAGCTAAAAGTTATATTTTAATTAAAGCCATTATACTAGCTGTCTGAGGCTAATGCGTTGCTAAGACAGTATTCTAAGTAACTGGTGGGTTATTTATTTTAACAGCTAGCAAAAATCATAAATAAGGCAGAAAAGTGTTTTGTTTGATTGTTTTCAATGTTTTTCAACCCTCCTTAAGCTCAAAGATCTCTTGTTCCAAGAATGACCCAGTGTTATCTCTCTCCTCCTAGCAATTTCGCTAACTTGCTAGCTAACTAACTTTGCCAGGATATCACGTAGGCTAGGCCTGAAGTTATTATCAAATCAGTTTTTGATCCAATTTATGTGTTCATTTTCCTCCGAGGCACAGATATATTTGTATGTGTGTGTATTTTTCCGATCCGATTAATCTTTTTTTTTTTTCAATTTTTTTTTTTTTTCAAATTAGCTTTCCAGAGGTACCCCTGGGGTTTGGTTGGGAATCACTGAGGAAGGCACAAATGTAATTCATGGCTAGATGACACCAGTTAGATTTTATATCAAGTCCCTCCTTTGTTTTTCCTCTGAGTTGCAGTTAAATATTTATTACTGAGCTAAAAAAAAAAAAAAAAAAATCATTAGTAATCGTTGGGATTTCATTCAACCAATTAGATTATTTCTATTTGTACAGCTGACAATCTGATCTTTGCCTGTATTTCAGTTCTCAAACAGATCAGTGTTTAACTCTGCAGTCCTTTTATGAGCCTTCATGCAATATTGGTTGATAGTTCAACTTAATCATTGAGACAAATTCCATCATTTGACAGAACTCTTTTCTAATTATGCTCAGTGAAAAATCTTTATTTAAAATACATCAAATTAATACAGATTTCCTTATAGTTGCTATATACAGTAGTCTGAGTGTTTCCTGGTGAGATGGCTACATGTGTTTGTTTACTAGGAAGGTGACACTGCTGCTGGCAGGAGGATCAGGAAAATCAGCGGCCTCTCTGAGAGGTGTGAGTCTGTAAATATTATTGGCATGCTGACAGTCTCCAACAGTGCCATGGTGTGTAAAATCATTAACAAGCAGCATGACGGGTCCCCTTTGTCCCCAAGGCGAGAAGGTGGAGAGTTTTTTTTTTTTTTATCAGCCATTATCCACAGAGTGCACCGAGGTGTCCTGTGTCACATGATCAGTCTGGCAATCAGAAAGTGCCTTATGCCATCATCACATTTCCAAACATCAGCCATTCAGGTACAGTAACTTCCCAGTAAGGTTTGAGAAAATAAATGGCAGGACACTCTGTAGAACACAATACATCAGCTTTTAATTTGTGAAAATACAAAATGAAATCATGTACAATTTATGTACAAGCCTATTTGTACAAGACAATAAACTGTATTTATTATTGGGTATTATGACATAGTCAGAAATATCAACTTAGCACTGTCATTGTATCCACAAGTCGATGTGCTAAAAGAAAATTCACAAAAAAATACAAACTAGACTGCAATGTCGAATGTCTCTCAACCCCACAGGTACTGTAAAACAAGAATATCTGTCAAACAAGAACACACCAGAAAGAAATATTTTACATTAAGCTTTACAGATTTCTTTGAAGAGTACATAAAAATTAATTGCTATCAGGCTCTGCTATTGACAATGGGCCATTTAAAAAATAGTTTTAAGACTTCAAATTATTAACTAAAATTGTAGTTATCTCCAGGGAATTATAACCTCGTATTAAGAAAATTCAAAGAGTAGTTTTTAAAACAATGGTCTCTGAGCTGGCAAGATGGAAAGCAAAGAGAAAAGTACATTTCTCAGTCTCATAGCAAAAATACATTTTGCCTAAATCCAGTTCAACTAGAAGCCTCTTTTCGCAGCAGTGGGTCTTCTGGAGTCCTCCGTTGGCTTCAGCACTGCCTGGCACATTACTGGCACTGAAAAATGGACGGTTTGGATGTTCTCTGTGCCAGTAAAAATGTCACAACCTCTCTCTTTTCATATCCAACATGAATCCTGGGCTAGACTGTGACACATCCACTGTGGATTAAGGATTTTATGGATTGCTTGTGTTGTTGTTGTTTTAAACCTTTCTTTCCCCTTCATCGATTCTGATGTAAAGTGACAACAGTGCCGCTATAGCTATGTTGCATTATTTAAATAAGACAAGATTAATAACCACTCTTAGCTCTGCATTCTGGCCTCGTGGGCTTACAAACTGATGATTGGTGCTTCGTTAGATGTGCAGGAATTGTTTCATGAAAATACCAAGATGGTTTGCCAGCAGAATAGATTCCATCAGAACATAAATAGCCAAAAACACATTTTATGATAGAGCTGTTTTTTAAGTTTCTACAAAAGAGCATGGACGTGTCTGATTATGGCATTAAGATTGGTCATGGAGTACATACAAGCGTTTAATGGCCTCCAAGACAATCCTGTGTCAGGCAGTGCTTAGAGCCAAAGGAGGACTTGAAGATGCCCACTTTATGCGATATGTGGCTTTTATGTTCGACTTAACATATGGCAGTAGCTTTGCTGTCTATTGTTGTCTTTAGCTCTGTCACTATATCAGAAACTAAGTGAGATTTTTGTATTTTCGTGTCGAAACAACAAAACAGCTCTATCATATTTGGCTTTTGGCAAAAAAACAAACAACATAATCCTCATGTTTTAGCCCTGGAGAAACTCTGCAGATACTTAAAAGCCTTACTTAATAAGATTTCTGGGGTTTTGGACATTGCAACCAAACAGCAACATGAAAACATTTATAACAAACGACTCAAAAAGGCAAAGATAAGACAAATATAATTGGATAGAGATAAGGCTGGAGCCGAATGCCATTTACACATGGACACTGGCTATCTTAACTGTCACAAATGTTGTGAATTAGCTCCAAATGGCAAAGGAATCACTGAGAGTCAGTCACTAACAATGCCATTGTGGTGGGATCGCAGCTGGATGTAAAATACACATTTTTAACATACTGTACAGAATAACTCTGCAACACTGGGTGAAGTAAATGCAGTAGTAGTAGTAGTTGTTCATCAACAGCTAAAAAGGCAACTTTTACAATTGCAAAACTGGATCCAGTTATTGTAATAATCCCCTCCTTTAGCCATTTGCCGTTTTACTTCAAGTGACCCTCATTCCCCAAAATGCAACAAAAAAATCATGGAGTCTGGTCACCACTAAAGATTAGCTGCACAAACTAATATTTGAGTGGCTGCGACATTTGACTATGATTGTCTTCATGTGTATTTCATGTACGATTGTAAATCTGCTTGTACAATAAGCTTGCTGCAGAGGTGAAAGAGCAAAGCAGTGTGGTTCGTCTCTTCTAACGTCAACTGATGATTCGTGTTTGCAGATGAGAGGAAACCCAGAGTCACGGTCTGACACCTGCATGCTGAGTCTTCTGGGAGTCCGAGCGCTCAGGTGTCGGTGCGGGTCTGGAGCTCAGCACTCGTCTTCTGCTTCTCGGATGGGTGGAATCAAGCTGCTTGTGGATTTATACTGACTGACTTGGTTGACGGCGAGAGTATTTACAGGCTTGATCTGTATGGTCCTCAGGTGCGTATTCTCTTGCTCATCTGTAAACCATGTCTTTTCTGAGAAAGAGCCAAAATCATATAGAGACAAAGAGGAGGGACATGAGACAGTTAATGCCACATGGACGTTAATCACAATTTCAGTGTTTGTTTGTGTTTCAAGTGCACACAGAACATTGGGAAGACATTGCATATTATAAAAGAAACGATTTTTGTAGAAAGAAATTCTGACATGATAAAAATATGCTCCAAGATGGGGTTTTGAATGGAGGGTAAGTATCACTCAATGTCCCATAGTCCCAGTTTTCACCTCTGGAATGTCATTGATCTCAGGTTTTTCATGCTGTTTTGTTGGGTGAGCAGGCATGCAGATCACCAGTTAAACAAAATCTGTTTTCATACGTCCCTGTACCAAATTAGAAGTTAACACTTTCAACTTCACAATTCATACTGTCAAAGTTTTTGTTTTTAATCTTTTTGTGGGGCTTCAGGCTTTTGGCTTGATGCAACTTTTCTTTTCTTATAGAAGGAACTAGATAGTCTCGCATTATATCGCTGGTGATTCATCCACTTGGCAATGCCCATGGTCATGCATTTTCATCAACATGACTTAAGGCTGTGGTGCTACAGTGCATTAACACATATGCCAGTAGATACATGTTGCCAATAATAAAACATCAAACATCACTTGATACAGAATAATGTGAAGTAGCATCAAACCATTCAGTTGCAATCACGCATTCTACAGACAGACCTAAAGTGAGATGCACTGCATAGGTCATAACCATGCGGGCCTGATGCAATCATTTGGAAACACTAAACTACTTGGCTTTCATTCAGAGGGCAAAATGTCAGCAAGGACATGACCGTGTTCAATGCATTATTTAACATCATGCATAATCATTCACTTCCATACCTTGGCCCACTCTATTCATCCTTGTTGCACTTTGGAAAAAGAGAGTAGTACACTAAATGTAAGCTAAATGGGAAATACTAATGTGACCATTAATAACAGAAACTGCACAGCATGGTGATCAGAGGTATAAAAACAGCAGATGCTCTCATTACATGTGGATGTAGAGTAGGTTAAACAGTAGGGTGCGACCAACGGCTCAACAGAAAATAAAGAAAAACAGAACATGTATCATGTCAGAAAATCTTCAAGTGCAGTTATTATGCATCTAGCCACTGTAGCATGTGTCAAGCAGCCATATTGAATCCATGCCTGTTGCCAAAGCAATTGGAAGGATGATGTTGTCCATGTTTCAGATGTAATTCGGATCCCAATGGCCAGCATGCAGTTAACATACCAAATGTGTTATATAATGTACTTTGATCAGCACAAAACAAGAGGGCTCAGCAACTTCATGTAGAAATAAAATAATTTCTAGAAAATGCGCAATGTAAATGTATTTGTGCAGCTGAAGGTTTTTATTTCAAATGGGCACAGATTACTAACCATAATGCTTGTAGTATTCATTCAGCAGCTGTGAAAATGTAACATGGGCTCATTCATCTTTTGAATGAATCAAAGAATATTTGAAAGTGAATATTTTCCCATAGAAAGAATATTATATGAAAAAAGTGCTTGGAGAATGCATACCTGTGCCAATTCTGCAAAATCCTCTAAATGTGTAAACAATAAAACATGTTTAGATATGTCTTATCAAAATGCACACAATGACAGACACACTCTGGAATACTGTGTATTCTCTGGGCTCCTTGTACAGTATAATGAGTGATGGCATGGCATTTGTCATGTTGCTGTATTGCCAACCATAGTCAAAATGCCTTGCTCCTGGAAAGCAGATGGATTCTCTTCTGTTCTGGAGTTGTTGGTGTTTTGAGGCACCAGGTGGGCTTAGTGATACACATGAACCTCCATCTGAGCACTGCTGTGTTGGAGTTTTCCAAGGAAATGAGGCAGCTGCCTCTATATGACTGCATTCTGCAAAGATGAAGGCTCAAACTATTCTTTGTGTGTTTGTGTCTGTATAACAAATGTTAGACTGGAATTTTCAGCCTTCTCTAAGTCTCTGGTTTGGGTCCTAGGTAGGGTGCCACCTGAAGGAATTTTGCCAAGTAGCTCAGTTTGGAAACCTGGGAGGATCTGCCTGCTGATCTGAACCCGGTTAGCGCTTTGTTGTAGGACCTCTATGCTAGTCATAACTGTACATAATAAAACATGTTTGAGTATTGGGTGGTAATAGGTCATGGTTCTAGAACAACGCTCGATCATCCACTTGTCTTAGATACTGAGGTGAGGAGAGGAGCAGAGTTGTTCACTGGTCATCACTTTCCACTGAGGGTTATGAGGTGGATGTGGGGGGTTGCCAGACAGACCTGGTCAACCCAAATGCAAAGTGATGGTGAACTGGGAACATCTGGCTTAATTTCCTTTCCACAAAGTCTGACTGGAGAAATCTTTACTGCATCCAGAGGAAGGTTGGACGTCATGTCCAAAGTCTCCATTGCAGAAACGGCTCCGTTTAGGGTTACGGCCAGAATGTCTTCTGTGTTTGTTACAGAGCCCGCCGTTGTACACCAGTGGTAAAGGAAGCTTTTCTGGCTTGGCATTCAGTCCTTGTATAACTGGAGTGAAAGCCATTTCTATGTTTTTGGCAGTAAGTGAAAATGTGTTCTGCTCTGTGTCCCACCAAGGATGAGGCATGCTATGGATTTTGTTTGGGGTTTTCATGGAAAGAATCAATAGGCACAGCTGGGGAGTGGCGATTGTCTGCTTTGGTGACTTCAGGACTAGATAACTGCCTTTTTGTTGATGATGCAGTTCTGTTTGCTTCTTTGAACCATGACCTTCAGCACACACTGGGACAGCTTGTGCAGAATGTGTTAACCAGTTTCTGGTAAAAATGTAGTAAGTGGTAATCCACAAAGTAATAATAATCATGTTGTTAGGTTGCCAAACTTTCTCTAAAATGTCTTGTAAAAAAGGTTTAACAAAATAACACTGAAATGTGATTCACATGTGAAGACAATGTAATTATAATGGTGGTGTAACTTTATTAATGACCTTAACAGCTTCTACTTGTCAATATCTTGACATAACTGATACTTCATGGTGGCAAATAACAGTTAAGTAGAACATTTGAATGTTAATGGAAATCAAAAGGCATTAAGAGGGCATGGTGCTCAGTATTTCATGACATGACATAATATGAACTTCAAAGATATGAATGAACCTGATTCCAAAACAATTGGGATGCTGTGTAAAACATAAATAAAACAGAATGTGAGAACTTTAGAATCATTTTTGACATATACTCAATTGAGACCAGTGCAATTTATTTTATGTGTGACCTCATCCGCTTCATTGATTTTTGTAAATATCTGCTGATTCTGAATTTGGAGCAGTAACATGGTTGAAAGAAGTTGTGACAAGAGCAACTAAAGACTGGGAAAGTTGTGGAACGCTCCAAAAACAC
Organism: Chelmon rostratus; assembly: GCF_017976325.1. Lineage (NCBI taxonomy): Eukaryota > Metazoa > Chordata > Actinopteri > Chaetodontiformes > Chaetodontidae > Chelmon > Chelmon rostratus. Next base: position 8,945,212 of record NC_055678.1, on the reverse strand, counting down.
CTGTTTGGATCATTCCAAAGGTAAACAGGTTGATTGGTAACAGGTGATAGCATCATGATTGGGTATGAAAGGGGCATCCTGGAAAGGCTCAGTTGGTTCACCACAAGACTTTATTTATCATTTACACAGCGTCCCAGCTTTTCTGGAATCGTGTTTTAACTAAAGTGCAGTACAAGTACAATAAGATCCAGCTTTAGTTTAAACAAAATAAATAAGAAGGCTGAAAACAGAGCAAAACCTGGAATGCTGTAAGATGGAGAGACCCAGTGACCTTTATCACAGAGGTGAGAGTGAACAATAAACACAGTATAAGTAAAACTAAAGGTCTTGACATTTTTGCCAACTCTGCAGTTTGAATTGGCAGCACCAACTCTGAGGGGACATGTTCTGTTGTACTGTGTATTATTATTATTTGTTGGCCAATATCACACATATTTAATTTTAATTTTTTTTGTTTGTTTTTTGCTACAAGGGCCTGTCCTTCATATTCTAACCAACAGTCATTATCTCACCTGTGTGTGCAAGTAAGAGCACAATAGTGAAATCAGCAATGAAGCTGAATAACTCAAATGATCCTTTAAACTACATTCAATAAAACTTGGTTCAAAACAAAGTCAGTAGTGAATTGGACACTAAGAGGATTTATCTCACTTCTTAATGTGTAAGTGTCTCAAAGTGTAATGTAAACAAAATGTCATCCGTTGATTCAGATAATTGCAGAATGTCCTTTTGAATGATAGAATTACTTACAGCCCTGGAGAGGGTTTACTGTAGCTCTTTGCATAAAAATGTACAAGGATGGAAAAATTCAGAACCACCGTAACAACCACGGCGTGGACAGAAAATAACACACACGAAAAAAAGCTCACTGTATTGCAGCCCCAAGGAAAGACAGAAGCCCTTTTTGGTACTTTGCCCCATACAATGAGGCGGCCCTGGTCAAGGGGCAAACCACACTGTTCTGTACTGCATGAGGTCGTTGGATGCAAACTAAGACATACAAGTAACATACATACACATTCAGACAAACATACACACATGGACACCCAGACATGTTACAGTCTGTCTGGACCCTGCAAAAGGACACACAGGACAGCAACTGCTGGCAGGCACTGTTCACGGACAAAGACAGTCAGAGAGCTTTAGAGGGGCACATACTTTTGTTTGTCTCGAGAGTCCCTGCTTTTGTTGCGGTTGGTGCGGTTGGTGGTTGGGATAGAGTGGACGGAGGAGCTCTTTTTGCTGGAGGAATGGGACGAATGTGAAGAGTGGGAGAGGCTGGTTCGAGACTGGCCAGCGTTGTGGTCAAACTGCATCAGGCAGAATATCAGGTCCGAGGGCACCAGCTCAAACGCGTACGGTGGATTGGTTATGACGTACCTGGAGGAGAGAGGGAGCAGATGGGAGGCCGGCTCTAAATTTAGTGGAGGTTAAGGGGAGTTTTTAAGCCTTTTGCAGTGTAAGGACACATAAGGTCTGCACTCACCGTTTGGTACACTGGCTTTGACTGTTAAGATGTGCGTCTCGTAACCGATAGATGCCAAAGCACAGCATGTTGTATGTTTTCAGGGCTTTACAAAACAGGTCACCATAACAACCACCATCCTGTAAGACAGTGACACAAACAAAGAAAAACTGTATCGTACATAGTCTATATTTTAACAAATGCAAAACTAAAAATACATATAAAATATGACATAAAAATGCATCAAAATAATCATTTACATGGACTAAATATACTGATACAGACAGTGATGCACATCAATCAGTCAACCCGAGAGCCTTTGCCACACCAGCATTCAAAACGATAACATTTCGCAGTGCAATTCATTTCAGTACCATCTGACTCGTGCAGGAATAACAAAGAGCTAGAAAATCCAAGATGGAGGAAGCTATTTTAGCTTATTAGCTGTGTTGCACCATCCAGTTATACTTAATCGTCCTCTGTCTGAGCATAAACTGCGCCACAAGAGCGTGGTTTAGAGACAGGACTCGGTGGTCTTGAATGAACTGCGTTAACTTATTGCCCTGTTAGCGACATTAGCTTTTTTCCGTCTCTTTGCAGTCCATAACTACATAGCTGCCATCTCATACTGTCTGAATGTATGATTACTAAATCTAACTGCTGTGATTTTTGTTTCCTAGAAAGACTTATTTGAGGATGACTGGAGTGGATTAAAACTGTGAGTTTCATTGTCACAGAACTCACCTATTTTTGGACATACAATCCCTGTTACTCATTTCAACTCTGGATCACAGCCGTCCCTTTTAGTCTGAATCCTGTCACTAAAGTCAGCTCCCACAACCCAATCAGACAAAGATGTGCTTAGCCCCCGGGTGACAAGATCAGTCACTTACCCCGAGGTCGGCAAAGGGCCCGTCGTACAAGGCCAGCTGTGCCACGCGACACCTGTCCCTGTTCGCCAGGGTCTGCGGCGTGCTGTAGCCGCCCCGTAAAGCATTCTCCTCTGCCAGCAGCCCCTCCAGCTCTGGCGTCGCCCCGCCTGTTACCAGCGTCCGGATTAAGGTGAGGATATTATCATTGAAGTATGTCTGAAGGAATGAAGGTAGAGAGGGGGTAAATCCTTAAGCAAACGCTATCAAAGTCACAACTGAACCTCCTCGGAGTGCCAGCTAGGCCGAATGGTGCTATCTCGCCCTGCTCTGTTGGGTCACATTGCTTTGCACACTGAGTGAAAAGACAGGAGAATCAAATTACTGAAGATTACGCTCACTCCATCAAAGAGAGGCAAAGGAAGTCCGCACATTCGTGCTGTCCAGGCATTTCTTAGAGCTAAATAACTCACAATTTTGTGAAAAAAAATCTGTTTTATAAACTGCATGTTAAACCTGCAGATGCACTTTCCCAGTGAAGTTTCTGCTTTGTTGATCCTAACAAGCCCAAATGTCTTCCCCTTCTCGTTACACTGCAGTCTCTTGTCTCCCTCTGCTTGTACAGCACGGTGACATCTCCCTCGGCTGCTGACAGCGCTATTGACTAAAATGATGGATGAGGGCTGTCCATTAGGTAGCATTACCTTTGTCTAGACTGGAGCGCACTTGAAGGCAGCTTTGTTCTAACCTCCCTCAAACTGAAAGGCAGACAAGTGAAGCCATCATGCCGAGTACAAGTTCCAGTCTTGTCGTGTATTGTTTTAACGTGAGCAGAGAGTGCCCACATTTTTTGGAGGGGGAAGAGGTATTCTGACACCTGTCCTCATATCAAAACACAAGATTTCTTTGCATATTTCACACCAGATATTATAAGTCAGTGCACCATGACTTACAGCACTCATTAAGGAATCCAGCACACTGACTGCGAAGGCCGTCCCACAGGCAAAAGGCTGAGTGAGGTATAACTCCGTGTCTGGGTCGTCATCATCGTCCTGGTCCAGAAACTGAACGTTCGAGTCATTCACTACGGGGGTAAACATGTAGATTTCATTGCTTATTATAAATTCTTCATGTTCATCTTCTGCACCACAAAACCAGATCTCATGGAAACGTTTTGTGATTTGAAAAAGCATGGACTGTGTGCTTAAGCATACATCAGGCAAATACTCGATTCACGTGACGGGGAGGGCAGAAAAGAAGAGTGGTTGTGCACAACAACCAGTGGCTGCAGATATGGACTGTATTAGAAATCTGTGTATGGTTTGACAAATTCTACTTAATTTCCTCTTTCCAAATTAAAATAAAATCATGGCTTCTTTTAAGCGGCTGAAATGAAATCGTGTCTGGTATTTGTGTTCGGCCTTGTGGCCAATTTGCCCCTGCCACATTCCATATCCAGGCCATTCATGCACACTCATGACACCATGCATATTGTCAAAGCTCCAGGCCTTGATTCAAAGTCCTCCTGAAGTTAATATCAGTAACACCAATATGCCATTGTTTGTCTTGCAAATCCAAGACAGAACTTCCAATTACTTGCACTTGCACGTCAAAACAAATGAAAGTATCTCATTGCCCCAGAACCTTCTTTGAAGATGTATTTGAGCACAAAAACACATGCAGTAGCTGGAAGAAAGTAATGATGTAAAATTTAGTTGGAGAAGCGCTACTTCTGTGAGGACAGAAATAAATGTCAGTCATATCGACGGGGCTGAGATGAAAGACGGGCACGGGCCAGAGAATGTGATCCGACAGAAGATGCTATGAAAACAGCCACAAGGACTTCTGAGGGATCAAAGGCCTTGCAATTCTTAGAAAAATAAAAGGGAAAAATTTTGCTTTGAGATAAGGGGCCAAAACAAGACAGGCAATTTCGACCAGAACCAAGGGTAAAATGTGCTCAAAGTGATGCCATGGGAATGGACTGAGCCTCTTGTGCAGCGAGAGAAATCAAAAGAAAGCTGATATGGAGGCAGCAGCAGTTACAACACTGCAGTACAGGACAGAGGCACTTCTTACCCAGCTCAGTTATCATTTGTATGCTGGTCCCACTGCTTTTATCCTGACTGAATGAAATCACAGGCAGTTTTTTGCCTGGCTTTGCTAATGGTGCTAGACAAGTGTTGAGGAAAAACAGTTACTGGAGCATGTCAACAAGGGACAAGAAAAGAAAAACATAAATACTCCACTTTTAGTGCGTTAATCAAGTGTTGACAGCATCTAATTGCAGAAATTGTGTTTTCAGATCTGTTAACAACTACTTAACTGAAAAAAAAAAACATGCAACACTGGAGCTAGCATATCAATCAAGTGACACAAATATACAGCAGCCAGCATACCTAGCTCTGTTATGATGGGAATATTTGCTCCAGTGGTGACAGAAGTCTGCCTCACTAATCCGTGGACTGGGCTGTTTTCAGGAGACGATCTATCCATCCCTGGTGGCGTGAAGCCTAAATGGACACACACATAACATAAAGCACATCTGTTAATGAAATATTTATTTTTCATCAGAGGCTGCGAAGAAGCATATCAGCAGAACTGAAACGCCGGGGCTGTTTCATCTTTCCCAGCCAGTGCTAACGCATAAAGTTGCTGAGTGCGATGTAACTGTGTTCTTGACAAAGTCCAGTATTAGTACATATATAATAGATGTGACATGCTGCTCATTTTGTTTCCCTTAGATTGTGTGTGCACGGAGACGGAAACCTTTTACGCACACCCACAAAAGCATGTACAGTATGGAGCCATGAAATAGAAAATAAGTGACGCAAGATTGAATTCAGATTGACTTGACATTCCTTGCTTTCCTCAGACTGACAAGTAAGCACATTAAATCAGTGATGCTGTATGTATTATACATAGGCCGTGTTTTGACATCCGTCACTTACTGCTGACTAAGGCAAATGCGAGGTCATACATGTATTAGAGAAATAATGAAATTGGCAGGGTTTTTTTTTTTCCTCCCTCCTCAGGTCAAAAGGTTTCTAAAAGCATTTCTCTCAGTACCAAAGACTGACCATTACTGAAGGCCATCTCAAGCTAACTGAGTGCTTCAGTCGCTGTTTTGAGATCTGTGACATGCAATATTCATAAATTATACACAGTATATATATATATATTTTACACAGTAGTTGCATATACTGAAAAGTAAATATGGTTAAGTCAGGTAAGGCTTTTGTTGCAGCGCTGTGCTTGTTGCCACCAATTAGGTTTGTGAAGAAACCAGTTGTTACAGTAACCTGAGGAATAGTCAGTAGGGTTTACTGTCAAACGCAGTGACACCAGGTCAGCCAGGCAGCACCCAGTGAGGGATATTCTCTGTGCCAGGGCCCTGTCCCTTCCAGGCGGTGCAGTGAACTATGATAGGGCGCTCCTTACCTTGGGAATTAGCCTGCAAGACCCCGATGCTGTCGTCAAACTGCATGGATTTGATGTTGAGTGACGCCAAGATGCATTCTTTGTCCTGCAGTGATGCATCGTCAATATTGTTCTGATTGGCTGACAGGATGACACACATGTCGCAGAGGTTGATGTTGACAGCCCTCAGATCTGCCCGACTCAACGGTGTGCCCTTTGAGAGGGAGCGAAGGAGACAATTTGTTATCTCACCTATATGATACGAGGTAGATGAAAATGTAGCGACTTTCAAATTGCAGTCCTCATCCTGTTATCTCAACCCTGTCTAAGACAAAATGCTTAAGAATCAAGCTGCTAGCATCAGGTTTGCTATACAGCATACGTGCAATGCTAATTTGTTGCATATTGATGTATTTTCAGGAGACATGGTTGTTTTTTTTACTGTACTCACAGGTAAAATGGAGACTTTCGGAAAATTGTGAAGAGTCTCCCACTCCCGCTTCAGATACTCGAGGGAGCCGACAAACACGATGTGCTTCAGCTCATGGTAGTGAAAGTTGCTCGCTCTCAGAGGCATGACAAAGTTTCGGAGGCCGATCAACGCCGATTTCACGTCTCCAAATATGCACACGACCACATGACCGCTGAGAACTGTCATGGCTGCCTCGCTCCGGGTCTGTGAAGGATTAAAAAAAAAAAAAAAAAAAAGTGTTTATGACACAAAATGCCTTTTCTAGCAAATGTTAGTGCTTTCTCTTTTTTCAGTTGCCTGTTCACCCAGAAAAATCTATCATGCAGTTCATGACTGCATTAGACTATGAAAGTAATATGAAAAATGGCATATGTATTAGTACAAGAAATGTTCTATGTACAGGGCCCCCATATAGCAAATGACACGTCAAACACCTCATTACAGAGTGTTTAAGTGCCCTGTCAACCTCTGATGGTGCTTTGTGACATGACACATCTGTCACCGGAGAGAAGAGTGTCGGGGACAAATGACGTGTGCCGAGTAAAGGAGCAGAACCCACCAAGATGACCTTCTCGATGTCTTTGGACGGGCACCAGTGAAACATCCCCGTGGAGTCGTATTTCTTTACGTTCTCATCCATGCTCTCAATCTGCTCGTTCCCTGGGATGAGGAGCGGGTCATGTCTAATCAAACAAAAAGACGGGAGGGAGGGAATGAAATCTCATCAGACACTGTAAATGTGGATTAAATGAGCTCGCTCTTGGCTTTTGACTAATAAAGCAAAATCATAATACGATAATCCTGAGAAAAGAATGCTTTTAAATCCACTTTGGAAGACCTGGAGACAGAATCGTTGGGCTGTCGGTGCTTAGGCTGATATCTCTGTATGCATGGCTTGTGCTGTTCTGGATGTTATATATTAAATTTATTTTATATTTTATTTATACAGTATATTGCCTGTTTTTTGTTTTGTGTCTGTTCTGGTGTATCCTTGATAAGATTAAAACATTTTAAGATACAAGTTACAATAATAAGATGAGTAAACTCAATTAAAAAGTGCAAAAATTAAATACCTTACAATAAATTGAGCTAAAGAAATTATAATAATGACTAAAAAAGAAAAACAAAAGTTAGACAGATTTTTCATCGTCAAAAACATTTATCAATAGACAGAATATTTAGGGATCTCCAAACAAATCAGTTGTACTCAAAAAGTAGCTTTCTTCCTTTTCCCCCCTTTGCTCATTCCTGTCAGAGGCCATCTGTAGAAATGCCAACAAAACTGCCATGTCATCAAGCAGAGTGACATCAGCAGCGGCAGCCAGGCGGAAGGAGATGGCAGCAACACACTGCGCTGACTGGCACGAGCACGGAGATGCAATTACGCCCCCTTACTGCATACAGCTTTTGACGTAGTGCGCTGCGTGGTAAAAGCTTTAACAGACCAGACTTTAAATATTTCAGCAATTTGCCCAATCATATTTGCTTTTCAAAGTGATGGGCATTAATGTTTAAACAGAGCATCAGAACTACATAAACTAATTTCACTGAACGCAGTGGTGAGCTTCATCCTCCCCAGCACTGACCACTGAAGTGGTCTCCCAGCATGAGTTCCTGCGGTTTGTAACACGCTTTGCTCTGGTCAGAGTGGTATGATCTCTGGACACAGTTCCTAGAGATATATTCAAATTTAAGATACTTGGGTTACCAAAAACATACAGATTAATCTGTAAACAAACAGACGACAAACAAATGCAGTTAAATAAAACATGTACATGTATGAAAATCATATCTCATTTCTTGCTCTTAGCAGAAATGGTACACATTCATACCAAACGTCAGTCACTCCCATCCTCATGAAAAAGAACAATTTCCGTTTGAGATGTAACTTTTTCTCAACACGTTTTATATATGAGGCCATTGTTCTGAGCCATACTTTCTGAAGCATTTACATTTACCTGCCTTTTAGCCTAAAAGTGGAGCTCCATGCTGTCTTTAAGTAAAGTTCCTGCAGCTCCACTGTAACAATTACCCATTTATCCAGGTCTAATCTGTCTGTCACTGTTCTGGGGCTGCAGTCTATCCCAGCATGCATTATGAGAGAGGCAGAGCATATGCTGAACAGGTCCCCAGTCTACCACAGAGCAAATACAGAGAGCAGAGAGAAGAACACATCTACACCTACGGGCAGGTACGACGATGCAATAGAGCTGGAATTACTTTCATGATTAATATAGATATTTTTCTGATATTTATATATTGTGTACGTGTGCAAAATCAAATTAAATAATGTGATACTCAGTGCAATGCAAACTCTTATAAACACATATAAAACAAAAACTTAATGACTACGATCAATTAAGCTTTACTAATCCCAATTTTTGATTACAATCCACTTGGAATCACTGATTTGGACAACATCATCTAGTGAAATCACATCAATTTACGATAATACTGAATTTTTACAGTTTCCGGTTCACCTGTATGTCTTTGGGCTATTGGTAGAGTCCCACACAGACTAAAGGAGAACATGGAGACTGAATAAAGTAAAGTCCTACCCAGCCGATGTGGTCGAACACCATCAGCTACAGTGGCAACAGTGCTTCTACGGAGGCCGTGTGCTGCCCAAAACAACTTTATTTCCACCTACTGGACTTTGTCAGAGTCAGATCAGAGCTGGCGATGTCATCATCTGAGACTCAGACAGAAGACTTCTGTCTCCGTCCAAAACCTTTTAAATACTTCAAGTCATCTCCTTGTAAGAAGAGCATCTCTTTAATCCACGTGAGTACTTAAAAGAATGCCACTTAAAGTAACATGTTAAGTATGCATGAAAGTGTCAGCCGAAACCTCCATCCCTCGGGCTCCGAGAGACTGAAGCCAAAAAAGCCCGCCTTGGGCTTCTATACCCCTAGGCAAGACCTGGATGTCCTTTCAAAAATGGAAGGAGTCGGAGGAGGAAATGTCTTTTCTGCCACTTTCTGCCTCTTAGGATCTCATCTGTCAAAGAAATTCTAATTTGGACAGAGCGTGTGCGCATATTAAATTATGTGGGTGAAAGCATGTAAAATATCATTATGAAAATACCAGAACTTGAAAATGTAAGAGCAAAGGCTCGTGAGAAAATATCACCTAGATTCTCACAAAACTGCTGGAAAAACTGAGAGACACTGAAAGCTCTCCACGCAGGGATTAACTTTAACGATAGCTTAAATGATTGATTCATTTGCTGATTATGTTTTACAGTTAATTGGTTTATTTTAGGATTAATAGTCTATGAAATGTCAGAAAGTTGTGAAAATAACTCACTAAACTTCCTCAGAGCTCAAGGTGGCATCTCAAGATTTTTTTTTTTCATTCGACCGACAGTATAAACCCAAACATATTCAATTTAAAATGATATAAAAACAGAATAAAGCCGCCGGTTCTCACATTTCACGAGCTGGAACCAGAAAATGTTTCATATCTTTGCATGAGAAGTGATGTTCATAAATCTCCTGTGAATCAACAAATCCATAAATTCAGCGCTATTTATCCATGACAGTCATCTTCTATAACTCTGGCGGTGCTCTGCTTCATCGGCTTGTGCTCGAGTCTTAAATTCAAGTCCTAATAAGAGTGAAAGCATTTAGTGGTTTTACACCTCGGCTAAATATTTCATCAGAAGTCGAATGTTTCAGCACTCGCTCGGTGGAGCTCCTGTCACTTCAGTTTGTCCTTGTGGAGATGACTGGTGAGGCAGAGCTCTGCCAGGATAGCTATCGCTCACTGTCAGCCATGACGGCTTGTCACTACCCTGCACTGCCAATTGCCTCAGCAGTGCTGTAGCAGACATGACGTGTATGTCACGGCGCAGTCCGATGTGACCGAACGCGTTGTGACATCCCACAATTAGATGTGTCTTATGACCCATCAAGGAGCCTGTGGAAATGGTGTTAATTTCAGCGAGGTCGTCGTTGCTTAGTTTCAGACTGGACGCGTTAGTTTGCTGATACATCTGGAAACAGGAGACAGCTCCGCTTCCACGGCTGATTGCTTCCTTCTTTTGTGCGGTTCGTTTCATTACGCGGAGTAGAGGCGTCTGCGGGTGTCGTCTCCGTGAGCGCACTTCGAAACATTCAGAATGATCAGCAGCATAATTCACTGCTTTAGTGGTAAGATGACACGTTTGACAAGACTTCACACGTCATGACCGCGAAACATAAAGCCAGGTGTCTTCCAGAGGAGCGTGGTGACAGCTGAGAGAGACATAAAGTAGAAGCTAAACATGCATATTATGTAAATTTTCTATTTCAGACTCACTGCACTAGCTGACTGTAAGTGTGCACAAGCAGCGAGGACAGGCAAAGTCTTTGAAAATCCTCCCCATCATGCAAACTGACAAAGGCTTGCTCTTCAAAACCCACAGCCAATCTGTTGATCATTACTTATTTACAAAGGCCTTGAGGCCGCAGGTCCTGTAAAAACACATTTGATATAGTATACAGCAAGATGTTTTTTTCCTCGCTTGTTGCAATGAAGTATCCCTTAGGCTACCGCAGCGATTCCCTCTCCAGCGTGTAGGCAGCAGACACGCTGGATGAAATAACACATCCACCTGTACTGTGGAGTGTATTAGCATGACAAGTAGATTGGTTTGGTGGGCTGATATTTAGCTGATGGCTATAGCATTAGAAAAACCTGCCTTTGTTACCCAAGAGTCTGGAAATCACCTGGAGCGATTCAACTTTGACACCACTTTGAACTAAATCAAACAATCAGAGAAGGGCAAACGCCCACCTGAAAAAATCACAGGCCATAGATCAAAGGAAAATGCTGAATTATGCATATAAACGCTCCTTTTAGATATAATACCAAATCATTTTTATAACTATTCTACTATCGCTGATCTCCATTGTATGTCATAGTATTAAACAATATGTGTATCTGTGGATTTCATTTCTAAATGTCAAATGAATAGCAGCCATATTAGCAGTGGGAACATAAAGTCATCTGTCAGTTTTAATTCAATTTCATCTGTACAATTCCACTTTGTATACGTCAGGCTGCAGGACTTCCCTTGTTGCCTTGCCTCCTTACAACACGGCACTTAATGACAATGACTATTACTATTATCATCCCTGTAATGGCCTCTTGTTGAATAACAGCGTTATCTCCAGTCAAAATCAATAAGCGGCGATTTAATTTTACGGGACAAGATAAAAGCAAGGTAGCATTTGAATTCGCCTTTCATTGTGATGATACATATCATCTGTGGCCTTACGTGCTGAAAAGAGCTCAGAGGGATCCAACAATAGATGAATAGCCTTGGGCTATCTATCCTTTAGAGCCTCTCTGACTAGCTGGTGCTGTCATTAGTGCCAGGCCTGTTTAAGAGCTGCAGTCTGTGGTTGTCACTTGAAACCTTCTGCAAGTCTGACATGTTTGCCATGAAAACAGGAGCACGCAAACATTTTCTTTAAGATGTTTTCCACGATACATCCTGCTGAGCCCGACCAACGCTGGACTTTTGAGATTGACATCAATATCAACGTTTGAGAGTTTTAAAAATACAAAAACTGTCATGCAGGTATTTGCTTTTAACATAAACACATAATGAAAAACATTTTTGATGACCTGTAAAGCAGCACTTAACAATCTTTTCTTATCAACTGTAAATCAAATGACTGTGTAATGTTAAAGGAATCGCCCATAGTGATGAACCCACAGAGAATTATTACCAAACTCTGCAGTTCCTCTCAGCTCTGCGCATCAGTTTAGCGTTTTTCAGCTCATTGTTTTGGTTTTATGGCTCGCAGCTTTACTGTTTTGGGTCACTCTCGCCGCTCGTATCAACCTTGTTTCAAATCACAGCATTTACTGTGAACACCAAACAGCAGACAGATGAAATTAGTGACACGCTGGTGGACATGATGGAGCATTTGGCAGCGAAAAAGTTAGCTACTTCCATGAGGAGTTGGTGGAGACCAAAAACGGAGCCAAAAGAATGAATTTTGGACACTGGGGGAACAGAAACATGACTCAAAATGTATGATAATGTTGCTCCGTATGTGTTGGATGTGCATATACATAAGCACCTGTTTGTTATCTCGTTCAATAATATGTGATGTGTTTACAGCTTGTTGCTGCCCCCAAGTGGCCTAAAAATCAGCTGATTAAGTTTAAGTTTGGTTAGTAAAGACTGTTTTTAATGTACTGAGTGGTACATTTTACAGTTAAAAAACAAACTTGTCAGCACCCTCTGGTGAACATATTTTGAACAGACAAAGCAGAAAAATCATCATTGTTGTCCTACCTCATGATCTTGGGCGAGGAGTTTGGAGAATTTCTCATGCCTCCGTTACGTTGCTTTTTTTTAGGCGATAACGCCGACTGTTGGTCCTCTTCAACTACAAGAAACAGCAACAGTATGAGGGAACGAATTATCAGAAGACACGCAAAAAACCAAACATCAGTGACAGCAAAAGAACAAGACAGCAGGATCTGAGGTCAGTGAATTCAAAGAGATAATACGGTTACAGAGACACAGTGGAGAGAGAGGTTGGGTGAACAAGATGGAGTGGACAGGACACTTTAATACGTGTGCAACGGAAAACAGTCCAATGTTCGCACGACGACAACAGGATGCATTAGCACAACATTTGCATGATTGTGTATGAAGATGCAAACATGCAATACTGCCATCATCAACCATCATGCCAACTGCTAATGTCTAATCTGTGAGGTTTTATTCACCGCACTCTAAACCAGAGCATTGGTGTAATCCACATGTCAACAAGTTTAGAATTCAGATAATGTAGTACCACAAATACATCAAAGGGTATTAGGATACTTAATTTTTTTTAATCCCTTGTTAGTACGAATTTCCTCAGACCTGACTTGGATAGCTTCTCTTTTTGCCATGCTAATCACTCACATTCTTATTTAATTAAGGCAATAACCTATAAACATCAAGCATCCAATATTATAAATAAGGCCGCTTTTGTGCCAATACTGAATCCAGTCTGGATTGCTGGTCTTTCTTCATCTTGGGAGTGACGCTCTTGGCTCATATAATTAGCTTGGTCCTCGTGCCAGAGTGATTTATGTACAGCTGAGATGCCCCATGGACATTGTCTTTATCACTACAAGAAACTGCACAGAGCTCTTCATAGGGAACGAATTACAAGTTTTACCCTGGAGTAAAGTAATCAGGAAAATATTTGCACGAGCCAATATCACGGCTGAAGAAAACAACTCTGTGGAAGTTGCTGGTAAAATAAACACAAGCAGCAAAAAATGTGTTTTCGCTAATTGCATTTTAACAGCCATTGTTTATAGTGGGAAGAGCTTGTTACAGGTCATGGAAAATACGCTTGAGTGTCTTTTAATGACGGTTCAAGCTGTCAACGGCGCTTTTTTGAACGAAGAAACTTAAAAGAGCTGTCGTCAAAACTAAAAAAAAAAAAAAAAAAGTCTCAAAGATCATGCTCCTCTGAAAGTGAACGCAGGATTTCAAGCATTGCTAGCATGTCCAAGAGTGACACCATAATGGAAAATGTTGAAGTGTGGGGGGGTTCCAGTGGAGAGGGATGCTCCAACACACTGGCCCTTCACATCTTGCTCGGCCTGTTCAATATTTAATGTTTCACAGCTGACAGCTGCACACACTGGGTCATTAGTAAGGAATGCTACACATGCAACCACTCCAGCCTGGCAAGCACATGCTTTGGTTGTGCTGTTGTTGAGTTCAGGCCTGCCAAACACGCCAAGGGGGGGGGGGGGGGGGGGGGGGCTGGCCCTTACAGTGCCTGTGACTGAGTGTGGCGTGATTGGATTGACTGGGGTGGTATCTGTATTTCACCGGAAGGCTACGTGCCCGCTGGAGCCGGCTGGCCTCTTCTGCCACCCCTGGTAGCCGCCCCACCTGGCCCAGGTCCCCAGAGCCCATGAAGCTCAGTCTCAGAGCAGAGGGCCCCGCGGGGAGCAGCAGGCTTCCCTTGCGGTTGTTTACTAGAGGGACAGACACAGCAGCGACTCCGCTACAGGGCCCCCTACAGACCTCGCCGGTCGAGTTGTGGTTCAGTTTAGCTGACTTGTATTGATATGTCGACGACTGGATTAGGGGACCGTCGTTTACTGCTAAATGAAGAGGAGTCAAAATCAGGATTTGTACAATGCAAGTGAATGGATTATTTGGTTTTTTTTTTAAAGGGTCAGTTTACCCAAATCACAAATAAACATAAAATGTGTTTTTATTCAAATGTATCGCATATTTTAACCAAATTTCAAGGAAACTGGCAAAAGAAAATGCAAACGCATGCTTGTTTCCATCCTCTGCCACAATGCGATTATTAGTTTATTATTATTGGTTCATTGAGATAAGCAGTAGGTGGCGCCAGTCATCCTGTTGGAAAACCGTCAGACCATTGCAGAAGAAGAGGGTGCAGCAAGGCAATATATGACATTTCTGTTTGTTTCATGTATGAAAGTGAGGAAGGTTACGCAGTTACGGCAGATGCATGTGAAGCGATGAGGAAACGTTTTAATGTGCGGGAACAGCTGATCAGTCATGTGTCGCAAGTTATTCGAAAAAGCCGTTTTCCGTCTCCCATTAAGCGCATTGACTCAACCTCAAGTGGGTGGAATAATGCTTTTTTTTTTCTTATTTTGTCTTTTCAGTCAACCTTTTCTAATGCGATACTTCAAAATGTGGACAGGCCTCATGTCAGCAGTTTTCATTGGAGCTACCTTCTTCTGAAGAAATAGTCATTATGAAAACTGTTCACAGTGTGTTTATAGTTTATCCAGAGTAGCAAGGACATTATTTATGGATAGACACATTGCTGTTAATTCTTTTTATATCAGATTTTGTGATTCAGTGTGTTAGTTGGAGATCTCATAAAACTGAAACAACATACATGTGCAGATGTGAAGTTATAAAATGCTTGCTTTGCGATTTAGGTGGACCGACCCTTTAAGTCTTCACATTCTCCACACGATAGGATTTGATCTGAACTGACTTCAGTAAGACCTGCAGTGTGTATGTTAATAAAACATCTTGTGACTCTTATCATAATGAAAGCGGAATCACTGGTTTTGGGGGGTAATTCTTTCTGGCACAAGAATGCTAATAGCTGAATAATTAAAAAACCTCATTTTTATTAAACACCACTTAACCACTTGGCATAGCCACCAATGAAATGCTGGATTTGACATTCGCTTTGATATTCATAATAAACATGAATTAATAAATACGCTTTCAGGTGTTCCAGCGATTGTTATGTCTTAAGAACAAGGAGGTGACAATGTGCATTAACAACCACTAGCTGCTGTGTGCAGTTTATCCCTGATGAGGGAGGAGTGAGTCAGTATCCACTTGACTATCTGAAATGTGAAAGCTTACAGCTCCACAAGAGGTAAAACTGGTAAAGATAACATGATAAAACAGACAAAAGGAAGCAGAGGAAAAGTGTTCCCCTTACTCTAAAAAAAATGGCTAGGAGCTAAAACTGGAGAATAGAGATGATTATTTCAACAGTCAGCTGTCTGGCAGATTATCCTCTCTGCTCCAGACCTCCACTATTCATCTGCCCCATGTCAAACATGCACAGCACTTCTCCAGGACAACACGTTGTGGCAGATTTGCTGCCTGTCACAGATCCTGTTAACGTGGACGGCCCACATGGTTCACACACACACACACACACACACACAAGAGCTGAGAAAATATTAGACTAACTCTTTTTTGATGCCTCCTGTCTGGATCTCCATTAGAAATTCTTGCATACGTTGACTTTAGATGTTTCACTGTTGCATATGTGCTGCACACTGGATTAATCCATCCCCACGCACAGCGCAGCAGTAGCACCATCTACTGCTGAGCTGTAACCGATACCCAACACAAACCACTCAGAAACAATTTTCCTAACGCTTTGCATAGAAAATATAATGATGGATGATGGTAGACCGGATAGAGCGATGAGCAGCAAACAGTGAAATACAGCAGGTTAGAGACAGTTCAAGTGGTGATAGCTGACAACGCACAAGTGGAAGGGTTAGAGGAAAAAAAAAAGACAAACGAGAGAGAATGGAAATCAAAACTTACTTGATTTGATATATCCATTATAGCTATTTTTAGCTGAGGAAAATGCAGAGACAGATGAGAGGTTACAGGGAAGAACAGGTTGTAATGAAAGCAAATTATAAATGACAGCTGGGAACTGAAGGCTGAGAGATTTCTCTTTAAGGCACATTATTAAAAGAGAGGTGCCTTGAAGACAACACGGACAAAGCAATGAGAAATAAAACACGGGTCAGTTAGGAATATGATTTTCAGCCATGTGGTCTGTAAGCTTGAACAGTGGATCGTTGTCAGTGTGTGGAGGAGGTCACCTGCTGAATCAGTCATGTCTGATGTGTTCCAGTAAGTGCTGATTTGGTGATTTGCAAGTCAAAAGAGGACCAGGTGTCGAGGTTGAACCTGGGCTACATTTGAGCAGTGAGGTTTAGGCCTGCATCAATTAATCATTTGGCTTAGAAAACAGTGAAAAAGGCTTGTTACAATTTCCTAAAGCCCAAAGCTGACATCTTCAAACAGCTTGTTTTGTCCAATCAACAATTTAGAACACAAATATTACTGATTTACTTTCAGATAGTAGAGGATATTTGATGGTTTTGCTTGAAAAAATGAATGGATCAAATCAAAATTTTGCACATTTTGTTCATTTCAGCCCAACATTATATGACTATATGTCAATATGAAGCAGCTCCTTAGCACAGCACACAATGAATTGTATTCATTAAAATGCTGTTTAACCTTGACGTCAGCAATGTAGACCAAATTGAGCCTGGTTTTAACTTGTCTAGATGTCTTTTGACAAGAAAAGAACTTATGTTTACTGTGTAGCACTGCTTGAACATTTAGTCACTATGTGGCAATACTGCGTGTGTGTTCTTGTTCTTAAATCAATAGTATTATGTTTATTTTTTTCCCTCTTCTTTCCCAAAATCTGTTTCCCATTTCTCCACACTGCCGGACACAACCTGCACGGATACATGGAACTTTCTGTGAGTCACTTTTTGGAGCCGTGAGTCCCACACGTGCTCATTAGTACCTTATTTCAACCCCTTGCTTATAATAAAGGTCATGCATTGAGCTTAAGGCAGGACAGTGACAGCAATGTTCAAACAGGGACCTTGCTGGTCCTGGCATCTGTCGCCTGCAATCGGAGGGCGCGAGCAGAGTCACAGGACTAACAGGCTAGCATCTGTCCCACAACGAGAGAGAGGAGAGGGGCGGGGGCACTCGGCTGCCTGGTGGTTAGGAACTGTCAGGCTGAGTTTCATGACAACCGGTAGCACTCCAAAAATGAAAATGCAAACATAATTTCCATGTCAGGCCGTATAAGGCCTCGCTCCGCGCGTCTCCCGCACCGTGTCGACAGCAACTCCGGAGCTCTGCTTGAGCTTAGCTAGCCGGGCGATGCTCACAGCACACAACCCTGGAAGACATGTCGAGGGTTGCAAATGCCCAGAGACGTTCAACTATACACAGAATGGTGCTTGATCAAGAAACATTCACTAAAACTGTATGACAGTCTACAATGTTTTCCAGCAAATTGTATCAACGCTCTGCAAACTCGAGACACATTCTTCATGCCGTCTGCGATACATCAGTACAATTTAACATGCCCTCTGGCTTTAAAGGGGAATCACACTTGAATTAAGTATTCATCTGCAGCTCAATTATCAAATACGATCCAGCACAATTCTACAGTCTTTTATTCCTCTTGCAATCAAATGCAATCCAGTTCTGTTCCATTGTATTCTGTTCACCTTATTGTACAAATCAATCAATATCATGAGACTGAAAACCTCAAAGCTAGAAACCCAGAGCTTATCTGCTGGCAGTGAATGTTGGCACTGGTTTGTGTACTGAATATGTTTTGGAGATTTTACCCCCAGTGGTGGTTCAAGCTTTTGATCTTAATTTAATAAAACCAGTACATTAACCTCATTATGTACTGCTACCCTCAGAAAATCCCCTCAGGTGCTCTCAAAACCGCCCTTTTTTTTTAAATTAATTGTCAGTGGCGTTTACACATATAAATATCTCAAATCCTATCCTGTTCACCCATTTCTGGAGGGTACAGTAGTGAAATATTTGGATTAAGTGAATGCTATTTGGGTTATTCTTGAAATGAAGTTACCCTCTCCAGTGACATCATTATAGCACTTGTACGCTCCTATCAAAACAGATAATTTGAAGAAATGCATGCAAATTCTCCCCCAGGATTCCCAGGTTTGAGTGTGCATCAGGAGATTTGCGGCGGGGATGCACAGCTGTACATTTTTCATGGCTTCGGCTTTAATTTCTTGGAAATATGTCGGTGAGGTCACTGGAGGGGGGAAGCGTGCTTTTTTTTTCCAGGGGAGAATTAGTTTTCACACTCTGCAAAAATTTTGCATTAGTGACCGTCGGTCTAATTTAAACTACAGGTCAATTTGAATTCACATTCTCTGACAAAACACCAGCAAAACAGTATACTGGCATGCTTCACGACAGCTAAAAATCACCTCCAAAAGTAGCAGCACAGACAAAGCGACATCTATATCCATGACAGTAACACCACAGCTGCTAGAGCTAGACAGCACACACGCTAAAGACACACTGCACGGTTAACACAGTGCATGTTTCAAACACTGAAGAGCACATGTCATGGCGACAACTTACAGGCACGTAAAGTGGCTGAGCAATCATTAACAGAGACAGCAGAGAGTGGGATGTCGCGTTGAGGGGAGTCCATGTTACAACGCACATTAACTGGCATGCAAGAGCAGTCCCGCTCTGAGCGGCCGCAATCAAAACAACATGCCAGTCTCATTTTCTTGTAGGCGGGCGTCTTGGCTACAGTCACGGGTTCAGACGAGAGGAGAGGAAGAGCAGGTTAATGTTGAGGGTCGTTCTGGAGGAAGAGTGGACAAAGGCAAGACAGGGCACAGAGGAAGGCTGCTGCTGGGATGCACAAGATAAACTTAGTCTTGACAGCGTGCAAATGTCAGACGAGGAAATCAGAATTTTTTTCCACTTTTTGTGGTTTGTTCAGTTTGGGTCATTTCTGGGACGAGTGGCAGAAATATCACGAGGTCCTAAAGTCATGTGGTTTTTGGTTAAAAATGTGACATGAGTGAGGTGAAGGAGGGCAGGTCGTGTACTTTTTCAGCAGCAGAAGAAACAATAATTCCCACAGTTGTCTCTTGACCTCCTGCCTTCACCCCCTTCACCTCAGCATAAGCCCTACAATCGTACTGTATGTCCACTACGTGTTGAGAAACGATTCGAGCATGTGTTATCATTTTACTGCTCTTAAATATCTGCACTGGTTTCAGCTGAGAATTGAAACTCTGGGGCAAGATAGCAGAAATGCATCCAACAAGAGGTCAAAGTAAATGTGACGATGTCTCACATAAAACAGTTTTCTGGATCTTAGACAGATCTGTACGTGCATCCGGAAAGGACAAAAACAAAAACGACAAGTTCCGCCTGTGTGAAACTGTATTAGACCATAAATTCATTTGACATTCTCAAGCAACACATGCCGCGCCTTTGCTTTTGTCCCGAAACATTCCTGATATCAGATGTGCTGGGAGAAACTGTTCAGTCACCTCAGTGAATTTGATCGCTGTGGGGTGTCAAAAGATTTATTCCTTCTATCAAAACAGCTCAAATGAAATGTTCCTCATTTCTCTTCCTAGTGGTTTTTTCAGTTGTGCTCTAGTTGCAGGGATGTTGTGTTTGTCAAAGGACTGCGGGGACATCTGGTGGTGATGTGGAGTACTGCTGCCTCTAGCAGGCATGAATGAAATGTTCTGTTAATAATACTTTGGGGATGCTGGAATAACTTATTTTTCTGCATTCTCCAACTGCTCAACTGTCTATCCTTGACTCTCTGGGTCTTGTTCCCAAAATTTTATTATTATATAACAGCAATAGAATAATTTATAAGGTTGTTGCTCATTTTCGTTGAACGTTTTCCTCAATTTGAAAGCGACGTGCACATGACAACAGGGGGGATCCAGGCAGCATCAACCATTGTACATGCAACATTTACAGTAACACTCAAACAGGTTGCTTCAATCAGGGGGAGCAGGCTGTGTTTTCGGAGGGGGAATGAATCCACATTACTCACAATATATCACTAAAGTGAATTTTTAAGGAAAGTGTGTCAAGTTCCCAAGCAGCAGGAAGAGAATACAGCAGATGTTAGCTGTTAGCTGTAATGGTTAAGACAAGACCAACTGTATTAAATCCTAGTGAAAGATCAACAAAGTGACACATGATGGTTTTAAGGTATAGAAACACACGATCCATCCTGGTACCTGTGGTGTCTCTCTGCATGCCTGTTAACTTCACAAAGTAAGCAATTCACTGTAACAGGCCAGACAGCTATTATACGAAAGAAAACAAAGCAAACATCCACACAGGCAAACAGACAAAATGCACACTTAGACTGTATTCACATGTGGCTTGAGGGGAGTTAACTAGCTTGTTTTCTCACTTATCTGTGTATCTATAGAAGGTGGGAATCACATTGGAAAGAGAATATGCTATTGATGCTGAATAGTTCTCTCTGCTCGTTGATCTTGTACATTAGAAGTGGTATCTACATGCACAAAAAATAAAGAATATCTAAAGAATCAGCTCACCCAAATCTGAGAATATCTCAAAACCTCAGCACATAAAAACTCAACTGTCTAGAAGAACAGCTACCGATGGTGAGCTGTGTTTTGTAATTTGGGTGAACTGACCCATTAATGGGGCCAGGTATTTATGTCATGCAGAGGCCCAGACATGTAGTTTTACAAGGGAAACTTGGAGCGCACCTGTTTATTTTGGCTGCAGAAAGAAATCCAATGACCTTTTTTTCATGCACAAGTTACAAGGTTTCAGGAAATGAATAATTAATGCAGGAACTAAGTGGTTTGGACACATGCCTATGTAGGTCATGTAAATACGCCATCACACCGCTAGACTGATGGGAGCTCAGCGCTGTTTCACTGTAGGTTGTGAAAAAATGTTAATCAAGTCAAGCAAACAAAGACGGTGTTTTTATATGCTGTCACTTACATTTCTTGCATCCACATTTCTTTATCCTTTTGGGATCAGTAATGTCATCGTGGCAGGCTTTACAGTAAAACAGAGCCCTATTGGAGAAGAACAAAAATTCCATGTAAACTACTGTCCAACATACTGAAATCAAATGTTTACAGACAGTTTCTATTCACTGCGTCTGCAACAAGTAGTTCCAGTTCAGTTTTTTTGTTTTTGATGCTTTCATATAAAAATGTTGAAGCGGTTAATTAGAAAGTATGAGGTTAATTAAGCAAATTTAATACCTGGTTTTCAAAAACAAGTCGAGCCGGCATTTAATTTCTCAACATATGGGATGAAATATGTCAAGAGTGGGGTGAGCATTCCTTTGGGAGGCCAGTATTACAGCTAAATGATGTTTTGACCATTATGAGCCCTGCAGTGGCTGTGCAGAGCCCTGTGAGCGGTGACACTATTCTCTAACACTGACCTGAAGTACCTTTAAACTGCCTTTGAATCCTACGCTCGCTGGAGCAAAGAGCAGATAACAGCAGAGACCACTCGGAAACAAGATGGTGCACTTTAAAGTCATTTCCTGTGTCTGTGTCTTGTGGGTTTCCCCATTGCCACGCCCCTTTAAGAGACCAGTGGCAGGTCTGTTCGTTCCAATGGGAGAAGTGAACATGAGCACTTCACTATTTAAGTCCAGGAAGAAGAGTTTACTTCGCCGCATGTTCACTGAAGTAAACACTGGACCCACTTTTTACAATCTACATATCTTATGATCATTCTGACTGTAAAAATGTGTAACTTTATTGTGATCTGTCTGCATCAGCAAAGCACCCTCACAGGACCTGGAGCAGCACGCCAAAATAAGGCACAAACTTTACATCTGTGCTGCATCTAGTGTTATATTGTTTTGACATAAAGCGGATAGAAATGCTGTGTGGCATGAAGGCTAATGCAGCAGAGCAGGAAAAAAAACTGCATGACTTCACTTTTAACCGCCATTTAATCCCATTCATTACCTCTTCACTTCTTTGGCATCGCTGGCAATGAAGAAGCCCAAGGTCCCCTCCTGCATCTTCACGTGGTTTCCAGGGTTTATCAGGGTGCTGCGAGGATTTATAGACCAAAGATGTCACAGCGAAAAGTTATATCAGAGAATTTGCAAGGCTTCGCACTAATCACCGGCGGTGGCCGGGACGCTGGCTGGATTAGTT
Source organism: Chelmon rostratus (assembly GCF_017976325.1). NCBI lineage: Eukaryota > Metazoa > Chordata > Actinopteri > Chaetodontiformes > Chaetodontidae > Chelmon > Chelmon rostratus. The sequence goes on along the minus strand of NC_055678.1, from coordinate 8,922,690 downwards.
TTCACAACTCATTTGGCAGGATAGCCTCTGTTTATTAAATTAAGTTGATGAAAGCAGATAGCGGTGACACTTCAAATGGTATAAAAGGAGCATCAGGGCATTGGAGAAACCATTAAAACAAAGCTTCAGCTGTGCTTAAAGAACTGCCACCTCCCCTATTAATTTGTCATGATGTGATCAGAAACGCTTGTGATGTCTGTGAACAAACCAATTTAGCGCATTTTGTAGGGCGCCTTGTGTTTGCAGTCAAACAGAGAAGCCGATTCAAAGTAGCTTCATCACGGAAAGTAAACACTGACAGCAAACACACCTGCGCACTGAAGTTTTTGCATCCATGAATTTTAATGACTTCAACAAGCCACTGCGAGCACATCCACTTACCTGCTTTCCCTTTGATCAGACTTGTACTCTATTGCTATCAGCAGCAGCTTTAGCTTCACGTAGCAGAGTCTGCAAAAGAGAATAACAATATAATTAGACTTCATGCATGCTAAATATGTAGTTTTATGAAAATCTTCTTAGCTTTGAGTGGCACCTTTTTTCTACTTTGAGGTCTGACTTCTATTTTTGAAGATGAGCGCCTGTATTTCGGTTGTAGTGAACACTCTTTTTTGGAGTCACTCACTCACAAAACCAGTAGCTGAAAAAGTATTATTGTAATTAGAGTGTTTAGAAATGGACATTTAAGGATGTTGTAGAGAAATGGCTCATAAATGTACGAAAGCCATATAGTGCCAATGGTCACAATAACCAAATATTACAATTATTATGATGATTGTTGTGATTTTGATTTGTTTAACCTGCTATCTCAGAAAATTACTAAGACATAATGAGATAATTATTTACATGATTATTTTATCATCTTGAGATAAATAAAGTGTTGAAAAATGAAAACAACTGTAACCATGGCTGCTTTCAGCTTCTGTAGAGAAACCTGTAGCTTTAAGGTTGAAACATTATCTAATCTTTATACTCCTAGATGTCCAGACAGCCATTTGTAAACCTTCACCTTTTTGCATTTTAAAATTTTAAGTTACTAAAAAGACTAATGCCAGATGACTCAAAGCATCAATTTCTTGCACCCAGGAAAGCCTGATCCCAGTGTAGCAGAAAAAGACAAAGCCACAAAGCAAAACTTTTAATTTTAAAGAAGCATGTTGGTGTACTTACTCGCAAATTACTGGGAAGGACAAGCCCACAAAGGCACTGGACAGGTACTCTGTGTACATCTCATTGGCTACACCTTCTAGGTAATACTTCTGCCATGTGTCCTCCTCAATCTACAACAAAGATTTATCACAGAAAGCTTTTTTTTATCACAAAAAGAACTGAACACAAAAAACAGAATAATGTCTCAGTTTAATTTCTTTGTTTTACAAGTTCATCCCCACCCACTCACCAGATGCTGCACATGGGCCTCATCTGGGATAATCATTATCTGTTCAGACTAAGTTTATGGCCAACTTTACTTTTGTTCTTAATCCAGTGAGCACAGATGGATGAATCTTAGCTGTGGCTACCTTGATGAAGGACCTCATGGAGAAAAGGTTGGCCAGCATGGTGGAGAGGCCCTGAGCCAGGCAGCTCTGGGCGATGAAGCCAAGCTTCAGCTCCGCAAGACAAATGGCGTCATCTCCCTCCTTCCAGGCCCAGCTTGGGATGTTCAAAAGGTGGGCCTAGAGGGAGGAAAACAAAGTAGATTCACAGATATTCAAAGCAATAAAATCAAATCTGAATTATATCAAGGCAAACATCCAAACATAAATGACTCCAGTAGCCTCTGTAGTTCATGACACAGTAATAGATTACACCAACCTTATTGTGGTACTGCAACATTTGAGTGATTATTCTGATCTTTGGATGGTAGTTCTTGATAGATATTACCCTGATGCATGAAAAAAGGACAAAGCAAATCAGCAAATCTGAGTTTTCCTATTCATACTCTGCTTTTTCCATCATTCACAAACACACGATAAAAACTCCTTACAGCTCTAACAAATCAATTTCAAATCAGCTGCAGCTGACACTTTACATTCATGCCCAGAGATGTCAAACCAAAGTTTGTCGTGTCCTTTAATGAAAGAAAACAGTGTGTGTTGTAACAGATCCACGTTTCCTCTCTTCTTGAGTTCTTGGTAATCGTCCAAAAGGGAAAGTGAGCAGCAGGAGCTCGTCCATGCTGAGAGTCTGTCTGCTTGCAGCGAGAGCCAGCTCCGACATGCTCGCTTACACTCACTGTTTAAGTCCAGGAAGAAGTGGGAACTGGTATCAAACACTGGCACTCACTTTGGGAAGTATGATCGCTTGGGAGCATTTCATATATCACTGCCTATTGTGTCTGGATTTCCAAATACCTGTCAGCAGTCTAGAGGACATGCTGTTGCAGAGATTTTCAAAGTTTCCGTATTGTTTACACAAGATGAGCCAGTGTCAACAAAGTGCCGACTGAAGGGAAGAACATCAATATTTCTTTTGCGTGATTACACTGGTTTATGCATTAAAAGAGTATTAGTTTTTAAATGATGAACTCATTGCACTTCTTCACATACTAACCACGCGACTATCCCTGAAATTCATTAAAATAGGTGCAGCTTCCCCTCTAAGCTATGTTTCACAGAAGGTGCAGCACATTGAACAACAAAGCAACCAAACAAACAACACATCATGGTCAACCTCATGATGTTGGATGCATCCTCAGCATCAGGGTCAGCACAGTATTTGTTGGCTAAGATCAAACAGGCATCGGCTGATTCGATCTGGAAACAAAAATCACACACAGCAAACACATAACATCAGTCAGCAGCCTTTAGTTCAGACTTCATAGACACCAAAAGCAGCACAGGAAGTCTGGTCCGTCGGTTACCTTCACTCTGGCCAGGTCGTGCGGGTTGAGGACGGACCCTTGGTAAAACTCCACCTGGGTGAAGTGCCGCTTGAACAAGGCTTCCAGCTCAAGATTAGGGGAAATACTGAGAGTGGAAAAGAGAAACTCTTAAAGCTGAGGAGGAACACCATGTCTTATCTCCCAGGAGGAGATGATTGCTTGTTCTCGAGCAATGAAATTTTTTCTTTTTTAGAGACACAGGTGGAAAAAAAAGGTTTTGTACTCACTTATGGAGAAAAACAATTTCTACATTGACATCATCCCTGTCCTTGTGTAGGAAGTCTTTTAGAAAGTTGGACACACTCTCAAGTGTTATATGACCACAGACCACGATGTGCCTGGAAAACGAGGTGCAGAGTAATAATGAAACGCCGACGCAATCGGAAATAAACGCTAAAAAACAACAAAACACACAAACTGATGTTTCATCTTAATCTTTGTCCTGGAATCGAAAAGGTAAATCTGAGATGAGACAGACGTTATGGACATGAGACGCAGTCAGCACAGTTCAGGTGACCGATTCAAAATGTGTGTGGAAGTAACAGAAAGTGCTGTGTGTGACAGGAGGGATGTGTGATGTTCCTGCTGGGACTGAATGTGCAGAGCGCTGTGGATTTCAGATTATAAAGGATCAGAGTTTACTTAGATGGAGATTATGAAATCAGATCACAGTCTGCCTCGACCGCCTCATATCACAGATCCTTTATGTAAGGAACCCAGTTTAGATGCATTCCTATATGTCTATACTCGATTTTTATTTATAAATTATTTACAAAATAGTGTCAGATGTTTACTCTGGTAAACATTTTGTCTAATCTCACTGTATTGCAGTGATTCTTTGTGGCTTTAATGTCCAATAAATGCATTAGAATTATGATTTTGCACCACTAATTTGTAAAGGAAAACAGTTGAGAGGATGTTAGAGGATCTATGGCATTAATGATACTAGCAGACATAAGGAAGAAGACAGAGGGAAATAATAGTAAATATAATGATGCTAATAATTCTTTCCAGCTGGGACATTACCAAATATAAACATTAAAAATAAGTAAGCATTTATAAAACTGCATCCACAGACTTTCTACATTTGTCAAAACAGGCTGTTGGTGAAATGGAGCTACTGTGCTGTTAAATTTGTGACGCCGCGACCGACCAGATGCTCGTGTGAGTGCTTCTGTCAGATAAAGAATGAAAAACAAATTGAACACAGAATTGTACATGATAAACAAAAAATGACTTGAAAAGCTCCAATTGTGAGTTTTCTACAAAACTGACCAACAAAAGAAGCAAAAATTTGGTCTGAGACATTTTTTTTCCAAACGACCATACATGCTAAAAGCATGCTACAAGAAGGCATATTTTGTTTAGAGGCATCCAGCAGAATCTCACTTTATCTTTACAAACAGCTGCAGAGCTTGAGTGTATATGTTAAAGGAACAGTTTGACATTTTGGGACTTTTTTGCTTTTTTTTTTTGCTGAGAGTTAGACAAGGAGATCGATACCACTCTCACGTCTGGGTTGGGTATGGAGCTGGAGCCAGGAGGCGATTAGCTTAGCTTAGCTTAGCTTCCGACCAAAGGTAAAAATATGCTTCCCAGCGCCGCTAGAGCTCACAAACTAACACACTGTATTTCATTGTATTTTTTTTAAATGCACACACAAAAAGAAATGTAAAGACTAGTTGCATTTTTATGGGGAGCTACATGCTAAGCTAAGCTAATCACCTCCAGGCTCCAGCTTCACATTTACCATGCAGACATGAAGAGCAGTAGCGATCTTCTCCTCTGACTTTTGGCGAGAAAGCGAATGTTTCTCTAAATGTCAAACTATTCCTGTAAAGATTGTTTTTAGTCCTGAGGGTGTAGGTCAGACTGAAGATAGAGGCCAAGAACGTTCAAAAGCAAAGCGTCGACAAGCAAGACAAGTTTTTCCAGAGCAGAAAAACAAAACTGTGCTGAGAATGAGCATGGAACAAGCAGCGGCATACAGGGGTGGGTGGATGAGTTTGATCATTTCGTCAATACTGATCTCAGGTAAGCTTGAGTTCATCAAGATGATCATTTTGTCATGGCTGCCGTCCTGAAGGCTCTGCCTTTAAATGTAATTATTTTATGTATATTATGTCATCGTAAAAGAGTGATTATTATTATTCCCCTTAAGATAACATACGTAAGCTTAGTAAACTCTACACTGTACAGAGTTAATATGTGCGTATTAGAAGGGCTGTCTATCAATCATTATTTTACTTTGCTGTATTTTATGTGAAGTTATTCAGGCTTGAGAGAGGGTGAGACTCAAAGTAAGATGAGTGAACAAAACTGCGTGAATGACTGAAAACACAAATTTGGCACAAATGTACATTGACAATAAGCAGCCTAATTACAAGTAAGACACCACAACACATGTAGGATTTTCTCTCAATAAACTGGAATAAACTTAGCTGCACCTGTGGACCGCGGTAAATCGCATCAGAGGAAACCACAAACGTAGCTGTGGTTTAACCACTGTTGTAAATCACTGCTCGTTATCTGGAGTTGCAAAGCGAGACTACGTAACATTTAAAAGATCATTTAGCACTCAGTGGGTTTACTTGGCGTGGTGTGGCCTGTAGCTTACAGCAGCTGATGTTAGCTATTGTTAGCATAATGTGGATACTGCTGACATTACAGAGCCAGCCTGCTGACTTTATGACTCTTTCCTACCTGTTACTAATAACTCATCTGTTTTTTACAGCAGCAGTTTTTCAGTGAGTTACATTTGCTTTAAACTGAGTCAATGGTGCAACAAGCTAACTTTATCATGTGTTTAACTGACCAAGATTCATTTTAGAGTGGATGAGGAGTGTTTTTCTTTAGTAAGTGACCATGATTTATTCCTTTTACATGCCAATCAAGGATTTTATTTTTATAATAGCAGCAAGGATACTCAGTTTATATCATAGAAAATCCTACATGTGCCAACCTCATAGCAGGACAATAGAACATGTACATGACTGCACTGCAAAAATATCTTTAATATCTGAAAAAAGTCATTTTCTTAAAACAAGTGATTTTTTTCACCTTTTTTTAAAGAAAAAAAATGACTTTTGGGCTAAATTCAAACAACAAATCACTTGTTGAGATTCATTTTTTGCAGTGTAATAGCAGACTTTCATTCATGATAAGCAGCGATGACAGCTTGCACACACATATAAGCAGCAGCAATACAGTACAATAAACTCTACACATTAATCATGGCCAAGTTCTTCAGTCACAGTGTGACTTTAGTGTGAACTGAGATCATTACATCTCGTATTACAGCTTCATGGCGTCCGTTTAAGCAAAAATCAGGGTATGTCGCCTCTTTATGAGAGGGCCACTTGAGTCACACAAAACCACACCATTAAGAGTTTGCTGTTTTTTCATTTGTTTGACTTACTTTCTGCCTCTGGTCGAGTTATAACTCCCTCCATATTTCTTCCGATTAAGGATGAGAGCAGCAATTTCTGGCACGTAGCGAGCAAACATGGCCTACATGCATGAAAAAGAAAAAGAAAAGGGCATGCAGAGAAGGTTCTACTGCGGCGGAGGCAGTAGAGCCTCCTTGAATACTTACTTTCTCCCATTAACCGCACTATAGGAACCACCATATTTCTTGCGGTTTCCTATTAACTCTATGATTTCAGGGACGTAGCTTGCAAACATGGCCTAAGGAGAAGATAGGAGACAGAAGAAGAGACTAAAAAAAAGAAAGGCAAAGACGAGCAGGTCCTCTATTTTTACTTTAAAGACGAACACTACTGTAAGTGCAGGAGCAGTAGTAACATCTACTTGTTAACAGGAAGAAGGAGAAAGAAAATAAAAAAGTTGCAGTCCATTCAAATTAGTCAACACTGACTAAATGTAGCCTGAAGTTTTATCACAGTTACATTCCAAATGTCAAGAAGAAGTAGTATGAAAATGAAAAAGGAAATTATGAGGCCAATATTTACGGATATTGGAACAATAAAGGAGAAAAATGACAGCTGATGAGCGATATGTCAATCTGTGATAGAAAGATAAAAATTATAGAAATTAAGAAAAGCCTTATGTGCCATGTTTTGTCCAACAAACACACATGTCGGGTTGATTTGGGTAACGCAGCTACATGGATGGCAGACATTAACTCTGAGACTCTGAACTTTGCTGGCTTCTACTTCAGTGTCAGACTGCCACAATATGTTTGTCTGTTATCAGTATTTTACAAACTAGGAACTGAGTGTAAAAGGGCAAAAGTGCCGCTTCACAGACTTTACAGGAGAGCGAAACAACTTGGAGTCCTTGCATCTTTTTTATGATGTTTAAATTAGCATGTTTTCATTGATAATTGCTTGAGTATTTGAGCAAAAACGAAAAACTTGTCCTGTTTTACACTAATACAACAGATCTGCAATCACAAAAATAAACTACAAGAGAATAAAAACAGTCTCTTATAAAGCATGAACAAAAATGGCTCTTTAAACCATTTACGCTACATCTATATGATGTTTACGCGGTGAAATATTCAGTCCCAAGACTTTTTAATGGCTGCACAGTTTCATCAGATGGGAACATTGATGTCCTTGGCATCAGTTAAAATCCAGTTCCCCCAAATTCAGCCAGATATAGCTTTGTATCTTTGGAAACTTCATCAACAACATCAGAGAAGCTCAGAGGGAAAACGACATGTATGAATATTTTCACATCTAACTCGGGGACTTGAGTTGGTGATTGTTGCTGTGTTGGAAAGACGAACCAAGAAGGTTTGTGTTTTATTTTGTTTCTGTCAAGTTTGAGTGAAGTGTATTTGAACAAAGATAAAATTACTGTTTCTGTACATGGAGTCTGGTGGCTTTACGGGAGCGATATATCAGCTGTATCTCACTCTTTAACAAAAAGGTTTTTCTCTATGATCCTTTTCAGATCTGTAGAATAACAATCTCAGCCCATCAGTGGCAAAAAGAAGCACTTACATTGGCTTTGTGCAGTTGCCGTGTAGGATGAAGCAGAGCTCTCACTCAATACCAGTTTCAAAAATTGCTGTCTCCAGTAGTGTCCATGTTGAAAATACGGAAGTTACCCTTTAAACCGATTTCATACTCATTTTACAATATGTCACCATGCTGTATAATCCGCTCCTCAGTAATACTTTATGATCCGGATAACTGTGTCCTCTAAATGATCTTTGGCTACTTTCTTTATCAGGTAACTGCAGCAAATCAGAATGAGATCAGATCAGAATCATACTTTCTTTAAGATTTAGGACTTGTTTCAGTCTCAAATTATTATTTTGTAAAATCTCTGCTTCTTGCATTTTATTCCCTAATATCCCTTTAAATATTTGCGCAGACTGAAAAAATGTTGCTACATCCATCAAGCTAGGCTACAACAAATCACCCCTGTGTCATTGTGTTTGTTGGAAAGAGGGGGGAGAGGCAGGGTACAGCCACCTGAAACCGCAGTACTTTTACAGTTAATAACAGCAAAAATCCTCAAATGTTCTACATGTCATGTAGGAATTAATAAATAACAGGACAAAACTTCTGCATTATACCTGAATAAATGCTGCAAGACTGTAGACAACTCATACAATACATGATATACAACATACTGTCGTGAAGTGGTGAGCCACAAAAACACCTCAGTGTAAACAACAGGCGAAGAGCGTCCTGAGTTGAGAGCGTCCCGGCGTTTGATAACACCTGGTGGGGTGTGATGACTGGTTGCATGGAGGATTTTAAGCAGGAATAAGTAAAAAGAGGGATTTTTACCAAACCACCAAGGATGAAGAAGACCATAAACAGGCGGCCCAGGGTGGTTTTTGCATACACGTCTCCATAGCCAACAGTGGACATAGTAACCATGAGTAGGTAGACACATTCCCAGTAGGAAAGTGCCTGGGAATTTTGGAAGTTTTCCCAAGGATCCCCTGAGTTTTCCACCTGGAACAGAGGTGGAGATTTGACAACAACCACGAAAAACACACAGAAGTGGAGATTTTTTCATCCTCTTTGACAAAGCAGTAATTAAAAGCATCTATAGCATCGCTTTACCAACATCCACCTTAACTTTGACTGCTCCTACTAACTTACCAAATGAATGAAGCCTGCAGCAGTTAGCCATGTGCTTATAAAGATTGAACACAAGTTCACCAGCTTTATGGAGTTGCTGTTTGAAAAAGATCCAGAACATAAAGTGTGAGTTATTAAGGAATAAAGTTATTACGCTGGTATCACAGTCCAATGTGTCAAAACAAGTCAGACTGGAAGATGCATGCTTTGAAATGCTTTATACGCCTTTTGTATTGTGTTCAGTCATAATGTGAGAGAAACTGTGAAAAATGATACAGAAATCATCCTGATCTATTCAATCTTAACGTGATTCAACACAAACACAATGACATGCTGCACAAATTCGCAAGTCCTTCAAGCTGATGCATTTCAGTTTTGAATTACAGGGCATACTGGGTTATTATGGTTTACAATATACTGTATTTCCATTCAGTTTCCTTAAAAAAAAGGAGAATTTCATCCCATGCATTTAAAAAAATGACTAAAGTAAATGTAAACCCATGCATTTTGTGAGCGAAGGTCTTCCTCACTACGAATGTAAGCTTTCCATTACACCACTGGTCTTATTGTGGAACGAGACCCTGCATGACTCCTGTTCTCTTCTACTTTGTGTTTATGTCTTTACCTTTCTCTGAGTGAGTTAGTGAGTGAGTGAGTGAGTGAGTGAGTGAGGAGATTATTCTGAAGCATTTTGTAGCTCTATAAGCTCTTCCTGACAGCTGGGCAAAAAGCTTTAATTCAGCGAGGAGACAAACAGAAAGCCGTTTCATTACCGACTGCAGGCTGAAGAATCCAGTCAATATTAACTTATATTAAAGTTTGCCGAATCAAATGAAAGCAGGTGCCAATGCTAAAAAAAGCCCACTTTCTCCCCTTCAAAATGAAACCATATCCATGCTTATAGCTACAAAAGAAGAGCACTATCACTTCACATGCAATGTTCACACTGCTACATTGAGAGAAGAGTGAGAAAATATTCACACACTTACCTTGTTTTGAGTATATTCAAAAACTGTAAAATTTCTGAGAACTGTATCAACCTTAAGGCCCTTAAAAACCTCAAGCCTGCGAGGGGAAAAAAAGACCATAGAGAAATTACTTTAAGATCAGTGATAACATCTGAAACAACATCAATAGCATTTGACTGGGCTTCAACAAGAACACCATACCTTTCATACTTTCATCCATGTTTATCAACTTCATTGGATTCATATTGATAAAAAAAAAAACTCCAACTGATCAGGCGATATTAAACGTTACTGCAGCATCAAAGAAACATTTTGGAGTACAAGGGGGTAAAAAAAACAAGCTGAACATCCCAGATGTCTACCTCTTCATCAGCTCACAAAGCACCGGCATCTACCTGATACATGTTTCACTCCTGCTGGATAAAACTCTGAGCGAGGAGGAGATGAAAGTCTGGATTAGAGACAGGTGGACGCTGTCACGGCACGCCGATTCACTAAACAGGCGTGACGTCAAATCCCAAATTTGAGGGAACTTATGGGAAGAAAAAATAGAGCCTGTGCCCGCTGCCAAGAGTTCAAGGACGGCATGACGCCAACAAAACCAGAAGCGACAACAGCAGCCTGCCCTCCTGTAAATGACTACTGACCGTGTCATATCGTCATTTAAGCTGCATATATGTCAAATCAGAACCTTGTTCCAGCCATTTATGCCCCAAAAGCTCAGATAATCAACACAGAAACCACAATCTCCTTCAGAAACACATCATAGCATAAAGCACAATAACACCTGTTTTATTGGTTATGTTTCATCATTTCGGTGCATGGCAGTAAACTACCTGCTTAAAGGAAACTCCCACCTGAGCTTAAAAGCTAAATGATTCATATATGCAACAAAAAAAACTCCACTGCAGTGTCAATGCTGCATAAACAATTTAAAATCCACATCAGCCAAGAGTGAGCAATCAAGTAAAATCTATCCCTTCGTGCATTAATCGAGCAGACGAATTCCCCTGCTGGAGCAGATTTGTTTGAACGCCAAATGACACAAATCAAAGACGTTACAGGCGATCATTCAGCTAGAAAAATAGAAAGAAATAATCTTTCATAAAATGACGTGAACCGTGGTGTGCCTCGCCAAAGCTCATTTTTTTTATTTCAAGTGAGCGCTTGCCAGATGGGGAAGCGTAATACAGAGCAAATCCTGAACCTGAACCTGCTCCAGCTGACACACAGAGTCCAAGGACTTCTGGACACACCAGCGTTCAGCTTTAGTGGAGATTCCCCCCCGTTCCCACGTCCTGCAGGTCTTACCCCAGTAGGAGATTACATGGAAGCATGCACCGAGGCTGTACCAGATGCTGTCCTGGTCCTCTTTCTCGCTGACCTGGCCGTGGCCCATCCTGACCCTGTAGCCCTTCTGGAAGAGCTCCCCGGTCGATTTCTTGCGCCTCCTTGTGTTAGAAATCGTCTGAGAGTGTGTGCCGCCATCGGGCCCCCTGTACACTAGCATCTTAGTGGGAATCATGTCTGTAGATTTACTTTTGGTGCGCAAAAGTCAAGTCCAAAATCTGCTTCACGTCCACGTCTTCACTATTCTGCATCCACCTTGCTCAGTATCATGTTGAAAAAATACGATCCTCCTCCAAAAAGAGAAAAAAACCCCAAAGAGAATCAGCTGCTTTCATGATCGTCGCACCCAACAGGTTGGCACAAAAAGGACCAAAAGTATTTTTTATCTGATTTACCTCAGACCTCCATAGTGTTTTCGCTGTGATGAGGCGTGTTCGGCAAGCTTAAAGCAAACCCTTTTCCCATCAGGATATTAGAGTGTAAGCTCCTTTAGGATTCATCCAGAGAAAGGAAGAGGCCGGACAGCGAGTCTGTCCATCAGCTGGCTTCACAATGTAACCTACATCTCATCCGATAACCCCACAACTGCTCTTGACAAACCAAATTTCACTCTCTAATCTTGCACAAGAACAGCGTGTATCTTTGTTTTATAGCAGGAAACAAGTCATGTGAACAGCCAGTAAAGCTGTGTATGGAGAAATGAGAAGCTTTGGCAATAATTGTGTTTTTCTATGGATTTAGTGATGCTGCAATAATCCCTAAATTAATCACAGTTGATGTAATAACTGCTATTGTAGTTGAGGTTAAAACTAAATGCGCAGCATGAAAAAAGCCTTTACTGCAAAGAGAGAAAGCACAGCGGCTGACTGAAATCTGTCCGAGTCTGCGAAGTCCATTAAATCTGAATGTGTCACTTCTGCCTGCAGAATTGTTGAACATCTATTTGCTGAAAGTACTTCCGCCAAAATGATTATTTTTCCCTCTCTTTGAAAACTTTTTAGATTTGCATGCAAGATTTCTGAAGGAAAAAGGAAAGATTAGAGAAGAGTATGAAAAAAATGAATTTTCTGTACATGGCCTATAGTTTCCTATAATGTCCTCAAATGAGCAGATATATGCAGTGACAGTAATTCATGTGCAGGTTTGTGGACATGTCTATGGGATTTTGTACTTATTGCAGGGAAAACTGAGACAATGTTTGTTTGGAACGCTTCCAGTTCCGTCATGTAGATCCAGTGAGTCGCACAGCCTAGAGGAGTGGTTCCCAACCTGGAGGTCAGGACCCCCGCTGTGGCCCCAGCATAAATCTGAGAGGCCACACGATAATAAACAGAAAGAAAGTTGTTGTTCCTGCCACACAATTTACGTTTATCTTTTCACATTTTCCTCAATTTTGTTCTTATGTGGATTATTTGCTTCTTTACGACTAATTATTCAAATAGTAAGGGGTTGCAGGATGACATTGCTTTGATTGAAAAGGTTTAAAACCCCTGACAAAGAGAGTCGGTACACACAGTGGCGTGCACAGACTTTTTGAAGGGCAGGGGCGAAAAGGACTTTACTTGAGCACGCATTTTGGCGTCAAAGAGGGCACTTTAATGCACGTTTTGGCGTCCAGTGGGCACTTTAGCATGCGTTTTGGCTCCCAGGAGGCACTTTAGCATGCATTTTGGCTCCCAGGGGGCACTTTAGCACGGGCTTTGGCTCCCAGGGGGCACTTTAGCATGTGTTTTGGCTCCCGGGGGCACTTTAGCACGCGTTTTGGTGTCCAAGAGGGCCTTTTAGCACGTGTTTTGGTGTCCAAGAGGGCACTTTAGCGCGTGTTTTGGCTCCCAGGTGGAACTTTAGCACACGTTTTTCAACAATTGGGCCACGAGGGGGGGCAGTCGCCCCCTGCCCCCCCTCTGTGCACCCCACTGGGTACACAGCTAAACATGCAAAAATATCTCAAAACTGTGTCTCATACTCATACACAGTTCTTTCCATGTAACTACAGACCTTTAAGATAAAGCATTACTCTATTTTCTGCTTTCCATTACTCATTCTGCAGCATATTTAACTAGCGACATGTTTGGAGGGCTTGACCCTCAAGCTAGGAGCTGCTGCTTTAGAGCATTTGCATTTGAGGACATTTAGTTTCAGTGCACAGTTTAATACTAAAAGCTGTGTTTTTTCACTTCAGCCCAGGAGGAAAAAGCTGCAACATGTGGCCTCCACCAAAAATATCTGGAAGAGTAATGTTCTGTTTACCTCACAATATTTGGAAGAACTGCGCTGGAATATGTTCAATGTCAGAGATAAATGTGCTGCTTGTATTTCACACCTGCAGCAGGTCAGGATGTCAGACTTTGCAGTAAAAACTGTTATTGTGCTTCTTCTTCTTCTTGCATGTTGTTTCTGCACGAAGGCACTTTCTGTCATCCAGAATGTGTGTCATGCTCGCACCCGCAGGCTTGTCCTGCATCAATGAGTGCGTTAGTGTGAGAGAATATTAGCGCACACTGTGTGAGTATTTGTGTCAAAATGTTCAGACATGAGGATTGGCAGACCGGCGGCCTGGCTGAGTGCCGGGTGAAATATGGAGTTTTGATCAGAAGAGGGAGTTTGACAGCTGGGAGCAGACGCCGCTGAGCTGGTTATGACCTCACCACCTGTTTAACCTCAGTTTAACTAAACAGTAAATCACTCACTAATCTTACATGACCAATTGCTCAGTGACCATATTGACAGGGATTATGGTTTTCCACAGGAACCAGCTCGACAAGCCACAGAGAAAGTCAGTATTTATCCTTCATGTTGATTTGAATGACAAAAATCTACTTTAAAGTACATTTGTTCAGAAACACAAAAGTATTCAAACCTATTCGGTCAACCAGGTGCATGAATGCTTGCTGTTCGGTGTGTGGCAGGTAAATAGAAGACAGTAAATAGAAGAACGGCACAGTTACGATGAGCGGCGAGAGCCATGCGAGGCTGAGCAGATAACAAAAAGAGCAACACCTACACAAACAGTAACAAGAGAGCAACAGGATGGTAGCAGTGACAACAGAATCGCAGGAATATTCACACTGTTTGACTCAGGAACTCTGAGCCAAAACAACCATGAGCACTAAAACTAACACCAACACTGAAATAGAAATCTCACAGGTTACCACTTTAAGAGCAAAATTTGATTACAGTTCTAGAAAACGTATCTGTAATATCAGATACATGGACCCACATCTACACAGACCTAACAGATGCAGTGCAGGCCAGGAGGGTCTGAGGGATTCATTTGTGATTTAGTTAGTTGGCAATACGCATTCAAACAACAGCATGGTGTCTGTGTAGAGACGTGGAGCCGGTGTGTGTGCATGCAAATGCTTAAAAAAAAAGTTAAAAACAAGATAGAGCAAAGCACACATTTTGAAAATTTGCACATGAAACGGTTGCAAGAAAACACAGACTGAAAATGATATCAGCAATTCATTTAAGCTTGACTATAAGCACTATATGCCTTAACAGTAGCACCAAAATGGACGGTAAAAATGTACTGTAGCTAACAGGGCTAGAACAATCAGTATAATGATAACAGCTGCCCAAATCTACCATAAATTTCCTCAAATTCCAGCCATACTCCCACATGTCCACTAGATGGCACCAGCAGCCAGCACTAGCCTCTCCTACTTTTATTGTTTTCACGCCGCAGATCACAGCACATTAGCCCAGGGAAAACACAGAGGCTTGTTATGCAACTGCACTCATCAAGCTGTCATACTGACTCTAAAGTAGAGCATTGCAGAGAGAGGTGCTGCTGTTGGCTACACGGCAGGTTTGTTCCTCAGCTGACAGGGGAAGAAAAAAGCGGCCATAAAAACCCATAATGCATAAAAAAAACTGATCCTCCCTAATCCTCTAATTCCTCACAGACCTCTCCGAGTGATGAGCTTCACACATTTAGCAGATTGACTCCCATCCTCGCACTCGAGCCCCAACGCAAAGCTTATTATCTTTTCCATCCATTCATGTTCTTTTCAATCACAGCATGATTTCATTCGAGTGTTATTGCAGGTGTTCTCTAGAGCGCTGCTGGGCAGGTGAAGGGCATGTGAACGACCCCTGCCGCACGACGCCCCCTGCCCTCAACACGTGGCCAGCGACATGATCCAAAATCACATTTCCATTCAAATCAACTTGCACAAATGCAAGTTTAAACGGCACACCGGCTGACAGCCATACAATATTTGATAGTGTCGTCATGCAAACAGGCATTAGTTTGAGGAGCAGCTTTGGAGTCACCGTGCTTTTCAGTTTTCATGCTGTTCTGGAGTTTTTCATTTGATGCACTATTTCCACAGTAATAGTGAGGCTCATTCAAACTTTTCATGCATGTCATGCGCATCTCAACATTTCATGACATAATTATCAAACTTATATGGCTAATATTGTAGGTGTGCCTGTGTAAATGACAACAAAATACAACAAAGTTCTCTTTTTGCAGCTTTAGTGGCGTGCCAAGATCATATGACGCGGTCACTGCTTGTTGCTACACCCGTTAAATCCACCGGGTGGCACCACAGGCTCCTAAATAAGAGCCCAAAGATCCACTGTGCAATACTGGTTCTGCTCATGAGCATGTGTGAGATGTAAGCATCCTTACCAAGCCAGCTCCTGTTCAGGTACACCGACACAAACACAGGAGGAACTGTGAAGAAGTCCACCACCGAGTTCACCTCCAACCAGAACCACAGCTTGTCGTTGGCAGCAATAAACTGGAAATGAAGGGTTACGGATGAGAGTCGTGGTTTTCAGGTACACAGATAAGGGTGCAAATAAACACTCTTGTGTTGAACTTACACGTAGGCCAAAGTACAGCAAGAAGAAGACGTTGAACGCCATGTCGATCTGCAGCGTGAAGTCTTTGTAGAAGTTCTGACAGGACTCGATGGGACTGTGAGACAGAGGGAGAAACAAAGTGTGATAGTGTCTTACAAATACTGGCCGTCGAGTGAGGAAAGCTTTGGATATATATCAAGAGTGTTTCATTTAAAAAAAAAAAGCTTAAAAGTTGCATTCTTCTTTTCCTGAAAATGCATTTTAAGATTTCAAAAGAAAAGGAACTTAGGTGTTGAAAAAGTGCAATAGTTGGTATTTTCCAATGGTTTTCTGTTGAGAAAGGACATGCATTTATTGTCACACGAGCAATAACTTGTCAAGATACCTGATTAACCCTTAAATAACTGCAAAACAATCTGTCTGATGCAATATCACATCATGGAAATGATGCTGTTTTCCTGTCAGGCCTGCATTTCCTATCTGATGGAACAAATACAAGAAATAGATGGAATAGATAATAAGTCAAACATGACGGAAATGCAGAGCCAAGGCAGTAGTTTAAGGGTTAAATGCATGCAGGGTTCATGTCCTCTTTTATAAAGTCAGGCAGCCATAGCAAATGTTGCAATGCAGGTAAGTCTCACCCTCATAAGCTTGTATCTGGCCCAAAGAATTCAAATAAAGAGAAATAAATAACTAAGTAAATGCGATTGTAAGAGGTTAGTAGGGCTGGAAGTTAGAAAAAATATTCACACAGGTTTACTTTACATTCAAAATGTAACGAGGCGAGGAGAAAAATAGTTAATTAACTTAGTGTGCAGCTCTGATTCATGTGTGATTGATACATGATTGGAATGAACAGTTGAGTGAAATGAATAAAAATAGAACCGATTTCTATGATGGAAACAGTGAGTGAGTAATCGTGTTAATGCTGAAACAGTTAGTGGATGAATCCATGAGTCACTTGACAGAGAATGAATGTACGACCATTGTGATAATAGATTTGCTGGTTCTGGCTTCTCAAATTTTGGAGGAGGATTTGCTGTTTTTCTAGGTTTTGTATCTTTGAGTTTTGGACAAAACAAACTATTTGAAGACATCAGCGTACCCTCAGGAACTCAACTTTTTCACACAAAACGAGCAATTCATCAAACAGGAAAAATAATTTGTCGTGTCATTGATGATGAAAATAATGAGTAGCTGCTGCCACTAAACCAGGGGCTCCCAACCTGAGGGTCTGGCCTCTCCTGGGGGTCACAAGGTAGGAGACAATTAACAGGATAAAAAAAAAGCAAAAATATACACAGATAAATTGTGTTTTTGTTTTTTGAGTAAAAGGAAAAAGTACTCTTTGGTTAGTCTTCAATATTCATGGACATAAGCAACTTTTGACAGATCTTTTACTTTAGTACAAGAAGCAACACTGCAGTGTTAAAGTCCTTTTGCAAAAGTACAAAAGTATCAACATCAAAATATACTTTAAGTACCAAAGGTAAAACATTAGAAAGGCAAATGCAGAATAATACATATTATATTACTGGATTTTAATGTTTGATGCATTAATGTTGCAGATGGTAGAGGTGGGGCTCATTTTAAACACTTCATATACTAATTGGGTAGCTTCATCTATAACAATACATCATAATTAACTAGTTGGTTCTTATTATATATAAATCTGAATCTGCAGAGTAACAAGTAGTGATGAAAGTTATAATAACGATTAAATAAATGCAGTGGAGTCTCTGCAGCATGTCAGTGCCATGTCGTTAGTTTGTTTTCATGCCTCAGTGTTAGTCTTCTTCGTGCAGGGTCCCTTTACTCACATCCACAAGCTTCACTAACACACACCTCACCACTCAGCAGCAACAACCTCCCCTGTGCTGTTTAATACCGCTCGGATTAAAGCAAATTGCTTTGGTTATGTAAAAAAAAAAAAATCTAATAAACTGCATTTGATAAAACACTGTCCTCGCTGAGTTCATGAGGTGACATGAAAATACCTCGGGGATTAGTTTGAACTGATCTGATGCGCTGCAGTGACACTCGGTTGATCTTCTGGTTGATGATCAAGAGGTCGGTGATGTCATGAGGAAGACTCAAGCTATCCTCATCAGCGGGCGGTATATAACCCTCAAGTGCATGCTGGACTTGTTGTTCCACTGCATCTGGGTGTGTCTGGATTTTATTGGTCAGATGTGTAAAAAGGTTCCACTTGATCCCATCACTTTGTTCTGAATGTTTATACTTTATGACCACCAGAAAATGAAAGATCTTTAAGTGCCGTGTTCATGGAAAAATAGAGCAAGTTTCTGAAAACCCCTCCCAGTCGTCTCTCAGGCACCTCGAGGATCAGTCCTAACATGAAGGATAGTTCTGCCCTCATTCCCTGTAATGACACGTCATCCTGGCAAATCCCTGTCATAGCAGGGTGACGGACCATACAGTGGAGGCAGACCTGCAGCGCTAAATAATTGAGTTCCAGTAGGCCTGTTTTAGAAGAGGACTGAGTCTGTTATGGATCAGAAACCCTCTTTGCCCACAGTAGCTCTGGTCTTTCTCACCCTCGTTCAATTCAGACTCAGATCAAAGAGAAGGGTGCAAAATGCCGGATTTCTTAAATGGAAAATGCTGCTTTAAATGAAGTTTTTGACCAAATAATGAATAATAAACGTTAACACCAGCTCTGCCATAAATGAACTTTAAGACTATTCCAGGCTGTGGGTGTGTCAGCTTGTCGTGGAGTTTTGCTGCCCCCTAAGTGGCCAAAGAAATCAATGAATGAAACTTCGGCATGAAGAAATCTCCCTCTGGGACCTAACCGGCTTCTTCACTGCTTGAGGTCTCTTCTATGAATCTAAGTCGGTCTTCTGTGTTGACGTCTCTCTGTGTGTCGCTTCCAGCCAGGTCAGCCTGTCCATCATATAACAGCCTCGGCAGCCCCACAGGACTAATTACAGGAAGGGCTGTATCTATTACAGTCCGCTGCCACTTAGAAGCACGCAAGAGAGCAGCTAACTGGCTGCTCTTTGGCTTTAAGTACTGGGCTTGTTGGGTTGGCAGGTAGTGAAAAAACACTGTCTGAATAATAGAAAGACCTGGACGACACTGAATGAAAAGTGGGACAAAGAGCCTTGTGGGATGAATATGAATATAAGTCACTGAACAGGTGCTGCAGCATCATCCCTCATTGTGTATTTATCAACGCCCCTTCTTGTGCGTGAAAAGGTTAAAGACAGAGGTCGTAGGTCAGCCCTCATCAGGTGAAAAGGTATCAGGCGCCGCTATAAGCAAGTTCTGAGAATGGAAGGCCGCAGATGGCATCGGTGGGGATGTAACTCTACCTGAGCTTGTCCAGTTAATGAAATGAGATCATGCTCGCAAACCACATCAGAGCAGGCCAAGCCCTCGGCTGTGTGCGTTCTTATGAAATAACAAATAACCTGACAACCTGCCTCCAGCACCGTCAGCCAAATTACGTGAGTTTACAGCCCATTTTCTCTTCTCTGCCTTAACATTACTCCCAGCGGAGGCTCCCTCTGGGCTTGATAAAAGCTTTTATCCTGCTGTATTTTGCTCTGCTTCTTAATGGCACGTCCTGTCCAAACACCACCGGGCTGCAGTAACAGTATACTGTTGCGCATGGGGCTAAAAGGGTCTTCCGCTTCCTCTGGCTTGATGAGCGATGGCGATTGTTTTGACCGGGGACTTTGGTCTTTCCTGCCTGTTTGAGGGTCTGATCCCTTCATTACAGAGATTAAACAAATTTCATCTGTGGGTACTGGGTGTCTGTCAGCACAGTTCACCAGTAAGCTCAGAGCAGTTTACCTGGAAGGGGATTGGATAAAACCAGCCAGCAAGTACATTTTCTCCAATACCATATACAGAGCATAGAGCACTCAGTGTTATTAAGGCTAGAACTGAAGTATATGTACTTCATAAGGATTTATGAGTGTATAAGAACCAGTAAATGGCTGAGGTCTTTGAGGCCTATCTAAATCATACATAAATTAAATACATACAATTATCCAACAAACCTTTATTATCTGTATGACTGAAGCAGGTTGTTTTTCCAGCAGGTTGCAATAAGAGCAAAATACACATTTTTCTCAGACAATAGAGGCCGAACACCTGCAGTCAAACCACTTCTCAGTTTCATTTCTCTTACATTCCCAGTTGTCATCCGTCCATCTTCAGACCTGTTCAGCCGCTACGAGGCTACAACACTTAACATTTGCACAGCTGCGTCTGATCTTACGCTCAGCGCCGATCAATTCTAACTGCAGCAGCATTCCACACATCCTGCTGGAACTGGTTAGACCAGGGCTAACTTGGTCTAGGCCCGAGCAGCAGCAGCAGTGAAGATTGTACTCATGAAAATACTTACTCAGAGGAATCTATGAAGTATATAACAAGGGCTCCGATGCTGAGCGCAAACACGAGCACCACCTGGAAAAACACACAAAAAGAGGACCATTTTACTTACGAGACTCTCAAATCATCCAAACTGTACATTTAGACAGAAGCTAGTTTAGAACTCGACTGTGCAAATGGAAAAGGACACAAGCCTCATACGTCCAGCACGTTTGCATGGAAACTTTAAAAAACGATGAATCAGCATAAATTAAAATATTAACAATTAAACTAAAGAATTCAATAAATGTTCAGAGACTATGACAAATTAAGATTATGCAAGTTTAAAATAATGTTAAAAACATGTGATTAAATGAACTTTTTAGAGCTGCAACAATTAACCAATTAGCTGATCAACAGAAAATTCATCTGAATTCTTTTTTTTTTTTAAAGCAAAAACTGTAAAAGTTCTCTGCTCTTCTCTGATTCATTATTATTATTTAGCTCAATATCTTTGGGTTGTTAGTCAAACAAAACAAAACAGTTGAAGGCGTCAATACTGGCTCAGGAAAGCTGTGCTGGACATTTTTCACTATTTTCTGACGTTTTCCAGATCAAACGATCGATTAATTCACAAAATAATCAGTAGACAAATCAATAATGAGAGCAGTTGTTCGTTGCAGCTGTTGAATTTTCTATTCTGCAACTTATTTCCTCAGATGCATAAAGTACCTGAAACAGTGCCATGCAGGGATGTGTTTCAAGGTGTGTAACAAATGTTTAATGCCTATTAACGAGCACTGACAGACCTTGATACATCTCGTGAAGCCTGTTATAATTGTGTTATATAAACCAGAAAGAAAGAGTCACAGTTTGGAACAGCAGGGTCACAAACAGCCTCATCAGTTACCGTACATATGACAGTGTAAATAAATACACAAGAGCTCGGCTCATCATGTAAATTGGCAGCGGAAGAGTGGGCGAGGTGACAGAACGTGGCTTCAGCTTTCACAGACACAAACAAGGCAGGATGCAGCAGCGCAGCCCGAAGCTCCGGTGGCCACAGCGGAGCAGCGGCATAATAAAAGCAGGGTATTGCTTTTTACTGTCACTCTGCCTTTCTGCAGGGGGGGGGGGGGGGGGGGGCGCTGCTGAATAAACCGAAGCCTGGAGTAGGATGCTAGACGCTCAGAGCAGGCAGGTTGCGAGGTAATAAACACTAGATCCAGGGGTGTTAGAGAACAAAGCGAGAGTTGTCAGGTGACAGCTCTGACACTGATAGAGCGTAGGTGAAACTTAATAGCTGTGGGGAGTAAGACGGCGAATCAGGCTCAACTGTAAATACAAATAGTGAAATGGGAAATAAACAGAAATCAGCATATCTAGATATTTAAAAGTCAAACAGAGCTGGAGGTGGCCACTCAGTCATTTAATCAACGTTACCTGGAGGAGAAAAACCTTTGCTCTCACCTGACACAACGCGACCGCCACTGACAACCCCACAATAAAATTCAACAGCGTCATGTCGTGTTTGTCGAACCAGAGGAGGAGGTGGAAGATTATCAGAGATGGGAGGCAGAGGACAAAATCTCTGTTACCTAACTAGAGCATACTTAGCACAAAGTAGGCTAAAAAGAAACTAAACCACAACACAGTTCAAGAGTTTATGCATTTCATTTTGCACACAGCTGTTACAAAACACATTTCCTGCCATTTTGGGTTAGACCTAGATTTTTAATTCTCTCATCAATTGATTTTTAAAAGTCAAAAAGCACGGGAGCTCATTAATACTGCTGCAAAACAAGTGTCCTGATTCCCCTTTTAAAAGCCATGCTTATGTGGACGAGCCCTCGACCCACAGGGACACAGATATGGACGGAAAGGTTTCTGCCGGACAGCGGAGCAAATGTTTTACATCCTGAAATGCTCCACCAGGTTATCTCAACCCTACCTGCCTTTCATCCATTTAGAAATGACACAATGGCCATCCTGAACAAGAAGCCAATGGGCATCCATAATGAATGAGCTCAGCCTAATTCATTTCCATGATGTGAAATTGCATTGTCAACCTGCAACCACTGATGGCTCCCTAATGACAAAAAGCACCCGCATGCATTTTTAATCAACCCTTCTTCTTTGAGAGCCAGGAAATCTCTCTATGCCTCTGACCACCATCCCGGTTTAGAAACTGGAAACAATGTTGGTGCAACCCTAGAAATGCTAATGCCGCCGGCAGAGGAGGATTCGGTGAGGGAGGTAAATAAAACACAGGCTGGAACAAAGGGGGAGGGGGCAATCATGGCTGGGTTTGTCAGTGAGGTGACAGCAGACGGTGCCAGCATTCATCATTAATCTCAGTCGCTGGATAATGATGCATCACATCTGTATCTCCAGCCACCTTCAGCCATTTGCTGGCAGATGGCTCCTCCCACAAGGGGGCACAGTGAGATCAGACTCAAAGGGGGCCCGACCACGGCACAGCGACCCAGAGGGCTGCCAAGTCATACTCAGTCCAGTTTGCATTAATTTTACTCGATGCAGCAGCTTGTTACAAGATATGAGGGAAAATCAGTCTGCGATAAAAGGAAATGACAAATGTTTTCTTTCAAATGTGACAATGATCATTCGCTGCGAGGACGGAAATCGCTTTCAAGGAACCACACAGAGTGATTTATTAAACTGTCAGAGATCTGGAAAAAAAAAGAGTTCATGTCGAGTCTCAAGTCATTTGAAAGAAGTCTGAGTCAATTCTCAAGTCTGCCAGACTGAGTCTCGTCATCTCAAGTCATTCAAGACAAATCCAATTCAAATCTCAAGTTCTTAAAACAAGCTGAAGCCAAGTCTTTAAAAATGAAAATAAGACAGAGTAAGCAGCTAATCTGGAGCACTATCTTTTCACTGAACTCTCCACATCCAGCTGTGAAGCGTCGAGAAGAGGGAACATTTCAGAATGCATTTTTAATTACATACCGTGCGTTAAAAATAGAACAATTAGAATTCTCCCAGCTCCACTTTCACAACAGATTATGATATCGCCAATGATCCTGTCAATGATGCACAGCACATCACAGCCCTGCAGAGAGCGCCGGCAGATCTCAAGCATTCAGATGTCAACCTGCAAACATCAGAGAACCCACTCATGCTCCTCCACTCTTCCTGAAGTGTGACTCACCATCAGCCAGCATGAATAACCAGCCAAAGAAATGGCAACTTCACTTGGGCAGAGAAATCACGTTTACTGTGGAGAGCAAGCTCAAAGCCCAAGGTGGTGTCACCCTCACTTATATTTCACATAAAAATGACTTTTCTTTGCCTTTGTAGTTGGGGAAAGAGGTTGACATAGAGGCAAATGTTGTGTTTTCAATATTAAACAATGAAAAAAAGATGTTAAGCATTGTACTAAACATGCATTTAGAAAGACTAAATGTAAAGACAACCAATAGCAGAGTTTTAGTTGCACGAGAATGCATTAAACATCATCATTAGTGGTTAAAAGCATTAAGTGAATTTAACAGTGCAGCAGTGGTCCAGTTACAAGAATCCTATCTAATGAGGGCTCATTGACATTCAGGTAACATAGAAACATGTTTTACAAATTCTCCAGAGGCAGGTTGTGTTACTCCGAGTTGCTGCAGTATCTAAAAACAGGATTCAGAAGAACCGGGGGGTCAGTTTGTTCCATATTCCCTTAAAGCCTGCATTCACTGTCGGATCAAAGCTGTCATTGGTGGGATGCCACGCATTTGTGTGTGCAGTCAACAGACCATCTGTGTTTAAGTAAACTCGTCCAGTCAGAGCTCCACTTTCCCGCACGTCACATCCAGTTCGTGCGTCTCCCACTTTAACTGCGAGCAACTTGAATGTTCACAGGAGCATAAGTCCCCGACCTGGTCTTCCTCACGGGTGACTGTCTGACCCTCAGCAGCTTCCCCAGGAACACGGCGCGGCTATCCAAAATAAAATGACCTGGGGACTATCCTGGTGAGTTCAAGCCGGCCCATTTGCTGTCCTCAAGTGCCACTTAGATTAACAAGGCATCTTGGACATAATGGCACACACAGAAATACAGAACTGCACAATAGAGGAGGGAAAAAAAAAATCAATGTGCCATCCTTAAGCTTAATAGTGCATTTACAGACTGTGTGAATTACATCACGTGAACATCCATTTTTCTCCTTCAGATTTCTATTTCAGAACTTGAACAACAGAAAGAGAAAATGTCTCTGGCTTGAATATTGATTTCTTCCGGTCATGAATTCTATGCGGCAAACACTTCAGTCAGAAATCATGTTGCCTTCATGAAAAACTACAGTACAGAATTGTAAAAAAAAAAAAGAAAATGTAAAACACAACTCATCACACTCATAAACTTTACTATAAAATCACTTAATAACAGGTAACGTTTGCGGTTTGGAGCAGCTGTAAATGTGTGATGAGCCTTGAATTGTACAAACACCTCGGTCACCGTGTCTGTCCTCACTAACTGGACTTCGTTTACAGAGCTCCTGCACAGTTTATCCTCCGCCCAGAGTGATAACAGCAAATTAGCATGTTTACAACAACAGGCATAAACATGAGTGACTGCAGCCCTGACAAACACAGACACCAGACGAATGTTCGAGACGTTTACGGCATCATCGCTGCTGAATTCCTTCGCAGCTGACATGACGTGTGTGACATGCGATGCGACTTCAGCTCTGCGATCTCAGGCTGTTGTTACTGTTTCCATATTGGCAGCTTGGGAAAAAGATGTATCAGCACAATGATGGATGATGACCACCAACCTCATTATGACCTTTTGATTCTCTGAAGTTCTCCACTGTCTATTTGGAGCACTTCCGAGTACACACAGAGCGTGTGTCAGGCCTGAAATAGGGCTACACAATTATGGCTAAAGCAGTAATCCTGATTATATTGCTAGATTTCAGTCTGTGATTGTCAATCACACTTAACAGTTTTTTTGCTGATTAGGGTAAACAATTATTTAATGGACCTTTCGGGCAACAACCTTGTGGCTATTTTGAAATACGACAGCACAATTCATGCTGCACATTTATTTTTACATTAACAATGGATCACATTACTTCGTCTGGTGTGGACTGTGCAGTTGGCAGAGACACAAAAAGAGCTACAGTACATGATATTGGACTATAAAACAGAAACCTGACACCAGATACACGCTAACGTTGTTCCATTTACTCCTAAAAAGGGAAATGTTTGCTAACAACAGCCTGCTGTGCTGCCTTTAGGTAGCTAAAAAAGCTAAATTCATGTTGGTCAAACCAAAATAAAGTAAATCTTGAAGCCTGCAGGTAAGAAAGTGAGGAACTAAGTGATGCTACTCTCACATATGTACAGTAAAGATGTAGCTGGCAGCAGTTAGCATAGCTTAGCAGCTAGCAGGCTACCCTGGCTCTGTCCAAACAAGCATAGCATACTAAAAGTGCCTACCAGCACTTCTACAGCTAACCGACTAACAAATCTCATTTGTTTGATCCGTACAAAACACCAAAGTGTAAAAACAGCAATTTACAGTTTTACAGTTATGCGCCGGATCATTTTTTGACCTGGAGCAGTTGCCAGGCAACCAGCAGGGACTCCAGGAAGTCACTGCTCTTAGCCAAGAAACAGTCCGGCATGTAACTGCCCATGAAATACCAGTTTTTATGCTAAGCTAAGCTAACAGGCTGCTGGCTTCAGCAACATATTTAGCGTAAAGACATGAGAGTGGAATAAATCTTCTCATCCGACTCTCAGCCAGAAAACAAACATGTTTCCCAAAATGCTGAAGAATTCCAGATGGACCTATCCTGTACGTAAGATGCAAACAAGATGCAAACAGAAACACCGACTTCTCCCTGTTTTATACCTATTCTGTATTTCCATTCATACACCTGGTATATTGTATATTTAATACATCTACAGTATATTAATCACAATCTGCACCCAAAGAGGATTGTTTGTCCGTCTGTGACAGAAAATGTCAAACTGTTCAATTACACATGCAAATAAGAGGATCTACCTGTAAATTATATTGTTAAAAAAATGACAGACTGGGACTTTAAAAGACAGCTGCGTCCCTTTTCAGCTCAGGCCTGCACTCGCTGGCTGTGTCTGCATGTGCCCCATGCTTGTGGCGACAGGCAAAAACACAACATGCATACTAATGGAGCATTGGATAGTGCTCCTGAAGCCTGGCACCCTCCTCAAGCATGATCTTAATATAACCTACCCAGCATGTGTTTCACAAGCAAACCATAGCTTCATCTGCCTGAACAAGAAGCTGTGATTAAACGGTCCAAGTCACTGTGCTCTCTGTCATTGTTTGACAAGGTCACAGGAAGGTAAGACGTTCACAGTTTAAAGGTCAAGAGCACTTTGAAAACAGCGCCATTAGTACCAAACTGAGGTTGTGGTGCTTGCAGTTTGGCTTGTATCCTAGGTTAATGTGGCCAATGTCAGTATATGAAGTCCCATTATCTGTAGCAGAGAGAATGGAAAGGCTAGTTAGCTCTTATATTAGAAAATGGTTGGGTGCTCCCAGGTGCTTAAGCAATGTAGCTCTGTATGGGAAAGGAATGCTTCAGCTGCCAGTATCCAGTCTAACAGAGGAGTTTAAATGCACTAAGGTTAGGACAGAACTTTTATTATCTGGGAGTAAGGACATGTTAGTTAGCAATGTGGTTCCGAATCCTTCTGGGGGGAGGAAATGGAACCCAAGGGCAGCAGTGCAGGAGGCAGAGGCAGCTCTTAGGCATGCAGAAATAGTAGGAAATGTTCAATTTGGCCGGGGAGGCTTGGGGCTTGGCCCAGGCAAACCAATGTGGAATAAAGCAGGTCTAAAGGAGAAAAGAAAGCTTGTAGTGGAACAGGTGCGTAGGCAGGAGGAGTTGTTAAGGGGGGCAAAAGCAGTTAGTCAAGCCAAACAGGGACAATGGTTGAATTGGGAAGGTGTTGAGAAGAGGAAACTTAGTTGGAGGGACCTGTGGAATATGGAGGAAGGCCGTATTAAATTTCTGATAGGGGCGACATACGATGTGTTGCCAACCCCGCAGAACCTAAGTCTCTGGGTACAGGGCGATCAATCGTGCCCACTCTGCTCAGGTACAGCAAGTTTAAAGAACATTTTGTCAGGTTGTAGAAATAGCTTATCACAAGGCCGGTATACATGGCGGCATAATCAGGTGCTGAGAAGCTTAGCCGCAGGCATTGAAGAGAGAAGGAAGCAGGTGAATTCTGGAAGTTCTAGAAAGGAGAGGTTAGATGTGCAGTTTGTTCGAGAGGGGGAGAAAAATAGAGCTGCTAAGTCAGGGAGAAGGCAGGTAGGTGGCAGCCTGGTAGGGGCTGATGATTGGCAAATGCAGGTCGACTTGGGAGGAAAGCTAGTTGTGCCCCAGGAAATAGTTTATAGTAATCTGAGGCCGGACATTGTCTTATGGTCCATGAGTAAAAAGACTGTGTTTTTTATTGAGTTAACAGTCCCTTGGGAAAATTCAGTGGAGGCAGCTTATGAAAGGAAGAAGACTAAGTATGCAGATTTAAAGACAGAATCTGAGCAGAGGGGATGGAAGACCAGGGTCTGTCCGGTTGAAGTGGGGTGTAGAGGTTTTGTTGCAGGGTCAGCTGTTTCACTGTTGAGGGAGCTGGGAGTGCATGGGCAAAATTTAAGGAAGACAGTGAGGGAGATGTCAGATGAGGCTGCTAGGTCTAGTCAGTGGATATGGATCAGGAGAAATAATAGTAGTTGGGGGGTGAAATAGGGACAGTGGGGGGGGGGGGCAGAGGACATGCATGCCTAACCCGGCGGGAGAAGAGGTTAAAGTCTGAACAAGACACCTCTCCTCTGCTCTGCTTTCCCCGCCCCATCTTCTCGTTCTGCCAATAGGAAGAGAACCAGGAAGAGGAAGTTTAGATAACGTGGGGGTGTGGCCAGCTAGAGTCTCTCTTTGGGACCTTGCGGCCTGTTCAGGTGAGTTTGCGTTGTAAGATAGAGAGTTGGCTTGTTTTTTGATCTTTTGGTTGTTTTCCTGTTTTGTTTGCTTCTTGAAGGAAATGTTAGGGTTTGTTTTCCTGCTTTGTTTGCTTTTTGAAGGAAATGGTAGGGTTTGTTGCTTCTTGAAGAAAATGTTAGAAGAGGCTGTTAAATCTAGTCTGTGGTTTAGGCCTCCACCTTCAGCACCCTCTAAATTTTCCACCCCCTACCCGAACAAGGGTCTGTATCCAATCCCTACTTTCATCTTTTGACTCTACCTCTTTATTTTCTACCCCCTACCCAAACCAGGGTTTGTATTCCCACCCCGCTTTTTTTTTTTTGGTGCAGTTGGTGAGAGGCAGGTGTAGATGATGGTTGTGTGGCAATCGGCAGTTACATGTGGCATCTAGGCCTGTGGTAGCATTGTAGCAGCTAACAATAGCTAAAGCGGTGAGAGTATGATAGTATCTTAGCAGTTAGTATTGGTAGCTAGCAATTAACATTAACAGTATAGGTGAATCTAGCTTTATTGTCTTCTTCTGTTCCTCTTAACAGGTAGCGGTTAGCATGTAACATTAGCTAAATGGTAGCATCGGAACTGTATTGTCTTCTTCTGTTCTTCTTAGCGGTTAGCATCAGCATTAGCAATAGTTAAATGGTAGCATCGGTACTGGCCACTACCTGGAGCATCTCTGGGTCAGTTGAACGTGGCGGTGCTGTTTGGATTGTGTAGGAGCAGTGTGAACTGGCACTAGGGGGGGTGACTCTGGGACGCCGGAGTTCACTGCCTAACCTCCTGGAGGTGTAGTGGGACTAAGTAGGCGAAACACTGTTGAAGGGAGGTTTCCACCTGATGACCCCCAGAGATGTGTTAGGAATCACTGCTCTTTGGCATGTATAGAGGCAGATTAGAGCTCCAAGGTTCTTCACTGAGAATGAATCCTCTTTTTGAGCACAAGTATCTTGTGTTTAAATTAACTAACAGCACAGGAGTTATTTTGATAATCACCTTTGTTCATAATCACTGTCATAATGTGCACTGTGTTGAGCAATATTCAGCAACACATATTCACATTTTCAACAACAAAAACAACATTTGATCAAGAAAGTCCTCCTGGATTTGAAGATATTGCAAGTAAGTAAGGTAAGCACAGACAGAAGACAGAATGGCGACGAACTTTTTAAAATTAAATGCAACATTGCCGTTGATCGTGAAATTTGCCAGAGATACTGGCATGTCCATCATAGTGGCATTTGAAGGCGGAGATTCAATATTCTCTTCTCTCTTTCTCTTCTGCTGCATCCCAGTCTTCAAAATTATCAAATTCACCAAATAGGTTAAATGAAACTATAAAATCACTCATGTTTTGTCTACTGTCTTGCTGTTGTGATAAATAAACTGTGAAATAACGTATGTTAACGTATGTTCTGAGTTTCTGTTGCCACGGTTACTAACTAGCGTTTGAGCCAGCGCAATAATTTGGAACAATCAAGCTATTTGATTTATAGGTGTCCTACAACACCTTTTAACGGACACCCTGCAGCCAATCAGAATCAAGTATTCACCCAGACCATGGTATAACAATTATTTCTACATTTGATTGTCGATCAGAATTAATACTCTTTGCTAGTTAACAGCGTAGCTACTTTAAATTACAGAGAGCACAATCTTAAAGCTGCATGAATCAATATTTTTATGTGAACATCAACATCAATGTGTAAAGTGAAAGGTGTCAGTCATTATGACGAACCCTCAGAGAATTACTACCCAACCCTGCACCTTTATAGCTCATTGTTTTGGTTTTACTAACAAATCTACTGTTGTGGCTCACTCTCGCCGCTCTCATCAGCATCATTTCCTGCTGCAACAGGCAGCTGTTTTCAGTAAAAAAGCTCTAAAAA
This sequence comes from Chelmon rostratus, assembly GCF_017976325.1. Classification (NCBI taxonomy): domain Eukaryota; kingdom Metazoa; phylum Chordata; class Actinopteri; order Chaetodontiformes; family Chaetodontidae; genus Chelmon; species Chelmon rostratus. The sequence goes on along the minus strand of NC_055678.1, from coordinate 8,892,381 downwards.
CTCACTGCTACACTACCTGCCCAGCACTAAACAGACAGACGCATTTAGCGACTAGCTGGTGAACATAGCAGAGCATTTAGCTGCTAAAGAGCCAGATATTTCCCTCAGGAGGTGGTGGAGACCAAAACAGAGCTGTCAGAAGAATGAATACTGGACAAATGAAGGCTGATGTTTTTGTCTCTGTTAGATTTACAATAAGCAACTCTTTGCAAAAGGCGGAAACACACGTTACGACTGTTGAGCTAATTATGATTTGGGGCATGACAACTGGGTCATCTGGTGTTGACAGTCAGATGCATCATATAGTGTGTGATATGTACCGAGTCTAATCCATCCAGGACTTCACCCAAACTCTGCACCCTTTTCCACTGTTTTGGGCCTTTTCAGCACATATAAACAATACAAGCTGCTGGTTGCCATCCATGCTTGTTTTGGTGCAAGAACACAAACCAGCTGGCGTAACTAGAACTCCAGTAGTTACCGAGCAGTCATTCGTGTGTTGTGTAGTGTACTGACTAAGTCCTACAGTTTTTTTTGTTTTGTTTTGTTTTTTTAATCTTGAGTGGTTTGTCCCGCCTTTTTAGCAATGATACAATGACCTGGATCAGACTCAAGGGGAAAGTATCCCAGTGCTCCTCATTTTTTAGTTGTTCAGCAAAAACACCAATTAACAATCAAGAGCAAAGTGTTGTAAATGCTGCAAATGAGAAGTTTACACTTTGAGAAAAGGCTGAAGGGAAAATTAAGCCTGAGTGGGCCATCTTCATTGGATTTACCAGAGTAGGAAGCTTCTTTCACAGCACTGTGTTGAGATATATGAATGCATCAGATCTTGAAAACCTGAATCTCAGCTTGGCAGAAAGTGTGACATTACTCATCAGCAGACAATAACAATCAGACTGCATAATGGGCTGCAGTCACTGACGACAGCAGCAGAGGGATGATGAATATTATAGAATCTCCAGACGTGTGTGTGTGTGTGGTAAGAAATGAGCTCATCATGTGTCATTCTGATCATGCCTGCGCTGTTTTGTCAATCTGATTCATGACTGAAGCGAAGCCGAAGGACGCGGAGCTGGACGGGTTCAATGTGCCAGCCTGCAAGCTGCGGGATCAGTGACCCTGCCAGAGGTATTTCTTCACCCACTGCTTTATCAAGGACATTACACTGATCAGTAGGAGCAGGGTGACTGAGAGACCGTGTTGAACTGTAGGTTTGTTGGTTCATTGCTGTGAGAAGACGATAGAGAGCACAGAAACCCTCCAGGTATGGCAGTCAGACGAAAAAATAGAGATTAAGTTTCGTAAGTTTCATTTTTTGCAGCAATTTGAGTAGCAATTTCTAATTGTTTTAATTTCCATTTTCGCAGTGTCCAAAAAACCAAAAATTAAAGACGACCAGGTTTCGCAGGAACATGTAGAGGAAATTTAAATCTGTAAAAACCTCATGCCACCACAGAAAAGTAAATAGTAAAAATAAACAACTGTAGCTTGATCCGTAGCTGTAGGCCCGCTTTCCTTCCACTAACAAACCACAGAGAAACCGCAAACCACTGCAGAGGATTCCCTCTTGGATTGAGCGCGACTAGTCAGCCATCTTTTAAAGAGCAGCTTCCTGCTCAGTGATGCCGAGTGCAGTCTAAGGAGAAACAGACCTAAAACTTCCAGAGAAGACAGTGAAACTCTGCTTTTCAGCCTGGTGTTAAGTCAATCTTTAAAAAAAAATAAGAAGACAGGGAGGAAGGAACGTCACCTAACTGTGTCGACCAATCAAATACAGTACATGCAGTCACATATTCCTGGTAGTTTAACTTTGGACTGTAAACGCTGTGTTTCTGTGGTTTACCTGGTAACTGCTTTGAGGAAAACTAAAATCGCCTATCACTATGACAGTTGTAAAAGCCTGTTGTTTTGTCTGACATTTGTTTACATTTTGGCCAACTGGTACCATTAACAGTATGCCGAATTATCTGCTAGCACTTCCTGTTTGCATTGTATCCATTAGTGTACAGATAGCTATCACTGGATTACTTTGATACTAAAGAAAACCTAAAAATGTGAGGACTTTAAGGCAAGTTCTGCTCTTATAAGATGAGTCTTTTTTCTATGAATTCTAAGTGGATTTCTGAACATTTATTCATGATGAACATGAAAGGAGGAAAATAATGAAAACCTCAGAAAGCATAAGGCACATGACTTTAAAAACGTGTGTATCCTGTCGGTGTGCTCAGAGCTATATGGGACCTCCGGCACCCATGTAGGTGAATTTGATTCATTCAGCTTTGAATTGTACATTGGTCACACTGTACATGGGGGAGATATTAAAGTGCAACATGCAGCGTGAGTAGAACAGTCATTTTAAGACATTTTAATTTGATTTGCTGGAAATCCCTGGAAACCCTGACAGACATATTGAATGTAATATTCTGGCTTGTACTGCATCATTCTGAGTATTCCCCTAGATGAACGCATTGTGCAGACAGTACAGTATCCTAAGCACGGCTTCATCAGTGGCTTTACTTTTGTGCCTAAGACTTTCGCACTCAAGAGTAAAACCGATGGGTTTAAGGGATTTCTCTCTCATCTTGTCAATAAAAGCAGATTATTCCTTTGTCTTCCAGGCTTCCAGTGGAGCCGCATGCAGCTGTTTCCACATCATTAGGAATCACTACCAGCATTACAGCAGTTCCAAAGGGATAGACCTGCTATTCAGTGATAACATCATCATTTCCAAATCTGGATGCATCTGCCTCTAACAGCAGAATTAACACAGCTACATACCAGGCAGCGAATGAATGTGTGCAGAGGATACAACCTGTTCAGTAAACACTGATCATTTCACATGTGTTGTCTGTTTCATTATTACCTAAAATTGGAAATTAATATCTTGTGTGACATTTAAAGGACCCTTACAAATAAAAGCCCCTGACCTACATACATACAACAACTATCCTCTGACTTGATTTATTTATGGATCAACTGAACAAACCATATTGAATCCAAAAGGTATTTCAAAGCCAACTTACATCAAGGGCTTGAGCAAAAAGTTTGGACCAAAATCAATCAATTTCAGTGGAATCACAAGTGGAAGCAAAGTACACATGCACGTGCTGTCAAGTTTGGTTAACTCTGACATGCACATACTCATAACACTGCTTACGTTTGTGGTGACGGAAAGACTGTGAAGTCTAAAATGTTGACAATCTTTGTCTCCAATTTTATGTACCACTGCTCCGTTAAATGAGGAGCAATGCTATTAGAGCTTTCCTCTTCGTGTCCATTTTTCCATTAACAAAACGAGGCACAACCTGCAGGAAGTCACCAAGCTTCCAGCACCACCTTTTCATGATGTTGTGCAGATTAATTGAGTTGTTTTCCACTTGCTGGTTTGATTGGACGCTAACCCAAAAAATAAATTTCCACATCAGAATCTCTTTGTCAATTTGATTTAAAAAAAGGAGGCTCTTTCGCAGTAGGGGACCAGCACAATTAAAGAGCTCTGGCTACTTTATGTACTTTATGTCTCCCTTTGTTAAAGCAATGCTCACATGAGTAGTTTGTCAGTGCGGTCAAGAACAATCTTTACTTTAGGAAATCATCATCTTTATGGTTAAAAGAAATAAACGAACAGAAAATAACCAGTAAATAAGTATAATATAAATATAAGTATAATGTTGGCGTCAAGTCTGCAAGTTAGCTGTGGGCTACAACTTGAGCCCTGTTTGTTTTTAGCCCATATACATTTTTGCAAACTGGCACCATTAAAAGTATGCCGAATTAGCTGTTATTGGTTCCTGTTTGTAATGTACCCATGGATGTACAGACAACTATCACTGGATTATTGTGATATTGAAGAGAACTTAAAAATGTGATGATTTTCAGGCAAGTTCTGAAGTTATTAAGAGCGTCTTTTTCTACGGTTCCTATGTGGGATTAATGGAAATTGCTTGGCCATGGACACCAGAGATACTGATATTATCCAATAGTATACGTCACGATGAATTTAAAAATGTGTGTATCATGTCTGTGTGTTCCCATTAGACTGAGCTATGACTCAGAGGAGGACAAATGTTGATGCAAATTGTGGCAATCCAGTGCTAATAAAAGCACCTTATTCTGCCTGCATGAGCTGTGTGTCACAGCCACTGCTGCTGATAAACGGGCCAAATCAGCAGTCAAACCATAACCAACTCCTGTTGTTCTGAGAACGCTTGCATGCACCTCATATAGCATCTGTTTGACATGTTCTGGAGCACAGAGACAAATTAAGCACTTTTACAGGTGCAAGGTTAGATTTTTTAGTGTGTCCTTACGTATCATATATCCCTGATTTATACAGCTGATATAAATAATACGCACATTTGAACATCATTTTCGGTCAATATGGGGGCACTAGAAGAAAGTTCGTGGTACGGCGGTTGCTGGTAGCTCATTATAAGTTTCCTTTCCTTCTAGGAGCCACAGAACCCATCAGGAGCTCCTGCAAAGTATCAAAACACTACAGCATTCAGGTGCTGAGGGACCGAGAACAGGAAAGTTAACGGACGCCTTCGCTGATGTCGGCAGGTAGAGACCAATGTTGCACACGAGGGGCAAAACCAGTTTGGGAACTAGGAACGTCCAGGGTGTATACTGTGAGACACAACATCTGTGCTTCTTTCTCTTGCTAAACACCTCTCCAAACACACCATCCCAAACTATGCACATGCCATTTTTGGGGTCTTTGAAAACATCGAGGATGTACTTAAATTTAAAAACTCTCCAGTCTTGCTTTACAGTTTTGCACGTTACTTTCAATGATATTTTAAGTGAATTTAAGGCAGGGAAATATCACAGGTTTACTTTCATATATAATCATGTGTTACTTGTTGTGACCATTATCATATTCTCTAACACGCATCGTCAGAGAGCGTGCATGTTGATGGCAGTATAATTATCAACACCCTTTTAGCAAACACTCTGGTGCTGAAAACAGTGGGTCAAAAATAACTGGTGATCGTTTCCCGACAGCTGCTGTCCAAATTGCAGCATGTGGCAGCTTGATGCACATTGATTCATTTCTTCATATAAATAATACCTTCTCTGAATGTGACATGCATCCAACATAACTGCAAACGTGAGAAACATTAAGAATAAAATATTTTTTCTTGGACATGAAAGAAAAACCCCAAAAATGAAAGGAACATCAGTGATATTCCTGTCTTGGTGCAGTAAACGCCATAGATGAAAATGGCTGTTGTTGTCAGCAATAAGCAGGACGCGCCTGAGAATTGAGGTTAGCCTGGGGACGAGCCCGCAGGGTCTCTACAGCCACTCACAAACCCTGATTCACTCCGTAACCCCACATCGTTACGCCGAGCTGTGCTGCTCAGTGAAGTTCAGAGCACACAGCGTGGAGTAACGGGCTCCTGCAGGTTTCTGCTGGGAATCAAAAAAAAAAAAAAAAAAAAAGACAAAATAAGACAAAAATCCATTTTGAACACGTAGGGAGAAAAAGACTGAGGTGATTCAGGGGGGTTGTGAGGAAAAAAATGGTTACAAAGCCACGCTCATCAGCCGGGTGCAATGAGTACAGAACATGCCTGCTGTTCTGATAAAACATGTTGGTTAGTTCCTAAAAACGTCTACGCACGTGTCGAAGGCAGACGAGTGGAGTGAGGCCACAAAGCAGTGAGTCAGAGTTGTGCTGGGGAGGCCTGACGAGTGTTGTAGGTATGACCGAGAGGTAAATGGATTTCAGGGAGACACTCAGATCGCCTTTAAACTGTTTATACAACACTGTGAAATTAGCGGTGAGCAAGCTTTTTCTCTTTTGATGAAAAACCCATGACACCGACCCCATAATTGTGCAAGTAAGGACATATTCACAGAGTGCTTTTGGAGTCTGAGCTGAGTCAAAACATTTCTTCCTACTCCCACTGACACGATACCGAACACAGCGGCGTATCCATTGGAGTCCATTGGACTTTTATTAACAAAGCCAAAAACATAAACCACCTTATTGGTTAAATATTATTCTCCTTTTTTCTTTTAAAAAATATCCCAACATGGTGGATTTAAATCGTGTTATTTGGCTTCCAACCATTAGCCAATAATGCCCAGATATTTAAAAAAGAATGGAGGTTAAAGCACTTAGAAACTAGATCCTCCCTTAAACCCCTGGCAGCTACGCATTACTGCTCAGGTTCAAAATGTATAGGTTGCACTGTAACTACCCGCGAGCCTGAAACCTGATCCTCTGTTTGCTCAACATCGGTCACAGTATACAGAGAGCGATCGGATCCATGGCGTCCACTCAGAGCTGTGAAAACAATAACGCTATCCATGAACATTTTGGAACGTCTATTTGGGATTCTCTTCGCTTTTTATATCTCTTTGATGCGGCAGGATCCAGAAATACTCTCACTGGACCACAACAGCATGTTCTGCTCTGTTATAAATAAGAGACTTAAACTTATACTACTACAGTTTGCGCCATTGTGAAGCTATTAAAATGCCCACAATCAAAACATGCAGTGTCGAACCCCAAATCCCGCAGCGGTTAAGCCATGATTTAAGCCGTCCTGGAAGCGGACCAACCACTCTCACAGTGAGGCATAAAGAGCTTAGGATGGGAGGGGATGGATGTGTCTCCCTCCCCAACCGCTCGCTGTCCGTCTCATCTGAAATATGAGGTTGAAATTCACTTGTCCTGAGTGTTGCAAACAAGAGAATGAAGCTGACAAGGAAAACTGACATAAAAATTAAATGTTGCTGTCTGAATAAGTAACTCTGATGTCTATCGTACAGGCGATGACTCACCTCTCTGGCAGCTCTCCAGAGAGGAGGGGTTCTCAGGGCGAGAGGGGGAGAAAACAAACTCTGCCCTGTGCTAACAATGGAAGTGGAAATTCCTAGCATGTGTTAAAATGTAAATCATGTTCTGTATCTGGGAATACGGACATACTGTAACTGTAGCTGCTGCTTGTATTTTTAAGGGTGGAGGGGATGCAGGATGCAAGTGTGAACTCGGTTGCATGAGCATCTACAGCTTGCAGGTGGAGAACGGTTCTCAGACATTAATGCATAAGATTGAGTTTGTGTTCTGCAATCTGACACAGGCTGGCTGCAATTAGGCGCTCAGAACGAGGGCTGAACCTAAAGTGAACTTTCAAAGTTAGAACCTGTCGTGTGACCAGTTTGCAACAACATCTATTAACCTCCAAATATTCATTTTCTCTAAGTGGTCATGTTAATTAATTAAGCTGAACTCGCCAAAAGGAAAGCCTGTTTGATGTAAAGTGCCAGCTGCAAAAATTATCTGCCTTTCCTGCGAGAAGAAAGAGAAGAGTGCGATGAGTTTTGAAGGCTGAGTGAGCTCTACTACGGCATTGTGTAGCTAATGATTGTTAATGAAATCTGGAGAGCCCAATTCGTGACGGTTGAGAATTCCTTATCATAATACTGCTCATGACTTTGATTTTGGGGTGGGGGTGGGGAAAGAGTGTTATCGCAAACCTCTTCTTCACAGTTCCTCCGTTCTGAATATGATGCTACTCCACAAAACTAATTATACTCAACCGATTGTTTGTGCCAAATGAGACCCTGCTGAAAACGTGGCTGCCAAACATAGAGAAGTTCCAATTTAGAAAAGCCTTCTCACCCCCCCAGGTCCTGGGGGGATGGTAATTATCACACCTGATACTTGCTGGAGTCCAAGACTAATGGTGTGGTTGCTGCAAGAATTTGGCCTCACTGGTGCAGAGAGTTAAGGATCAAGGATCAGCTCTCAGATCTGTAGACCGTGCAGGCACAGATGGGCCACAGGTCAAGACAACCTCAAATAAATGTGTCAAAGCAGCACTCAGATTTGTCTGTGCGCTGCACCAAGGGCGAGTGTTAGTTATGTCATCAATTTAGACAGACTCTCGACAGTCTCGTCATTTGCATTAAAACTCAGAACACAAGACATTGCATGCATGGTCTCAACAGTTTCCTGCAGCATGGAAACACTGACGGCTGCAGTTTACAGCAAACAAGGTCCCCTTGACATTTACAGCTCCGAAAATGGTTCTGTTCATAAAAAGTGGAGAGAAAAATGGGAAGAAAATGCAAATGGGCTGCTTATTATGCACCAGGGCTCCATCTAAGTAAGAGTCTGCAGCCATGCTAGCTGCTTTGTGAGGGCACGGTGGCGATATGAGCTCCATGCTAACATCTGCAAGCTAACGTGCTCACAGTGTCAATGCTAAAATGCTGATGTTCAGAATAATAATGTTTCTCATGTTTACCATCTTAGTGTGTGTGTTAGTGTGCTAAAATTTGCTGGTTTTGCAGGTTTAAGATGCAAATTATTTTTAAAAAATACATATTTGGACAAGGGATCAGCAAAGTCATTAGTATTCATCCTGAGGGGAAATGAATGTCTGACTGACATTGCATCTTTAGAGAGACGCATTTTATCATTTTGATCTTCACAGTGTATTTTTTTTTAAATCCTTGAAATACAAATTCTATTGGAAAGAAATTGCAATAGCTTTAATGCACTTGCAGATTGCAGATCACTTGGTTCCAGAAAAGTTTTTAAGACTCGACCACAGACAGAAATTGCTAATGTGATCACAATTGCAATGCTTAAATGCTGATGTTTAACAGGAATAATGTTTTTCATGTTCATCATCTTAGTTTAGTGTGTCAGCGTGTAACATTTGCTGGTTTTGCAAGTTTAACTTTCAAAGTACATACAAAAAGTACATATTTGGACAAGGGATCAGCAAACTCAATAGTATTCATCCTGAGGGGACATGAATGTTTTTCATTTTGATTTTCACTGGTTCTTTTTGTTTTGACAATGGTTGCATCAGATTTGACCAGTTCGATATGTTCCTGAAGGTTTTTTTTTTTTTTTTTTTGTCTTATGAAAACTTTAAAGAAATTGATATTGGGTGTAACTCAGTCTTTTTTGAGGTTTATGACAGTGCAGTAAAATTATTTCAGGTAACTCAAATCAACTTGTAAAGTATTGTCTGAAATCAAGTCACATTTTTATTAATTTTTGTGTCCTTATCTTTCCAATTTCAAGATACCATGTGCAATTTCTAGAAAATTCTTGAAATACATCAAAATCTATTGAAAAGAAGATGCAATATTTTCAATGCACATGCAGATTTTTTCACTTGGTTCCAGAAAAAAAAGTTTTTAAGACTCGTCAACGGACAGAAATGGCTTAATAAGATGTTTTTTTTTTTTGATTGGGGACAATAAAGGCAACAAATAAGTCTCACATAGCATTGTTTCTTTCTGGAAGGCCCTGACAAAACAGGCCTGGCAGCTGCTGTCACCCGAAAATAGCGGCAGACTTAGAGGCGGGCAGAGAGCCGAGTGACGCTCCCACGTTGTTCATTCTGTTGCACCGGGCGCGGTGAAAGTCACACACGATCCCCTTGGCACCAGAGTCCACAGGTGGCAAACAGCCTCCCGTCTCACACAAGGCCACGGGGCATGCTGGTAGAATATCCGTTACACATAACAACACTGACGTCTAATCTGGAGCCAAGAGTCAACTGGGAATGTCAAGAAAAGGGCACATACAGTGAATCCTGTTGGAGTGCTTTGATGCTGAGCTGAACGCTGCGGATGTAACAATAAAGCTGAATTCTCAGTCATGTAAAGAATAAGTGCTTCCATCGCTTCCGAACGGACATTTCTGCTGCTGCAGTGACACAGTCGCCTGTGTGAGAGGAGATCAAGTGTTTGTCCCTCTCTCTCTTTCCATCTTTTCAGTCTCATCAGACAAAAAGCTTTTCCATGTAGTGATACAATTGCTCAGCAAGCCTCTGAGAGGAGGAGGAGGAGGTGAGTTTGTCTGATGAAAATGTCCTTCTGGCCCACCTATAATTTCGTTCGGAGCTCCTTTCTCTCCCTGCGGCTGCTCCCAGGCGACATCAAATCCAGACGACAGCGGTCAAGATGGAAGACGACTCCTTCACCTGGTCATCCAATAAGACTTCCTCCAAAGGCTGACCCCGGTAATCCGACACGACCCTGAATCTGCAGCACTTTTTGTTTGGCAGCTGGCGGCGATGAGCTAGAAGTGAGCCTGCAGACACCTTTTGTACCTCGTTAACCTGCATCCCACGGCATCCCTGATCTTTCTCCAAGAACGCTGCGTCTTTGCTAAGAACTTTGCATGTTCACAGTCTCCAAGCACTGAATGCGACAAATGAGGAAATGGATGCACACTTTCAGACAGTCTCTCCTGAAATAGCAGTGTGAGGAATGAAAAAAAAGGGTTTGAGAGAGTTCAACACCTGCCTGTATGTGAGCATGCTTGATGGAGTCTCTGTTTCAGAAACTTACAGAACTTGTTGGATGCAGCCGTTTCACGTTATTTGATGACCCAACTGTACTGTGCACTTTAGGAACAAACTGATGCATTTTGTGCCAAAGATTGCACCCATTCTTCCCAGAATCATAACTCAGTCAAAGCAAAATACACAGATGACATGCGCATAATTTTGAAATCAGATCTGATTGAGTGATCGCAGGCTCTCTGATGTCCATCGAGGATAAACACCCATAAATCGGCCGAAAAAAAATTTAAAAAGCGCTCTTTACAACATTAGATCTTGCCTCAGGAACTACTAGTGGCTAATGTAGCATAGGTTTTCATGAAGTAGATATGTCATGATCTTAATTGTCATATATAACTGTTGAACACAGAAGCCTGAAAAAAACCCATGAAAATCGTCTTTTCTTTTCACATTACTGATACAGTAGAACGTCAATGTGGCTCTTACATTCTTAAAACACTGAAACTCACCTCTTTTATATACATATTTACATCATGCAGTAGATAGTTGCTGTGTGTTGAAAACCTTTGCACATGCAGGCAAAAAACCCATACATGTTACCATTCACATGCCAAATGATGGCATTTCTAAATAGCCTATCTTATAGTGACAGTAGCAGTTAATGGCATGGCCAGATGAGACAAGCAGCGTCAGAATCACTGAAATAAAGACTTAAAATGGAGTAAAAACAGCAGAGAGTTGGCCAACATGCCAAACAACAGGATAGATAATTCATCCAGGTCTGACTTTGGCATCTGTGACTCTGTTCAACCTGTGACTGCGATTGGGGTTAGGGGGCAAAGACTGCAATGGGAATAGTGCCAAATGGTAGCTCTGTGCTTCCATTAATAGAAAACCTTTCTGTTGCCAGAATAATAGCTTTGCGACATCTCAGGCCCCCCCTGTGGACCTCGAGAACCGAGCACACGTGGGCTAAATGTCACTCAGCGGGGTGCCATCATTTAAGAGAAATCACATTTTCCCCCAGACTACACTGACCTCAGACTCCATCACACACTCCCAATCTTACAATTTCTGGATGATTTCGTGTGACTGAACAGGAAATAGATGCATGACATTACGGGAGACCCGCTGGGTTTCTTGGCACAGGTACAAGCTGCAGCCACCTGTTCAACCCCCAAAGCGAGTTTTGTTTGTATTGACGCGAGCAAACAGGAGCGTGCTGACATTTTTGATGAATAGGGAGGGTGGTCCTGTATGATGCAAAAGTAACTGGGGGGGAGGGGGAACGCAATAATGCATAAACTGACAGATGGGATCTGTCTGTGTCCCCAATCTGGGGGAAACCGTGTCTTTATACATGCAACGTGCCACTGATCTGAAATTAGAGAATAAACACGAGGCTTCGCCTTTTCTGTTGTGTTTGAGTGCATGAGGAGTCAACCTTTACAGGCTGAAAGGTCATCAGGAAGTGTCCTCCCAGCTAATCAAATAGCCCCGAAGGCACGGTTTGATCTTTCACAATCTGCCGAGATGCCGAGCCAGCCGGGCAAATGAACATCAGGCCTCTGGGCCTTCCACGGGGCAGCCTGCACCTGTTTATCACTCAGCATCCTCAGTCAGAGGTAAACAGTGAGCAGCGAGCATCACCGCGTTACACGTCACATTCGGGCGAAATGTGTCATGCTGTGACTGTTGCCTCAAATTCCAGTTTGAGATGGCAGATTATAAAGAAGTGAGAGAAATTAATTTCATGGAGTATGAAAAAAACATAAGAAGCTGCAGGCTTGTGTCGAGTACTTTAAACATTAACCAGCCTCTTAACCTTTGATGCGTGTCGTGGCCTGTTTATGGGATGATGAGTTTGTCATCATATGCTCACTCATTTTCTTGATCTTATAACTTTATTTGTTGTGCTTTGTACATTATGTGTATTGCTTATTTTGTCTCATATTTTTATTTTCTCCTTTTCCATAAAGCAATTTGTAACTGCTATTTTGACCTAAAGAAAAAAAACAAAACAAGTAATTTACTCTGCAGAGACATCGACCGATGTCCCTCCGACTGATGCAAAATATCGCAAGCATCCCGCAGCTGAGCCTCCTTCTTGCATAATCCATGTCTCGGTTGTCTTTAAAGGTTTAGATTTATTCTCTCCTCGGCTTCATCCACATCTGCACTCAATCATTTAAGCCGGTTTAATTGGTAAAATTAATTAGACGACATGCATTTGACTTGGATTCACATGCACCAAGTGTATCGTGGAAACACGTCTGCTCCCTGGGTATGGGAGAAAGTTAAACACCGATCGATTCACCCTCTGCTGGCCTTTATTAATGAAGGCTGCAAGCATGAAACAGGTAAAGATTAATATCCTCGAGTGGAAAGCTGTTTCAGAATATTTCAAGCGCAAATAGGTTGCTCGCATGTACTTGAGAAAAGAAAACAACAACGTGGGTGAAGATGTGGGAATAGCAGCTCACCCCTACTCAACAAAAACACACACAAATAAATGCTAGAAATAAAAACACACACTCAAACACACTGTTCTTTTCATCTAAGTCATCCATGCTCTTACTTCTCTCAGATGGCCTGGAAATAGGCTTTAATGCCCCCCCCCCACCCCCGCCCCAAACAGGCTGACATACAAAACACACATCTGCCGTGTTTAGGTAAGCTGCAGTTGCCATGGTTACAGACGAGCACTCACTAAACAGTTGTGTGTCAAGCCATCATTGAGACAGGGCACTTGAACCGCGCACACACCATTCAAAGTGAAAACACAAGGAAAAGCAGATGATGTCACGCCTCTGTTAGCAATATGTTGCTGTCACCATTAACCGTCACTAGCGTCTCCGCTCAGGACTAACTAATAGAAGACGCCGTGGGGACAACCTGAGCTCAGCCTGAGTCATCAGAGCTTCATACGACATTTGGAGGAAGGTGAAGAAAATGTGCTGTTTTTAGCCCAAACAGAGCAAAATAAAAAAGGAAAAAAAAGAAAGGGGGTTACAGTATGGGCTGATACAGACTTCCAGAATGACACACGAGGATGGTAAACTTATTGGGATGTATATCAGACAAACTGTGTCTGATCCTGTTCATCCCCCTTTTAAAGAATTCATAAAACTGCCCTCAGGAGGACGCCATAGAGCCGCTGCAGCAGCCAAGAACATTTCGAAAAGTCTTTCATACCATTTGTAAACACCATTCCCACTGGAACCACGTCCAATATTATTGTCTGTACTGTGCATGTTATTTATTATTTTATATACTGTGATTTACTCTGATGATCAGCTTTTTCTCACTCAGTTTTTTTCCCATGAGCATGAGCTAAGTTGTTAGTTAATATTCCCCATAAAGCTAGAATGTGGCTTCCCACCCAGCACCCATGATTAACAACCTCCACACACACGCACCGAGCCAACTGGAGATGCTGCACCACATTTAGGGGGGTGGGTGAAAGCGGGATCAGCCCCGAGCACTGCGGCAAGCCTTGGCACGGCGCTCCCACTCACGCCATTTCATTTCATCACTCCTCAGTCCTGCCCTTGCATTGCCAAGCACTTATAGCCAAATCATCAAGCACTCTCGCGAAACAAAAACAAAAAAAAAGAAAAAGTGGAGCAGAATCTCCATCATAGCGAAACTGTCCTTCACCAGACGCCCTCAGACCAGGTGAGCCAGGTCACTCGTCCTTCATTTAAATCCCGCCGTACAGTACAAGATGACATGTGGTCGAAGAGGCATGTGTTCTCCATGGGACGCTGTCAACACACACCGGGCGCCATGGCAACCACTTCAACTGACCAAATGCAATTGGTAAACGGTCCATGTCCCTACTTCCCTCCCTCCCTCCTTCCTTCTGGATGTGTTTCTCTGCTGTCTGAGGGCATTATGGGGTGTATGACCTTAATACACTTGTTAAGTCTCTCCTCTTTGTTGCCTTGGCTTTGTTTAATGCATCTGCCTCCCTGTCTGAGAGATAAGCTACCACGATACGCACTTCAAAACAGTATATTTATGCGTCGGACAAGCAGATATAAATTCAAGGGACATTCGGGCGTGCCCGATTTGTGGCTTGTCAGATGCAGGCTCCTCCTCAGCAAGGTCTGTCCTTTAATAACAAATATTTTTCACGATGCCCCCTGACAGATAAATATACGGCGAGGGAGTTCAGCCCGAGTGCCGCGCTGTCAGGAGGAAGTTTGGGGGCGATCGAGATCGGCCGTCACGCCTCAACTCACCGACGTCTTAAGCGGCAGCCTGCTGCATGCAGGCTAAGGTAGCTCGAGATGTCAGTCAGAGATTAAACGAAAGATGATGGCTGATAGTGAACTCACCAGGACTCTTCCTGTCAGTGTCTGAGCAGATATCATGACTCCGGCCCAGTCTTTGACCGAGGTCATCCAGCCCACCTCGCTGGCCGCCGCGTCGTCCTTGTCGGTGCGCTTGATGCCATCGCCTGTGGTGATCCGGTGGACCTCCTGAAAGAAAAAAAAAAAAAGATAAAGACAAATCTGACTTGGTGTCTAATAGTAAATAACTGGTCAGTAGTGTCATTTTGTTGTCTAAATCAGGAACAAATTAAATCTTTACCGGCTCTTAAATATAGGTATGATGGAACAGAATAAGACAAGAGGGAAGAACTGGGCGGGAAAGAGAAATATATTCTGTGAGTTTTGGGATGATGGTGTTATCAACACTGCTATCCTGCAGAACCTGTAAATCAATATATAATTGCCTTGAGCAAAGTGCAGATTTTTACTGTGCTGGACCATAAGCTGGTTGGCTAAATCACCTTTGCAGCGGGCTGGTGTTAAACCTGTCAAGTCCCCTGTCAGTGCAGTGCTGTACTCCAGAAATGACCGACCAGTCCGAGATCTGAGCTGCAAAAACAGCTTGTTAAAAGAGAAATGTTTGCATATGCCGTCTCTCTCTGTCGGCAGATTTGTGTCCAGCTAGCAGCTGTCCAGTTAGCGTCCAGGTCACAGCACAGAGACCAATAAAGACAGAGGCGGCCAACAGGTAGAGCCACATTGAGTTCAGTGAAGTCCGGCAGTGCAGAGGCTTTGAGGGACAACAGCTTGAAATTTCATTATAAGTTTAAAGAAACAGCCAACGTCCATAGAAGCGAGAGTGCATTTGACTATATGGTCGCTGTATCATTAGCTGTTAGTAAAAACAGAACAGTTAAAGGATTTTCATTGTTTTGACTCATCCGTCCCTAATGTACAAACATACAGCACAGAGGCAGAATCAGGATTGAGCTAACTTTAGCACCATAACAGCCATTGTAGCTTAGCAAGTAAATAAGTAAAAATGCTCTTGGCCACTAGTGGAGGTGTTTAGAAATCTTTGCCTCCATCTATATTTAATGCTATATCTTCAATAATGATGCCAAAATACCCTGTTAAACCTCCATTACTGTATTTGATGTGTTTGTCCTCTTTGGCTCTGCTCAGTTAGCTGTGTAGCTTATGGCTAACGTGTTAGCAGCCGCACAGCGATATTAGCATTCATTTGGAGTCGTGTTTCTGGCCACTCGTCAATTACAAGGCCAGTATTTACTCTCCCCTTGTAGTTCAGGTTTGAGCTTCCAACATCTCTCAAAAGCTGCGAGCCGTAAAACGAAAGCAATGAGCTGGAAGACGCTAAAACTCTCCGGAGAGCTGCGACGATGACGACATAAAGGAGACAGAAATCCAAACTCTGTCAACAGGAAGGGGCACCTACGTTTTTTTGATTGGCAGCTATGCAAAAACACGACATGAACTAGCTGCTCGACACCAAAACTCACCTGTTAAAAACATAAAGCCATCATTCTTTATGTGGTGACCAGGCTGAAGGCCGACAAAATAAGCCCACACACATGCATGCTCACATGCATACAGTAAACATACAGAGTGAGAGCAGCAAAGAGGCTCCAGGAGTGTATCCATGGCAGCCACTGAGCTCCTGGTGTTTCTGCTCCACTGAGTGGGCTGCCTGCCTGCCTGCCTGTCTCTCCTGTCTGTCTGTCTGACTGACTGTCTGTCTGCAGGGACTGGCATGATTCACAGAGCAGGAAATCGAGACAGGATGCAGAGGTTAGCTGCGCTCCCTGATGAAACAGCCCTCAGCCTCAAGGCTAACACGACTCGGACTCTTTCCCCCGTGACATCCTGCTCCTCCTCTACCTTAATGGTGTCACACATCACTCTCTCTGAGGCCTTTCTCCTGCAGCTCTGCTCGTCATGTGGGATTAAGCTGATGCAGTTTGCATAGTTGGAGGGGAAAAATGGCTGCACACAGTTGAAAGCGGCGACAGTTTATATGGCTTGCATACGTGTGTGTGTGCACTACTACGGCAGTCTTTGTTGTTGTGGCGTTAATGCCCGAGATCTCAACATGCCGCATACTCCAGATGCAGGATGGGCTGTTGTGTGTGTGTGTCCCTGTGACAGGGCATCAGCTTCAAAGAACTTCTGGCATGCAACCATGCAACATGTGCTGTGCTTCCACTCCGCCATCAATCTTTGCAAAGCTGGAGGTGGCGCAGCACCGCTGAAATAATGGAATGAACGAATGAATATAGTCTGCGACATACAACTATGGGTGCACAGTTGTGATTAGACAACAAGGGCAGCTGCTTGCCAGCAGTCTGGTTTAGGAAGGAGGGTGGGAAAACAGCTGAAATCCTTCAGTTAAAGAGCAGGGCTGGTGATAATCTATATTTATGGCACTGGCGACAAATCCCATAAAAAAGACAAAGATTTGAGCATTAGCGTGGGTAACAATGCTTTCTGACTTCCCAAGCTCTCAATCCCAAGCCTACTGGTTCCCATTGATTCTGTACAAAGGGCTCATTAATACATACAGCTTTTAAAAAGCTACTCAAACGGGTAATAGTGCATTTGTTTGGGACTATTTTTAGCTGTGAATTTAGCTCACAAGTGAGTATTTATGGCAGCAGGATGATGTATAGGGGAACAACTTAAAATAAACTACAGTGCCCATGTTCATCGTAATGAAGGGCACGTGTCATGCACTGCAACAGCGTGGCTCCTTTATGTGTTTTTAGAGAATTAGTTTTGTGAGAAAACCAACACTGAATTGATCCGTCTAACAAGCCTGTGCAGCCAAATCCTGATATGACTTATTCCTCTTAGGAGCTCCACTGTGTCCACAAACACAGTAATGAGCCACACTGAATACATTTACATGCGCAAAATATTCCAGTTTTTATTCCAGCAATATTCCCATTTACAGCCAGCTGCGCATATTCCCTTTAACAAACAGTCTCCCTCTTCCATTTGTTCGACCACCGTCTCGAAAAGGTTGCGTTGAATACCTGTTGATATTCAAGTCTTTTATAACGTTTAAAACTTGGTGTGTTTCTCCTTCCAAACAGAACTCTGGGCTTTCTCTTTTCATGCATCTCTACCCCGGGCGTGTCGCAGACTGCGGCAATAACCCCAACTGAGATGCTTATTCTGAATGCGCTGTGTATGTGTCCTAAACCCTAAATAATATCAGCATATCTGACATGTCTTAATCGCAAAACACTCAGAAAAAAGGCCTAATTCAGAAAATCCAACTGGAATATGCCGTTTACATCACCTGTGTCAAATTCAGGATACTGTCATATTTGTAATAATAGTGGAATATTAGTGTGCATGTAAATGTGGTCACTTTTGCACATGACCTGTTCTTCATTATGATGAGTCAATCCCACATACACCATCCTGCTGCTGTAAATACCCAATAAAGCACCAAATGTGTATTAATCCGCCGCTAGAAATATTCCCCATTGGATACACACCCTGTGCTAAAAACTGCAGTGGTCGGCTGTTTTAGGAAGTCTTTTTAGAAATGAAACTTTACGCCTGTGAGCCATTTGTAAAGATTTATATCTTCATAATTAACCAATGGGTTTGGGTGCTGAGTGCCAGCGACAGGGAAGGAAGTTGAATGAGAGATGATCTACTGCGTTGATTTTGGTCTTTTTATCGATTTGTTGACCTAAACAAAAATATATTTAAAAAAAAAAACAACTCCTTTAATAGTTTTTGGACAAAAATGGAAGTGTATGGCACAGAGGATATATCTTCACCCACGCAGGAAATATTTATTGTTGGTTTTGGTCTTTTAATGGGATTTGTTGCCAAAAACATGTATATACCAGTTGATTTAGATGGAATTAAAATTAGAAATGAAAAACAAATGTCTTGCATTGAAAATTGTGCTCCAATATAGCACAAAACCATCAAAAATAACTTCAAACTTGTCGGAAAGCAGTGAAAATGCCATCAGCTGAGCATGAGCGTGCACTTATTTCCTGAAGTACTGAAAGCAGACGTCATTAGCATTGTTGAGAGAAAGGTGCAACCCTACTCACACAGCCAACTTTACCAATACCAGTAGATAAATGTGGTGGAGTAAAAGGTTCAGACGTCTCAGAAAATATAAGTGCTTCAAAACTCGACAGAGCATCGCTTACGTAAAACGACGTCTTTATTTTACACCTTTTAACGTAAAAAAAGGGTTTCAACATGGTATTCCATAATGACGCCCGCCCACACGCCACACGTTTCAACCGTCTTCATTATTATTACTAAATAGCTGGCTGCACTACGAAATTCAATCATGTTCAGAGCCATTAATCAGAGACAAGCAGACCACTAGCAGACCACATTACACTTCCTACAGCCGGTCCAGGCCCTGCAGCACTAACCTGATAACGCAGTATAATAACACGTCCAGTTCACTTAGCGGCAAATGCAGCCGACGAGACACAGGGATGGCAAATTCTGTGAAAGAGCAGTTTAGAAACGAGAGGCAACAGGTATCAGCTGCTTTCAGGCAGCGGTTTCCAGTGTTTATTTGTGAGCTGCCCTCAGCGCCGTTTTAATTTGTGGAGAGTGGAGCATGTTTTGCTCTAATAAAAGGCGTAAACAGGCGCTTTTGCAGCAATTATTTTACACTGTGACCCAAACCACTAAAACTTTCCAAGGTTGCATAATTTATCTAAAAAGAAAAAAAGGAAAACTTAGCAGACTTGAAGCGGAGCCACTGGGGAAATCTAAGTTAAATCTGGCTTTTGAATCCCCTTATGGAGATCAGGGTGAGTGGATCAGACTGTGGCTTTGAGGCTGAAAGGGAAAAGAACATGCTGTTTGCAGCCTGTTGAATGGGTGGTAAACTGTTACAGCCTCTACAGTCACTGCAGTTAAGTGACAGGAAGAGCCGAGGAGAAGAAGATGTTCCAGCAAGCACTTTGTGACCAGCTGGCAAGTTTCCTTTTGAATTGTAATAGATTAACCTTGTTAGAAAAGTAATAAACAATGTGATTTAGCTTATTACATTTGATAATTTTTTGATTACTTGTCAAATACAAATATTTTAAACTGGACAATAAAGCTGAGTAGTCCTAAAAACAGGAATTCATACCAGGCAGTACTCAACACTGATTGGCAGACGAGAGGCGGTGCAAATTCTAACAGAAGAAACAATCAAAATCTGAGCAATGAATGGAGTTTGTCTAGACGTAGAGGCGGCTCCCTGGCAGCCATCCTTCCCTTG
The DNA here is from genome assembly GCF_017976325.1 of Chelmon rostratus. Lineage (NCBI taxonomy): Eukaryota > Metazoa > Chordata > Actinopteri > Chaetodontiformes > Chaetodontidae > Chelmon > Chelmon rostratus. Next base: position 8,872,525 of record NC_055678.1, on the reverse strand, counting down.
ATGGTGTTGCACTCAAATTTGTCCCGTCGACTTTGCTGATCTACGTTTAAGCCAGAAGGAGGAGTTACTGCACGGTGAAAAGATGCAAAGCAACAGAAATTATTTCTTCTGTATGAATGGGTCAGTACTTGTTGATATGCAGTCCTGCATCTGCTGCCGTCATGAAATGCAGTCGCATAATCAATAATAAATACGACGTTTAGGCTGGTTATATTTATGGCCACGGATTTCAAATTGCTTAAAACAGCCACTCAGTGAAATGAGCCGTTAACACGGCTCAGTGGACGCGCTTCATTCTTCTCGGATGATGGAGTAGGTGGTTCTAAATATTTCTATGTCTGGAGGATGGTGGATCCCAGAGTTCTTCTAGGATGTTCTTAACAAACATCCGTCTGTGTCCATGGTTCCACAAGGAAGTCAGGGTAACATGGCCGCATGTTTCTGAGCATCTGATATGAATGAATGAAACATTGAAATATGATGTGATGGAAAACCAAGGGTTTCTGCTCCCATAGTCGGTTCACATTTCCATCATTGATTTGACTAAAAATGTCTAATCTAGTAATTAATGCCACTGGTTATTCCTTAGCCTATAAAAAGAGTTTTTGAAGTCTTCTGTGGCTCTAAAGTCAGAAAACAACACTGATGACGTCATTATGATGTCATCAGGGTTATCTTGATTTAGGCGTGAGCCTTCGAATATTAAAATATAAATTAAAAAAACCTTGAATGATAAATTGGGGGCAGAGTGCAAATGATTAGGCTTCTTAAAAGGGAGAATGACTCTAATGAAAGATGCTATCCAGTTGCATTATGGGAATTGTAGGATCCAGAGGTTTTTGGAGTTTGACCCACATTAAGGACTAAACATCAAGTTATCTCTCAGGCTCTGCTGCTTCGATTTTGACCACTCGTTTTTTTTAATCTGTGTAATTCTTGCAAGTAGCTTCAATCAGTCTAATTGGCTCACTAATAATTCTTAATGGAATTTAGAGGTAGGTAATCAAGTTGCATGATCGAAACTCATTGAAAATCAATTTAGTAATAAATTAGTCTTGTGTAGCTGAAGGCTTAAGATGTTGGTTAGATACAGTTCCCCTGTTGATATATTATATATTTCTATTTCTCTTTGTATTATCTGTTATCTGATAATACATCTGTTATCTGTTCCTTGTCAGTGTGGATGATTTAAGTGTTGTGATTACTAAGATTTGTTCCATTTTTAGTTGCCTGTAGTATCTTCTTCTCAGCTACATTGTCTAATATTGGACTGAAAAAGAAATCTTACCTCATGTAGGGCCTTATTGTGTGATGTGAACTTACTTCCTGTAATAATAAATTAACTTTGTCTATTTACAACTGAAAGAACTCAGTTTTTATATCTAAAGAGCTCATTGACCTTAATTTTTGTGCATACGAGAGGTGTTCCTACCGTCGTCTGATTGGCTGTTTTTTCCCCAAGTGAAATCAGTTCAAAGTATGAACTTTGTCGAAGCACTTTGCAATAATGCCGCAATCCATATGACGCATCGTCTGTCCAAACTCTATGAATCACTCGACCTGATGTATTTATCCGACACTGCGCTTCCCTGTTTTAATGAATGAGGTGACACGGGCCGGGCTGAGCGAAGTGATCGCCGTTAAGTAGGCTTAATTGGCACCACGCTGTTATCCCCCAGCACTTTAATGACCAAATCTAAAAGTGGACCCCGAAAGCACATTGGCCATGATATTTTTGATGCCAGTAAAGGCAGAGTTCAAAGATTAATCATTTGTGATTCATGACGTGCGTCTGTCCAATTATTTTTTAAAAAGGGTCAGCCGGCTGATTTCATCTTAAGGTCACATGCAGGAAGATACCTTCAATGTGAAGATGGAGAGCCTCGTTTTTGACATTTAAATCTCTAATTTCTGCCCACATGAAAAACATTTAGTTATAATTAAAGTGTACTTCTAAAGGAATATTTACTTTTGTAAAAGTAGTTTAGTAGTTTTAAACAATCTTCCATTAGACTTTATTTTAATGAAATGAAAATGGACGGGATGCATCTTAAATAGCGGCGGACACCAGAAAAGTACATGCAGTCATTACACCCGCTCGGGCGGCGGCACATCTCCTCTTTGTCACTTTGATCAATAGTCTGAGCCTCCAAATTTAGGTTTCAGTATCTCGTCTGAGTCCTCCTGCCACCAGAGGTCATTGATCACCACGGTTGGCCTATTCTCAGGATCCACCATGATCATTGCTCAAGGGGCGAGTGCATTAAACCAGAATAGAACATGTGGCTTGTGACTCAATTTCTGCACAAGTGAATGAATTATTTAAGAATATATTAATATAAATCACATTAATAATAAATCTGGAGATTTTCAGAGGAGGAAAAATTCCTGAAATATCTGCGTCTCACAGCTGATCTATGGCCCCTCAGCTGTGTGAAGAAAGACTGTATCACATACAGCACTTGGCCCCATGTCCTTCAAATCAATGAATCACTGAATGAATGAACATCATTATTTTGCTAATATCAAAGAGTAGAGAAACTGAGGCCCCAGTCTGCAGCTAAATCCAGCTCCAACATGAACGTTACGTGGCATCAGAGGCTAAAATTGGACATGAGTAAAATTTAGTTATAATGAATGACTCACCTACTGATGAAGCTGATTATCACAAACTATCTGAAATACCTGAAAACTTCATGCAACAAGAATAACAAAGTCAAATGCAGCTGGGAAAATCAGTGAAAATAGCTACGGACTATCTGCACAAGCCAGTGGTGTAACTTTTCCTTCCTTCTCACTAATTAAGTTGGATTTTGATTGCAAAAATCGAAACAAATAACATGACATGTAAACATTTTGTAAACATCATCAAGTGCATCTCTTGTCTTTCTGACTGACAAAAAGCAGCAGGCCCTGGCACCGTCATTTGTGTTAATCTGAGACCTGTTGGATCCCAGATGGTGCTTTGACGGCCAAGCTGCAGCATGCTGCTTATATTATGCAATGTGAGTAGCTAATACTTGCTAACTAATTACACAGCCAATTAAAAAAGACATTTCGAGGAATATACGTGATTTCTTCACAAAGACGACTGGTTTGAGGGTGTGGACGTTGAATAAATGATGCTGCCTTCAAGCGCCTCTTCTTCTTCTGAGTTCATATTTAAGTACAGTGTGTGATGTGTTCGTGGGCCCCCGGCTACAGATAAATACAGAGAAATGGAGGCTAACCAAATCAGGCTATTGTATTTTTTCAGTTTGTGTTTCAGAAATCGTGAACAGGAACTGTAAAAATAAGTTCTGATAGCAATTGTAGTTGATGTTGTGCTGCATTAACATTCACTCTGCTTGACTTGCTGCCATTGTGTGTGTGTGTGTGTGTGTGTGTGTGTGTGTGTATATGCATGTCTCTTTGTGTGAGAGAGAGACACAACAGCAAAGTGCCACTCAGATATTCCAACTTTCTGACACGTAATTACCACTGTTCGATCATGAGCACTCTCTCATAATTACAATATTTCAGACGGCACTTAAAAGCACCATGAGAGTGACTCTCCATCTGAATCCCCCAATCACCCACCCTCCCCCCAGCCTCCACCCGCCCCGTGCACCTGACACATCTACGGACACTGAGTCACTCCCAGGAGATGCACATGACTCTGACTGTGCTGTGCATAACTGCCTTTCTGGATTCCACATGAAAACTGCACATGGACGATCAAATACACACTCAAAAATAACAACACAGTGTGTGTATAAATGTAAGTAATGAATTAAAATAAGAGGAATAGCATGCAAATTTTAAAGAGCAACTTTTAAATGAATGCAAAATAAATAAAACTCTTCTGTCATGCTAGTGGCTGCAGCAGCGCTTTGAGCTAAATGCTAACATCTCATAGCAATGTTGTTTAAAGGAAGGAGTTTATGAATTCTAAAAAAAAAGGTTATTGGGTTTTATCCTTCTACTGCTTTAACATTTGTTAACTGGATCTTATCCCCCGATGTGCTGCTTTTATCTGCTGTTTTTCACCCTGCTAAGAAAAGTGCCAAATAAATAAAGTTTACAGTCACACGTTATATTAAGATAAACATTTTCGCCATTAAGCATATTTGCTCTTTATTAAAACATTATAAAGAACTTGTGTTATGTGTTATTCTGTGTTAGGGGGATTAGGGTTGTTAAGATCATAATTCATGCACAGCAACTTTCTTTCTTATTATCAATAAGCAGTAATTAGGAAGTTATTGAAGGGAAACTCTTGAATGAATGGCCTAATATTTGTAGAATTTGATCATGCAGAATAAGACATTAATAAGTGCTTTATAATGACTGTGTGTACTTTAATATTACATGTCACAGAGTTTAGTGTTATTAGCTGATGTGCTGATACAGCTGATGTCATTAGTTTGCATGTATTTAGTCATAAACTGAAGTATTGGACTAATTAAATGTTGACCAGATGATGGCCCTTTAGGAAAAGCCAGTCATCCGCTAAGTCTTTAGAATTTATGATCCTGGGTTCTTGGCGATCCATCCAATAGTTGCTGGGATATTTCACTCAAATGTCCACCTCATAAAAGTTTGCACCAAATCTCATGGCAACCCATGCAAATCATGGGATCAAAGCGATCAACCGGATGACATCGCCGTCCCTACAACCTCGCTGCTGGTGGCTAAAAAAACTGAGCGGACAGGGGCCTCTTTCTGGGCACCGCACTCGGGCCAATGCTGCATCTGCTGCAGAGGTGGTGCCACACAAGCAAACACATTCCTTCACTTAAACTTGGTTACCGTGAGCCCGAAAAATGACTGTGAATCTGCTTCAGCTCTTCACCCTGCCATTGTGAGCGCAGTGCCATTTACAGTGAACGCAGTGTCTCCCTTCCTCCCAGACAGATAATAGCCGTCATTCATCAGAACCCCACAAACGACACGTTTCATCGATTACCATCAGACGGGGAAGGCAGAGCCGCTTAGACGGAGGCTCAGTTTCAGGGAGCTGTCAGAACGAAGGCGAAGGGGGCAGCGAAGGCCCCGCGGAGGGGAAAACAAAGTAAAAATCAGAAAAGGAGGAAACGGATTATCAACTCCCATCTATGAACAATGCACTGAACGCTCCATGTTTGAGCTGCTAATGACATGCACAGACTGGGAGGGGGTGGGGAGGTGTTCCTCCAACACAACCTGCCACATCTCACAGCCCAGACAACTGCATAACGGAGAGAGATTTACTCTTATAATGAAATCCTTTGCTTGCTAGTTGCTTAGCAACAAAAACACTGATTCATATGGCACATACCGTATGCGCCTGACACTGCATTTCTGACACTTTGGAGGAAGATTGGCTTGGATGAGGGAAAAAAAAAAAAAAAAAGAGGGTGAGAAGAAGACAGAGCAGGAGTTACGAAATGAATGCGAGGAGAGCAAAAGGCAGCGAGGGGAAGATTGAAAGTGAAAGGATGACCCGTCTCTGGCTGACTCCCACAGAGCAGCACAACAGGTTGGTGGAGCTCACCAGCCTCGCTTGGCAAAATGTGAAGAAAAACACAAAATCCGACGGCGCTCTTGCATTCACACATGAACAGTGTTCGACTGTGGACTCTGAAAAGAACAACCTCATCCTGATCTTATTTTCACAGATGTATTTCTGTTGCATTTCTGCACGCCTATAAATAAAACTCTGATGCAAGCTGACGGATCCTTTTAAATATTGTGACTACGGCTGAGCCAGCTGACGGATCTGTGCTTTAAGTCATTTATCAAGGAGAAATATTCTCAAATTTGCTGCTTCCACCGTCTCACAAGTGAAGATTTGCTGCTGCTTTATATCAGTATTACTCGTATATCTTTGGATTCTGAATGGTTGCAATCTGAGGACACCTCAGGCTCATTAGACATTTTAAAGCCTAAGAGATGAACTAAATAACCAAAAACAATATATCAGCACATTAATTGCTAATGAACGCAATGATTAGTTGCAGCCCCAACTGTAACCAGCTCCAGCCAAAGCATGGAAATGATACAGACGTCTCCCTTCAGAAAGGTCAGCACCACCCTGCACGCAGCCTCTGCCATTTCTCCTCTTTCCGGCCTGTCTGAGAGATGAATGCACATACATTAGGTGAAAAGATAAACTGCTCCATCTCTGGCAGCTGGATCAGACATCTTTGTCCTCTAGCACGTGGGGAAGGATACAAACTTTAAGACGCAGTTAAACAGAGCCTGGTGAACACAACAGAAACGAGGCGGCCGGCCTCGGGCAGATGGTGTCGTAAAAACTGCGAAGCAGGAAATCTAGTGGCAGTCCGCCTTAAATGTTATGAAAATGATTTCTGGGGATTACACGGTGGCATGAGTGTTATCCTAACTGCACAGACTCTGCAGACATACACCGCTGGTGCTGGACATCCAGCAGTGTACGACCCGTGTGGCAGCAGCTGACCGCGAGTCCCGAGCAGCCAAAACTATTCCTGACTTTTGGAAGCGTGTCAGACGGATGGTGCTGCACGGTTCACTGGAGGGCTGCAAGCAGCAAATAATGATGACCTCAGACTGCGCTGATGAGCACAGAAATCAAGGGGAACTGTGACACGGATGACATTTTTTTTGGAGTTGGATTTAACAAAGCAAGAAGCTTCACTTCTCCAACCTTTTAAAATGCTCATTTTTCAGATTCAGTTTCATTTCTACTTCTGTCTGTGCCTGAAAGTCTCAAAGGGCGGGTTCATCTGAGCTGCAAAACAAACTATGTCTCCACCCCAAAAGAAGGGAGGAAACAAGGAACTTACACTTGAAAGATCCAAGAGCAACATTTCTTTCCTGATAGCGTCCGTGACTCTGATTCATGCACAGAACAAGCTGTGAACAGTTTTCATTGGAGCTAATTCTTCAACAGGAAGTGGTTCCAATGCAGAACGTTCACAGGGAGGTCTGCAGAATACGCAGAATAAACGGGGACATTGTTTCTAGAAAGACAAGCCATTGATTTTTTTTATTTTATAAGTGTTTTTTCACTGTTTCCAGCAGCACTAAAGAAATTTAATTCACCTCCATTGCACTGGAGTGGAGATGTCTTCAAACGTGGGCAAATAAAGGCTAAATTATCTGCAGGACTTGATAGGGCTTCTAGCATTAGGTCAGAAAACATGAGGTTTGGTTTCTTTTAATCATTTTTGGTGGGTAAACTCTTTAAATATTCCAGTGTTGACATCACAACAAGCACAACTAAGGTTAAAAAATCAAAAATTACAATCCTGCTGGTATAAATTTAAATCTGCTACGATGCATGCTATGCAAAGATGATGGCTTTTAAATTCAACATCAACAAATTATCATGGTAACCTGCTTGTGTGTTGGATCTTTTTCAATTTAAAGATGCTCCACCAACAAGTGTCAGCTGCACCTCCAACACACCGTTATTCAGCAGGATGTGGCCAAAGAGTGAAGCTGTCTTAGTCTGCAGCAATCTTGAGTTGATGATTATAGACCTCAACATAGATTTAATTAGGAGCTCATTTCATAAATCATGCTGGACACACTGCTGTCACGCACAGGCTGTTCTACGAAGCCCCGGTAATAAAGAAGTCATTCCACTGAGGGGTGGTGGTTTGAGAAAACACCCGGTCGTACCTTCTTTTTGGCGTTACAGTGGCAGCACACAGTCCACAGGTACTTGAGAGTTCTCCACAGGAGGATTATGAAGAGACCCCCAAAGAAAGTGACCATGGAGGAGGCGAGGAAAGCCCACCACATCCGCTGGCCGTTGCTGTCACAGGGCACATCTGGTGAAAACGGGATGATCACATTCATCTTGGATATGAGGATGGACGGGTCCGGGTTGAATTTCTCCCTGTTTTTCGACATTATCGGTTTCCGGTCACCTGCCAGCCCCCACCCCCATAAGCAATCAACTCGAGCGGGATTCAGGCGCTCTGGGGAGCTCCGGCCAGCGCCCCCTGATGCCCCAGCGGCTCAGCCATGTTAAGCCCACCTCCTCCCGCTCCTCTGCCTTCTCATCTGGCTTCACCGAGCGAGGACGGGAAAGTTGAGTGGACAGCAAACCGGCGCACAATAAGAAAAACTTCCCTTGAAATCAAGATATCAGCGGTGCGCGTTCATGGCGAGAACTGCGCGTCATCCTTTGATCTGTGCGTAAAATAAAAAGAAAAAAATCAATTTTTTTCGCAAACTCCTCAAAAACTGACGATGTTCCCGACAGCCCCGATGGATAAAACTCTAGAAGTGTTAGAATGAAGGTGAAGAGGCGCGTTTGCCTCCGCAGCGGTCGATGGATTCACTCGCTGCTCCACCTTGTTGAGCCGCGCCGCCTTCAGCAGGTCCGCTACTTCAGCTCCGCGCGGCGCGCACTGTTGCATGCGCTCCTCGCGTGAACCGCGCGCACTTTGTCGATACCCCGTCAGGAGACGTCGCGCGAGCAGAGAAAAATGTGTCGCTTTCTTGAAAACAGGAGCGGATTTAGTGGACGACGCTGTCCGGGCTCCGGCGGCCGGCCGTCACATCCATTTGTCGGGAGATGGCATCGCAGATTTACAGGTAGCGGGGGAGGAGCCATCAATAGCAGACGTCGATGCTTATCTGGATGTCTGGTTATTTATAGTGACCGCTTCATCCATCTTTCATGATTCTCACTTACTTTGAAACTATTCTGAGGGCACGTTCAGTTTTCTAACGAGTCACATCCAAAAAGCCGACTTCAAACTTTTCTCTCAGCTCATTCACGAGTGTTTTTTCTGCTTTATTGTAGCATAACGTTTGGGTTTTCTATTTGATCTAAATTACAGGATTTACATTATTGACATTTTCATCCTTCTTGTAACACGTCTAGTTGTAATAAGGTTCGTGTAATAAGGTATGACCTTAAATACTTCATAACAGCTGCATTGGCAAAATATTTTAGCTCTTACAACTAATAATAAAGAGCATGATAGAGGTTCAGTTCATATATCTAGTTGTGAAGCAACTCAATAAATAAGAGTATTTTTCTAAAACAGTCAGCTATGATAATGTAGTATGAAAAGTGATACAGGCACATCTTACCATTTCTCGCCTACGGCGGCTCGTGGCTCCTCCTAGTGGACAAAAAGCGCATTGATCGTCGAGGTCCAGCTTGTGGCATTTTCTCTTGCCAAACATCAGCCTGCTTTGTGCATCACCTTGCAAAAACTAAAAAGGTAACACACATGAAATGAACACACGAGTAAAACATCTGTTTCAATGAAAGACACAGACAAGTTGCGGTCCATTAACAGTACTCTGTTTTTAATATTTTATAGAAATATTAACCTTCATTAGGAGAAAACCGGACCTAAAGCGTTTCATCCAACTTGAACATGAAATGTTGCCAACGCGATCTACTGACAAATCCAAGAGGTGCATGTGAATGTTTAGTGGACAGCCGAGTGTGAAGCAGAAATAAAACATCCCTTCTTAAAAATCCACTTGACAAAGACAAACAAGTATTGGCAATACCAGTAGAACACACAAACCGGGACGAACCATGCTGAAACTAACATACCAGCTGTATGATTTATATTAGAAGTTGTGTGTTAATAAATCCAGCAGTGGATAGTGATTAGCAAATATCTTTAGCTTGGCACAATATTATTTTTGAAGAGTGAAATGATGAAAAAAAACAAAAAACAGAAAGACTGCAACACAATGTGAAGGTAGGAAGCTAATTTGCCCCAATTTCTCCTCTATAAATAAACATTAATTGGAAAATATCATCCTTCCTATTAACTACACAACTACATTTGTATAACAAAAGGTTCATAACCAACATCTTTGATTTGATTAGATAAATTAAATGACAGGAAAATATGTATAAATATAGAGAAGGGAACGTGGTGGTCCACTCTATCTTCACTTCAAGAATAAAGTCTTCAGTTTGCATCGATGCAGACTTCCTGTGGTCCGACATGTTCATGGGACAAAGTGGGATTGAAGGAGTGCTACTAGATGTGAGGGGAAATAAAACATTCAAGTATTAAATACTAGTGTAAACAAATCTATCTGTAGTACAGTACATCACTATTGTAGTGGGAATATTACACGATCATCAGTGCTGATATTGCTATGTGTGAGAAAGCCGTGGAGTCGACCATGATGTACCGATTCATTGTGTCCCATAACAATAATAAAAAAAAAAAATTGAAATCACATCCTCTCCAATGTTTCCGAGTGACATGTGGCGAGAGGTGACATTTCTACGGCGCTCCGTCTGGAATCCACAGTACTTTACTCTGTTCCTGCTCCACGATGGTCATGATCTGAGTGCAAATGTAGGAGACGCTGCCTCCCTGGACAACGCCTGCAACACAGTGAGGGTGGGGGGGGGTGTTTACATGAGGAGCGTTAAATATTTATGTCAGGAGCACTCCACCGACTTAGCATCAGGCTCCTATAACACCGTCAGACTCATGATGGACAGTTTAAAAAAAAAAAAAAAAGGATCAAAATTGATGCAACAGATCCAGAGAGGAACACTGTATGTACATATATTCACCATTGATGAGTTGCTTATTAGCATACAAATTAGTAGCATTACTTAATGCCTCATCCTGGGGGGGTTCATCGACTTCCTTACTTCGATCGATAAGCAATAATTAGGAGTTTATTGAGGGAGAACTCTTAGCTGATGGCCTAACAGTTGTCATATATAGTCATGCAGAATGAAGTATTAATAGGTGCTTTAGAATGACTAATAAAGAGCTAATATGCTTATGACATGCATGCTAATAAGTAATTAGTTAATAATGGTTATGTGTACCTTAATATAAATTGTCACAACCAGGGCTAATATCTTTGTAACATTATATCTTAAAATCTGGTGCCCACATTACCCACAATGCAACTGGACCACCTACAGTTCAGAGATTTGGGTGTGTTATGCTAGTAGCAGCTCATGTAGCATCGAGCTGCTAGCCTCAAGCAGAGATGAAGAGTGGGCTACAGGTGTCTGGTTAGCTCACTTCTTTCTAACTCCTCTCCCCCAGTCGTTTCTCATTTTCAAACGGACTCATGTGACATCAGTTGAGGCAGCCAATCAGACTTCACGCAGCTTCCTCTGCAGCCACAAAAGGCTTTATATAACTTACGCAGTGGTATTCCGCAAGACCTGTAAACAGCCTTTGATGCATACAATCACTATAGTTTTTAATTTTTTTAAGTTGGTAAATGTGACAACAACAGTCCAAAACCCCAAAATATTGTCTTTACTATCACATAAGACAAAGCAGCAAATCCTAACGACTGAGAAGCTGGAACCAGAAAATATTTCGTGTTTTTACTTGGAAAATGGCAAAACATTTACTGATTAATACATTTATACACCACACGTTCCCAGAACCCAATGCAGCTTCTTCATTATGCATGTATGTTAAATGCCGAGATTTACAATTTTCAGTTTTCTCAAACAGAGAAAAGCATCAAATCCTTGTTGAGGACCTTTCTGTCGAGCGTCTCATCATTTCAGAGCTATAAATGTTCTCGTGGACAAACAGGACTGTGCAGCCAGACTATTTCAGTACGACTGGGGTGTGACCAGCACCACTTCATGCCGTCTACCACCAGACACTCAGATTTATAATTGCTGATAATTACGGTCCTCATCGCCGCGGCTTGTGTGCAGAAGTTGGCCGGCAACCTCTCCCTGTTAGAAGGGATCAGTGGTGGTATGTGTTCATTTCCAAAAGCCTTTCCCCATAAATCACCTCCTTTTATAGAGTCATTAATCAGCTGGACAGCTGGGTGTCTCAGACTGGCTGCTGTTCCAGATACCGAAACTTTAACCCTAGATACTGTGCTCCAAAAACCTCATGTAACCTCCAGTGGCGTCACAGACTCACATTGGTTAAACTAGACCATGTTAAAGTATGACATTTGTTACCAGGACTTATTGTAACTGGGTTCGCCTGATGGACACTGTGCCTTAAAGGGCCAGCTCACCCAAATACTGCCTACCCCAGCTGAGATCTATTAGCACAGGCGGTTTGGTTTGGAGATGCATCTTATTCTTCGTCGTAGTGGTTTAAGAACTCTTAAAATCACATTTGAAAAACTCGACTAGACTGCGTCCTTGTCAAAGTTATGCCAGGTTTCTCCGATGTTATGTCCGCCAAATAAATCTGAGGGGATGTGAAGCATCAGGGATGAAAAAGAGTGTCAAGGACAACAATTTGCAGTTTTATTTCCTGGACTTTTGACTAAAAGTAAACTAAAACAATCTACGTGAATAGAACAGAAACCAATAACGGTAAGTGTGAAATGTGGGGTTTTCTTTCTTTAGTTGAACTGACCTTTTAATTGATCTGAGGTTAGGGTCAAAAAACTTATTGTGGCGTTCAGCCCTGGGGTGATGCTTCATATCCACATTTAGTGGCTCATTCAGTACATTTACTGAGCCCTGATGTCTCTATAAGCTCAAACTGTAATTTTCTGCTACCACGCTGTCGTCAGTACATCACAGAGAAAATCAGTCATATCCACCAACCTGTGAAGAAGCGGCTGTACTCCTGCTCCGTTTTCTGTGCCGCCTCAAACTGCTCCTTGGAATGTTTCTGTGAGAGTTTATCCCGCAGGTACAAAGGGTCCTTCTGCTCTCTGGAGACACAACATCAGCACCCGTCAGCCGCCATGAAACTCTCACTTCACTCACGCACAGTCATCACATGACACAACACCACTGTGTGGACGAGTCGAGTTTGTCAAAACCAAGGACATCACTTTTCAAAGTGGAGTGACACCTCATGTCCGCATGTCATTCAGACGTCATAATTAAAAAGTAAATCACGCCATAATTCCTGTTTCTCAGCTGTTGTATCTCTTTAAAGCTGCTTGTTCTACTCTCCCTTTCCATTTGTGACACAGTTTCTTTTGATCTGATTTGTCTGTTCTGAACATGTCGTCATTCTGGCCTGACAGGATGATAAAATTTACCTGTGTCTGTAGGATGTGACTGCACACTCAGGTAGTCGGGGTGGGTGACTGATGGTGTTGTAGTTGAGTATGTAAATAATAAAAAGAACATTTTCTGGAAATTCTATTGAGATTAACCAGATAAATAAACACCTGAATTTACACACTGTAACCCACAATGACAAAAGCAATAAGAGATACTGTATTAAAAGGACATTTTAATACAGAACTTGTATAGTAAAATCTCTAATTTCCATCATCAAACCTACAGACAAACCCACACAGAGCTTTTATGACATCTCTCAACTGCAAACCCTTCCAGCCCACTGGTTCACTATCTGCACACAGTCTTAAGAAGAAGTCACGTGACTAGTCCGTCCTCAGCCTTCATCCACTGGGAGCCCCTGACCTAACCTAGAATCATGCTCCTGTCTCTCCCTGGCGCTCAGTATGCCGTCAACATATTGGTCTGCTGATGCCTCCCTGAGGATAAAAAAAAAAAAAACATGAAAAAGCTCGAGCTTCTGTCAGTCGGTGCAGCAGGCAGGCAGTGGGAGGTGGGGTTTTTTTTTGTGTGTGTGTACTCGGTGCCGGGTGGGGTCAGCGAGTGTTTTAACCACCCACGCCACGAAGCGGAGCCACGGGCCCCCGCGAGCGCTCCCTGGACAGCTGGCACTCAGCTGATGACAGCGGAGGCTTAGCAGGAATCAATCTCCACCATGTTCGCCTGCTGCACCACTTCATAGATTTACGGCCGTGGGTGTGTGTACGCGTGTGGCCGAGAAAGCCTGTTCCTGCCGGACCTGAGCGTGGCTTTATTTGTGTGCGTGTGCATAAAGTACCATGCTGAGGGTTCAGCAGATTTAATCTTCCCATGCGATTACAAATGAAAAAGCAGAGGGATCTTTGAAATATCACCATCATCCTATAACAACCCCGGCAGGTGGCTGGAGGCAGCAGGCTGTGGTTCCTGAACTAATGACACTGTGATCAAATCAGGTTGATCAATCACACTCTTGTTGTGTCTGCAGCATGAATATGATTATGAAAGCAGCAAGACTTTTGCAGATGTCAATTTCCTGAGTGTCTTGCCTCGATAGGAAGAAAATTATGAGAGAAAAATTAGATTTCCTGAAGGGAGAACCTGCACCGACACAGATGGAAGCATTTGTTTTGGAGAACTGTGCAGCTGAGTCATGCTAACATCCTTTTTATTAACCAAAACAATGTCCTGACTGGGTAAAGCATGTAAAGATGAAGATGTCTGCCAAATAATCTTCATCTGCAACAGTTGCTGATGCCTTGTGTGCATTGATATTTGATATTCTGATATTACCTGAATATCAAAATGGCCTAAATTTCTGTAAAATCACATTTATATTCTCATAAAAATCCTCCAGAGCTAAAAGCCTTGGATGAATGATTTCCTCAGACTGTCGTTTGAAGGATCTGAACTTGAAGTGAAGTTGGGTAAACAGCAGTGGCACCAAAACACAAAGCGCACTTGACATACACTTGACATGTTTTCAGGCAAGAAACCATAAAAAAAACAAAAAAACAACCTGAAACAAAGATCTTTTAAAAAAAAAAAAAAAGGCATGGGATTACTCACTTTATCTGCTTGGCATTTTTGTAGCGAATGAATATGACGATTGGGTAGATGTGAACGCTGTGAAGACGTTCGATGGCGTGAGGGGCAATGTCAAGTAAACAGTGACAGTCCTATGGGAGAGAGTGACAGCAAAAGACTGCATGAAGAATGAGGGATGATTCAAAGCAGAATGTTGCAGAAAATATGCCAAATGACTTGTATCTGTCTCTCGTACTCGGCAAAGATTTCAGACACATAATTAACATCGAACACTGACATTGCTGAACTTGTATCATTATTATTTGCAATTAAAGATGAATATTTCATCTGAATACTGATGCACAGATGTGCTGTTAAATCAGAGTTGGAACTGATCCGATATTGGCATTAGCTGCTGATACTGACGTAATTCACTCATCGGATATCGGACTGACGTCACAGACTCAGACTCCACAGACACTGAGTTAACTTATTTACTTCTGAAAACCTTATGATTCTATTACTTTTGAACTCACATATAGAAATCTACTTATGCTAGTAGCTGATTTTGCGTTGCTGTGCACTTAATTTAAGTTTTTCAAAACATTAAAGGAGTTGCCATAGTAATTTACATCCCTACACATGCACCTGTTTGTATGTGAAGCCTTCTTATCCTACAGATCAAATAAATTGCTTTGGAATACATTTAAATTTAATTTATATCTGCATATTTTTTACGCTTTTAATAAGAAGCACTGTGTGGTTAACTGCGGCGCTCTGTGACCTCACACATAATAATGCCAACAATAATGACAGAAGACAGAGGAGGAAGAGAAAGAGAAGGAGTGGCAGCAGAAGGATCCAAATTCAGGTATTGGAATCAGATCAGAACAGAAAAAAAAGTGGGTCGGCGCATCTCTCTGTTAAATAGATCTAGACAGACTTATCTCCATGGTTACAAAGACAGCAGAGCACAAACTCAAAAGACACAACCTCTTCCAGTATCCACAGCGAGATGAATTCACCTTCTCTGTGATCTCTTTTATGGATGCAACAGTGGTCACATCAAAATGGCCGCTCCTCCGCTTGTAGTCGATGAACACGCAGTCCTTCACGCCGCGCTCTATCGCCTGCTGAGACGCCTTCATAATCTCTGCGGAACACATCGCATTTTTTAAAACTTTCCAAAAAAACGTCACACTGATATTTCTCCCTCTGCTTGTTGGATTAATTTCATAATCTCGACTTTAGTTCTCTAACTGTAGAAAACCGTCTCTAAGCTATGACGCCGATGATACAAACATGTCCTTCATGAATAAATGAACGAGTACGAGCTCACCAGGCAGGCAGCGGCAGAACTTGTCAGGAGTCTCCTTCACCAGCATGTCCTTGCTGGCCTCCACTAACGGACCCAAGACCAGCACTGGTCTGGGTGAAGCGCACTCCACCCTCTGAACCCGCTGGTACATCAGGCTCACGCCGTCTGCGCGGGAGATGCAGAAATACATTTAAACATACATTTAAAATACACAAGCCTGCATAGAGACAAAGCTGCTCTTTAATAACCACAGTTATGAATGTATGCACCCTGGGAGAGGCTCTGTTGAGCCGGCATGCTTTTTATAGCACCATCCTGTTTGCTGCCTGACACATCTGACTACCAGTGGTTTGAAGTCACAGTACATTTACATTCCCATCCAGATATTTCAATCGAGCCACAAGCTTGATTCTTGAACTTGATGGTGTTGATGCACTTGAGGAAGCATACATATTTACTGAAGAAATTAAATTAAGATTGATATTAAAGTACTGGAACTATATTCTGGAGCTTTGCATATAATATCTTTACGTCAGGGACAAATATCTGTATTTTTCTCCACTACATTTACCGGACAACCACGTGTTGCTTTATATATTATATAGATTTTCTAGATACATTTCACTGCTGTGGATAAAAATCTCTAAAAAGCAGTCATGTTTCAGCTCAATAAGTCACTGAAATTTAGACTTTTAAGAGTTTTAGAATTTAAATTTAAGATATCTTTCCTTCTGTTGCTTTTAAGATGATGCGAACGCCATAAACCAAATCCACATTGTCACATTTTTACAACCTGGACCTTATTTGTAGCATTAAATACGACCATTTACTCACCCAGACAACTTTGGCATTTGGAGTCGTTTTGAAGAAATTAGCCCCAGAGGAGCGGCGCGTATATCCGTATAATGCGAGTACTCGGGGCATCCATGCGCATAATCTGCGGCGAAACTCGTTCATATTCCAATATTTTGTTAAGATATGCTGGTGCTATTCCCCTCTGAGCCCGTGGTGGCATGTTATCAATACCTCTGACGTGGATGATGTCATTACCGAATGCCGCGCGCTGCCAGCAGCCAGCCAAAACACGGCTGACTCTGCAGCGGTCGGCTACGAATACGCAATAACGAACCATAGCTGTGCCAAACTACAGCTAAACTAGCCGAC
Source organism: Chelmon rostratus (assembly GCF_017976325.1). Taxonomy (NCBI): domain Eukaryota; kingdom Metazoa; phylum Chordata; class Actinopteri; order Chaetodontiformes; family Chaetodontidae; genus Chelmon; species Chelmon rostratus. Next base: position 8,855,537 of record NC_055678.1, on the reverse strand, counting down.
CGCCGGCTGGCATCGGTCGGATGCCCCGATTACTCACATTATACGGATATACGCGCCGCTCCTCTGGGGCTAATTTCTTCAAAACGACTCCAAATACCACCAAAGTTGTCTGGGTGAGTAAATGGTCGTATTTAATGCTACAAATAAGGTCAAGGTTGTAAAAAACGAAAGTTATCCTTTAAGGTGCTTGTTGAGGTGCCTCAGTGGATGATTTCTCACCCTCCGTGATGGGTAAAGAATCGGTGCTTATGGCATCCAGAGCCATCACGTCCTTCCCGTCCTTGGATCCGCTGCGTTTGTGCTTCAGCCTCCGGCGGAAGAAGGACCTCCTCGCGGCAGCAGACAGCGTCTTGTTGGCGCCGTTGTCGTCTTTCATGTCGGCCATGCAGTGTCTCCTGTAGAACTCCTGGTCCATCCTTATGGAGACACACGGGCACGTTCGCATGAAGTGTAATCACATTCTTTAACACTGACGCTTGATGAATATGGAAGAGTTAAGGCAGATTCGTGAAGGCAGCTACAAAGGAGTAGCCCGGCCGGACTCACATGTATTTACTTGGAATCTGCCCTTTTCCCAGCTTCTGTGCGTTCTCGTCGAGCTGCCAGGCCATCCAGTAGCCAAAATTACCATTTGGTAGCGTGTCTTCCACGTACAGGATGTCGTCTTTGTTAAAGCTCAGTTCCTGCTCCACCTCGGCCACCCTCTCATAAAGTGCTCTGACAAGAGATGAAGAATGAAGCCGTGATGATGAATGCATTCCTCTGACCTCCGAACAAGGACATAACAGACCGAGAGAAAAATTCACCGAAGAGTAAAGAGCCTGTAAACCAGATTCTGTGTTTAAGATTCGCTCATAGAAAACACAAAACATCAAAACGTGGGGTGAGGATATCTTTACGCCTGTTTTGTTCGGCCTCTAACATCGTGTGTTGACTTCACTGCATGTGCCAGAACCCAAATGTGCTATGAAACAAGTGGAGCTGCACTGGTCTGTTTGATGAAAAGTCACAGTACCTTATGTAAAATCCATCTCCGCGGGACTCTTTGATCGCAGCGAGGTTGTCCACGCAGTTCTGAACCTTGAATGTGATTGTTTCTGCCGGCTTCAACATTTCCAGGTAAGCCTCTTCTTTCGTTTTGTTCTTCATGCTGATGCCGTTGTACTGTTTGAAAACATCAATTACACAGCTGACAAAAGGACGCTGCGCTCTGCTGCCAACACAGAATGACTCATCATTTCCAGTAAAAGCAAAACCAAACAATGCACAAAAAAACAACAGTTATACACTAAAGTTGTATTTGACACGCCTATATGCAACCACATGTGCTACAATGGAGCAGTCCTTGAACTTTGAATGTGCTACCACTAACTAGCTAAGTCATGTTTTCTGGTCACATGACGTTCTTACTTAATCTAAGTGACTGCTCAACATTGCAGGTACCTCCAGTATGAAGTCTCCAGGCAGCAGGCCATCAGGACTCTTAGCAGGGCTGTCGTCATCCAGACTCTCCACAAAGATGCCATAAAGGTTTCCTCCACAGATCTGGACTCCCAGCTCCACCTGGATCCTCTTCAGCCTCACCAGACGAGGCTCTGCAGCCCGCCGCGTACTGGAACCAGGAAGCCTGAAGAAGAAAAACAACAAACAGTTAAGCTTTGAATTTGTCATCATGCTTTATATTTCATATTTGTTAGCTGTAGCAATGGGAAACTGAGATATGAGACATGAAATAAACATAAAAATAGTGATGTTAAGGTCCGACCTGAAGGAGTTCTGAGGGCTTGTGGCAGGGGTCGTCTGTTTGGACGGCGGCGTCATGGTGCCCTCGTCCTGCTCACTCAGCGTATCGACGGTGGAGTGATTGTCCGGTGTGGTGGCGCCGCTGTCGAGGGGAGTCGGCTGGTTGCTGATGGACTCCATGCGAGAACTAAGACCAACAGGAGTGGAGGCAAATCTTGTCAACTCTTCGCCAAATGACTTTTGGTGAGTTTCAAAAACAATGGCAACCTTAAACGTTGAGTTAACACTTATTTTGAGTATTTACTCTACAGAATGACGGGGTTATATATCTGATATCTGTAGAGTAGCATAACACATTTCATTCATTTTCTCACATTATACTGAAAACTTTCACTGGCTCTGTGCTCTGACAGGCTTTTCTTGCCAGAACAGTTCACTTGATGACCAAAAATTCATGAAACCAATCTGTGAAAGTTCTTGTTGTGGCGTTCTTTCCTCCGCTCCCTCTTACCCTGAGCGCGAGTGGTTGCCCAGCTGAAACATGTGAGGATTATACTGAGCCAAAATGGTGACTGTGTCGCACTGCTGCCCGATCACCAGCCGCGCCTGCTGCTCGTTGGCGTTGCGAAGGTTGATTCCATTAAACTGGAAAAAAGCAGTCATTCGTTAGAAACAGAAAGAAATAATCTACAGATCAATAAGCAGATATTCAGCTGAAGCTTGGTGGCTGCTGTACCTCGAGGAGCTGGTCTCCGTACTCTAAATGGGCTTGGTGTGCGATGCTGCCTGCTGTCACTTTGGACACAAACACTCCCCCGTTCTCTCCACTCACAATGGAGATCCCCAGTGGTTCTGCTCCTTTCTGTACTGTCACATTGCGTGGCTCCTCCAAGTACGGCCTTCAGGGAAGCAAAGAGGAACATTTTGTAATGCTCTGACATTTGTGGGAAGGCATGAAGACTGCTGGCAGAAAGCAACACTGAATAACATAAACTTAATATGATCAATATGTACTGTAGACCTCTGTACTGTGATGCTTCTGATGATTTGTTTACAGCAAAGATGCACCTATTTGCCTTGAGGTTAAAAAAGGCTAAACAATAAAATATTGGAGCTGTGTGGGACGTGCTAAGGACATTTCAGAAGCCAACTCACAGTCATGCAATAATACAAAATCCGACAGCATTCTGAATAAACAACAAGCAAAGCAAAGATGGTGACAGCATTTATATCTGCAGTGTGTACACAGACGGTCTTTAGATCCGTGCTCAAACAGTCTCGCAGATACTGCGTGTGCTACAAGCAGCACGGGACGAACCTCAAGCTTCTTAAAGAGAGGAACTTGGGCTTAACTGCCAGTGGAAGTCTGACAGAGGAAGTGTTATAAGAGACAAATCTGAGAAGGAGACAGAGAGAGGGAAGAGAGGGGAGATTTCAGGTTATAATGAATAGCGGCAGAGAGGAAAGTGATGAGAATAAAATGATAGATGGAGACTCTGCCTTCTAATGATATGAGATGGGGGCTCACAGCTTTGTTTACTGCTTTACAAGCACTTAATCACAATGAAGCAGACAGAAGTACAGACAAATGGTGGAAAACATGTCGCGCTCTGCTGAATGATGGCAGCATAATGACCCGGACGAGGGGCCGGCCTACCCATCCTTCCTCCTGTCGCCAACTGGAGCGGGGCTGACTGATATCCTGGGCTGGGTCGAAATGGAGCTCTGCGATTGGCTGCTGGTGAAAGACGATGTCTCCAGGTTGACGGGGGACATTGGAGGTGTCGGGCTGCTGCACTCCGAATGTGAGAGGGAGCCTGGAGTGACAGAGGAGCGAGGTATGAATTCAGACTGGCTGTTTACTGCTGTGACGCTCGTTATCAGACTTTGTAGGTGCCAAACTCAGCCGTACCTCGGTCGGATCCAGTGGAGCGGGGGTAACGGGTTGGAGGGATCTTAATGCGCTCCGCCCTAAACTGTAAAGCGGAGGAGCCTAAGGGCCACAAACAGAGAAAATGCACTTCAGAATAAGTTCACCAAAAATTAGAAACACCTTACCTGTTTATTTATCAAGCCATGTAGACACAGTTTCCCTTACTACATTACTTAGAGAAGGTGGCAAGCTGTTTTATCACATTGTGATACGCTGCTCTGATTAATTAATACAATGATAGTGTATGACCTGGCTGATCAGTCACTGTCATCTCCTGAGCTCAGACGGAGAGCAGCCTCACGTAACCTGACGACAGGGCTGTGCCTAAATATTGAGCGCGTGGGGCGACGAGCGCTGGCATTAAACTGACCCAGCAAAAGCAAAGGTAACAGCTGCTAACTTTTTTATGTATTTTTTACCATTAGCGACCAACTTTATTGTTGTTGTTGTTTTTCCAGGCTCATACCCACTGTCCACATCTGCTGATCACACTACACAGAGCAAGATGCATCTTATATCCAATTTAGTTGCTAGATGACTGTTTAAATATTCATTAAATATGTGGTCTTTCCTGCATGATATGTAGTGACGCTGCTGCTCTTTGACACTGATGGTTGATGATATATTTTAGAAAAGCTGTAATAGTGTAATTTCTTTTGAGTTTGCTCTCCATTAAAATATTTGAACTTAAGATGAACAGGAAGTATCAAAATTAGAGATATTGTCTTTTTTATTTCATGCATTCTTCTTCCTTGTTAAAACATGACACCTACATTACCCACAATGCAACTCTACAGTCAGCAGTTTGGTTGAAGATTGGGCAGCTAATGTAGCCTTGAGCCTCTACCCTCAAGCGGAGATGAGGAGCGGGTTACGGGCGTCTGGTCAGCTCACTTCTTTTAACTCTGCGCCCTCACATTTCTACACTTGTAGTCTTGACTCAAGTGACATCCCTCGAGGCCATCAATCAGACATATCAGGAGCCATGAAAGGCTTCAAACAACTTTTTCCACATATGCAGTAATACCAAGACCTGTAAACACACTTTGATGTGTAAAATCGGCGGAGCTCCAATTTAAGGGGTGTCAGCTTGCCTCTACTATTCACTGCAGACACACTGTGGGAAACCCTGAGATACCGGTCTTTGAGAGGTGCAGCAGAGGTGTGTTGCTTATTGTTGAAAAAACATTTCTACAAAAACACAAAAAAACTGCTGTAAAATCTGTGTTTTGGTGAACTGACCCTTTAAGCATTAGCCTATACTGTACATCACATCATCTACAGGACACCGTATTCAAGTTATGGTGTGCCTTTAACTAGGACTCCATACGTACCCACTCTGGCACTGGAGGGCAGGGAGTTGGTGCTGTGTGGCGCTTGGCTGCAGCTCGTCTCAGTCAGGTCTCCAGTGCGCTTGTGGCTGAGGTCCAGACTGAGGCGACCTTGATGCTGGGGGCTACAAGTGGAGTAAAAAGGCGTCAGTAAGTCCCCAGGCGGTCAATTATTCAACCCAGAGCAAGACATCATTTGCTACATGCCATCTGTTCATGAGATCTGGGGCGGGGTAAACACTGTTGCTTTGTGCAATAAATACACCATCACAGGGCTTATTAAATCAGGGTTCAATGTGGAAAAACAATAATAAGGCTGCAAATAATGACTACTTCATTAACTCTATAAAATCTGAAAAAAATGCCCATTACAAGTTGCCAAAACCCAAGGTGATGTCTTTAAATTTCCTGTTTTGTCCAATACCCGAAAACATTCATTTTGCAATGATATTAAACAGAGAACAGCAGCAAAACCTCACATTTGATGAAGCAGGAACCAGGCAATGTTCTATCTTTTGCTTGATGAAATTAATCAAAACATCAGGTATTCTTGACGCTATTTTGACATGTCACTGTAGGAAAAGCACAGGTGTGAATAATCTTATTAAAGATGGCTGAATTCCATTTAGCTGCTTCATTTTCATGGTCCTGCTGTGCATTTTGGTTCACTGTCACGGGACACTTGAACAGAACAGAGTCATCGCGGATGTCATTTGTAACACCTGTGCTAATATGACAAGTCAAATTAGCTGCTGTGGAAAGGCCACATTAGCGTGAACAAAGAAAAAAGACGGTCTGAAAAAACACGCTGGCAGGTGTTAGCACCTCGTGTGTGAATGTGGGTGGACGCCTGAGCTGGGAGCTGGAGGACAGTTGTTGTTCTGGATCTCGTGGCTCCAGGCGGTGTAGACCGGGTTTCTCATCACGGCCGTCACAGCGGGACACGGGGCTAGACCTCGCTGTGCTGGGTCTGCAGGAACACGCACAGAACGACATCAGAGCTCAAACCAGACTCAACACTAAAGGTACAGTCACGTTACATTTGAATCTCAAACAACACTGACTATAGAGAGCGCCTTTCACGTCTTTCGCAAGTTTCAAGGCCACCGTAGGTTCTCCTATACACTTGGAAAAGGAGGGATGAGGTGAGGGGTATTCACTCAACTGCAATCTACAACCTCACCACTAGATGCCACTAGATCCTACACACTGGTCCTTTAAGTCTCAATACTAGTGACAACAATCTACAAATGCTGAATGAATGTCAAGTACAGAGACGCCGTTAACATCCTTGCATTGACAAAGCCTGTTGTGTTCAGATGCTGATGGACAACCAACTCATCAGAACACAAAACCTAACAGGCGAAGTTGTTCAGATGACTTACGTGCTGCAATGCTGCTGTAGCTGGGAGGTGCAAAGGGCATGCTGTACCGATTGGTTCGCATAGGAGAGAACCGTAGCAGGTCCATCGGCTCTGGGGAGTGCTCGTCGTTAGAGAAGCTCTGTACCTGCAAGAGCAATCAATCAGCTAATAACACTAGAACTGCACCAAAAATGTAAAAACACACCCAAACATGAAAGGAATGGCAGATCAGGTAAGGACAGTATCTCAGATACCTGCATGGGAACAGGGATGTGTAATGGAGTAACGTTTCGCCGCAGTGCCGGAGCCGATTTTGGCCGGTACCTCCTCTTTCCCCGCTCCTCCACCCGGTGTCGACTCCCTGCTGTGTCCTCCTTGGTAGGTTTCTTGGAACTGCTCTTGGACTCTCCCGGAGGAGCATCAGTGTAATAGAGCTGGTTGTCAGCCTCTCCTTCATCCTGTAGGCTTGTGGCTTGGGCTGGGGAGGCCGGGGGAGTGCCGGTGGTGATGGTGGAGTCAGACGCCGAGCTGTTCTGCTGCCGGTGTTTGAACCTGAACGAGTCGCTCCTGGCTGGCGGGGTGGGAGGGGTCTGAGCAGATTCAGATATGGAGCTCTGCGGCGAGTGCTTGGGCAAATGGGACAGAGACATGTAGTCCAGTTTTTGAGGCGCCTCGGGCCTCCTGAAAGCGGTCACGTCAAAGATGGACTTCCTCTGTTTGGCTTTTTTGTAGATGGAGAGCTGGGTGCACTCGGGAATAGAAGCTCCCACTATGACTTTAGGCCACGTGCCTCCGCTGGGCTTCGCTGACGAGCTCTGCACTCGGTCCACGGCGGTCTGAGGCGAGCTGCAGTCAGAGAGCACAGGGGTGAAGGTGAAGGGGCGATGGGGGAGGTCCTGCCTCCTGTAGCAGAAGTCCGGGTGGGGCTCTGAGGGACTGTGGGAGGAGGAAAGGGAGCGGGAGTGCAGGGAGCTGTTGGAAAAAGGCTTGTGGTGGCAGTGAGCACTGCTGCCGCTGCTGTCCAGAGAGTCGCCGGTGTCTTTACACGCTTCATCCCCTCTGTCACAGCTGCAAACGTCCGTTTGAGTGGAGCAGTTGTGCTTGGAGTTCCTGCAGTTCCTGGCGTGGATCTCGCAGGACTGGAGCCGGGAGACCTTTTCTGAATCTCTCAAACTTTCAAATAAACTCTGTCCAGAACAGCTCTGAGGGAGGAACTGTCGAGGAAGGAGGTAAATGAATATTTTACAATACTTATTTCTACTTATTCAAGAAATTAAAACATACAAGGATCCTCTTTGCAAAATGAACTTCAGTAATTCACAGTTGGATGCCTTTGTGAGATATCTTACCTGCAAAGAGCTAGAGATAGTCCTCACATTAAAAGTTCTCAGTAGACTTTTTGACCTTAAACATTCATTTGCAGTTGTTTCAGGAAACTGGATGTTCATTTCAGTCTTGTAAAATTAACACTCTCAAAAAAAGTTGTCACAGGGGTTGTTGAAGTTTTTAACTTTGTTACCAGGTCGATATGGTGCTTTTTATATGTGACATATCAAGCAGTCAATGTCATGCCTGAGCAGCGGACCAATGAGAGTGAGATTCAAAGTTGCAAAAGGAGAAAGAGTGAGCCTTCATGAGTCGAACTTCAAGAGAAAGCACAGGTTTGCAGGAGTAATTAATGCCAGGAGAGGAACTTAAAGATTTACATTGGAGTAAGACTACAAGTACGGAGTCACAGTTGCTGTTACTGATTTATTTTTTTTTAATTCTGGGAGAAATACTACTACTACTACTTGTTACTAACAATTGGTTTAAAAGTCTCACTGATTTTGAATGCATTACACCTTTAACAGGGACACCTTTAAGGTTCACTGTGAGTTTATGTTCTGCATGTCGTTCTGAAAAGCCTTCTTTGTTTGAGTGTACGTCACAGGGATTAGATCAGTGGTGGTTTCTGTGGTGTGCTGAGGTCTTCACCTTCATGAGTGAGATGCTGAGAGAATCATGGCAGTTCCTCAGCAGAGACTCACATTCAGAGAGGGACTTGTTATCGAGTGCAATTCCATTGATCTGTAGCGGACAAAAACACAAGGTCAGGACAAATGCCGGCAACCACGACCCGCCTCCACGGACAACATGATATACAGATGGTGGAGCGGAATAAATAACTGCTTTCTCTAAATTTGACACTGCCAGAAGCTATTCAGTGTGGCAGCTGTATCGTTGTTATATCATTTCCTGATAGTATAAAATGGTAACATGCACAAGTTTCCTGCACGCTAACTAACAAAACTGTATACAAAGAAGGTAAGTTTACAGCGTGCCCTTCAAAGCATGAGTATATGTGCATACTTGGAACTGGTGTGTTCTTTAATTAAACACAACATGTCCGTGGACAGTAGAGGGCGCCAGCAGCAGCTCTCTCTGCATTAAATGTGCATCGCTTCTTGTCAGTGTAAGTTAAACTTAAATTCTGGGCAGCATACTCACAGCTAGCAGTCTATCCCCAACAGTAAGAGCACAGTCTCTGGCAGCTGGACTGCCTGGAGCCAAAGTGGCTACAAACACACCACTTTCCAGTCCTATGCCGCTGTCTGAGAGGCAGGACAGAAAAAAGAACCAGGAATCAGTTTACATGTCATGTTAATTGTCTGTCTTTCAAATATATAATCACCTATTTATAACAAAAACATCAAATACACAGCTGAAAGTTCAATCATAGCATTTGCAGCACTAAATAACATTAATAACTACTGTTATTTGGTGTGCTGGAACATCATTAGTCGCATGTTAACAGCAGCATTTAAATGGCAACGTTCATTTCCTGTTTGAAGCCGACCTTTGTGTCCCGCCAGGTTGATCTGGATCGGAGTGATGATCCGTCCCCCGAGTGACTTCCTTCTGCGAACCACCATATTGATCACGCCCTCGCCGCTCAGCACTGCTTTGATTACCTGCTTCCTGTCCTTATTGGTCAGGTCCACATCGTTAATTTTCAACAACCAATCGTTCACCCTGCACAGAGAGAACAGAGGGACAGTTCAGTTAATTAAATTCTCCAAAATAAAATGAGGGCATGAATAAAATGTAGGACTGAATGTTGAGGTTTAAAAAGTGTCAAGTATCAAAAGGCTGATAATTATCACTCAAGAGATAACCAGCACTAAAAAAAATGTACTTTATTTACTGAGGGGGCAAAGCAGCGAGACATTTACCTTAATCTTCCTTCAGCAATACTTCCTTTATCCACCTTACTGACAAATATGCCACAATCTCCTGGTAAATAAGGATCATTTACCCCTTCAGCAATATCAAACCCAAGTGCTTTCAAATCCATATCCTGAATAAGACAAAACATAATCAATTCAGTTACAGTTTCACAGTACAAGAAGTGAATTAGTGAATGTACATTTGAGAAGTGGTTCTTACTCTGTGCTTCTCAAACTCCACAACTTCCGTCTCCCACTCCATTGAGTCTGTGTCGATGGCTGAATCATGTGAACTGTGAGCCATGAGCTGACGGAACCTCGCTTCCTTTTCCAGCTGGTCCTCCATCTTTTCTCTGCAGGAAACATAAAATGTGTAGTAAGTACAGTCACCTTTAGAAGAGCTCTGAACTTTGCTCAGTCAGTGGCATAATTCATCCACTGGGTGGCACAAAAGATCCAGTACAAGAATCGACTTTTTGGAACCCCAAAACAAGAAGAGCACAGGCTTGGCGCTCTTCTTGCAGAAACTTACTGAATAGCATTCAAGTTTTTAACCTGAAAATAGTGCAGGAGACAGAATCAGCATGGCAAGAAGGTGCAGAGGAGTGACTCACTTTAGTTCTTTGAGTTCCCGCGCAGCATCGTTCTTTTGTTTCCTCGTGTCATCCAGATTCCTCAGAGCATCTGCCAGATCACTCACGGCTCTGTCCCTCTCTCGCCTCAGGTTGTCACACAGCGTGCTGACACACATTTTCATAAGGCGTCACAACAAAATGTAAACAAATCTATTTTTGGCTTCACTTGACAACACAAATCTAACCTACTTCCGCACAACAAACGCAGACTTTTGGACCCGCTCCTTACCGTATGCTCTCCCGCTCTGCCACGATCTTGTCCCTCTCCTGAAAGGCCCAGTCGCGCCGACACTTGGCTACCTCGGCCTCTTGCAGGGCCTCCTTCAGCTCCTGAGAGATGGCCTCGTACTGCTTCCTCAGCATGTCGATCTCCTTGTTGGCTCGTTCCATGTCCAGAGTGGCAGAGTCTTGTTTCTGGGGGAGTTGAAGGAAAAGCACAGTGATGGAGCTCGGTGTAGGGCTGTACAAACGATATGGGCAGCAAAGAGCTTTTAATCTAACATTGTGCTTGTCCCTGCAACAAATATTTGAGTCACTTGAAGGTGTGTTCATACTGACATTAGCACTGCATTAAAATGCAGTGTCCTCATGAAGTTCAATGAGACCACAGCATTAGCTCAGCAGGTGTTCTGATGCACACAGAAATAACATAAAATAAAATAAATAAAAAAAACAGCTGTTTGACAAGAAGTTGAACCTGGGCACACAGTGTGAACATCATCAGCAACTTGCCACATTTGCAAATCAAATACATGCAAACATACATTCCCAGTGGATTGTTTTGTAAGATGAAGGGTTTACTTCTTCTTTTTAGCTTGCAGTCATTGTCCACAGTAACTCTGCAGCCAGTAAAATCTTGTTTTATTAGCTGTAACAGCCGCTGTGCTGTGTTAAGGCGTGTGTTACACCGTCAGACCCACTGATGTTTTGGATCATTTATAGTTCTCTTGCTTGTAGCAATACATCCACATCCCTTACTAATGCAGTCTGAAGGCTAAATAAAGATCCTTTTACATGGTGAGTTCAGAAAACTGTGCCGTTTCTGAGAAAAATTAGAAAACCCTCAACTTAACTGACCTCAAGATGGACTTTCTCATCATGTTAAACCATAAACATCTCCAATAAACTGTGCAAACTTAAAAGCTTCTGCTCATGCAGTCTTGTAAAGGTAGTTTGAGGCGTAGCAGTCATAGATTGGATTAGGCAGTGTGGTTTGAAGTGGGTCAGATATAGGATATTAAGTGTATGTCTCTGGTGTATCTGCAGCACATACTCTCTCCGTCTCTAAATAACCGTTCAGCAGAGAGACTGCCAAGTGCAGTGAGACCATTAATTAAGTCCATCACTAAATTGATTCCATTAGACTTTACTGTGCCCTTGTTTGGCTTAATTATCCATTTCTGATGCAGTGCAGTTTTCTTGTGCACTTCAAAGTCAGAGAGCCTTCTCTCTGTAATTGCTGGTAATTTCCTAATGCAGGACTCTCATCACTCTCATTGCAATTAATCTGACAATCACATTGAAACAGTGTGACGGGTGATGCGCACGTTTCTCAAAGGATTCAATGTGTGGGAATCCGCCAGCTGCTGGAAAAAAAAACATTTATTACTACTATACGAGATGGGATGAAGGGATTATTGTCAGAGGAATAAATCAATCCCTCCACTTGTAAAGATAAATCTCCCGTCTGTCTGGCTACCTGTCTGGCCTGGTAATACTCTCGCAGCAGCTGGTCCCTCTGGATGATGGCCTCCGTCCTCTCCTTGCGGGCCACGTCCCTCTCCTCGCGCACCGTCTCGATGTCCTTGCAGGCCTGGCTCAGCTCCTTCTGGGCCTCGGCCTTGTCCTTCACCTCGTGGCAGTATCTCTCCAGCAGCTCGTTCTTCTCGCAGATGGCCCGGTCCCTGTCCACCAGCGCTGAGGCCAGCTCCTTCATATCACACAAACACGTGTCACAAGTGGATGATAGAGATCAACAGCGAGTGAATGCTCATAACATGCTGAATTTTCTGTCTCACTCTGATCCATGAAGAGTGTTTATTTTTGATGTCTAAAGCACTTTTTTTACATGAGGATTCATTTTGTATGATTCTTCTACTCATCTGCCTTTGGACTGTTTCTCATGCAGCTGTGACACTTTTTGGGAGATCAATAAAATCTGCTCTTATAGAATAAATTGTGTTACTACCACAAACTTCCTATTAGGTGAAGAACTGAGAATTACAGACTTTCCCTTCTTAAAGAACCCTTTCTTTTTTCTTTTACCGATGATGACACATGATTACTTTTTGGACTAAAGAAGTTCTGGGTGTTGCCAAAATAAATGAGGACAGCAGCTAAAATCAGCTTAACTATAGTTAATACATTTGGAGCGCCGTCATTCTCCATCAACTTACTTAAATTTAACGTGTTTTACAGATACAATTCAACAAGTCCATGATCCAGACAGGAGTCTGTTCTCCCAGCCCTTAATGTTTAAACCTAATTTAACTCTTACCTGTCGGAGAGCCTCCAGCTCCTCGTTGGCCACCCGTCTCTCTGAGGAAGTGTTCTTTAGCTTCGCCTCTGCCATCTCCAGCCCGGTCTGAAGCCGGTCCACCTCTTTTATCACCTGGTCCCGCTCGCTCATGATCAGGCGGTACTCGCTGATCACTGAGTCCCGCTCCTCCTTGTACTTCTCGCAGTCTTTCACCGCTTTGAGCTGCTGGGTCTTCAGCCGCGTCGCCTCTGACTGCAGCCGGTCCATCTCTCGCTGCAGCTCCTTGTTCTGGGCCGCGGCCTTGGACAGTTCCTGCTGCGTGTTGTCAAACCTGCACCACATGTGGAATGTAGCAGGTTTTTACTGCTCTCTCTGAATTTCCATCCTCAGCAGACTGATATATATACAAATATAATAAAAACACAGACAGGCAAAAACAACAAGTGACCATGCTCACAATCTAAGCATCATAAAGAAAAAAATACATTGAGAGGTGTCTGGCCATCTGCAAAGCTTCATCTGCCTTGGATTAAGAATATTTAAGCACACTGCAGATTTGACCTTGACCTTAAACTCAAGCACTGAGTTTGTAGCAACGCTTGCAGCCGCTGCTGTTAATCATTAGACTTTTTACAGCTGCTGGGGCTGGGGCTTTAGTGCGGCTGGTTTCACCTTCTTATAGACGAGGAGTACTGCTGCTGATAGTGGATGGCGGCGTCTCTCTGCTTCAGCAGCATGTCCAGCTGTTTCTGCAGCCGGTGGTTCTCCTCCTCAGCCTGGTCCAGGCGACTCAGGTCCGCGTTGTGACCGGCCGTCTTCTCGTTGTAGCGCTTCCTCAGGGCCTCGTAGTCGCCCTTCATGGCCTCCAGCTTGTCCACTGCCGTGTCATAAAGCTTGTTGAGGACATCAGATGAGCCCTCTCTCATCACCTGGAAATGACATCATTCAGGTGCCTCGCTAAATTAGAGGAGTGCAATGGGACTGCCAGTTTCATCTATTTGTGGTGCATTTAAATAAGGAAAACAGGGATGCTGACAAACAATCTCATGAACCAAGTGCTTCGATATAATTATATAAAGACAAGATTTTTTTTTTTTTACATCTACAATTCAGGTTAATTATAATGTAATAATGAAGTCTTAAATATAGGTTAACAGCACAGAAAAGTAACTTCATCACTTAAGTAATCGACTTAAGATTTAGACTCAACTGTATGCTGAGGCAGCAGGTCTGATCAGGAGTTAAGGCCAAACTCTGCATAACTTACAGCTTTACTTTATGGACAAACACAACAGAAACCGTGGTGCATCACTGGTGCTTCTGCTTTCAGAAAAGTTAAGACTGCCTGCAACTCTGTTTCTTGTTGAGTTTTGTAATGTTTGTAAAACAAAGCGCTTTCACGCCCAAACCCATTTGGTGCAGTTCATACAGGTTCTGGTGCATCTTGCCTGTTTGGTTTGGATCGTTTTAGTCTGCTATGATAACTGGTCCAGACCAGAGTTCAAATGACAAACAACTGCACCAAGACCAGTTGAAAAAGGGGGTCTCGATCTTCCAGTCAGACTCGGATGCAGTTATTTTGTGTGTTAACGTAAAGTGAACAGGACTGTGTGACAGTAGCAGATATGCTCATGTAAATTCATGTGCTGATCATGAGAACTGTCACTCAGACAGACTGTCGCATGTCATAAAGACCTAACTCTCATAATGTTTCCTGTCTGCCTCCACACTGACACACTAGCAGCTAAAAGGTAAAAAACAAAGCGAAAATGTAGACAAAAAAATAATCCAAGAAACAGAAAGCAAGACAGACATAATTATGCAAGATAACTTTAGCCACCATGGTCGTACAAGTGCATCAGCTCATGAGTGCAGGACTTCGCTTGATACAGAAAGTGAAAGTGATTCTGTCTCACTCCAGACCAGCCAGGTAGGCCTACGTCTAACATAAATCCTACATATGCACACACATCCTTCCAGATAGAGACACATGGCCATTTTTTCCTTTTTCTAGTGAACTGCTACAGTACACAAGTAGTAAAACTAGAGGACAAACCAAGACGTGTTTCTCAAAAGAGAAAGAGCAGCATGTAGTTTGTCACAGGCATCTAACAACTACACTCTAAAGGTCGGCTGCGGACTGACATCACTGAGCTAATTTGTTTCCTAATCTGACTGACGCTGATCATCAGTTTACATAATGATGACATGAGCGTGAGTACAGTGAGGCATGTATCTTTGCTATCAAAGAGCAATGCAAGACATCCCCCACTGTTACGTAAGCTGCTGCAAACATTTAATGATCTGACCTTCTGACTGAATGTCGGACGGAGGAACAGTAAAAGACGCAGGTTAAGTCATTTGTCTCATTTGAAAGAACGTTTTGATTGATGGAGACAAGCTTGTCTGACCCCCTTTCTCTGAGTGAGCAATGGTCAGCGAGACAGAACTACATTGATTTCTGTCTCAAATGTCAAGATCCAAACGATTGAATCTCAAGGGTAGCTGGAGATGGGAATGAGTGCATCTGTATGTTGCTGTGTAAGAACAACTGTCACGGACTGTCAGCTCCACAGGTACCTGCTGGTGCAGCATCCTCATGTC
The DNA here is from genome assembly GCF_017976325.1 of Chelmon rostratus. Lineage (NCBI taxonomy): Eukaryota > Metazoa > Chordata > Actinopteri > Chaetodontiformes > Chaetodontidae > Chelmon > Chelmon rostratus. Next base: position 8,840,239 of record NC_055678.1, on the reverse strand, counting down.
AGCCACCTCCCTCTGGTCGTCGTCGTGCAGCCTCCTCAGCTCCTCGCAGGCCTGCTTCACGTGGTTGTGCTCCCGGACCAGCTGGATGTTGTCCTGCCTCACCGCCTCCAGCTCGTCTTTCAGCTGGGCGTGCTCGCTCGCCAGACGGCTGTGCAGCGTACTGAGGAGACACCACAGCAAGCACCATCAGACCGTGGGCGCTGCCAGCCATGTTTAAAATCAGCATCATAGCACTTGTAGCCAAGAAAAAAGTATGACTAGTTCCTTTGAGTCACAGACCGACAAACACTCAGTTAATGATTATTTAGCAAATAATATGATGATTGATTTAGATTTGTTAACTCCACATAAAACCAAGTTGGCTTTGCTGTGTAAAACATAAATAAAACTAATTGTGATAATGTGTTAATCATTTTTAAAATGTACTCAACTGAAAACTAGTAGTAGTGTAAAATAAAATAGTGTTTGAACTCATCAGCTTGCAAATGCAGCAAAACCTTTCAAACAAATTGGGACAGGAGCAACAAAAGACTGGGAAAGTTGTGGAACGCTCCAAAAACACCTGTTTGGATCATTCCACAGGTAAACAGGTTGATTGGTACCAGGTGATAGTATCATGATTGGGTATGAAAGGAAGGCTCAGTGGTTCACAAGCGAGGATGGAGCGAGGTTCACCACTTTGTGAACACAGGATTGCATAAAGGAGGTTACTACATGGGCTCAGGAATGCTTCGTAAAGCCATTGTCTGTAAACACTTTACATTTGCAAATGATTGCATTCACACAGCGTCCTTCTTTGGAATCAGGGTTTTTCAAGAAAAATGTCCATCACAAGTTCCCAGAACGTGAGGTGAAGTCTTCATGTTGCCAAAACCTCAAAACATTAAAATTACAGTGACACAAAAACAGCGAAAAGCAGCAAATCCTTTCATTAGAGAAGCTGGAAACAGAGATGATTTGGCATTTTGGTTGATAAACTACTTAAATGATTAACTGATTATGAAAATTGCTGCTGATTACTGTAATTTCCTTTCAATCAACTCATCATTCCAGCATTACTTAGGAATAACACCCCACAATTTCTACAAATTAATGGACAGGGTTTTACACTCCTGTGGCTTCTGTACATATGGCTTATTTTTAGATGTGCCCCACTCAAGCCCAAGCTTCTTTTTTTTTACCTTATATAAAAAAAAAAAAAACCAAATTAATAAATTAAAAATCAAACACAGGCGCAAACTGTTACCAAGTTCGAGCTCACTCACAGGTTGCTGCAGAGCTTTTTGTAGCCTAAAGGAACTTTCTCATGGACTCTGATAAGCAAAACTCTTCTTTTCAGGTATTAATGCCACTACAGAGACGCTAATTAGTTTTATGCTGATATTAACAGATGAAAAAGCCTCTTACGTAATACTGCTTAGCTGGACACAGCACAGACATGAATTACTATTAGGATCAATACAATCCTCCATGATTACTGAGAACTAATGCTAGCCTACGTGTTAAGTGACTTATTGATCTCAGTGCAATGTGATTTCCCATCCAGAGAGGTTGGTGTTTAGTTAAAATGGATAAGTGCAGAAGCAGACAGGACAGTAATGAATAAAGACTCTCTCTGATGTGCAAACAGGGTTCAGAAGGAGAGGCTTAAACGTGGTAATAATCCTTCATGCGCCTGTTTGCATTGGGGACAGATGTTAGTTCCCTACACTTTGGAGACAGTATGGCCTCAGTGAATCACACAAATGGACCACGCACCCCCCCCCCCCCCCCCCCCCCTCCTTCATGTCAACTCGGCAGAGCTTATTTCACGGGACAACAAATGCTCTGTTCATAGCATTATCCTCATGGCACAGATGCCGTGCCATGCACACAGGATTCAGATGATGATGATTACAGAGCCATGCTTTGGCATGAACTCTTTAAGGGCATTGCTTATAGAGGAGTAATTCAGCCTCTGCTCTCAACCTTTGGTCCGAAAAGACGACTCAGGATTTATGCTGCTAAGAAGACAATAAAAACTTTAAAAAAACCAAAACAAAACATGAAATTAAATTGATGAAGGGTTACAAGAATATTTTCAAGGCTTAACTCATCAGGACTGGTATGAAGGCTTCATCCCTATTACTTTCACAGAAATAAAATCTGTTCTATGCAATCTGCTGCGAATATGTCAGAGAGGGAACTGAAAACCAGCTAAAACCCTGCAGGCGGAGCGCAAATGCATACAGCACAAATGCGGCGGCTGTTAAAAAATTTACAAAGGCCCTGTAGTAGGCTCTTCCACTCACTGGTAGAAGTCTGCTTTCTTCACAGCCTCCTCGCACCTCTTCAGGGTGGTGCTGTGCTGGTTCTGCAGGGACTGCAGGTCTGCCATCGCCTTCATGCACTGCAGCTTCAGACGCTCGTAGTCATGACCTGCTTTTGAGTTTGGTCTGTTTCACAGAGAGGGAGGAAGGCAGACAAAATTGAGTTTTAAGACGCCACATGGGAGGATGAGAGAAGCAAGAGCGAGATAAACATCACAAACTTTGTGCTTACGGGAACACGAGGGAAGAGGGGCATCATAAAAATTGCATGCTTACCCCTTGTTTTACAGACTTGAGCATATTTTAAAACAATTTTGCGTCACGTATGACCTTAACTCACTTGTTTTTTTGTTGCTTTCAAAGGCTGAACAAGGCAAAATGCCTCTATTCACAGAGTGCAAGTATACACGGGATCACTGCCCTTTTCTGCAAATGTTTGTTTTGGAAAACAGGCGCTGGGGTGCACGAGACCAGCACAGTACCTGCAGTCATCGAAGGTGGTTCCGGGCGAAGAGAGGGCCAGACGCTTACGGAGCTCGTCCCTCTCGCGGGTCACATGTCGCAGCTGGAACAGGACCGTCTCCATCTTCTCGTTCACCTGGTGGCTGTCCATTTGGACGGGCGGGGGGGAGGAGGCTTGACCGGGCGTACCTGTGCGAGTCAGCATGTCACTGGTGGCATGTGCCGTTCACAAAGCTCAGACGATGGGGGCATTAGCGCAGCTCCGCCGATTTCTTTAAAGTTTCAATTTCTCTGAAGTCTTAAAAAGTGTAACTGACATGTGCGAACTCAACTTTTTACTGAAAACTTAGATTAAAAAGACAAAATGGAAAAAGATTGATTGTGTTTTTGGTTAAATGTGTCCAATAAACATGACGTTTGAGAAAAATAAAACATGAAAACACGAAGACGAAAGACTTGCACTCGCAAAACTCAAGAATCTGAACTCACTTAGTCTGAATACTGACCAATCGTACGCAAGAGCTCATTGTTGCAGCTACTAGACCAAAAATCTACACATTCATTTCTAATACGTGACAAGAAAACGGCATTTTAATCATTGCTCAAATTTGAGAGGCCACAATCAGTTTAATATTCTACTTCATTATTTATCGACCTCGCTGTTGTACTCATTAACCGCAGTTTTTGGGAATATGTCATGCAGGAATCCCCCCGCTGATACAAATCAAAGTTCTGTTTCCCTTTCAGTGGCATGAACCAGTCAAGTCCTATGACTGAATGAAACAGGTCTGTGTGTGTGTGTGTGTGTGTGTGTGTGTGTGTGTGTGTGTGTGTCTGTGTGTGTGTGTGTGTGTGTGTGTGTGTGTGTGTAGACGGCTTCTAAATCCTTCTCACATCTGTGTAATCACTTGCATGTGCTTAGAGTCTAAACAAGCAGCAACCAATGACTGACTATTAGTTGATGAATATTATCTTTCGAGTGTTGCTAAGGTTGGTTCCTCTGTACATAGAAGATCATATATATATATCTACACCTGTCACCTGAACACCACCGTGAGCGCCACACTCACCTAAGCTGCTGAGGGAGCTGCTGCTTTCTGAGTCTGACGGCATGGTGGACAAGATGCTGTAAGTGGACCCTGCGAGGCGAACAAAACATTAAAGTCAGCTGTGAGCGTACTCGACCGTGTCTGCATTACAGTAAGATGATTATCTGCGGCATTGTGCGCGACATCAAGGCTCTGTGGCTTAGGTTACATTCAGGGGCCTTTACTGAAAAAAAGGCCAGCTGGAGACATAATAAGGTGGGACTTTCCCCAACTTGGGATGACGGGCCTGTGGGCTGACAGCAGAGTGTGGCTAATTATCAGTTGGGCAGGGAGCTTGAATACTGACTAGCCAGGGCCCCAAAGAGGCTGCAGCCTCAGAGCTTCTCCTTTTATCTCCTCTGACAACATCACACAGTCCCCCCCTGTGAAAGCCCCTTCTTTTATAGCCTACAGTGATTCATAATTAACTGTACAGAGAGGAAGCCTCAGTGCAGCACTCGAGGTATTACGGAGAAGATTGTGTTACTTGAAAAAGCAAAGTTAAAGTAACTCTAAGAATCTGTGGGAACAATTGTTTTCAATTGGTGGAACTATTGATTATTTTCAGGATTAATCTTTGTGAAGAATTTTAACGTGTTTATCTTTCATATCATTCTGATGACAAAAGCTCTTGAAAAAAACAAGAAATTTGATGATTGTGTTAAAAACTGAGGCAGCTCAGAGGTCGATCCTGCTCGTGGGCACCAAAGTCAGAGCCAGGGCTAGAATGGATGTTCTTGCAGATATATGGATGTCATTTAGAAACAGTGTAGGACAACAAGAAAATGAGTGAAAAAAGTAAAAAATGGCAATGATTATTACCTCAACTAAAAGGTGATAATATCAAACTTGACGTTTTCTCAGGCGAACAGCGCAAAACCCAAAGTTACGTTAGATTTGATCAGCTGCTGATTAATTCTCCTATGGCTGGATTGGTTTATTAATCAATTCATCGTTTCAGTTCTAACAGTGTCACCATTACATCGTTTGTTCGCTGCAGAGTACTGACAGCTTTATTCTTCAACTGCAACATGCTCTGTTCTTTAAAAAATAAATAGATGTTTTTAATGTTAAGGGTTCATGCAAAAAAGACAGACTATCAATTGATGTATTATTATCAGATTTGCGCCTGAGTGTCAAATATCAATATCAGCATCAAGTATCCAGCATCAACTGGCCTATAGTTTCAAATTTACATGCATATAGTAGATAATCTCTATATCTCTAAACAGCGAAACTCATCAGTCACAATATTGCAGGACAAGGTGAAGTCATGTTTATCCATCAACAGAAAAACAGCAAATCCTCTTATTTGGCAGGTGAAACCAGCAAATGTTTCATTGACTTAAACAATTAACAGATTGCCAAAAATGTTGTTTACTCTTCTTAAAATGAAACCTCCATGCATAAGTGTGTCAGGAGAAAAAAGGACTTTTAATGGTGCTTAATGTTTAGCAGAGTCTTGTTCAACCAGCCAGCAGAGCACATTTGCTGAGCTCTAACTCGGCCGTGGGATGAGCAGCTTATAGCTGGGTTAAATCAGCAACTTCCACCCCTGATGTAAAGTCTAGCTCTCGGCTCGGAGCGGGAGCATGACAAACGGTTCTATTTACCCACGTCTCAGTACTCTAAATCAATCCCTGGCTGGCTGAGTTCCCACTAGCTAAAGGAGACTATGAGTTTGATTAAGACTGGAAGGAGCCCAGCTAACATGGCTCACCCCTCTTTTTCCCAGCAAAGGACTGAAAGAGAGGAAAAAAAAAAAAAGACTGATGTGCCTCAGGAACCGTGGCATCCCATGGATCAAGCTCTCTTTGTTCTCGCTCTAGCTTAAGTTTCCCATGACTCTGTTTGAGCGGAGGGTCTCTCAATGGGCAAGGTTCACTGTGTCATAGCGCACTCACTTTTCTGCTCCGTGGAAGTCATGTGACCTGGACCTCGCTGCGGGTCTGACCCTCACCACCCAAGTATCTCATTTGGGTTGATCTCTTTTTTTTTTAAGTCTGAAAACAGGCTCACGTTCCTCCACAGATCTGATACTTCTAAATATGATCTGCAGGTGAAAAGCTGCTTCTTATAGTGTACAAGTCCATAAGATCACGTTGTCTTATTCACTTATGCAACAGGTCCAGGAAGTGACTTGGTAATAGCACTGAGGAAGTCATAAATAACACATTCATCAGGCAAGATAATTCAACTGATATCTGTGGATTTGTCGACATTTTTTGCATGTTCAAGCAAAGATAATCAAGCATCCAGTGTTAAAATTGTGAGGTCATGTGCCGTGAAAATCTGTGAATGACTGTAATGATGAAACAGGACTTTTTCGCAGCAGGCAGAAAGCACAGGTGCTATTAATAACATTAACTTTTTATCCGAGACAAGGCACCGAGCCGGCGTGCAGAATTCAGCCATCATTAATTCTGTTATTTACACTCGTGCTTTTCCTGCTGTAACTGGAAAAAGGCCTATTAGACAGCCTCAGCGTTTTATGGCAGTTTATCACATTTCATGCAGCTCCCTCTGCAGCCACTGTAAGCTTCTGGGTAAGGTCACACATGCATGAACTCGCATCCGACGGCGAAGCAAATTCACATCTTCGGCTCTGGTGAAATTTGATACGAATTTCGCCTCGGCTGCCGACGGTCATCCGCCTGCATTCACGCACGTGTCACCGCGCCCTTATACAACTTTTTTCCCCCCACATGCAGTTACACTCCAACAACACCAATCACTTCAGTTCCTCTTTTATAATTATTAGACTGATTGCAATTAACTTTGGTTCGGACATTCATGCTTCATGGTGCCCAAAATGGATCTGGTGCCATGTTGGCATTTGTGATTCAGAGTGAAACGTCTCACCAATGACCGTGCAGTTTGTTGCAGACATTACTGTCCTTGTGAACTTCAGCATTATAGACTCAAAGTTGCTAGCCTGGCTGCAGACCTTTGATTTGTTATGTAAAGAAATACGCTCCACGATATAAAGCCTGATGAGGCTGAATCATGGGTATGAATCAGCTTGAAAAAAGGTTTTAGTCCTGCAACAAAACGCTGACTCGTGTCTGTGGTAATACCTAAAGTCTGCTGGAACAAAAGAGGAAACTTCCCCACTTCACAGGCAGAAGATCACGAATGGAAGAAATTCTAAAGAAAACATATCCTACAATCAAAGCTCCAGTCTTATTTTGCAGTTGCACAGCACGGCCGATTGAACACGTCAGCCACGATACACGCCCATATGATACGCTGCCATCGTGTTATTGTTCTTCAGAAAAGGTTAGAACAATCTGTAAACAAAAGGTCTCTACTGTCAAGCCCTGAAGCTGCGGTTATATAAAACTACAGAGTTCTTGTTTTTATTAAAAAACCAAACACACAAGCCTTCAGGGGCACACACCTTTTAAACTACCGCACAGTCACATCACAACGACATTCTTGCAGCTCGTTGATCATTTCAATCTGCTGCTTTCTGCATCTCTGTTGTTGACATTAGACTGCCTGCTGGGGTCAAATAACGACGCGCTCCCTCGTTAACCTTGTTTTGATTTCAAAGATGATCTAGCTGCCTCACCCTCTGGGACTGTGGGTGACTGGGGAGCAGCTCAATCAGGCCGCTGACATCGGCTGCAACAAGCTAACGCTTCGGCTGGGGAAAGGCCCGTCTTGTGGCTGCGCAGTGGAGGAACCTGTCTGCCCAGTAGCAAAAAGCAGCTCAGCCCATTTGTGTCCTGTGTGACTACCAAAAGAAAGCTGCAGACTACTCAGACCAGCCCAGAACACGTTCGTGCACAAACCTCTTCAGCAGCAGGAAGCTTAACAGTGCTCGCTTTCAGACTCAGTGCACGTTTGTGAAGTGCGGCGCAAAAATGAAAAAGCTTAGGAAAAGGGGCTCATCTGCGGCTTCAGTTCTCTTATAAATAATGAGGGCAGAGTAAAATGCATAATTAACACCTCACCATTCAGCTCACTGAGTATGAAACGATAGCTGATGGCGAACAATGTAACCAGCAATGCAAATGTTGCTTTTGAAATGCGAAGGTGCAGCAGGGGTGCTGAGTAAGAACCATGCGCCACTGCCGCTGCTGAATATCATGTATATACTGTATGCTACATATGAATGGGGGATTTAGAGCTCAAAGTGACACATTTTGGGACATAAATCATCACCTGGCGGGCTTACGCTGAATTTGATGATGCATTTATTACCATCATAAAGACAGTATTTCTGCAGGATTTAGCTGCAAGTGGGAAAAACATATTTAGAGGAAAAGGTGGTAAATTTATGTGAGAAAACAGGACAAACTGACTCATATCACACCGACTGTTCTGCAGAGTAAATGCATCCCAAAATAATGAGACAGGAGGCTGATGTATGTGCCACGTTTATCATCTCATACATGTTTATGTTAAGTGTAAACTCTCCAGACCATTTACATGTTACAGCAGAATAAGACTTAAATGCACAGCTTGTTAATCTCTGTGGATATTCCCTTAAAAGGTTTTGATCGTGTAGAAAATGTTAGATGCGTCCTGCTGAAATAGACCATAAATAGCTACAAAAACATGAATTAAAATGTTTGCTGATTTTTCATTTTCTCTATTTTGTTGTGAACTGCATATCTCAGGATTTGGCATTCGGGCAAAATAGGACATTAGAGGTGAAACGATTAATCGGTCAATCAACCAATAGAACATTAAGCAGAAAATAATAAGTAGCCTAATCAATAATGAAAATTGTCATTAGTCGCAGCTCTACAAGCAATCTGAAGACATCAACTCGGGTTGTGAGATTCGTGATGGACATATTCTAATCAATGAAAAAAGGGTCATTTACAGACTGATTGGTAATGAAAACAGTTGTCAGTTGCAGTCGTACCAGGACGCAAATGAAACTTCTTCATTCTCCCGCACATCACATTACTCTGCTGTGTGCATGGACACACATTTAATTCTTCACTCATTCATTTAACTTTGACAGTGGGTTATTGATTCTCACACACTCTCACTCACACACACACACACACACTCACACTCACACAGAGGCAGCCATGCTGTCATTACATCGATTGTTGGAGCCTTTTGGGGTCCATTAAATGCTTTCACAAAGGGGCTAGCAGGCTGTGCTTTTAGTGACATGGCAAAGGAAACAAGCACAGTAGTGTGAGTGTAAATAAGCATCAGGTCACATGATTGTGTAGCCCCCCCCCCCCTCTCTCTCTCTGTTTATTCTTGCCCAAAGGAAAAGTCATGCCCTTCATCAAACTGTCATATGGTCAATACCCCAAATGTTGGATAGATCATGCTCAGAGCAGGATCGAAAACAGGTTGGATTATAAGCAAACTAAACAACACAAGTGCCCCACAAAGCCCCCCCCCCCCTATAATAAAGCTATAGGAGCTTCCAAACTTCATTGTTATGAGCAGATATTTCCTCATGGTTTGACCCAGCAGCTTCTTACCCGTTGTGTGATCCACCGGTCCGGTGCCGTTGAGCAGCGCGGAGTGCAGGTGAGGGTGCGTCTGCTCCAGGGCCGTGCAAAACTCCGCGAAATGGTCTCTGTCCTTCCCGAGCAGTATCTTCAGGAGGTGGTCCACTTTCTCCGAGCTGGAGGAGCAGTTGTGTCCCAGCTCGAAGCGTTCCGACTGGCTGAGGGTCCCGCAGTGAGCCAGCACGTCCACCACTCGGTCCGCATCTGTTATCGACTCCACCAAGTTCTGGTAACATTTCTCCAACAACTCTTTATGCTTGGGCTCCATCTCTTCGGCGTTTAAAAGCAAAAGCCAGCCCGCGTCTTCGTCTCTCCGTGCGGTCAACTTCACTCCGCACTACTGCGGCGACTCCCCGAAACTCTCCCGCTCGGCCCAGTCGGGACGGTTTTCAACCCGAACTGAAGGATACACAAGAAGTAGCCATATTTGTTGCCCAAGGCTGTTGACTGCGCGAAGATGAGAACACATTTTCCCCCGACCGCCGCTTCGTGCTTCCCGGAAAAAAAGCCGCGTCTGCCTCTTTAAGCTCCGCTCCGCGTACGTTACGGAGACGCTCTCGGCCACAAACCAACTTCTTTCGACATGTTGAAAAGTGTGAAAAACTCCTGAAACAACCCTCTCTGTCAGACTACTAACTCCGCCATGTCTCACCGCTCAAGCAGCTGTAGCTCTGTGCCAATCATATTTCCGTGCAATGGACATTTAAGGTAAAGGTGGGCGGGGCTTCGCCCGTGGACGCACCTGGCTCCCCGCCGCTGAGGGGCCCATTAAGAAAAATATAACAACATTGAAGAGTCACCGAATGGTCTTCTAGGACGTTATGGAGGGTTTGTGGTGTTCAGTCACCGATAAAAAGTAAAAGGACTGGTAATGTAGTAAAATGGCCACTATGAGAAGTGGTGGAAAGTAACGAAGTACATTTACTCAAATACTGTGCTGAACTACAATTTTAACTGTTTCCGTTTTACATTATGCTAACTACTCCACTACATTCTGGAGGTAAATACTGTACTTTTTATTCCACTACATTTATTTTTAGTTACTTTTTTTTACTTTGAAGGTTCAGATGAAGAATACAAAACATAATCAACAATTAATGACATAGATGAATAACAATAAAACTTTTATTGAACCTTTGGTGAAATTCACAGTAGTTAAAAATAAGTTCCATGTTTACTGGCTGGTAGACATAATGTACATATTATCATCAATAATGTTTTTAGTTACTGGGACATTAAATTACTAATGTACCGAGTCCTCCTAAACACACCATCAACCCCTAGGAAACTTTCCCAAATACCAAAATAAAGGTCTTCAAATTTAAAAGTAAAATCCTTAGTTTCTAATTATTTGGATTTATGGAGTCCAGATCACTGTCAAGTTAAACTTCTTTGAATTTGCTGGTCTAATGCTGTTAACCTTTTTACACTGCCAGGAATAAAAGGATAAAATTGTGGTGGAGTAATGGTGAATCTTTTTATTTTCATTTTATTTAACTGGCTTAAAATTAAGAAACAAACAACAACATTCAATGTTGTTCAATCAATCAATGGGATATAATCAATGGGATCAATGCTCCTAATGGGATATTTATATAACTCTTGCGGTATTCCAGGTATTGGTGTACCAGTGGTTTGTAAGTTGATCTTGTCCTTTAATATATGTGTTTATGTGATAACATGTCACATAGGTGGTATTTGTATTGTGGAAGACAATGGTTCCCAACCAAGGCTCACAACACCCTTTCAAGATCTGAAAGGCAAATGTTGTTTTTGACTTTTTGTATTTGCTGTTTTTTTTTCTTGCAAAATACAGAATTTTTACCTCTGCAGGCCCCTAAAATCCTTTATGATGGAGCCATCTGTTTACTACTGGTTGAAAGAAGTTAGGTTTCTTAATGATCATAAAATAACTTTCTATTGAATGACATTCATAACATATAGAAGGTACTTATAGAGACATTTTGTGTATATTGGTTATTGTTAACATGCATGTTAAAGCCATCCCTTTTTAGAGCAGATTGTATATCTCCAGGTCGTATAGTTGCTGCTCCTCATCTGGATTGTCCCCTGACACATCTGCCCCGCTCTTTGAGCTTTCTTCTGCTCCACATAATCCATCAGATCTCAAAGGAGGCAGACGCCATGTAAGACTGATATCCTCAAGAAACAAATTATCTAAAAGCAGACAATGAAATCATATGTAGGGATTATCTATATGTGCTTACAGCTGTACTGTAGACATGTTGGATGTTGAAATCTACTTTGACCGCATTTAACATAATTGCTGACAGTACTCTGTATTACTGAGGGGCTTCAGCGTGTTGCCTTTATGAGGATTGTGACTCTCATCTGGAGGTAGCTGGAGCGCACAGGGCCTGTCTTTAAAGCTTAATACGGCACACAGTGTGCCTATACATTTCCCCACTTAAGTTTAGCACAGCTTTAACAATGTAAGTGGTTATATAACAACTCGACTAATTTCTTTTTCCTGCAGGGAAAATCCACTTGGCGCACGCAGAATGTTTAGGAATTATGTAAATTCCTAAAACTATCGCTGTAGACTGAAACAGGAGGCGCTTACGCTCTTAAAAGTTCAAACTCACACTGTTTGCAGTGGAAACCTTTTCATAAACTAATATGTTGTCTTTCAGCAGATAGTCTGCAGCTCTTCTTCAAAGCCTATTCACATGGACGTATGCTGACTGCACACGCAAATAAAAGGAACAGGTTGGACGGGTTTTATTCTCCTATTTTGTCAAATATCAGAGGGTGAAGCTCAAGCCGTGCAGGCTGCAGCTCTGCAGGCTGGATAGTGATATCTGCTGCTACATCTCATTATGTGTTGTTCATCTAATCCTCGGGTTAGTAATTTGCTTATATGCACTCATGAAGTTTAAAGCGGGATTAGACCCCTGGCAACCAAATGTCACTTAACCGCACATTCCTCATTGGACGGCCAGAGAAAATCCACAGCAAATCAACAATTTGGTCGATTCTTACTTTTACTGATTGTAACACAGTATTAACGTCAGAGGCCTGTGATGGGGATGTGAGTTAAGGTAAAAACATCGACTAATCTCCATAGAGTCACAGAATTTGATTTGTCAGCAGATTATGTTTAATCTGTCTGTGAGAGACCTTTAATGAGACATAGTGTTGGTTTCTTCAAAATTACCATCCAGAAAAAATAAAATAAAGAAATGTGAAAGATACTTTTAACAGATTTGAGTCACATTTTCTTGCATTGAATCACTAAAAAAAATCAAATCAAAATCCTTTAAATTGTCTTTTAAGAGAAGAAGAGGACGCTCCAGGGGTGTGATGTGAAATGCAAAGGCTAAGAGCATACTGACAGATACTACAGACATGACTCCCATATACGCACATGTGTTGACATCTCTAATGAGACAGTGTATCCCATCTGTGTGTGTGTGTGTGAGAGAGAGAGATCAGGTCCCAGACAGGGTGCAGCATCCTGCTATCACGTCCACATGTTAATAATTAAAGCTCTTTTTCTAGAAATCAGGGAAGTGTTCTGTTCTGTCTCTAAATATAAAAGCCAAATGGGAGGCCCCCAGCTGATTTCCTTTTGACCTATATATTTCAGGAGGTATCACGGAAAACAGTCTCGACTCCAGAGAGAAAATACACAAATACCAACATCAAATATTTATCCTTTTTTTTGTCCTCCGGCTAGTGGGAGCTTTTCATTTTGAGTGTGTACGAGAAGTGAGAAAGGTGTAGAAGAAGTGAGGCTCGGAGAAGTCATTTGTCTCCCCATCGCAGCCCCTCTGAGGCTGCACTTCGAGGCCAGCGAGCACAACAGAAAGAAGATTTTAGGACATCCGTGTCTCCAATATGGACACTATTTATAGCCTTGAGAAAAGCTCTCTGTGGCATATCACTCAAACGCACAGAGACATCACTTATGTAAGGCACATTACTCGCACCTTTAAACAGAACGTGCAGCTCGTGATGCTCGGAGGATGGTGGTGGTGGTGGTGGGGGCTGACTCAGTCGTCATAATGCAGACCAAGGTGGTGAAAATGAGGCTGGCTTTGAAATGCAAATTGCTCATTGTGTTCCGGCTCAGAGCGGAAAATCCACAGTCAATGTTTCATGCAAAACACACGCTCCCATTTCACAAAAGACAATCCAGATACGCCAAAATGTTTTTTTGTTTTTTTTTAATTGAAATGAGAAGTGGCTGTTTTGAGTCTCCCGGACTATCAGATGGCAAAATGTTACAATATTAAAAAGACATCTATTGAATTTCAGCTATTCATGTTACAAGGTTGACTGCAAGGTTGAGTTAGCGCAAAGGATGATCAGATTTGAAGCCGAACAATCACAGAGACATAAGAAATGACACTTCATGTGAGTAAAGAGCCCTCTACTGGCAGCAAAACATACAAACCAATAAAGGACACTGTAAAATAATGTAAACAAAATACTGAGAACCAAAAGAAGCAAAAATGACATTTCTGCAGCCACACAGGTATGATTATTGACCGTTTGATAAACCACAGTGAAACATCGAATAGCTCCCAACAGCTCACGCAGCAGCCCCGACAAGAAGGCACAACATGATCTGTCATCAGGCTTTGGCTTCTTAGGAAAAAGGCAACACTGTAAATGTTGAGTAATGATTGGAAAGGTTTGCATGTCAAGGCCGAAAAAGAGGAGTTTCTTAAAGCTGACATAGAGGTTATTAAATGAAACGCTAATTTGCATAGACCTGCAAGCAGGAGCGAAACTCCGGTTAGTTAACTTAAAGACAGAGGAGAGGCCATTTACAGATCTTCTTTCACAACATTCAAAAATGACCAGTGATTAAATTACGAGTTAAACAAGCATTAAATGATCGTATCTATTCTGTGTGACATTCAGTTAGTTAATTTGCTAAATGTGCAAACTGTTTACATTAACTTGTATACAGATGAAATGTTTGGTAGTGAGGTACAATTTACCTCACGCAGTTAATAATGCATGTTTAAAGTTATGTGCTAAATGCTTCCTTGTACATGTTCTTTATATATTAGATAAATGTGACACTTCTTCTTGTTCTGGATCTTCAGGTTTTCACATTTTGTGAAACCCTCCAAACAAGGTTTTCTTTGTAACTACAAACTGACACAGATTTGAAGTTTAGCAGTTTGTTGGACACTTGAATTACTTCTCTATCACAGGGCTGGGCGAAGAAACACGGGACTGTGTTAACATTTCTATTAAAGTTTGGATATTCTTTATTAAATATGCATAGAGCTAACCGCCTATCACAAAGCCAAAATATAGGCGACTGCATCCAGTGTGGTGTGGCTGCATACAGCAGCCAGCAGGGGAACTTCAGGACATGTTTTACTTAATCCACACACGGTTTGTTTTACACATCCATACAGATCTCATTATGCTAAAGTGCTAAAAGCTGAAACACATTATCCTCTGAAGCTGAGAAAACTGTTGACAGAAAACATGCTCTGACGTCAGCTTTACGGTCGTTTGGATAGTTCAAAGACGGTCTGGAAAAGTATGCTGTAGGTCAGCTCCAGTCAAGACAGGAAACACAACAAATTTTTACCATTACCTGAAAAGTTACCATCCCCACCACCACGCCATTACTTTAAGAATTTACAAGGTAAGCCAACTCGTATTGTTTCGAGGCAGATAAAGCATGTTTGCAAAGTTTAATGCTCACATTTAGATGTTATTCAACGTTCTTTTATGACAAAATGCACTCTAAAGCGAGCCATGTTTACACGGTTAAATGTTTTCATTCTTATTTTATATTATATTTTGTTACGCTCATAAACTCTGTTCTCAGAAAATTTGATGTCCCTCTGGCTTCTTCAGGCTTCAGTCATTACTCTTCAAACTGGCAGCATTATCCAACTACATATCATGATAAATACTGATCCTGATCAAAATGCAAGAAATTATTGTGATTGTGTTTTCTGCCGTATCGCCCAGCCCTAGTCTGTAACATCGTACAGCTATATGATATAATTTCTAAATCAAGTATGAATTTTCAGGCACTACACAGTAACAACAAAGCTATCCAGGGCATCTTTAAAAAATATTCATATTAATATAGATTTGCTATTTGGCAATCACCTACGATGATACAGTAGCAAAAAAAAAAAAATCACAAAATAATACAAAAGTAATAATGATTGGTTATTGTCATAGGAAAACTGACTTTAACTACATGCATCAGAGGTGATATAAGGTCCTATAACATTGTTTCAGTGTGGACATATATTTTGTCCTTATGAAGGTTGAGCGTCCTTTTCTTTTAGTCGTTACCTCCGCACAGCTTCAACAGCAGCTTCTTGTAATCCCCGGAGGTATCACCCTGAGAAACACAGCAGCAATCAATATGACTTTCAAATGATCGCACAAAAAAAGTAACTGGGCTCGTCATAGTAACCTGGTTAGTGGGACTTACTGAGATGTGGGTGTACAGAGACTTTCCGTAGGTCTTCACATACACCTGTCTGATGTCCAACATGTCGATCTCAGAGCGGGACACCATGATGCGGATCAGGGTTGTGTCCTTGGTCCCTGCTCCCTGTCAAAACATCACAATGTGACACTTCACTGACTGCAGCAGTGAACGACTCTCCTTTGTCCCACCACCCACAGTGAGCCCGAAAACAGCCCGTTTGTGATCATTAAGAATAAAAGTTGATGATGAACAGCAGGCGTACCTGCATGGCCTTGTGGAGCCTTTCTGCAAAGTAGGCCGGGGTGTTCTTGATGCATTTCACTGGGAAAAAGCAGCAGATGTAAATAGATTAGTCTGGTATGAGGCCTGCTTGAGGCTGACAACATTAGACACTTACATTCAAATTTAATGCAACCGAATAATACACTAGAGACAGAGAGGTGGCTGCATTGAAATTCACTGGTTTTGTGTTACCGTCTCTGCAAAAAGGTTTCGTTCTCCCACAATTTCTGCCATTTTTAATTTGTGCAAAACAGTTTTAACATTCCAGCTACACTTTTTCCATCAAATCTTCACTACATTTAAAGACATAACGTATTTGGATGAACCCCAACATTTATTTTTAGATATTCCGTATTGGTTTCCTGTAACTGGTTGTCCAATTCTTTTCGGTATGGCCCAAACAACTTAAACAACCTGTGTAGAAGCACAACATTTAATGGAGCTCAGCAGCAATGGTAAACTAAAATGGCTGTAATTCCGTGGTTTTCAAACGCTCATTTCTACAAAGCCCACAATCATCGATCTATCATCAAGTACTAAAAAGATATTTAGTCAAACAGCAGCCTGTTTGCATCTGTAGGATATTTTCAGTCCTTCCAGGAAACCCTTTCGAAACAAACATCTTTGACAAATTACTTCAATATATACTTGAACATGTTTTTGGAAAGCCACTTAAGTTTGTTTGAGGTTTGGGGGGAAAAAAAGAGACCAAAAGAACGTACCCACAGCCACCATGCCAGACTCCAAATTACCAGACATTTCCCTGCAGACACTCTTCTCAATGTCTCGTCCGCACATCTGCTGGTACTCCTGGAAGACTAAAGAAGAAAAGAATCCCAGGTGAGAGAATCAGAATATTTGAAAACATATGTGAACATGTGCAGTTATGACACTGGAAAAGCAGAAAAGAAAAATAACATCGTGGAAGTGCAACAATGTTGAGACCACATACCTGCACGAAGGTGGGGCTTGCTGCGAGCGCACAGGATGGCGTTAAACTGAGACTCATCTGTTCCCACTTTATTTTCTCCAGCAGCATACAGTTTCTGTCGCCCACACAGACACACATAAATCAAAAAAAGGAACATGACCCTGCTTGCTAATTAGTCTCCATGAATGCTACAACACCAAACCAACTTCAAACCGGTACCTGAGCGTCCTGTTTGGCCAGGGAGATGTCAACAGTCTCCCTTTCATCACGATTTCCCTACACAGAGCAAGACACGATGTGCTCGTTAAACATCCATCACGTGGGCGGAGTACAGTGACAGAGTTCAAGTTCGCATGAGCCAAAATCTTTTTTCAGAGAGCTCATTGTGAACCAGGTGAAACACGTGCAGCAGCTACCTGGCAGAGAGACACCAGAAGTCTGCGGAAGTGACCGGAGGTGTCGCTGCTGATGGCGTCCTCCAGGCTCTTCCCGTACTCTGGAAGGAAGGCGTTGCTTTTTAGGAAAATACATTCATTTGCATAAAATTAGCATCTTGGTTAGACGCCACTTTTTCACAATCCATTATCCAAATACAACAAAAGAGTGCTCGACTATCTAAAATCAAAGCAAAACAAACAAACACTAGAATGACAAACACAAGACCATCAATGATATGACATTGATTAAGCAAAAGCCTACATTTCTAGACATTTTCATATTCTGAATAATGATCACATGTGGAATATGTTATTTTCATTACTCAAACTATTCAAATACAGGCTGTATGTCTATATCACTCAAAATATATTTGGTCTTAGCTCTAATCAATGTGTTAATGATACAGAAGTAATAATTTTTATTACATCTAAAATGACCCTAAAATATATATAAAGGGTGGGCTACAGAGGAGTGGAAAACAGGCTGTTATGTCTCTCATCACTTTCTACAAATACAATGTCAAGATTAGAACTCACCAGCTTTGTAGATGCGGGTGATTTCATTAATTTCTGCATTAGAGCGTGATGAGAGAATCTCAATCAGGCAGGCTTCATCAGTTCCTGCGCCCTGGAAACAAACAAACAAACACAGAAAAGCCTCAGTAAGACATTCAAAGACACACCTGCTTCACAGAGTGAAAACGGTGAACGTTCTGGTCATCAGCGATGACTCAAGGCTCAACTTGTCTGGCCTCGACTTGCACTTTACTTTTTTTGCTCTTATTTTCCTATTACATGATGAGTCAAACAAAGTGGTCTGGAGTACAAAACCAAAATTGAAGCATTTGCTGAGACAACAACTCCAGTTTCCAACCTTTATAGCCTCTCTGAGTTCACATGCATCAAAGTGTGCTGGGCTCTTCATCATAGCGAGAACCAGCTTCTCAAAGTTTCCAGTGAGCTCAGACTTCAGATCGTGGATTAAGTCCTGAGAGGAAAAACACAGAACAAACAAAAAAATGAAAACATGAGAGCAAAGTCAGCCTAAAGATAGCTGCCACACAAAGTCATAGAGATAGTAATGGATTACTGAATGAATTTCAAGTGCAAAAAACAAACCAAAACTATCTATCTAAATATCAGAGATCGTACCTTCCCATAAGTTGTTTTAAAGGCTGCAACCATTGGAACCCTCTGCTTGTTGGTACGACTTCCCAGAAGTTCAATAATGGCGTTTTCATCAGTGCCTGTTCAAAATATTTATGATGTGCAAAAAAAAAGGCAATGAGCAATGCTCATCAATAGTGAGTGATGCTTCTGATGAGTAAGCATATTAAACACCATTTACTGACCAAAACCCTTCATTGCTTTTCGAAGAACTTCAACATCCCTCAGTGGATCAGCCCCTGGAAAGTCTTTAATAGAACCCCTGTATCCCTTCTATACATAAAAAAGCACACAGAAGAAATAAAAACATTAGAAGATAAAATACAGCACAGCTATGAAGGTGTCTGCAGCTGTTTGTGCATTTGAACATAGATTCAGAGAAGTCGTAGTCCTCTTACAGAAATGGCAGGTGCTTGAGGGTTGGACGGAACTCCACCTCCATATGCAGGGTTAGTTGCAGGGGCTCCGGGGTAATTTGGCATGGGTTGGCCTGGGGCGGGACCCCCTGGGTACCCCTGCTGAGCTCCTCCTGGCTGCAAACAGAAGACAGCTGTAAGTGTTTAATCCATGGTGGCAAACTTTGCATATAGCAAATAAGGTTCAAGTAGGGCTGGTGAAGATAAGGTGATTTAAAGCAAACGTGAGATTTAGCTTAAGTCAGCCCATATGTTATTAGTAACATGGAACAGCAGTGGTGAAGAGTGAGTAAAGAATTTATGTACCGCTCCATAGCCACCACTTGGTGCTGCGCCCCAGCCTCCACCTGCAAAGATAATGACATAATACAATTCAATTTAATAACAAAACTTTTTTTTAAAATACTTGCTATATGTCTTATATATATATATATATATATATACTGTATATAGAAATATTTTGGGGGGAGATATACACTGCATGTAAATCCTCACAACTCAAAAGCATGTCTTGGAGCCTCACCTGCAGGAGGCATGGCGGGATAACCTCCTGCTCCAGACTGTGACTGGAATCCTCCTGCTTGAGGAGGGAAGCCTCCAGCTTGGGGAGGGAAACCACCAGCCTGGGGAGGGTAGCCCCCTGCTGCTGGAGGGAACCCGCCTGCTGCGGGAGGGTAACCGCCCGCTGCGGGAGGGTAACCACCAGCCTGGGGTGGGTATCCGCCTGCCTGTGGGGGGTAGCCTCCTGCTGCTGGTGGGTAGCCGCCTTGTGCTGGAGGGTAGCCGCCTGCTTGGGGTGGGTATGCCCCTGGTTGAGATGGATAGCCCCCTGCCTGTGGTGGGTATCCACCAGACTGAGGAGGGTATCCTGGGTAGCTCATCTTCAGAACCTGGAGGTGACAGGAAGTTGTGGCTTGTCACTATGATGCATAAGGGCCATCATATGGTTCTTTTTCAACTGCAAGTGCAGACATTTAGGTTCAAACATAGTTTAAATCGCCAACCCTGACCCCTAATATTTCTTTGCTCCAGTGATGGTGTGTTTCAATAGCCCGAGAGGTATTGGGGTGGAGGCTAATGATGGAGGGTTGATGATAAACATAAGGAATTGGGCGACTACAGCCTGTGTGCAGCAACAAGAAGGGGTTGCTGTTATTTGTCTGTCTAATGTACATGGTTATTCAGACGTTTTAACAAAAACAAGAACGTGTAACAGGGATTTTAACCTGTTCTAGCTCCTGAAGTAGTGACTCAACGATTTGGTCAGATTTTGTTTAAATTGTGTTAATAATTGCTTCTAAAATTAGGTTTAAGCAAACTGATAACACTGCACTATCCAATGTCAGCAAAAATGCTATTACTAATTCTTTTAAAATACATACATCCCCAACTGACCCTGTATCCAGTGGACGTCACCCTAATAAAATGCTCTACCCTCCATCTGTACTTTATATAAGTTAATGAATAAGCTATGAGTTCAGACAAGGCCCTCATTGCTGACTACACACATCAGGCTGTTTAGCCACATCTCACATACGACGACAGAGCCTCACCACGTCCGTCTGCACAGATCCCTTCCATATGATAGGAGGGTGCTCATTGTTTTTGACAGAATTCAAGTTTTCCTTCCCCTTTCTCAGGGGAAATGCTGCATAACAAAACTAGCGAGGGTCCCTGATTTTTTCAGTTACGCATGAGGTATCTCCATTTCATAAGATCCATCTTCTGCTGGAATACCATCCATTTCAAGAGTTGTTGTTGGAATTACACAGCTGTTTAGGTGCCTCTGTGTCATCCCATAATGATGCAAAAGTACTAATTACAGTGGCGGGTCTGTCAGATGTAATGACAGATAATCTGGCAGACTGTAAATTTACTTTGTTTACATGCACACAAGAAACCAGGTACCGGGAGAAATTGATGTTTTTTGTAAAAACAAGGGGCGATCTACAGACTACGGTGAGTGAAAACAGATATTCCTTACAATGTAAAAAGCACCTTAATGTTGCAAATAGTCCACCGTTTGGCTCTATAAACACAACTTATTTTGAGGTATTTAAAAGCAAATGAAAACAATTCTTCTGTAACAACCGGAATTATTTAGAGCAACTGAGTTTAGTTTTAGTAAAATTTTAGATTGAAGTAATCTGAATTCAGAGATGCACCAGTGGGTTCTTTAAGTAGACCTATACACTTAGAGTTAGGGGTGTGTGTTAGGGGTGTGTGTTCGGGGTGAGGATAGGAAGGCCATGTGATTGTTGCAGTTTCCAGCTCTCCTTTGGACCCTTGTAGGCACTGGTGAGGCTTTTACGTGTTATCGTAAATATTGACATTTCCAACACACCAGGCATTTACAACCCAATAATGCTACAAATGTGAGTGGGACGTTAGTTCATACCTGACATAAAATAATTCCAGCGGTAAATTGCGTCTAACAGATCAGTATTTCGCTTTTTTTTCTTATACAATAATAATTCCAATTCACCATGGGATTTTAATTATGTCCGTCACAGACTTATTGATTCCTAAAGCAAACCAATTAACAACAAACTGTTGTTAATTAATCGTTGTTGTTATATTGTTCTGAATTTGTACACTCCATGAGACGTTCAAGACCGAGTATGAGCACATTCGCAGCTAGTGCTTATTTTTCCGAGGGGTTGTGGAAGCAGCAAATGCCCCTACTTTGCATCACAGGCCTGCGTTTCCGCAACTGGCCAAATAGCTACGACAAGAATTCAGAGCAACTTTACTCCTAATCCATCAACAGTAACATCCAAGTAAAAGTCATGTACTGTCAAGCCAATCTAATATTTAATTTCACAACATCATTTTCTTTGATGTCCAAGAGCCTGCACCGACTCTGCGGTCCGTTTACGTTAACGTTACATAATGTTACTCTCGAAGATTAACGTTAAGGTTTAGCATTTAGCCAACATTCACTCGAAACGCTTCACGTTACTGTGAGAGACAACTAACACGTCAGAAA